>NC_080672.1:83162112-84362112 GCF_030247195.1 Topomyia yanbarensis | reverse complement strand
ACCTGAAGGCATTGTACCTATGCTACTAGGATAGGACTTCCGGACGTAACCGATATATGATCGCGCGAAAACGGGTGTTTGTAGGCTCATTCTTGGGACCGCGTTTGTGAATTTATAAGTGCTAAACCGTTCACTAAGTTACCGGGATATTTTCCTGTTTGCGAGATCGCGGACGTAGGTCTGCGTGGATGATCGCGAAGGACTCGAGCGTTTGCATGACAACGTGTTTGTCGCTTGCGCTAGCGCGTATACCACTTTGCATGCATAAATTCGATTTCATAATCATATGGCCATTCGTGTGTATTCCTCAATGATCGCACGCGGACCGTGAATCTAATATTTAATTTTTAGTGTATGGTACAGATACTAGAAGAGAATCAGTTCTCCATATCACCAGAGTTCCCCCGGTCATATCGTCATGGAACGCGTTGTCTAGTGAGTATGAGCGTCATGTTTCGAGTGGTTCAACTGAAGCCATCAGTCTAGGCTGCTAGGACAGATGGTAGAGACTTCCGGACGAGATCGATTCATGATCGTACGAACGGTGGGTTAATGCTTGAGACCTTGTCTGTAAGTTTATAGGTGCTACAATGTTCACTTAATTATTGGGGTGTTTTAATGATGGCGAAAACGCGGTCATGTAGATGATTGCAGTTGCACGTTCGCGTTTGTGAGCAGGCTTGTGTTGTCGCGAAAGTCACGAGCGTTTGTACGTTTAAACGCATATTTTATTCTTTATCTATCATCTTATTGGTCTTAATGAAATATTAAGTATTATGTATTAAGATGGGAAAAAGTTAGTTTGAGTGAAGCCTCATGTAAATTCTTCACAAATTGGCGTGAAAACTCCATATCTTTTCGATTCAATAAACAGTACAATACACTACCATACTCTAAAATGAAATACAATGCAAATTCAAGAAATAAACAACAAAAAATGAAAATTGCAATGCAATACCAAAAATCCTAAGAATTATAATAATAAATCCAATTTCAGGGGAATCAAAAACTCCTTAAGAGCCGGTTCTTGAAGGTAGTGAAATCTGCCTCACCAAGAGGTATTTTAGCAACGCAAACAGCCTGGGTTACTCTTCTTCTCTTTTCCAGTGTGCGTAGACCTAATAATCTACAGCGATCTTCGTATTGCGGAAGATTGATACCGTCTTGCCACGGAAGGCGCCTCAGTGCATAACAATTTCCTTTGTATTGCTTCAATTCTGGCTATCCATGTTGATTGATATCTTTAGTAACAATTAAGGTTTTATGATAGTTTTATAGCCACTGATAAAACTTATATTGCATTGGTAGCGTGCTATAAAACTTCAATTGTTACTTGGGATGGACACCATACCATGGAGTTAGACTCTAGAATCGACCGTACCAATGCACTATGCAGACAGAGAGGGTCGTTAAATTCATTGGAGATTTTGAACATGAATCCAATCTGGCGGTTTGCCTTGTTAATGATATAGTCGTAATGAGATCGGAACGTGAGTGCCGAGTCCAAGGTCGCGCACTTGTAGAACACGCCCAAGGTTCTGATCTCTAATGCAGTAGCCATACGAAACAGACTTATGCTTGCGCTAATACGATATTACAGTGCATTTATGAGTACTGATTGTTAGTAAATTTATGGAACACCAGTCATCGAATCTGGTCCAAGCTTTACAAGAGCTGTTGTAAAGCTAAGCAATCCCGGATGTACTGGACCACCATGTATAGTTTAACATCATTAGCATAAAATATGCGACACCCAGGTGGTAATATTGCAGCTAGATCACTAATAAATAGTGTAAACAAGAAGGGGCCCATATTACTTCCTTGAGGAACACCCGATTCGTCTGAAAAAGGGGGGAAGCTGCGCATGCAATTTTTGCTATAAGTTACCGATCACTGAGATACGATTCGAGCCAACGAATCCGATCAATAGAAGCGCCTATTAGCTTCAATCTTTCCAAAAGTACTCCGTGGTCAACTCGATCAAACGCTGATTTCGTAGGCAGATTGACACGAATTTAATGAGATTCTTAGAGGTTGATCTTTTTTGGATGAATTCATGTTGGTCAAAGGAAATGTAGCTTTGACTGGATGCAAAGAGTACATCGTTCACTACGATCTCAAACAGTTTGGAAAAAGCGCACAACGATGTTATTTCTTCGAAAAATTTTAACATTTCGTCGATCTTCTTTTTTAAACACATTGACTTTTTCCAACTGGAGGGAAAACAACACTGTCTAAGAGAACTATGCCGTCAAGACCAGGAGTAACTGAATATTTTAGTTTGCTGACAGCTGATATGACCTGCTGCTCTGTAACCGTGAATCTTCTCAGAGGACAGATATTTACGCATTTATTCTTTAGTCTAATTTCTGAACTTGCCCAGAGCAGAAGCAAAAAAATACTGTTTTATTGCTATCAATAAAGCAAGCAATCAATTTATACTGCTTTGTTGCTTATCCACTGCACTAAGAGTACAGTTTCGTTCCTCCAGTTACGTAGTGAAATCAGAAAACTACAGAAGTGAAGCGTGCCTCTACCACAGACAAACAGACATAACACTTTGTAGAATAATTCCAAAATGTCATCGATCAGATTAAAAAGATCATATATACATGTCACTTTTGAAATCGCCACATCAAAGATCGCAGAGCAAGTATGACAGATTGATGATCCTAAGCTTCTAAATGAAAGCTTATTTTCACTAAGAGCTGCTGAGACTACTTCAGCGAGAATATTTGCTTCCTGATTTATGCTCCTGTAATAAGCGTACGTTCACAGGACCGAAAACCGGATGGAAAATTTCCAACGCATTCACCTTCTTTATTTTGACACAAAACGAACAAACAAACGATTTTCACACCCCGACTTCTACGGGCTAACATCATAAGACGAACCGAAGCGTCACAGAGCTACGTGCGGAATTCCTGCGCACTAAAAATTTCGCAAAATAACTGTTTTCAACATGAGCGATGGTGGTGAAATTTAGAGTGTTATGTCTGTTTGTCTGTGCCTCTACTACAAGAATTACCAATGTGACTGACTTTAAACAAACTCAAATAAGACCAAATGTGCGGTTGGTGGAACAGTTCCAAAAGGTATAAAGGCGTCAGAAGTTTGGCCGAGGCTAAACAACACTCCATTATTTAAAGCAACTTTTTCCCATGTACATTAAACTGCCCAGAAAAATAATGATTTTTTGAAAACTCAATCGGCCCACCCCTGAGTTGATTCCTAGTCCCACCAGGAGTATTTGTTCCAAATTTGAAGCAAATCGGACAAGTCTAGCTACCGGACCAATGTGCCTGAAGTTTGTATAGGATTTTTCGACAATTTACATGGAGAAAACCCACTAGCTCGCATTTTCGTCGCTAGGTGGCACTGTGTTCATCATATTATCACTGAAAGTGAAAATAAGAAAGATAATTTAATTGTCTACAACTTTGTCTAAGACTGCTAGTAAATCCGGCAATTACTGCAAATTACCTGCTCTACAACTTTGTAGAAGACACCTAATTTCTATCTCTACCCGTTGAAAAGATAGTGTTAGCGCCCTCGATGCGGTAACAGGTGGAATTAAAATGTTCTAAGCAAAACATTACTCGTATTATTTGCTATAATTATTCTGAACATGCTATTGAGCTAAACCTAACCACTATTTCACAAAAATGTTTAGTTCGTGGTAATCGAGAACTGATACACAACCATAACCTCCTACGCCCATAACAAAACTGACTCAGGCATCACTTCACTAAAAGGTTAATAACTTCTTTTAACAAGGGCGGATTGAGTAGCAGTCTTTGACAAAGTTGTAGAGAATTAAATTATCTTACTTATTTTCATTTATAACGATAATACGATGTATATAGTGCCACCTAGCGGCAAAAATGCTAGCTAGTGGGTTTTCTCCAAATAAATTGTCGAAAAATCCCATGCAAACTTCCGGCACGTTAGTCCTGTAGCTAGACTTGTCCGATTCGTTTCAAATTTGGAGCAAGCACTGATGGTAGGACTAGGTATCGACTCAGGGGTGGGCCGATAGGGGTCATTTTTTTCGTGTCACTCTAATGTACACATATCCAGCAGGTCATGTTGTGAGAATCGAGATGACGAAACCTATTCCTTCTTACCTAACATTGGATGCACATCAAACAACGCTGATCACAAACTCAGGTCAGATCCCTATGTGCCCTGTTCGGATCGAGGTCAGGTATTAAGTCAGCGTTCGTTCTTTTAAAGATTAACTTTACCCTGCAAATTTAGTACAGGCTTGGTACAGGACACAAACTCATTATGTCGGCATACATCGAATACTGGGAACCAACTCGATAGTCGCTTATGGGAGATTTTAAAAACAAATCAATTGTTAGTTTATTCATGCTAGCTCAAAATACACAAATTCAATCAAATAATGTAAATAGTTAAAATATTCGGATACGTACAAAAGGAGTTATATTCGTTGATCTTCTAATGCCACCTTGTTGGCCGATGTTCTGAAACAGACTCTTATATGTGATTAAAAGCTAGGTTAACCGTTATATGTCCAACAAAACAAAAAACACCTTTAACAGGCCGACAAGGGTACCCGCAAATTAAAATGCTCATAACTATGGCTTTCTGTAACTTGATTCTGTAAAATTGAACCGGATGAATGTATCTGGTTCTTGGTAATCCGTATTCTCCGGAGTAATGTTCCAGTACTAGGGTACGTGTCGTACATTTTAATAATATCCTAGCAATATGAATATCAAAACTCTTCAAATTGTCTCAGAAGTCTGTTATTTACTGTTACGGAGCCATATGGCAAGTTGACCTCGGAAAGGCCCTCTCACGACCCCAAGGGAACCTGCTCCGTTCCGGTGTCAAATGACCAGATGGTTTCATAATTACGAGATGCAGCCTGCTAATGGAATTTCAATAATTTCGATACCCATATTTCCAGTATTCCATGGATATTGACAAATAGTATCCCAACACTGGAACATGCTTTCGGTTTTTTACCAAGTCTAAAAGTGAAAGACTACCTGAACCCAAAACACTCAAAATTGCCGAAATCGGTTGAAAATTGCCTTAGTCATTGGCATTTTAGTTTTGTGGACACGCGGGTACCCCCGTCGGCCTGTTACATAGGAACAAAAATAAGGAGCCCCCCCCCCCTCACTCCCTCTTACTATATCAAGAATATTATTAACCCAAAAGCTTGACTTAGTGAAGTTATAAGATGTCACAAAGTTTCAATTTCCAGCTATGGATAGAACATTGGAATTTCATTAATTGAAATCTAAAATAGTACCGGGGTACCCCGTCGGACACAAAACGGTTAACAAAACTTTAGCAATTTTACCAACACACGGTCTCTTATGTTAATTTATCTCTAAATTTCTTATAGAACTTCAAAGTTTCTTTCCGAGCCGGAGTGTCATTAGTCAAGATGGCCTAGGATCTGTGGCCGTATGCTGGCAGGGAAGAGACATGTGTGAAAACTGCTAGTGTATCTGTCATGCAAAGTAAATCTTTCGCTAGCGTTAATGGTTATTTTGGGCCGCTCAAAATTATTTCCTGGTTTTCTTTTGTAGGTTCGGTTTGTATACAAGCCTCGATTATTATTTTGTTTTTTGTCGCTTTTACTAGTTTTTCTTCCGCAAAATATTTGAAAAAAAAAAGGAAATTCTATTGAGACATTTTCTAATTATTTTCCGTGACGATTTCAGTGCTTTCAGCAAGTCCAGATCACTAACGAAATTGCAACCAAGGGAGGTCGCACGAGTTCAGTATAAAGTAGAAGCAGCACTCCCATTATAAATACGGAGCAACACTCCTGATGGCAGGTTGTCCGGAGTCCAAATTACTCGATAAAAATTCTCTGAAATTGATCGCGAACGACTTTCGTGCCTATTGCTAAGATCATAATGTCTAGAGATCAAAGTAAGCAATGGTTGAGTGCAGACGTGTAACTTTTCACGCGTAATATTTTTTCGAAAAACGTAATGAACCAAGTGGATTGTGAGGCTAACGTTATTTCATGTTCAAGACGGCATTTGTAGTATTTTAAGTTTTGTGATCATTCGAAAGAATTGAGGAAGTTGCTCCTGGTGAAACTCTCTCCTGTACACTTCAACAGGGTTACAACGGAAGAGGCTGTTTTCTTGAAATTTAAATATGGCCATTGTCATCTGGAAGGATACCAAACATAGCAGATGAAGCCACCTTGAACAAGCCTAAGACGTCTGTTTTAGAAGAGATTATTTTTCAGTTTGTCTTTTATATCTTGCACCTAGTATTCTGATGCTATTTTTTCAACCCAACACCGAGTCCCTTTAACCCTAACTGACGTCAGTCTATATATTTTGACATCAGATATGTGTTTTTTTCTCCTGTTGGACACATATTCACCTGCGACCCGTATTTGATCTACTGTGGCAGACCGTTTTTTATTGTATGCCACATCAGGGTGTTGTATCATTATTAATCTGAGTGATTCCCAATTGCTGACTATAGGCGCGGTCCCAGTAAGGTATTATAGAACGTATGAAGTTGCCTTACTGGGTGCAGTCGTCCATAAGAGCGAGTAAAGGCGCTATAACCTAGGCTCATTTGCCAAGGCAAGGGGTAAATACCTCTGTCACATTCCAAAGGACCAAAGGACTGACATCGACCTTCTTAGCCTAGTCACTCCCAACGATTTATCATATCCCTTTTACACTGAAACGGTCGGTACGGTTGTCCTTGTTTCTTCCTCCTTCAAGATTCAAAATGATTCGTTAGTTAGATTATTCAATTAATGAATAATTTAATTGCTAAGATCATAATGTCTAGCAAGACCTACCTCCTGATATTTTTCCTTTCCCGTGCTGCCCATGGAGATGCAGAGGAAGTCTCGGTCTCTATCTACAGCGAGAATCGAACTAACATTCCTTCTCTTCCTCGGTAGAGCAGCATTGGACGTGGCCGGCGTCGTTATTGTCCATTTTGTGAAACTGTTCACTCAGTGAATCATGCACAGTAAGAAAGATTTACTCCTCCCAAGCATCATTTTTTTGTTTTGATTCAGGTTGGGTCTACCTAAGCTAAGCTAAGCTATAGAGCTTCAATTCATCACAAAAATCATTCCTAGGATTGTAGAATTTTGAATAAATTGCGATTTAATTTTCATGGTTTCAATCCCCAAATACTATTTTCATTATATTTCCACCCATGTGATACCGACAACGTTTTTATTCGGTCTGCTTCTCTGGTGCGACGCAATATCCCCAATCAAATTGAAAAGTTTACCAATTACATAAATTAGAGAAACGGCTGACCCTGAAACTCAAAAGTGCTTATTCGGTCGTGCCGCTCGACCCAAACGCGCGCAATAGCAGGATGTGTTTACAGTCGTGAAATTGGAACAAACTCCCGGTACAAAAATTTGCCCAAATACAAATTCGCTGTACAATATTACTAGCTAAAAAGATGATGATGCCGTCGTCGTCGCCGAGGTCGTTGTCTTCGCCGCCGACGCCGGCGGCGCTGTGTCATAAATTTATTAACTTTGATTTGGGTTCAATTAAACCAATCATCGAAGGTTTGCTCGCGAAGGTGGCATTCAGAGGGACAAAGTCCCAGTTTAATTTCCATTAAGTTTTGGTTCGGCAAATTTTAATCGTTTTGCATTATTAGGTTCGTTCAGAGATAGCAAACGGTAGTTCATGTAGCGAATATTAATTTTCATTTAAAAGTTCTCAGAGCTCTCAGAAACTAAGTGAGAAAGGTAGAACGGATTGCCATTAAAAATAATTATATTAATTGAATAAATCAACGTTCAGAAGGATTCAGAAATATCTGAACGTAGCTTTTAACAGCTTCGTATCGCTCTCGATATATTATTATTTGTATTATTTGTATAACGTGAAGAAACAATCCCAACCCACCACAGAAAAGGAAATGCGACACCTTACCAACCGCAAAGTGCACCATCAAAACTAGGTCACTAGTCACAAGTAAATCTTCTAGCAAGTCCCGTTCTTTCTCAGATAGCACATTTCAATGACAACTACCGTTAAGAGTGTATATATCGACAGCACCGTACAGCCGCAACAACACCAACAACAACAACGACCAACATAAAACCCCTCATCCCACTTCCGACAATAGTCACAACAAACTAAGGTAGGCAGTCCTATTCCCGTCTGCATTTGCTTTTGATGAACGGAGAAACCATGCTTGGTACCAAAACAGAACTACCACTACTCTTGACGCAAGCAAAAAGATGTTCGCGGAAAAAAACTAACAAACAGCAGAATCGTAAATGATGCGAATGTGATATGTTCGAAGGGGAAACCTGTTCGGCATCTAGCGAACGGCCAGACGATACAGTGCACTTGCACCCGCTGCTCGAATGGATGGGGGGAGGGGGTAAAGATCGTGTGCAGTGTATCTGTTCCGTTTCTGCGCTACGTTTTAGTAAAGTGGTTCTCGCAGCGGGAGTCGATTGGTGGGCGATATGTGCACCAGTCCAAACCATCTTTAAGAAATTTAAAAGAATTATTTTGAAGCTGAAGGATTGGGATAATACATTTGTTCTGGGAAAGGTCGAAAATATTGTTTCTAGATTCACGGGATTGATTTGACTTAAGAAAGGTGTAATTTAATCAAAATAAAAATATTTTATTACAATTTTCTGGAAAAAATTAATTGCGTTTGGATGAACTCACAGATTTTTTTGGCAAGCGTAACAGCTGCTCGACTCAGTGGGTCTGGGTTCAATCACAGCCATTGTCATTGGTGTTATCCGAGGCGAAACATCTCTCGGGTCACGGGAAGTAAAGCTTTGGGTCCCGGTCCATGTGTTGATAGGACGATATCTAGGGCCCAGAAGGTGAAGTCGCTTTCCGGCATCAGTGATAGGCACTCAATGTGGAAAGAGGCCGACGGAAAAACTATCTATCTATCTTCTATATAAAAGTCAATGTTTGTATGTATATGATTTATAGACTCCCAAACGGCTTAACCGATTACCGTAAAAATTTATACATAGTAGACATTTGTTTTGGAGCGTGTTTATGTGCTATTGGTTGGGGATTATCTGCCCGCCAATTTTCCTCCTATTTCGTTGAATGTCGCAGCAACGCGCGATGGGCATTAGCTAGTAAGCTATAAATTTAAAAAAAAATCATCTCCCGCACATTGGGCTGATCAACTTTAGCTGCCCTGCATAGAGTCGTCTAGGACAATTCATAAATCGATTAACGTAAAAATTGCTCAAAGTTGCTTCCTCCAGTAACAATTTTTTTATCCTCGCGAAATGTAACAAATATTTGAATTAAGTTTGTTTCTCCAGTAAAATATGTCACGCCACGATAATCTTAATTACCGCTTTGTTACTTATCCACTGGACAAACTCTACGATATCGTACCAGCAAATAAAAGTCCCGGTATTACGAGAAAACAAAATTTCGATGTACTTTAAGCAAACTGGTATAAGACCTACAGTGCACGAGGTGGAACAGTTACTAAATGAGAAAATCGGCTTAATCTCAAGGAAGTAATCGACATACATTACACCCGTAAATGTGTATTGATAATTTAAAGAATTTTAACACAGGTAAGAAAGTTCACAACGCAAAACAATGTGAAACATTGTTTCAAATATGATAACGTTAGAATAAAGATCTCTGTATATGTGGAGTACATGCATCTACCGCCGAGAATTTAGCGTAGAACCCTTCTCTCAAACATACAGAGCACTCGATACTCTGCTTTCTTCAACGCCCATACCTCATGGACGTGCTGAACAATGGGACATACTTGTGATTTATATAGAGCTAATTTTGTACGGGTCTGTAGGCTACGGAACTTTAGTTGACAAACCATAGAAAAGCCTATTCGCAACCGGAACACGTTTTACCAAGAGTTATCATATGTCACTAGTGTTCCAAGATTACGAATTCGTCGACAATCTGGTACCGTAGCGCATCGCTTTTTATCTCAGTGCCAATACTAGCTGCAATGCCTCGCTCTCCATCAGATACCATGTATTTTGTATTGTAAGAGTTTATACGTTTTAACGACATTCAATTAGCTAGAGATTACTGGGTAGGGAAAGTTATGAAACTTAGAGCCATAGTACTCAAGTAAGAGCAAGGATGTGAAGTAAACAGATCGGAAAGCTAGAAGTGGCAGGGTCATTAGAACAGGCTTAATATCGTACGGGCTTAATCTTTGCCTTCTGTCACTGAGGGTCGAGCTTAGGCAGAATAACTACGAATAACCCGAGTTCACTAACATGTGTCCTGATAAAGGTAGACGTATCTATCTTTACCGCGACAACCGGCTAAGTTTCATAGCTTTCCCTACCCAGTAATCTCTAGCTAATTGAATGTCGTTAAAACGTAAAAAAGAAAATGTGACTAACATAGTCGAAATAAAAAAGGAAAAAAGCAAGAGTTTATAGTCAGTCCGATTCTTGCAGCCTCAATTTCAAAAATGCCTCCTCTACTACTCTGCGATCAACGCCAATGATGTTGCAGTCGTGCACGAAGCCAACAAGCACATAACTATCGCTATGTCAATTTGCACATCCAATATTCGTATTGCACCTTCGAATGCAATAGATTAGAGAGGGCATCACCCTACCTCGATCCATCTAACGTCGAAAATGAATCAGGTTTCTTTCGAGATTTCGTTTTGTTTCATTGAATCGTACGCAGTCTTACAGTTCACAAACAGATGGTGAATTTGCCCAAAAATTGTCGTAGAATAGAATAACATTTCATCCATCGTTGATCGTCCTTCTCGAAACCCACTTTGGTATTCGCCGACAAAGTATTTAGCCAATGAGCGCAGTCTGCTAAACAGAATAACATTTGTTCCAAAAAAGGATAATCGTCCAAAGTGCCACAAAAACGTCAAATTGAAATTTTTTGGACTGTTTCTAAACGTATGGTGTACGACAAGGGCTGAGATGCACGAAACGAACAGTAATTGATTTCTCGTATCAAGTGAAAGTTGTAAGAAATCGACGGCGCCAATGGTTGAGTGGTAAGCGTGACCGCCACTGATTCCAGTTGGCCTGGGTTCAATTCCAGCCAAGGTCGTTGAGCTTTTTCTGAGGTGAAAAAATCTGTGGTCACGTCTTCCTTCGGAAGGGAAGTAAAGCCGTTGGTCCCCGGTCCATGAGTTGATGGATCGATAATCTAGTCCAGATAGTAGAGTCACCTCTCTGGCGTCGGTAAAGAAGAAGTAGAATCCAACTTCTATACTTACTAACCAATTCCTCCTCCCGCTATATTTGTGGAGTCCTTCCGCGATCTACGTTCGTTGGCCGGCGCCGGTATTGATCAATAAACACTTTAGGATTACCAGGAGTGAAAGATGTTTCGCTACTCCCAGGCATAATTATCTACTGATTCCCTGTGCAACTTCAGCTAGTCCAGATCGATAACGGAGTAGCAGCCAGGTCGCGTAACGGTCTAGCACAACGGTCTAGGTGTTGGTGCACAAGTCGTAGATACAAGTGATTGTGTAATTAAAAAGTGTGACAATTAAAGCCCTAAGGGGATATAAAATGAAAAATGTGTTTCCCGTTGGTCTTTAGTAGGTCAGGATTGCATTTTATGAGCAGCTGAGAAATTTCCAAATTATTTAAAAAACAGCACGAAAAAAGCCTAGAATAAGCTACATTATTTATAGAAAATCAATAAAAAACAAATGAAATTCAAAAAGTTATAAAGCAAAAATATGAAAAAACTATCAAATTCATAGAGAGAGTGGAATGATTAACATAAATCAAATTAATAAAATAAATTAACGAAAAATTGGGCAATACTTAGAGAGTAGTAAATTGACTCAAAATCACCAATTGACTGATAAAAATAAAAGGAATGGCTGAACATGAAATGACTACAATGATTAAAGTAAATAAAAAGAATAAAATGAATTGGATGAATACAATAAATTAAATTAATAAAATCAGTTAAATCAATTAAATGAATTTTATTAACCAAATGAATCAAGTGAATCAAATGAATCAACTGAATGAAATAAATCAAACAAATCAAATGAATTAAATGAATCAAATGAATCATGTTAATGAAATTAATCAAATGACTAACATGAATCAAATGAATCCAATGAATGGAACGAAAAAATAAATGAAATGGATAAAATGAATAAATAAAAGAAATGTATCAAATAAACAAGACGAAGAGAATTTATGAAATGAATAAAAAGAAGAAATAAGTAAAATAAAATGAATTAAATGACGAAAATGAAAAATAAATTATTGACTGAAAAAAATAGTCAGATTATTAAAATGAAGAAACTTTTAAAAATATATGAGCTGGAAAAAATTAATAGAGTTCACAAAATGACAAGAGCGAAAAAATCAGATAAATGAATGATACAAATAAAATGCATGAAATGAATAAACTGAATAGATCAAATGAATTTAAATGAATAAAAAGAATGCTGAATGAAATAAATGATTATTTAAAATTAGTCAAATATTCAAACTGAAAAAATAAATAAATAAATAGGACGAATAAAATGCATAAAATGAATAAACTGGACCAAAACGAGAATATGGAATGAATTTAGAAAAGTTATTTGAATAAAGTGAATAAATTAATCTAATTGTACGAATTTGAGAAAAATTGCTCTATAAAGTTCCTAAATTTTTAGGAAAATCATATTATTTGAAAAATAGCTAAATAATATACAATGCACTTACTAGGGGATCTATTTATTTTTGTTTTCACCTTTCCGTATTCGTTCTTCTTTTTTTGACGGCATCGTTTAATATTTCACATCTGGTGTTTCGACTTTTTTGATGGACCTAAATTAGGGCAATGAGCCTATTTTGGCACTATTAAGGAGAGGGCCGCATTTGTTTTGTACGACAATGAAATTATATTATCTATAATCTTTCTCAAAATAAAGTACTAGTGTACTGTTACTTAAACATTTATATAATGCTTATCTAGCTGAAATGTCTTTATTTTCAGCATAAATGAAAATAAATGTTCTATTCTGCGCATCTTTTCTCACCTCAACGATCCAATTATCGTCTCCTTAGTGCATCAAATTTCACATCATCGAAAAACAATCTGGTTGAAACGCAATGTCTTATATTCCATTTGCAGTTAGGGGGTTATATACAAAGTTGGAACTCAAAAAATCGAAAAAAAATGAATATTCCGAAAATACATGCTTTTGAAAATATCTGTGCGAAATTTCATCCAGATCGGAGCACCAGATTTCAAACTACAGCCGTTCGCAGCGCGTTGGTTTTTCCACGAATGAAGTTAACACAAAACTTTAAACGCAATTATCTCGGAACTAAGTTTTTTGAAAAGTACCGTTGCGGTGAACGTGATATCTCAAAAACTATTCATCCGATCTTCATCAAACTTTTTTTGAATTGTTTGTATTTATATTCTCGTGTACTTGAACGGTTCCTTTTTCATCCAAAATTTTTCGATACTTTGCAATAAATTTTTGTTTAAAATTTTGCACACCAAAAAACTAAATTTTTTGGTCAAAATGTTTTTTTAGCTGGAAAATTTTTTTTCTTGGAAAGCCGATCCGTTCAAGTACACCACAATACATTTTTCTTCAATAATCTTTTTACTTTTTTATTTCTGTTGAGTGGTTCGGCTTGGAGAGCGTTCGCCGTAAACATCTGCCATAAAAACACGCCTCGGGATAGGCCATAACTCCAACAACCTTGAATTTTTTTTTTTCAATTCAACTTGTTTTTTTCGAACTTCGATAGTACTACAAACGAACTGTGTTTCGCTTTTTCAAATAAAATTTGCATAAAACACTTTAAAAAATCAGGAACTTAGCTCACTTTTTCGCCACAACTTGGTATATTTGATTTGTAAAACGAATCATTCTACTTTTTTCAGCCAATCGAAACAAAAGTAAACAATGCGCACATGAAAGAACCTCATCGATCGTTACAAGGACAGCGCCCAGAATTGGACTCGCATGAAATAATCATGCGAAGGCCAATGACTAGTTTCACATCAAACATAGCATTGTCCCGAGCCGAATTTGATGTTCAGATGAAAATAAAATCACTGAAATCAGCAAATAGCAAAAATAATTGATTGGTTATACCGAGAACTGCATTACAATATATTTTCAAGTTTATGTTTATCGTTTGGCCGCACTGCTGGTTATTTCCTGTGTGCTGGATGCAAAAACTGATTCTTCCCTGTGCTAGATGCAAACATAGCGTTTAAAGAGTGCTTTTAAAGTGCATTAATCATAAATGGATCCTCCAGCTAAAATAAATGTATTTCAGTGCAATGTTTAATATAGTAATGGCAGAATAACAAGATACGAGGCTGTAATTGTCGGCTAATAGCACATAATTTTGCTAATGTCCGTTTAATATATTTAATATCTCAGCTACTCGTGAACGGATTTTGACAATCTATAGCTCGTTAGAAGGTATTCTTTCAATCGTTATAATGAGATGCACATAGCGTGACCACAAGACAGGTCCCTCCGGGCTTTGGAAAAAGCGAATCCTATACATTTCTTTTGTAAGAAACGTAAAAAGTAAAATAAAACAACGAAAACAGTTTTTACGATCAAGAACACTTACCTTTAAAGCAGTTTTATAACACAAAACATCTTCGCATCTTCTGATAAAATAATTTTGATGCGGAACACTTATTTAGAAAAATTGGACTTGAATGTTTCGTGCGCAACTTGTCAGTAACTTACACCGACTTGGGGTCAGCTAGACGATAAATCGAAATTAACGCTAAATTGGCACCAGATAGAAACGGTTCACATAATAGGTATGATCGTCTAAAGAAACTAGTTGGTTCCGAATGATTTTGTGTAGTTTGGATTTATCGTCCAACTGACCCCAAGTTGGTGTCAGTTACTGACGAGAGAGAGAGACCAAATATTAAAATCCAACTGTTCTAAGTTGGGTGTTGCGCCCTCATGCACAAATCGGTACCTCAATATTTTTTCAATATTGCATACTTCCAGGTGTTAGGTTCTAATGCCAAAAGAGAAGAGTTCGTTTTCGATTTCTCGTCACCAAACCAGAGCTGCTGTGCTTAGCTAACCTAGCTTATCACTTGGCACCAACCAGTTCACATATAAAGTGTGAACTGTGTGTATTGTGACAATGCCAAAGTAAACTCAGATGCCAAATTGCACATCATTTGAACAATTTTAGACCCCCGCTTTTAGAAAATGCTATAACTTTTGAAGTGGCACTCGGAAAATTATATTTCTTTTAAAGAAAACATTCTTGGCATTACAATTTCAGTATCTTCGTTTCTGAAAAATTAGCGGAAGCTGGGGTTTTGCGACATTTTGTCCAAAAAATGTCTTATTCTTAATAACCAATCTATTCTACTCTATGCTGCAAATCATACAATTTTTGCAGTTTTTCTGGAAACGCATCATTTCCGGAAAAAATGCGCATATGATTCCTGAACATTTTCACACTGAAAATAGTAAATTAAATAAAAATTTATTACTACATTAAATTGTTATGTGCTATGTTATGATTAAATATGGAATCGAGTCAGAATGTCAGAAAATCTAATGTATTTGAATTTTACCTTCTTTTATTTTGTTCCTTAGGATTCTTCACGTTCAACAAGGTACTTTTAATAAAATTTTATTGAAGAATATTAGATATATCTACGAGAAAATGATTAAATTTAATATGAATGAAGAAATGCTCTAGAACCGCAACTTCTGGTATTCTGACAAAGGTCGCAAAAGTTCCGTTCGGTTTCTGATACTTGGTCACATCAAAAACTACAAAAATGCATGATTTGCAACGTAGAGCAGAATAATTATTAAGAAAAACGATTTTTTGGGAAAAAAAATGCCCCAAAAACTCCAGATTCCCTATTTTTTGGTAAACAAGGACACTTGCATTGACCCTTTGCGAAGCGAATTTTATTGTCATTGTTAATACTACTATTTCTAGTTTTATATAGGTTTTCGGGGACGGTGATTCCAATTCTGACGTCGAAAATGTAAAATTCAAAATGGCGGATCCAATATGGGGACTGTGCGACTCAAAAAACCCCGTCAATCGAGCTTTATACTGACTGTAACAAAATTTGCCAATTTCGTAAAAAATTGTTGCCATTTTGTATACGCCATTTTGAATTTTCGAATTCGGACATCAGAATCGTAATCAGCGACCCCAAAAACTCTCGAAAACCGAGTTTTATGCTCATTGTAACAAAATTCGCAAATTTCGTAAAAATGGCCGCCATTGTGTAGCTGCCATTATGAATTTTCAAATTTTGTTATCAGAATCGTAATCAGCGACCTCAAAAACCGCATAATCTATTTTTATGCTAATTGAGAAGTTATCCCTGTATTTTAGAATCTTTTATAGACCAACATAGTAATAAACTCCATTTTTGCATATTTTGATAATTTAAAAAAAACTGACTTACGAAAAATTCTGAAAAAATCTATTATTTAGTTCAATGAGATATTTGCAAAAGAATTTAGATCTCTAGGACTTTTAGTTCAGACACAGATTTTCGAGTTTTAAAGAAGTAGGTGGGACGCATACGTCCCACTGCGTCGAAAAGGGTTAAAATGATAAGAACTTTTACTTTTTAAAAAAAAATATAAATTGAAAATTTTCCGAGTGCTACTTAAAAATTTATTGCATTTAATATATTTTTTCCTCATATTTTGCCAATGTTAAAAATTTCAAGCGAAGTGTGCGGGGGTCTAAAATTGTACAAATGATGTGAAATTTAGCATCTGCGTTAACTTTGACGTTTGTCACAATATAAAGGTTGGGGCCATTGAGAGATAATTTTTTTCTGCAATACCCTAGTATTTAATGTCTGCGATCAGCGTCTCATGCTATCCCTGGGATGGTTATCGCATTGATTCGCTCCCGACATACCTCTGTTAACTGGACAAGAGACCAGAAATCGACAATCTTCATTAGCTCTGTCACCCACCGAAGTACGGTGGGTAATGCGCTTTATTAAGAAACCTGACGAATTAAATACAATAGATTAAATGTGGCAGCTGAGGTTATGTGTGATCTCGCTTTAGAGGCAGGTTACGATCACTATCTCCAATGCGATAATCATGTGTTCTTTCTCGGACATCATATCCCAGGCATAGCTGAAGGGTTTGTGTATTGGGCCGAAGTCCCAAGGGTTGCATGTTCGAATTCTACTTCTGGGGAGATTTATTTTCACATAAATGCTTTCGCTTGACTCACCATTTCCACCTGTTTTCTCCTTTGGATACCGCCCAAAAAAGGTATAAAAAGTATCAGTCGATCTCATAACGCTCTAGATCTATCAAAATTTGAAAATATACCCCAGTACAATACTGTACACTAAAGTATGTACTCTGAAATTAATCAGTTCTTCAAACCATTTGACTTCTTGCAAATTGCAAATTGGGGAGAACAAATAACGACGCCAAAAACAACATAAGGAACCGTCTGGACTAACTGTTTCCTAACAGCAGTAGGTAATCAACGTCACAACAGACCCAACGCAAATACTCCAACTGAAGCCAGCACCACACTTTCCGGCACAACCCAGTCTGGTATATACTACCAACCTTCGGCTACCAATCCCCATCGTTCCGCATGGGACCTCGTTCCGTTCGACAGCGATGTGATATATGATCCGACGATTATTTATCCCATTGTCGTCCAACAATTTGTTTGCTTTTTCCCGAAACATCCGACGGTTTCATGCGGTTCGTGTTATGGGTATCATTTGATGGAGCTGCGTGCAGTCAATTGTGTCCTACCCGAGCGCGGCGTTCATTCAAGTAACTAGTAAGTTTGCACCCAGCCAGCCAGCCAGCAGGCAGCAGCAGTCGTTAGAGATGATGTATTTCATTCGGCGAGTTCGGTAGTGCCCTTACACAGGCGGCAATCAAGATGTGAACGGTCATATTTCATCCCCCAGCCGTGTTCAGAAAGTATGTACTACTACTATTCAATCCGATGGTGGAAGTTTTCGTGAATGATGGCGCGATAGATTAAATCAAGTTCTGCTTTATTTTTTATAGCTATTGTGTCCTGAATTTTTACACCACTTTTCAAAATTGATGATGGATGCGAAACACTGCACTAGGGCATCAGGTAAAATCTGTGGGATGCCGATGCTGTCGAAAGCCAAATTGCCAATGGGTATTGTAGTTGCGCTAGTAAGCGTGGCAATTAAGTGTAACGATGCTGAAAGAGTTTTCCCTTCACTTTTCCAACGGTGGTTTTATGCGGAGCCTAGGGTACACAGACCATTATCAGACTCTTGAGTTTATCGCCCCGGAGTGTCGAATTTTCGTGGACTGCAATTTACAGTTGGGCCTTACATCTCTAAATGTTTTGATCTGAGGCGTTGATGGACGCTCGGGGCATTTTTTTTGCTCTCCTTTGCGGTTGGAGGTTTTGTGCAAGTGCTAAAGTGCCGGCTGCTGAATTACGCGCATGGATTGTATTCAAACAAATTACTTCATCTTCGAGTCCCCCTCCCATTCAGTGAACTAAGTCAACCTTGAATCACACCGCAATTAGGCTGTACCGTTTAGTCATTTAGTGACCTTTACCCACCCACTCGACTGTATTCAATTGAAAGGATGAAGCACCAGGACATCAAATAGAAAATTCAACTTGCTATCACAGCCACAAAGCCGGATTTATGGAACACCCACCTACCGTAGTATAATTTCAAAATTCACCTGCCACAACCGTATAATCCCGTATTTGCAATGACATTGACCCGACCCGGGCGGACGGGATTTGCATTGCACTTTCATACCGATACAACTACACACAGCAAAGAAGTCGATCGGTGAGCAGCGGGTGAGTAGGACTCTTCAACTGAAGAACCCTTCTATTCAGCACACTTCCCAAAGGCGCATACAGGGTTCATACAAGTAGGCACTTATGGTTTTTTGTTCGTTCCCGTTGTTCAGTTGCGAACACTGATTTCGATGACGCAAAACCGAAAAACAGGTTACAGAGCTGCCATGCGTATGTAAAGAGCACCCAAACAGAGCAAACTTTTGTCTGACTGGAATTGAATCAGGAGGCTGGCGTTTCTCGTATACCTCCTATCAGTATCATCCAGACATAAAACGAAATATTACAGGCGGGGGGAGCATCTGTACGTGGTGACTAGACATCAGGAAGTTATTTTTTGTGTGTAAATTTCGTAGCCATTAACCGCAATTGAATGACGCTTTGTGAGGAGGCGCGCATGCAAACAAACCGATTTGTTTTGACTGAAGTAATTCACTCCCGTCAGCTTTCAGCGCTGTATGTTGACTCCCGCTTTGAATGGACTGCTAACTTTCCATTGTTGTTCGAATTTCCGTCGTTTTGGGGTTTGCTGCGGCAAATAGCTCGCGCACGCGGCACATGTTGACAAACTACCCACAATGCATGCAATGGCGCTGTGAGTAAGTCTGCTGACTGAGGAGAATGATTTGTTGCTTGAAGCAGTTGTGAATCGTTTGTGACTAAATGAACGTGCTCTTTGTTACTACAAATTGGTTTGAGAAATTTGAAAGCGGTTTTGGGTGAGGTCATGTGTTTATTGCTACAAGCAGCGCTTTCCAATGCCATTTTTTTGTATTATTTTATGAGATTTTTGTTTAGAGATTGCTGCGACAAAATTGCTAAATTTCTAGTAAGATACAGGGTAGCTTTGACATCTACACCCAAAACTGTTGTCCGATTCGATGCTGCCGCCATAACGATCTGAGTTGGCACTTAACAACTCACGCTCTCGTGATTAGCCATCCTAACTCAATAGATCAGCTGTTCTCAACCTTTTCCGTACCACGGAGCCTTCCAAAAACACTCTAGGTTATTGCGGACCCCCACGGTATGTTTTAATATACACCCGGAAAAAAACCTTCTTCGCGGACCCCGGAAAAAATCCGTTCAGCAATTCATGAACAAAAAATCACGATTTCGTGAACTGAATGATTTACAAAAATCGTGGCCAAGTTTTTGAAATTATGGATAATAAACCTCAAATTCATTAACCTATTTGTGTTTTCAAGAAATTATTTCCCACCAAAAACATACAAGGCGTTACATCCCATTGTTTAAATTGATTACTGTGGTTGCTCCCTGAATATGTTTAGTTTTTGTTATGATTCTTGTTCATGGAATACGTTGGTTTGTATAAAGTATATCAACTAAAAGAACCAACATTTAAACGATGTTCATGATTTCAGTAGCTTTGTTGCGATTTTCGTAATTGCCAATCACGTTACCGTGATATTGAATTCATCAGTTTACTATCGGATTTTTCTGAAAGAGTAGCGCAATTTATGTTCATAATACTAGGACTATAGTCACTATTTTCATAACTGATGTTCACGTTCTCATGATATTTTATTCACGAGTTTCGTAAAGGATTTATCCTGGAAAGTAGAGTGATTTATGTTCATGATTTCAGATCACAATTTGTGTAATTTCTATTTACGTTACCGTGATATTTTACTCACAAGTATAGTGATTTGTGTTCACGATTTCAGGATCTCAGTCGTAATTTTCGATATTTTAGTCACGAGTAGTGTGATTTATGTTCATGATTTCAGGATCTTTGTCAAGAGTTTCGTAAATTATATGCATGTTATCGTGATATTTTATTCTTGAGCGCACTTTCGTATTTGCCAAGTGGAGTAATGCGACTTATGTTCATGTTAAATTTCTATCAGATTTTTTACTCGGAGTAACGTGACAATATGAACTGGATAATGAAAGTGCGACTGATTCGCAGCATCTTGTTTTATGAGCTATATCACGAACACGATCTGCTGCTGGCATCTATTATTACTCGCTATAAGCTGGACAAAACTATGGGATATTTAACCCTTACATGCGCAATGTTGTTTTAAAACAATATTGCGAAAACCCTCTCAAAATTATCATTGTAATGTATTAAAACTTTGGGACAATTTTCAGAAAATTTTAAAAAAAATTGTTTGCGCCTTTAAGGGTTCATGAAAATATCCAAATTTTGTGAAATAGTTTACGTGACAATTTCATTTCAGTTGCTTGAAGTAGAAAATGATTACGGATATCTTCTAAATATCACTTAATATCACAAGCACTTAAGATCATGTGAATCAGGTACTAGGAATCATGCGCCAGTTCACGAATCCATGAATAATATTTTATGATTTTGTAAACCATTTTACGAGCACGAACGGTCAGTCGTGAATATTATACTAAGAATCATGAACCACCTAACGAATACATGAACAATATTTCATAATTCTGTAAATTATTCCATGGGCATGCATGGTCAGGCGTGAATATTATTCTAGAACTCATCAACTAGTTCACATTTCCATGAATAAGATTTCATAATTTCGTGAACTATGTCACAAGTACAACTGTGTAGTGTGAGTAATGACTAATATACCAGGAATCTAAGTGGTGAGCAATGAGTAATACACTAGGAATGAGTCATGACTAATTCGCTAGGAATCAGTTCACGTATACATGAATAATATTTTCCTAGCTTGTAAACTATTTCACGAGCACGAATGATCAGCATCTACGTGACTATTATACTAGAAATGATTAACTAATTCACGAATACATGAACATTATTTCATGATATTGTGAACCATTTATCGAGTATGAGTGGTGAATTGTGACTAATATACTAGAAAATGGAAACCAATTCACGAATGCCTGAATATTTTATGATTTTGTGAACGAGCACGAATGGCGAGTCGTGACTAATTCATTAGGAATCAGGAATCAGTTCACGTATGCATAAATAACATTTTGTGAGCTGTTTCACGAATCGTGACTAAAATATTAGGAATCATGAAATTGTTACATGAATAATATTCTGAGTTTCGCAAAATAGTTCACGAAAAAATATGTTTTGATATTGTGAACTAATTCACAACCACGAAAACCAGATCATGATCAAAATGTAATAAGTCGTTCACGTCGTATAGTCAAATTCTGAAAAATGTTCCTAAATCTATGAATAAAATCACGTATTAGTCATCAATTTTATGCATAACGTTAATAAAGCTGTGAACTAGTTATATATTCAATTTGGTAATAACATAACGGAAACCTTGACTGAAGTTCACAGAGCAAAAAGAAATACCACCACTTATAAGAGCTTTGTATAGGCGTTACTGACGGGAAATTGATCATAATTTTAAAATACATGAATTTTGTGCATGATCCTGTTTACGTAACGTAAAACGTGATTGTTCCAAGATTTCATGGTACTTTATTCACGATTTTCGGAATAATATTTTTTCGTGCAGCAACTACTTTCGCGAACCCCAGGTTGAGAGTCGCTGCAATATTTATGATTTATTATTAATTGGATTTATTTGAAGTGGTCTCTTTATCCTGGTATCATTCGGGATTACTGTATTTGAATGGAAAATTCCCAAATACACGACATACTGGTTAAATTATTACGGCTGAAATTCTCCACGTTTTCCACGTATACATTAGTGTGTAAGAAAACAGTTTTCTCAGTTTTTGGTAATGTTTATAACAGTAATGTGCATTACGCGACTTCAAGTGCGTTAATAAAGATACACTTTCGCCTCGTTATAGTTTTCCGAACTATAACTATTTATCTCTCAAATCCTTGTTCTCACTTCATTATAGTGGCTCCAAAATCATCATTACTTTCTCTACTTAGTAATCTCTGACTAATTGAACGTAGCTTAAAGAAATAAAAAAGAAAAATACTACTAAATACAGCCAATAAGGAAAAACAAACGACAAAATTGATAAAAGTATTGATGGACGACGTCATACGTTTTAAAGCATTTTAATATTAGCTTATTAGATGCAACTTAAAGCGTTAGCTTAAATAAACCGTGAATCTTTAGTGTTTTTGCGATATGCGAAAAAATAATAACATAATTAGTACCGTCCATCGGGTCATGTTGACGCAGTTTCCTATTGCGAGGAGTCGAGATCCTTCTCCTTAATAGTGAAACGTTAACTGAATTGCCCACCGTATCTTGGGTGTCCCGCGTTATTATTCACTTCTATGTCGCCATCGGTACTGTTTGGTTGATATTTTTGGTTGGATGTTCTTGTTTGTTTCTTAGTTTTTACTGGTCGCTGTTGTATACCCGTCATCGTCGGCGTTTGCTTCTTTATTGATTGTGCTGGTTGCTAGCTTAGAGGTGCTGGGCGCGATCGTTGTTGTGTTAGTATTGATTTTACAACCGCTTTTGGTTTGGCATAAGATGACTGTTTGATGATTTTTGTTATAAAATGACGGACTTTCCTTAGAAGTTTCTATTCAAGGCGTGATTTAGCATCTCTGTGCAGAACTGTCAATCTGCCATGGAAACGTGACCAGCGTTGTCCATGGAAACGTGACCAGCGTTGTCTGATCAACATGTAACATGTTCGTGTGATTTCAAAGAGATGGTTATGTACGACGGAATTTGTTTGATCAGATGCATTCTAACTATACAAACACCATTTCGAACACCCGGAAAGAATATTAATATTTATAATAATTAAAAACCATTCTACTTATGTTATTACTTTGATAACTTTTTAACAATTTTTTGCCTTTATCATTTTTGAATTTCATTCGTTTTGTTGATTTTCTATAATTTGTGCAGCATTTTAGAGGTATTATTCGTGCAGAACTCGAAACTGTGTTCATCCCACCACTAGTCGGGTGCCTACTTCGCATTAGTTCTGCTAATTAATGAATTGTCCAAAAGTGATATGTGTAAGAAAATGTTTCATCTTATTGCTAGGTGGATTAAGCCGGTTTTTGTAATCAAATCTTGTACTTAAAATCGCTGTTTTTCATAAACAACATTGGCACGATGGGGTTAATTAAGCAAGGGACAAAAATCGACAGTCTCCATTAGTCCTGTCACCTACCGAGGTACGATGGATGATAATGAACTGAAATCGGACACCGGACGCCAATTAAAACCCCGGTCTTGGTAACTAGCGGGTAAATTGCATAGATCAAATGTGTTGGGTGACAGCAGCGGCTGTGTGTGATCTCGCTTTAGAGGCAGTGGTACGATCACTGTCGCCAATGCGATAATCATGTTTTCTTCCTGTGACCCAGGGATAGCATCATGGCCCAGGTATAGCATGAGCGTTGGTGCATTGGGCCGGAGTCCCAAGGGTTGTAGGTTCGAATCCTGCCTCTGGGGTGATATCTTTCATTTTTTTTTTTTCATTTTCGTTTTCACTATTTCGATCTCTTTCCCCGGTGAATACCACTAAAAAGATCTAAACAAATTGTTCGCAGAGATCTTAGCTGCTAAATTTTCGACGAAAGGTGCAAAAAAGTGAGATTCGGATGAAAACCTCAAGTGTGTATGAGAGTTCAAAATAATTAATAAAAAACTTACTTTGAGTATTTTAGAGGGACACGATATTTACAAGTTGTAGCCATGAACCCACTAGACAATGTTTTCGAAGAAAACAGCAGACTAAGGTATATTATGAATACGATGAATAATGCCAAAAAATTTACTCTATACCCTCAAATCCGGAAACTCGGGTGAACTTACCTGAAAAGAAAAAAAGAAAACAAAAAAATTAGTATTTGGAATTGGTTTCTGGCAATCTTTAAGCTTCGAATGCAAATATTTGCAATATTTCAGAAAATTTTAATTTAAATAGATTCAATTCATTCAAGTACGGAGGTTCGTAGGTCTCCATAGGAAGAAGCATAGCAAATTTTAAAAATCGATTACATATGCGCAGGAATTCAATGTTTCCCTTGCCAGTTGATTGTGAGAAATGAATGGCGAATGAGCGAATGAAATGTTACTTTACGTTACAAAACTTAAAAATATTATAATTGTTGTTTTTTTTTATTTTGATAGGCAACGTAAATTGGAAAAATATTTGAATTGCAGGAAGAGAAAATAAGTTAATTGAAAAAAATGTAAAAAATCGAAATTAAAAAAAATGTAAATTGTTAGGTTCAAAATTATTTTGCAAAATGATGAAAATATTGAAATTGGTAATCTAAATAGTTTGAGACGTAAGAAATGTAGAAAATGAAAGCTTGTTAGGTTCAAAATTATTTTGCAAAATGTTGAAAATATTGAAATTGATAATCTAAACAGTCTGAGAACGTAAGAAATGTAGAAAATGAAAGCTGTGGAAATATTGGCATCAGAGCTTCAAATATTTGAAGGTCATTTTATGAAAATCCATTATGTTCGCTAACCCTTATTTTCAACGCTCAATGAGGATACCGAAAACGGCAGAAAAATCCACTTTAGACAAGACGCATCGTTGAAGTCTAGAATGAAGAGCCTAATGAAAACCAAAAAAACGCAATTATTGGCGTCGATTCGTTGACGGATTAACAAGCGAAACATCAAAGAGCACTCTTTGTGGAACAGCCGGACATATGCCACACAAAACTAACGAAATCGTGGAATTTACTGTGGAACTGTGGACGAATATGAGCAGCCGAAAAGATATCGGAAAGGTAACTCATGCTTCGTAGAACCCCTATAAATTTACTAAAAAGCAAAAGCTTTACCTTCAAGTGTAAAATTTGGGCTGGGGTTTTTCGATGTATGAATCGATTAAAAAACCTTCAGCTCAAAAACGGATCAAGGAAATATCTAGTTTTTAATGAGATTTCTTTAACCGTCTGCGAAAAGGAACGTTTCATGGATTTTCCTCCTGGCTATTGGTTTATAGCCAATTCTTACATAAAACTGATTCAGCCACCAACAACGGCGTAAATAATCCACGTGAAATACCTCGTGCGTGCATACTTACAGACTGTGATAAAATTGCATTCAAGCTTTCCGATAGACTTCACAGAAACTTTAACTAGAAGTGTACAAATTGATCGATATTATTTTTGGTATACATGAGTAGCGGAAAAGCAAACTAATAGAAGTACAACACAAACAGCCTAATGAAGTAGAAGAACACATAAGAACACATGTAACATGCAACTACTTCAACTCGTTTAAATTCCAGAAAATGAAATTTATTTACCGTTAACGACAACTGCATTCTGTCAGAATTTTATCATGCTATGCTAACCGGAAATGGGTGATTCATGTGCGTCGGTAAATTAACCGAATCTTATTTTATCAAATCCGAACTTTCCAACTGAATCGAACCGAATGCTCCAATTGAAAACCCGAGAAACCAACGAATCCTTATTGCACTCAAGCCAATAAATTACCCACTATTCTATCATATACACCAGTTCTGAATTCATTCCCTGACCCAGCTGTCACAAATACTCAGATGAACACATACACATAACAATTGTGCACTGGTACTAAAATCTACAATTACACGGTGTAACAAAATAAAAATAATTTTATGTACCTTTAAAGTGATATGGTAAAGGTTGCTGGTCTGGTCAGATACAACACAAAATCGTGTTAGATCAATTTAATATACCTTCAAACATTGATTTATAGCAAAAAGACGATTTTTCGGAACTTTCGACACCAATTTTTTTTTGCGCGGTCATTTTTCGACCGATTTTATTTTTTTTGAAAAAAAGAAGAAATGGCCTTTCCAAAGATATGCTTATGTTCTTTTGTTGAAAGTAATATGCGGTTTTGAGACAACAATATGAACAATATGATATTATTTTTTTCCAATTTTTTTGCTAGATTACGTATACATTTAAAAGCATGTGTGTGAACTTTGAGCTTGAAATTGGATAAAATAACGGAAGATATAATTATAGCATCTTAAAGTGCGAGACTATACCTCACTATCCCCTTAAGAGTTCATGCGTGTAGGTTTCTAATTTGAAAAAAAAAACAATAACTCAGCCATTTTTCAACAGATTTTGATCAAAAATAGGATGCGCAATTAAATACTCTCCCTAAATTTTTATTAAAACAAACACGTTTCCAAATAAAAATGTTGAACAATTTTTATATTTTTAATGAAAAATAGCAAAATAATGGTAACTTTCATATTGTTGTCCCAAAACCGCATAGTACTTTTAACGAAAGAAAATAACAGCATACCGTTGGAAGGGAAATTTCTTCTGCTTTCCAAAACACGCAAAAAAATTAAAATCGGTTGAAAAAAGATCACGCAAAAAAAATTAGTGCCGAAACATTTTTTTGCTATAAAAACAAGATTTTGAGAGTATACAACATTTTTTATACATTGTTTTGTGTAGCATTTGATGAGATCTACAACCTATACTAGGTCTCTTGAAAAGTACAAAATCACTGTAGCACCGTGTTATTATTACACCAACACTAATAGGCTTCTACTTTCACATTTTTTTTAATTAGCCTGTCCACGATGACGAAGCCGACCGATAAATCGACACACAATGACCCCCACTACGAGCCGTGTCCACCAACACCGCCATTAAGCTGTGGAACAATGTTTGCAAACACGGCCCACAGCAAAAGTCAATCTATGTTATCCCGCCAGCTGATCACGCCAGCACGCACAGACTAGTGGTTGATCGTTAATTTGGACAGGTTTCACATAACACAAAACACAAAACATAAAAAAGGCCCATAAGCCCTCTCGGTATCCTCGATGTACCACTATCGAGACGCAATAACCATCTCAAAGCAATTGTCTGTCAGAGGTTCTTTAAAACTGATGCACGAAATAAGTTGGATGGTGTTTGCAATACCGTGCAACCCATAAACCTAGAGGACAGGTATATGCAGTTAGACTCGGTTCTAGAGCTCGAGGGTGTTGCAAATGTATTTTTACGATTCTAAGGAACTGTTTTTTGCAGCTTGACTGCATGCCACTGGACCGTGTACAACTTGGCCGAAAGCGTTACGTGGACCGATTTATTTTTATTTTAATCGACTAACCATAATAGTAAAATATATCAAAATAATCTGACAAATTTGACTTAAATTCTTGTAGTTAAAATATTTGTAGTAATCCACCTTAATATTTCTATTCTACTCTATTCAAACCCTTACACAGCCAGTATTGAAAAGCATCCTGGAAAACACTGCAGTTATTCTTTAGTGTTTTTCTTGTCAACATTAATGTTTGAAGCATATTATGTGTAATCTGTCGCAAATATTAAAACGGCCAGGCCTGCTGTGCAGAGTTCGTATTTAAAGATGTTTCAAAATTATAGGGCAATTAAATGATTCATTTAATGAATAATCTAACCAACGAATCCTTTTGAATCTTTAAGGAGGAAGAAACGAGGACAACCGTACCGACCGTTTCACTTTAAAGGGCATATGATAAATCGTTGGGAGTGACTTGGCTAAGAAGGTTAATGTCACTGCTTTGGTCCTTTGGGATGGGACAAAGGTATTTACACCTTGCCCTGGCTAATCAGCCTAGGTTAAAGCGCCTTTACTAGCTTTGTAGTAATCCACCTTAATATCTAGTGAATATTCCTTCTTTTTAACATGAGCTGTTCGTTAAAAACTTATCTAAACAGTATATCTACAAGATTTTTCTTGTCCTTCAAAAATTCAATAAGGTCTCAGGTCTAAAGTTTTAGTACAATTTAAGTTTGATTTGTATCTAAGGAACAACAAAAAAACCCAATTGCCACTAGGATTGTGCAGGGTAAGCTGCTCACAAAATACGAATTTTGGAAAAATCAATTGGCCCACCCCTGAGTCAATTCCTGGTCCTGCTAAGAGTGTCTGCTTCAAATTTGCACCAAATAGACAAATCTTGCTACCGGACAAAAGTGTTCGGAGTTTATTATGGAATTTTTTAACAATTTACATGAAGAAAATGCACTAACTTGAATTTCCACCGCTAGGCGACACTGTACGTATCGTATTATCACTGCAAGTAAAATTAAGAAGGATAATTTTAATGTCTACAACTTTGTCGAAGACAGTTCAACTTTCTTAGACGAAATTATTTAACTTTTAATGAAGCAATTTCTCAGTCAGTTTTGTATGGAGCCTGACAGAACATGGCGGTGAAGCAGTAGTCAATCCCCACGAACTTTATTATTTTTCGCCAAACAATAGTTGGAACAAAAATTTTAGTTCCATATTTTACTGCATAGATGGCGCCAACACTAACTTTTGAAAGAAGAGAGATAGAATATGGACATGTTCACGAGGATTACTAAAAAGGCTTGTTCTACAACTTTGTAGAAGATATCTAATTTCTATATCTATCCGTTGAGAAGTATTGGAGCCCTCTAAGCGGTGAAATGTAGAACTAAAATTTTCTAGTTATAGGATGACTCATATCATGTCTCAATTTTTTTCAATCATTCTCCCAAGGAAGTTGGATTGATTTGCAGTCTTTGACAAAGTTGTAGATAATAAAATTATCTTTTCCACTTCCAACAAAAACTGATGAATATTGAATACAGTGCCACCTAGTGGTGAACATGCAAGTTAATGAGCTTTCTCCATGTAAATTATCGAAAAATTCGATTCAAACTTTGAACACGTTGGCCAGGCAGTAAGACTTGGCTCAAATTTAACGCAGAAACTCTTGTTGGAGCTAGAAATCGACTCAGGAGTAGTATTTTTAGTGCGAGATTGGGCATCAAACCCAGTTGACCTGCGTGCTAGGAAATCGACTTACCAACTACACCTTCTTCTTGCAAATGTCTTTGACTTCATTTAATGAAAATGATAGTACGATATGGTAAGGGAGAAATCTCTGAATAACACGAAGAACGTGTCAACCGAGCATATTTACATTAATATTAAAAACAAAGAGCTAGCACTTCTCCGAAACAATTTCGTTCAGCAAACAGGTATTCGAAGAAGAAAGTTCTTTCTTTTCATGTATTCCATTCCGTTTATTTACGCCTGAACAACTGTTTCTGAACTGTTTGTAAACAGCAACGGAATTGACGAACCTGTTTGCATCGATTTCGTTATTATGCCGTAATCAAAACAAGTTTCTCCTATTTCAGCTTGGCTTCCCATGCTTCAATTCTACACTGCCATCGGATAAGGGGGAACACGGGTTTACATGTACAGCCCTTCCTGTGGTACCCGTGGGAGTTTCCAAATCCTGCCACCAAAGAAAAAACACAGATGCTGCCATGCTACGGATTTGTTTGTACGCACATCCGGAAGTTGCTGCCAGAATCGTTCCGAATTTGAAACGTCGTCGCAGCAAAATCGACTCGATTCATTCAGACATTCCTTTACTTGCCGGTGTGCTTGTTTATCCAGGGTCAGGAGGCTGTGAAATCAAGACTTTAAAGTGCAAATATTGACACGGCAATTTTACGTAATAACAGTGCCAGTTGATAGCCGTATTCCTGTTTGCTTCCGCTGGAAGGTCTGCGAGTTCAGGATGGGAACAAAATAAGGAAATTTAATTAGTTTTCTCCGGAATGGGTGCCAGTCTATTTTCAGACCTTCCCCACCGGCTGAGAAGATTGTTGTTATCTTTCCAGGTACATTAATGTTGTTTATGAAATGCAAGAAACGTGTTCAAACTAAGCTTAGAGATTTTTTCTCGGAATCATTTCCACTTTGCTTTGCAACAGTCTTAGTTTCTCACAACGGACTTGTCTATATTTCAGTTGGCAGTTGCAGCTGGCTTCGCTCTGGTTCAGTAATGGCTCGGCGAATTCTTCGAACAAACTTACAATAGAACATCACATTCTACTAGGTTCTTCTTGGTTTAAAAGTCCAACAGAAGGCGAGAAAAGACAAACATTGTTACGTTCGTGTACCGGACAAACAAAGACAAGTTTTCTCCTCGAGAAATCGAGGAAAAGTCAGCATCCGTAGAACGGCAAACATCGGTTCAGCCATGAACGCGATAACAAAGGTACCAACCAAGTTTCTCCGAAATGTCTCGGAGTGAGTATGTAAATAGAATTTTTAATGGATAAAAGGAAAAGTACTATATACGTTTCGTTTCGGTGTGCTGCAACTGGTCTGGATGCGGAAGATGACACCAGTTGACAAATATTGGATTAGAGACGTAAACATCGGTAGCATGAATAGGGGCAACGAACTCGAAATGTTTTTTTTATGTAGGATGCTTGAACCATCCTGGAATGTTGCTTTTGCAGTCTGCTTCCCTCTTGTCAAAATCGATGAATTCCGAACCTGTCTTCACTAAACGTATAGGTTCAGGAAGTTTACAATAACGTACAAACAGTTGATTCTTCCCATGCTGGAATCATAACTTATAGGAAATGGAATCCGAACGGTCCATGTAATCAGCGAACAACCATATATCAAGGCGCAAAAATTGCACGATTCCATAGTCAAGTGATTCTTAAAATTATTTACAAACCGGGATCGATTTCATTCCATGTATCAACAACAGCCACCCTGACCCATTCTGCTGATCCGGTTTGAACGGCAAACGACGGGATTCCTCCTTCCGCCATTTAACTCTCATGAACAGATTAAATTTCAATCAGTCCCAATCAGTGTTGTAATAGCAACCTCAACTAATGGCATGGCGGCAGCCGGTTGTAACAATTTCCACCTAACCTGCAATATATTAATTTCATTGCGCTCTCATTTCGCTAAACGGCGCAGACTTGATCCAGAAACGAAACAAAACAAAAAACAACAACCCACCGAAACGAAACAAAACGTGATAAAGTGTATTATTGCGAATAAAAAGCGCTTAATTGGCGTAATTACATTCTAACTGTAAATTTAATGTGACAGCAATTATTGTTGCTATCGCACAGACATACAAAAAACACAGCGGGACGAGGACAAAGCCAGCAGCAGCTTGCGGTACCCTTTGCTACAACTGTCAACAACACCCCGTAATTGCGATGATTCTGATGAAAGCTTCGTGCACTACTTAACGTACTCCAACGCTGCACCCCGCCCCCAAATAAACCGACAACCGATGATTGCGATGGTTTGTGAAATTCGCAACGCTCATCAAATGACAATACATACCTATCTGTCTGCTCTAGAGTAAAACAATCATATATGCAACGTCACCTCTATCAACAGAACGGGACTTGCCGTGTCAGAGTCGAACCAAACCATAGCCGAACCATGCTGCTCCCAAGTGACGACCGGTTTCAGCCCCAGCACCCAGCCAACTGGCCAACAATGTTGTGTAGTGCAGAAAAAGTAATTACCGATTCATTCGAACGTCCCCCATTAGTAGTAGTAGCCCAGGGTGTCTGTCCACAGAATGGATGAAATCGTGGTCTGATTTTCGCAACTCTTGATTATTCTTATGAGTGCTCTGGTTGGTGTGTTTGTGTGTGGTCTACAATCTGCCAATCATGCGGTTGGATGACTACGGACGAATGCCGCCGTGCCGTGATTATGATTGCGTCAAACTATTTCTGCATGAAAGCTGATCCGCTTTTGTTGGTTTATCGCGTTCGGCGGCATCGCTGCGTCGTTGTCATCGTCGTGCTGGGAACTTCTGGTCGTGACCGGCTGATTGTGGAATCAATTCAGTTAATTAGAGATATTTATCCGGTGCGTTCAGGTACGCCGGCTTGTCACCTCGAGGACTGTCTCGAGGCTAGGCGTGACTGGTTGCATTTAATTTTAGATTTTGGGTAATGAGTGGTTTATAGGTAAAAGCCGTAGACCAGCATTTAGCTTCGCACATGACAAATAATATTATTATTAATTCTATCAGATTTTTTAAATAATTTGTGTTCGCCATCATATATACGAAACTTATGCGCAATACTTTACTGAGTCTGTTGAATAATACAAACCTTCAAGAACAATGCTAGAATTTAAGAACTAATTCAAGCAGTACATGAAGCGCTGAATCCAAATAAAGGGTTGAACCATCCAAAATTGGTCAACTTAATATTGGAGTAGTTACTTAATCGTGCATTTAAAAAACTTCTTAAACAATTCTCATTTGGCGTATTACAGTGACAAGAAATGATATGTTTTTATCCAGCTTTTATACACCGAATCCGTTTTTAATACTAAAACATATCAGAAATAAACATACACTATTCAATAGGGTGACCCAAAATTATTTAGTTTTTAGGCGTGAGTCCCTAATTAAATTTCAGGGAAAAAATCTACTTCTCTGAATAATGCATGCATACAGTTATTATGTCTTCAACAAAGTTGTTTCTAATATCATTCTCAATAAACCTACTGAGGAAAATAAATCTCTCAATAATGTTTTCAAAAGAATAGTCGATTCCCCATGGTTCTTCTAGGGGGATTAATCACCAAAATTACTATTTCACGGAATACGCAGTAGTATGCTATTAAACTTGTTCAAAAATACGAAACCTCCCAATTTGACGGTTTCGAAATTTGCATTCCTTATGGACGAATTTCGCGCTAAATCGTATTAAGAGTTGGCAGCACAATCTCAGATTTTAATGAAACTTTCTGTACACGAAAAGCCACTTTGCATACTATGTTTTTCCAAAAATAATCTAGACTGTCTTTTGAAAAGGGTCAAACTTTTTTTAACAATTTTTATCAAATGGCTATAGTCTAAAAATGAAAAATCCTACAAAAAATGTTGTGAGAGTGATTTTCACAAAATCAGTCAATTTTTAAAAAATTTAAAGTCGATTTACAAAAAAAACCCATGAAATTTTGTTCCAAGATAGGTAATGTCCCTACCTACCGTCAAAAATTCAAATTGGGCATTTTCAAGGAAAAAGTTGTTTGAAAAAAACTTTTCCTTGTCCAAACTGAATTTTTTCAGTGTATTTTTGTTCAAGTTCCATAGCCCAGAATTCCGAGACGAGAACCCAGACTCCAGATTCTACAGCCCAGAGTCCTGAGGAGAGAGACCAGAGTCGCGAATCCTTAACCCAAAATACAGAGGCGAGTCTAAGTTCCATAATTCAGAGTTCAGTGTCTAGAATGCAATGTCCAGAGTCAATAGCGTAGCGATCAGAACCCAGAGTTCCGAAGACAGAACTGAGAGTCCAGAATCCAGAGGTCCAAGTGCAGAGTCCAGAGCGCAGAGTTCAGAGCCCAGAGTTCAGGTACCAGAACCTAGAGTCCAAAACCTAGAGTCCAGAGCCCAGAGAGCAGAAACCAGAGTCTAGAGTTCTTATTCCAAAATACTGAGCCCAGAGTCCTCAGCACATAATCCAGAGCCTAGAGCCCCTAATCCAAAATAGTGAGACCAGAGTTGAGACTCCAGATTCCAGAGCTCAGAGTCAAGAATCCAGAGTTCAGATTCGATAATCCAGAGCTTAGATTCGATAGCCCAGAGACCAAAACCCAGAGTCCGGAGGAGAGAGCCCAGAGTCCAGAATCCAGAGTTCCAAGTGGAGAGTGCATAGTCCAGAGTTTAGAGTCCTGAGTCGACAGTTCAGAGTCCAAAGTCCAGAATCAAGACCCAGGGCTCATAGCTCAGAGACCACAGTCTATAGTCCAGAGTCCATAGCACAGAATCTCAAGCCGAGAGCTCAGAATCCATAGTTAAGAATGCAGAGTCCAGAGTTCAGAGTGCAGAGAACAGAGTCGGGAATCCTGGGTCCAGAGTCCAAAGCCCAGAGTCCTCAACCCAAATTACTGCGGCCAGAGTCCAGAGCTCTGAGACCAGAATCCAGAGCCAGGAGTACTCAACCCAAAATACTGAGGCAGTAGTTCAGATGCCAGAGCACAGAGCCCAGAACGCAGAGGCCCGAACCCAGAGGCCAGAATCCAGAGTTCCAAGTGCAGAGTTCAGAGTCCAGAGCGCAGAATTCAGAGCCCATAGTTCAGGTGCCAAAACCCAGCGTCCAAAACCTAGAGTCCAGAGCCCAGAAACCAGCGTCTAGAGTTCTTATTCCAAAATACTGAGCCCAGAGTCCTCAACACATCATCCAGAGCCCTTAATCCAAAATAGTGAGACCAGAGTTTAGACTCCAGATTCCAGAGCTCAGATTCGATAATCCAGAGTTTAAATTCGATAGCCCAGCGACCAGAACCCAGAGTCCGGAGAAGAAAGCCCAGAGTCCGGAGGAGAGAGCCCAGAGTCCACAGAGTTCCAAGTGCAGAGTGCATAGTCCAGAGTCGACAGTTCAGAGTCCAAAGTCCATAATCAAGACCCAGGGCCCATAGCTCAGAGACCACAGTCTATAGTCCAGAATCCATAGCACAGCCGAGAGTCTCAAGCCGAGAGCTCAGACGTTCACTTGATCACCGGAGTGTTTTCATGTTTTCGCGAGGGAGTGTGTGGATAATCGCGAAGGTTTCAAGCTATTGTATATCGACGTGCTTGTCGTGTGTGCTAGCGTGTGCGCTTCGTCGCATGTATGAATGCGATTTTATAATCATGTGGCCATTTGCATATCCGCGTGTGTTCTTGAATGATCCCGTGGATAATTATCATTGAATGGAGAGTGTGAATTCACCCATATCACTAGAATATACGGTGTATGCTATTTCTTCTTACCGGAACATTCAATGCGAAATAGTAGGCGTTACCATGTCTCAAACCACTGTGTGTACATATGAAGACCACACCCCGTGTTAGTTCTGTAAGAAGAAGACACACTATGGAACAACATGTACAAAAACCTCTAACGATACAACTTCAACTGTAAGCAAACCCAATACACAGCTCTTATCAATATCAACTAAATTAACATCAACATTTATAAATTCGGCCGTGTCGCCATGGAATGCACTGTACCTAGGCTGTTCGTAGGTAGGTAGAGAATCACCTACCTATTGTGTGTGATAATGATCGCGAAGTATTCGAGCGAATGTTTAACTTTTAATTTTTAACTAACGAATTTTAATTTTGATTTAATAATTTAACATGTTTGATCGCGTAGACGTTTGTATGTAGCGTGTGCACGTAATTTCGCGTGTGTAATTTCGATTGTATAACCGTTTGCATTATGTTAGGTTTTGAGTGTATTGCTAAGATGTTTGAACTGAAGGCATGGAACTAGAGTACTATGGCCAAGGGTACGAACCGTCAGGACGTGACCAATTCGGATTCGCATGAAAAACCGCGCTGGTATCATCGTGATAGTATAATCGCGCTTGAGATGGCATTAATAAATTCATAAATGCTAACATATTCACTTGGTCCTAGACGTTTCTATCTATGCGAGAGGGCGGGCATGCGTGTGCGCAAATGATCGTGATTACATAATCGCATGCATAATCTGATATGTCTTATCGCGAAGAACTCGAGCGTTTCTATGTCAACGTGTTTAATGGTGTGGGCGTTTTGATGTCGCGAATGCGCGACATTCGTGTGTTTGAATTTGTTTATATTACCGAAAAAACCATTACTATTCGCGTGTGCTTTTGAGTGTTCGCACGTGTCGTCATTCTGATTAATTTTGGATGCACGGTCATTTCACTTGGGTTTACAACTTTGGCGCCCTGAGACTTATTGTCTAGTGTGTATAAGTCCTGTGTTTTAGAGTGGGAGGTTCCGGACGAGTATGTAACAAGATCGCGCGAGAGTGGGCGGCTAAATGTTGGCACATGAGACTGCGTTTTTAAATTCGTAAGTGCTATCACGTTGACTTAATCGGTAGGACGTTTGTATGACTGCAAGATCATGGGGGTAGGAATACGTGAGCAGTGATGTACCAAATCGGGTTTTTATAATTTTGGGGGAAAAACCCAAGGTTTTTTCCCGGTTAAAACGGTTTTTTCGCGGGAAGATTGGGTTTTTTGTAATTTTGTGATATTTTAGTAATGTATTGTTATCCAAACACATTTATTTTATTTATGAGCATTATTGTCATAAAGTTTTGCATGCATATGAGTTCTGAATGGTTTTCCTCGATTGCTATAGCGGTGATCCAACATTTCTTTACAAATATTGTGGTTAAATGAATGATAAAACTTTTCAACACGTTTTGGACTAAGTCGATTGCGTTTCTTACTGTGAATCTACCTAAACGTACTAAACATTTTTTGAACGAGATCAGCGTGTACTCAGTGCACTAGCGCGACTGCCGAAAGGTTAAAAAACATTAAATCAACATCATACATTCGATAAAACGAAAAAACCCATATTTCGTCCGGGTTAAAATGATTTGGGAAAAAACCCGGTTAAAACCCAAAAATAAAAACCCGGGAAGATGGAATTTTTCCCATCGGTGCATCACTGTACGTGAGTGATCGCGTTTGTAACCGGGTTTCTATTATTGCGAAAGTTGCGAGCGTCTCTATATCATTGCAGGCACAATAATACAAAATAGCATGCATTAAGATAGTTTTAAGACAAATATTATACATAAAAATAAATAAATAATTATGTAAAATACAATACATAATGTTGTGGTGGTTATTTCTTTCCATGATCCTTCCTCAGAACTGAGCAAGAAAATAAAGAAGTGATAATGGAATATTTGTGTAATGACAAACTGTTTTCAATGGGATTCTTGATTAATACAAATATACTTAGTTGCTAAATTAGACAATATTTTCTCTTCTCTTCAAACTGAGTTTTATTGGATTCTGAAATGACTACGACTTTCATTGGCTTAGTTTTCGATAAAAATACACTGGAGAAAATTCAGTTTGCACAAGAAAAAGTTTTTTTCAAGTAACTTTTTTTCTTGAATGTACGACGGTAGGTAGGGAACATAATTTCTTATCTGGGAACAAAATTTCATCCAAATCAAAGATGTTTTTATTGTAAATCGACTTTAAATTTTTAAAATCGATTTTTTTCAGTGTAGGAGTCGATGAAGAAATTTTTCAATACTTTTATTCAAAAATTTGACTAATTTTGTGAAAATCACTCCTACAATATTTTTTTTGTAGGATTTGTCATTTTTAGACTAGTCATTTCAAAAAATTGGTGAAAAAAAAGTTTGACCCTTTTCAAACGACAGTCTAGATCATTTTTGTAAAAACAAAGTATGCAAAGTGGCTTTTTGTGACAAAGTGTTATGAAAATCTGAGAGAGTGCAACCCTGAATTCGATTTAGCGCGAAATTCGTCAGTATATACTAATATTGTGAATAACGAATAAAATATTTTAACTAACAACATATTTGACCAGCTGGAACAACGGCGCACTAGTAAAAACGTCATATCATCCACAGCACAAGTGTCACAACACGCAATACGGTGGCCTCGCGTCAACCGACTAGCAATCCAACACGAACAATCATACAATTTGTCACCTGGTTTCTGGAAACACCAGCGGCACCCTGCCCCCCAACAGTTTAGTCTGAATTTTAATCATTCATGCATGTAGCGGATATCCATGGATTCCTGCACCACGCAGCAGCTACTAGTAGCGTCGGGAACGAACGAATGTAAACAACATACCGGGCCCATGTAGGGCGAGGTGTGAAATTTACGACCAATCGGATGTCATCAAAAATTCATGTCACTGCATACGTAAAACGAGAGCGTGGGTGAAATTCAGTTCACAAAAATACATATGGAACGCGTTCGGTTAGAGGACACCCGGATGGTGAAGTGAGGACACTGCTCGTTATTAGCATTGATGAGATTCTTGAAAATGTATACCGCTGCGGACTGGACAGCAGTGTTCATCAATCGAAATGCTCTGATGTTGGTTTGGGGTGTGGAAAGGTATAGAAAATGAAATCAGAAAAGGAGGATGATTCTCGAATGATCGTAAATGTCCGGTAATATTAGATCAATCTAATGGAGTTTATCGGTTCATAAAACACACCTCAAGATCCAGTAATAGATTTGAAATCAAATTTTAAATTATGCTGTGAAACCGGAGCAAACCAGATATCGAGTTTAACGAAATCTTAGGAATATTAAACATATGCATTAAAATAGTCAAATGAATATTTAACACTGAAAAAATTCGCGATAAAAATTGAAGTTTAACCACCGAATGTTAATCTAAAAGATCATAAATGCCTGCACCTTCGAAACAAACAACGGGGCCGCTTTCGGTGACAGAGACACACGTCTTTAAACAGGCGCACAATCTTTACAATAGCCGCGGCTCTGGTCGACTCAAAGCCGAGTCAAGTGTCACAACGAATAACAAAATCTGTGTCAAACGGACAAGTTTGACACGTACGTCGAACTGCGACGAACGACGATCAACATTTCCTCTTGACTAGCTGTAAATCATGGAAGGCCTGCTCCACCAACGCGCATGCATGCACAACGATCGGTGGACCGCATCACATCATCGCTGTCGCTGTCGCCACGCCGCACCGCAACAACTTCAACGGGCACCATGGCTAGCAACAGCAACAATAAGACCAACGGCAAAAAAACTGGTTGTCCTTAGTGCAAAACTCGGCTGACAGATTTGCTGACACACAACAGCTGATAATGTTGCTCGGGAGGGCTGCTTGATATTTTCTTTGCGGTACCAACCAGCCAAACACACATGGACAGGAAAGAAAAGCTGGGTGGTGTGAAGGTCCAAGGGCCAAGCTATAATAATATATGGGCAACTACTAGGTATACAATGTACATACGAACAGTCAGTCAGCACTGACGTTGGGTTAGCCATTGTACCGCGCTGTCTAATTGCCAAGGTTCTAATGGCAATTAATCTTACTGAGGTAATTTCATAAATATAAATAGCCGAATGAAAGAATTTTTGTTGTTTTCGAACCTTTGCCCAGCGTGTTGTTTGGGAAAAGAAGTGTTGTCTCATTGGGGTGATTTATGTTATAGTAGCCACGTGGGATGGAACTAGTGCCCCCCAGCAAAGATGATAATCATCGGAATGAAACAAACAGTGTACTGTGAAAGTGCGAAACAAGCATTTGAATCGCAATCTGACAAGCTCTTTCCATTTTCTCGGTACCTACACAAAAGTGGCGGAGAAAATCAACTATGTACTCGAGAATGTAAATAATCACCACAAAGGACAACTGTCACTTCTGGTTTGAGTGGTGCAACCCTTGTCAGTAAGTATGCCGCAGTTTAATTGTCTCTGAATTAAGCATTCTAAGACAAACTAGAGAAATCAATTTGTCCCGTAGATAGAGCATACGAGTGACAAAGTTGTTGACGGGTGTGACCATAGTGCACTTGCATCTAGAATGGAGGAAGAAAATGTCTCTTTCGTACCGATAATTTTCAACTTTGTGTAGAACGTAATATATACATTTTCATAAACTAATATTTGAAAACTACTTCTAGGGGTCAAAACGTTGGTTTACAAAGGGATATTAGATAGAGAATTTGGATTTGAATGTTTCGTGTTCCACTCGTCAGTAACTGACACTAACTTGCTGCTAGTTAGACGCTATATCCAAACTAACACCAAATTGGGGCCAGTTACACATTAGATCCAAACAGTTCACACACCATGCGAGAACGCCTAAAGTAACAGAGTAGTATTGGGCAATGTCTCGGTTAGCCAAGCACAGACGCTCTGGGTCGCTGACGAGTATTGGGAACTGAACTCTTTTTTTGGCATTTGATTATTATTTCTAAAAGGACAAAAATGTACCGCTTAAGAGCACAAAACCTACCTTAGAGAGGGTGGATTGTTTCACGTTCCACTCGTCAGAAACTGACACCAACTTACTGCCAGTTAGACAATATCCATATTAACTTTTCAAAAGGGCTTGTAAGATTTGTAAACAAACTTTTGTTTTGCTGATTGATGTTGATTAACGTGTATTTTTAATAAATTTCCACTCAGCAGTGGAATAATGAGCGAAACAAGTTTGTTTATAAAAATCTCTTTAGCCTTTTTGAATAATTAATATTGATATACTCAAACTAATACCAAATTGGCGCCAGTTAAGGTTATTAAATATTAACTAATCTCTAAGAAAAATACACTGCAAATAATCACAACAAAGTTAGGAAAAAATTTGGACCTGTGCTGAAAGGTTCCAATTTTTTCAAAGCAACATCATTCAACAAGTATAAGGAAAACTTTACTGTACTTTTCTTACAAAACCAATATACCGAACGATTTGAAGCGACGAATTGAGATAATGTGTCAATTTCATCCAAAATAAATTTGTGTACGGTGCTCTGAGGGTTGATTGATTACGTTGTGGACTACACAGTGAGCTTCAATCAATGCAATACAATGGTTCATCGTATGACTCGGAAGTAAATAATTCACAATCGATTAACAAACGCACTTGGATCTTATGGAGCCACTACCATTACAATTTGTTTCGATGGCAGCTTCGTCATCTTATCATGCGACCTAAATTCAAATCAATGAAGACATTGTTCACAAAATATAGGTCATACAATGTGTATCAAAGATCAATATTTATTTAAAATTGCTTGATTTCCTCTGCCACGTTATCGGACCATGTTTATGGAATGTATTAGGCGAATCTTTCCGGTAGTGAAACGGATTTTGTTTCAAGTTAGTATTTAGCGTTTCGGATTGTTCTCATCAGTAACTAGCACCATCTTGGCGCCAGTTAGGTGCTAAACCAAAATTGGCACTGGTTAGACACTAAATCCAAAGAGTCATACGTCTTGCATGAACGTGAACGACTGGCTTGTTTCGAGTGATGTCTCGGAAGGCAAGCACAAAAGTCAATTTCCACATAGGAAAGAAATATTTTAGACATTCGTTTTTACAGCGAATGATCAGAAAGATGATTATTTCTACTGTGTAGACCTTTGTTGAAGGCGGCAAATTAATACAGATTTGATAAGAGAAGTTAGTAAACTGTTAACGAAGTTATGTCTAAGTTAGTGACAGACCGAGCCTAATAGCACGTGGTGGTGAGTCAGTAGTCGACGATTCCCATGAACATATTCCTTAACGAAAAAGGTCGTCGGTTTTAGTTGAATGAAACTTCAGAAAGAAATTTAATAGATCAGATGTCGCCATCTTTTGGTGCTCTTGATTCGGTGAAATGTGGGCAGTGGGTATATTTTCCTTAGTGGTGATAACAATACTGATATTATCAGTCCAGTTACTGTAGATATCCGAGTAGCCATGATCGGTATCTTTTGATTGTTTTAGAGATCAACTTTCGGATCCACTTTGATATGAATGGGTACCGGGAATCTACAACTAATTGTTTGGAGCCACTTTTGATCCTATTATACAAACTGTCAAGTTTGATACCTTTATTGATCAGGTTTCGATCAGATTTAGAATTGGACTTTTTCACCGGGGTACCCGGAATTTCCTACAGATTCTCCGTGGTCACTTATCATTGAATAAAAATACGGTCCCAGGTCAATTGGCCGAATGCTATTTACAGCTTTGCAGCTCAACGGCATCCGGTCAAAAGACATTCTGCCAAACGGCATTCAATCAAACGGCCTATGATCAAACGGCATTCGGCCAAACTGCATTCAACCAATTGTCTCTTTCAGTCAAGTGGTAGTCTGCCAAATAGCATTCGATCAAACAGCATTCAGCCAAATGACTTGTAGTCAAATGACCGGACGCCATAGATAGATATTGCATCGCAAATTTTTTTTTTCTGAATTCTCAAAGGCCCCTCATATTATGACAAATGTCAAAGTAAGCTCAGATGCCAAATTTCACATCATTTGGACAATTCTAGAGTCCCGCCCACTTTTCTTGAAATTTTTGAAATTGGTTCTATGGGAAAATGTGGAGGAAAAATATATTAAATGTCATAACTTTTGAAGTAACAATCAGAAAATTACAATTTATACCACTTTTTAAAGGAAATAACCTTAGTATATTTCTGTTCCTAGAAAAATACGGGAATGTGGGGTACCGGGTCATTTTGACCCCAAAATCCCCTATTTTATAAAATTTTTATGCTCCGTGGTACAAACCATACATATTTTGCAGTATTTCTAATGTGAAAAAATATCAGAAATTGAACGAAACCTTTTTGACCTTTGTCCAAATACAAGAAGTTGGGGTCATAGGGCTCTTTGTCATTCATATTAATATTTATCATTTTCTCGTGCATATATCTATCTATTATTCTTCATTCAATTTTAATAAATTGTACCTTGTTGAACGTGGAAAATCCTTAGGAACAAAATAAAAATAGATTCGTTACCGGTAAAATTCAGAAACATCAAATTATCTGACATATAGTCTCGATTTAACATTTTTATTATAAAATCGCACATATTAACTCCATTTAACAACAAAATTCTTATTTAATTTACTACTTGTGGTGAAAAATGCGCTTGGGAATCACATGAGAAAAGTTTCATACCTGGAAAAATAGGTGAAGTTGAGGTATTAGGACATTTAATGAAAAAAATGTGGTTTGTAGAGTTAATGTCTAAAAATTTGATGCTTTTGAATTTTAACGCAAACGATTTTATTTTTATTGTATTCCTAAGAATTTTTCACGTTCAACAAGGTACAATTTATTAAAATTGAATGAAGAGTAATGGAGATATATGCACGAGAATATGATAAAATTTGACATAAATGACAAAAGGCCCTATAACCCTAACTTCTCGCATTCGGACAAAGGTCTAAAAGGTTCCGTTTTCCTGAGATTTTTTCACATTAGAAAAACTGCAAAATATGTATGGTTTGCACCACGGAAAAATAAAAAAATAGGGGATTTTGGGGCCAAAACGATCCAGTACCCCACTTTTTCGTATTTTTCTAGGAACAGGAATATCTCCATTCCAATACTAAGATTATTTCCTTTAAAAAGAGGTATAAATTGTAATTTTCTGATTGATACTTTAAAAGTTATAGCATTTAATATATTTTTCCTCCACATTTTCCCATAGAACCAATTTTAAAAATTTCAAGCGAAGTTGGCGAGAGTCCAGAATTGTCCAAATGATGTGAAATGTGGCATCTGAGCTTACTTTGACATTTGTCACAATATGAGAGGGGGGCGTTTGAGAATTCAAAAAAAAATTTTTTTTTGCGACATAGACACAATAGACATATCCCGAAAAAAATCATGGAGTTTGGCTCAATCATACTGATACGGTTCCGGTCATTTTTAGAATTAGCCGCTTGCCCCGGGACATCCACATCTTCCAGTAAAAAAAATCAGTAAGTTTTATACCTATATTGATAAGGAGGATCAAAAAGCTTTATACCCATATTACAAGGACAGTTTCAAAATTGGCCACTTCCGACACCGCCCCAGTAACAATCGAGGTTTTATGGTGGTTTTATAGTCACTGATACAACTTAGATTGCACTTGTAGCGTGCTATAATACTTCAATTATTACTTGGGTTGGGGTACCCGTGAACTCCTACAGATTGTCCGTAGTCGTATTTGGCCCTAAAGATGTCTAAAAAAGAAATATCCCAAAAAGTTATGGTGCTCCGGTTATTTTCAGAACTAGCCGCTTGCCCCGGAATACCCGGAACCGGAACAGATTGCCCTTGGCCACTTTTTGCCTTGAAAAAATATCTACCCATGAAGTTTGAAACCTATATTACGGATTTTTAATGGATTTTGATTGTGTGACTGGCAGATTCTCTGTTCTTCACGGAATGTGCGTAAACACCTCTGTTTACGGGCCCTTCAAGCCTATTGTGTTCTTTCTGGGACGTCATCATAGCCCAGGGACAGCATAAGGGTTTGTGCATTGGGCCAGAGTCCCAAGGGTTGCAGGTTCGATTCCCGCCTCTGGGTGGAATTTTTTTTGCGCAAAATTGCTTTCGTTTAACTTACCATCTGTTTTCTCCGCTGGATACCGCCAAAAAAGTCAGGTTGTTATCGTTTTGGTTGTTTTGACGGTTAAAAGTTTAAAATTGAGTGTACAAAAATTGTCCTATGGCGCTAAACAGTCTCGTTCGAGCATCGATCATAGAAGTATTTAAAGAATTCAGTTAAGTTACATTCGTAGTTAAGTTATATATTGATCGGCATATTTGCCACATTACGATTTTTCACCTTCGGCTATTTTCAAAAGCGTTGTATCATATTGCGGCAAAAATGTGCTACAGGCTCTAAACTAATGAAGTACATAAGTAGTACTGCCGACTTTTGCGAAGTCTGGAAAATAGCCGATATAGTTTTTTAGTCGGAATGTGCTTCTCATGAGCTGGCCAATTGGCATGTTCCAAATGAAACTAAAACACATCTACCCGATCACCAATACGTGGTGCTTGGTTCATAGTTGTGAAACTATCGAAGGGTGATAGTGGAACACATTTGGAAAAAAATTTCTTACTCAAACAATCCATTCTCAAGCGTTACATATCTATTGAACGTGTTTCTTTTCAATGGCTTGTTTGTCTTTATACGGCTCTAACTTATACTTTATATATTGACTATTGTAGTTCAATTGGAAAAGTGACAAAATTTCCTATTGAATGATGTCCTCATATTTTTCAATTAGTGACTTTAAGTAACATTTTAAAAGTAAAGTATTTAAAAGTTAGCAGTTTCGTTTATCGTTTTCTTTCATGCTAACCTCGCTATTACTGTTTTATAGGTTTTCACGAATAGCTACCTTGGACTGTTCGCTGGACTTACGAGTCACGATCGTATATTCGTGTTTTATTGTCATTTTCTTTATCGTTGGTAGTACTGGTTGTTGATTTGGAGGTGCTAGACGCCTCATAACGGTCGGAATCGCTGTGCATAGGTTCTGTTATACCGGCAGATGGTCGTTGGTGCCTGAGCAGTAATAACAGTTGTTTGTGAATTAGTTGCTGTTGATGGGAAATGTGTGTTGGTTTTGATTGCAGTTGGACGATGCTAAGTCAGACCGTACCAAGTGACATTGAATTGATTTCGAGGAGAACGAGTTTAAAGTTTTCATCGCAGCATTCATTATGTTATAATTCTAAATTAATTTTTACCATAAATGTTGATTATTATAAAATATTTCGACTCTGGAAACAGTCCAATATAGCTGAAAAATTCTTCATCCAGTGCTATCTTTATCTCATTTTTCAAGATTTTGCGACTTTGTTTGGTCTGACTTAATACCGACCAGTTGATATTCGTGGAAGATTTTGGAACGTAGTTTTCCGCAGTGTATCCTCCAGTTACTGACTGAGTGCTACTGACACGTGGGGGTCTGTCCTTCATATGTGCACAGAGAGATGTGAGATTTGGCAACGCCTTCTATTTCACATTGAAACTTCAGGTAAGAAGGAATAGTTTTCATCAGTTGCATTCTCACGAACCGAAGGCCGTTGAATACCCGGGGAAAAAATTCTCCAAACTCTAAACTTCATGGAATGCACCGCTCCGAATTCCGACATGATAGTTTGTAATGAACTGATTGCTAGTACACGGAGATAGACCGTACAGATGCACATCAATTTTATCATAGTTCATGTAAATTCTTGAGCGATCCTAACATTGTCATGCTCAACGATGTGCTGTAAGTTGTTTTACTTAGTAAACCTTTCCGCTATGGCCCAGGTTTTAAAAGTTATCATCACAGGGTACGCGACGTTCGGTATAAACACGTTAGGCATAATGGATGTTAGGCATAATGGACGTTAGGCATAGTGGACGGTTGGCATAATGTACGTTAGGTAAAATGGACGAGAGGCATAATTCACGAAAGTATAAAAATAATCGCAAGGTTTCCGTTGGAAAGTGAAATCACTTGTTTTTCAGGTTAAGAAAAACTGACATTTTGCTATGCCATACATTCGAATAACTTTAGCGAGAGACTCCAAAATGAAAAATACCCTGGGACATATTTAACCCTTGCAAGTGTAGAGTTTTTTTTTTCTATTTTTTCTGTAGACGAGATGAAGAAAATATCCCTTCAGTTTTACAAGCAAATTTCTAGCCTTTTAAATGTATTACCAATACAGCTGCATCCAAATATTTAAAAAAAAAAGCAAAATAATGAACAGACATTTAGTTTTGAATCTTATGGAAAATGGCAGTGTTATCTACAACAGTAGGCTACGGATTCTACGTTTGTGACGATACCTTTTTCGTTTCGGAAACTCATCACAGTACAGGAATAAACTCTCTCTCTCTCTCTCACATCAAAGAGTTTCCGTGGTTCTATTTGTTTTGGCCTCGAGAATACAATCATTGTGCTTAAGAATATGGAAGATAATCAATATAGAACCAGCAATATTCGTATATTCGATGAATGAATACTAAAATGCATCATTCTTTCTTTCATGAGCTGTTCTTCAAAGTTATATATTTTCTTCTTGGACGGGGTTTTCGTTTTTCTTCAACCCTATGAACGCTAAACAAAAATTGGGATTACCTTAAATTAGTTCGTGTAATTAACTAATTTAAGGTAATCCCAACTTTTGTTTAGCGTTCATAGGGTTGAAGAAAAACGAAAACCCCGTTTGAAAGATACTTCTTTCGCAGCACTGGAAGCTGCTCAATATTTACCTTCCGGTGCTCAACACAATATTCCTAGAAAATTTTCAATATTCTATATGCTAGGAAAAGATAGTCGAAGACGGTCCAAATTGATACGCTTTATCAGTTTTTAATAATAATGGAAAATAATGAAGATGTATCAAAATTTCATTTATCAACGCTAACTGTAAATATCTCCGGTGGTACTGCTCCAGCAGAGTTATATCAGACTAATAGCGATAACTTCAGTTCTAAGTTCTAATAGTCGCAGTTACTGGTCTTCTTTGTGTTTGTGAGTAAATTCTGCCTAAATCAAAAGTTTTAGCAGTTTAAAAAGGTTGTTGTATACAAACAACATGGGCATGAAGGGGTTGATGTGCAATTTGTTCATTCGATCATTCGATGTACATTAGTTCTGCATCTTTTATTTGAGTGAAAATTTCTTGAGATATATACAATAGAATAAAATGTTGATCAAGTTTTATCAGCTTCCAGAATAATTTAAAAAATTTCAAACATTTGCGCTCTTACCACCCGAGGCTGTCACCACCACAAAGTTATTTCTTTAAAGGATACTTCAATATGATAATTTATGCGAAATGTCCATTGTGCCTAACGTCCATTATACCTAACGTATATTATGCATAACGTCCATTATGCCAAATGTCTTTATGCCTAACGTCCATTATGCCTAGCGTACGTATGCCAAACGTCCGTATGCCTAACGTATTTATGCCTAATGGGGTACACTAGGGCATTGCAAAAAAAAACTTTTTTTTGAATTCTCAATGCTCCTCCCCCCCCCTCCCCCCTTCCATATTGTGACAAATGTCAAATTAAGCTCAGATTTCAGTTTTAATTTCAAATCATTTGAACAATTCTAGACTCCCGACCACTTCGCTTGAAATGTTTGAAATTGGTACTATGGGAAAATATATTAAATGCTATAACTTTTGAAGTAGCAATCAGAAAATCACAATTTATACCTCTTTTTAAAGTAAATAACCTTAGTATTTGAAGGAAGATATTCCTGTTTCTAGACAAATAGGGAAAAGTGGGGTACTGGGTAAATTTGGCCCCAATATACCCTATTTTTAATGATTTTTCTGCTCCGTGAGGCAAATCATACATATTTTGGAGTTTTTAAAACGTAAAAAATCTCAGAAATCGAACGGAACCTTGTTAACCTTTGTCCGAATACGGGAAGTTGGGGTTATAGGGCCTTTTGTCATTAATATTAAATTTTATCATTTTCTCGTGCATATATCTCTATTATTCTTCAATCAATTCTCATAAAATGTACCTTGTTAAACGTGAAAAATCCTTAGGAGCACAATAAAAATAGATTCGTTATGGGTAAAATTCAGAAACATCCAATTATCTGATATGTAGTTTCGATTTCATATTTTTATTGTAAAATTGCACATATTAACTCCATTTAACAACAAAATTCTTATTAAATGTACTACTTTTAGTGTAAAATACGCTTGAGGATCGCATGAGAAAAATTTCCACCCTGAAAAAATAGGGGCAAAAAGGTCAAAAAGGTTCCGTTCGATTTCTGAGATTTGTTCACATTAGAAAAACTCCAAAATATGTATGATTTGCATCACAAAGCAAAAAAAAATGTGAAAAATAGGGGACTTTGGGGCCAAAATGACCCAGTACCCCACTTTTACGTATTTTTATAGAAAGAAGAATATCTCCCTTCAAAGACTTAGGTATTTCCTTTAAAAAGAGGTATAAATTGTAATTTTCTGATTGCTAAATCAAAAATTATAGCATTTAGTATATTTTTACTCTATGTTTTCTCATAGCACCAATTTCAAAAATTTCAAGCGAAGTGGGCGGGAGTCTAGAATTGTCCAAATGATCTGAAATTTGGCATCTGAGCTTACATTTGTCACAATATGGGAGGGGGGGGGCTGGGCTTTGAGAATTCAAAAAAAAAGTTTTTTTGGCAATGCCCTAGGGTACACCCATCATCACAGTACTACGAGTGGTGTTCTTTTGTTTATTAGATTATTTATTTAAAGGCTTTAACCTCATAGGTCATTCGCTTTATAGCCTTCGTAGATCATCCTCTGAATGGTATTTGAAAGTTGTCCAAGTATTCTTGTTAGTATTCTAGCTATAAAGTGATAATTCAAAATTAATATCAGTAATAACCATGCGTCCCCATCGGTAGTTTTTTTTTTAATTTTGACTGTTTATCGCAAGTTTTTTGCAAAACCAGCCCAGCGTAATTTTAAAGAGAAAATCAAACACTTGCAAATGAATATAGTGCGATAGCGGATGTCGTTGTTATTATGGCATTAGAAGTTCGTATTAAAAAAAAGAGCTCACAACGAAAAACTATCTAAATAATTTCTTATTTTTGGTAATTTTACGATGTAATTTAATAAAATGGATATTTTTGCTGAAGTAATAAATGCCATAAAAACAGATGTTTCTTCGCAGAACAAAAAATAACTGTATAGACGTTCCTATGATCAAATTAGCATGAACACCTGCACAAATCGTAGGATGGAGTTGCAGAATTGAGCATATCCATTGTCATATCAGACTTCGCCACAATCTACAATGACGTAGACCCGCTCAACTCCACACACCTGGCCAAGTCCTTACAAGCGTTTTTATTTCATAATAGTCCTATCACCTACTTAAGGAAAACGCTCGGAACCGAAACAGTTTTCATAGATGACGGAGATATCAAAAGGGCAAAAAAATGTGATCTGGAGATTATATAAATATGTTACCAATACTTACTATTCTCATGCTGGTTTGGGTGGCATTATGATGAGTATAAAGAATATGATGAATATAAAGAATATGATAATAAAATATTATTTTGATGTCAACTGGCGTGTACCAATTTATACGGATGAAACCTTACAAAGCATACCGAAATAAATAGTGTAGTGAGTATCCGAGTTCAACACGACACAACTAATCCACATTTTTTTAACAGTACAAATCAGTAACCCTGCAGATAGGCAAAATCGGAAGCTCTCACCCGATTGACGTCGGAATTATTCCCTCGGTAAACTTCGCTTTTCGGTTGACACAGCTTCTCTGCAAACTATAACCTTCATCTTCTGGCCATTGTTAATGTGAACCTTTGATATCATTCTATTTTCTTCTGCCAACAACTTTGCGTTTCAAATTTTTTACGATGAGATTCACACTGGACTTTGTTTTAAAAAACACGTGGTGCATAAAAGCTACAGCTTCAAGTTCACTTTCACAATAACTGAACAGGTTTTTTTTATAATTTCAGTTATCAAACAAACTGCGTGACGAATTCGGACTTGAAAATTTCATAAACCGCGGGATAAATTCGGGCTATTGTTCGATAGTAAAGACTGTTTCACAGGATTCCATTTTTATCAATAGAAAGCAGTTGAACAACACTAAATAGCAATTGGTCGAACGCACTAAACTTTAATTGTTGTTCATTATGCGGGTTCACACTTGGGATCACATTTTCAATTGGAAGTTCCTATGGTCAAATTATGCAAAAAACACTGGCCTTGTAACTTTCAAAACACTGCCAAAAATTCAAACAACTTCGTCAAATAACCTATAATCTCTCTAAAATGTTTCCGATAGCTCAATATTTGGACTGAAGTCCGGGCTCGTCCCACTCCACTGTGCAATATGCTGATCCAGCAAAGTTTCGATTTCGTTACATCTTTATCAGTAAAAATCGGAAACAAATCATCAGTACCGACACATAAGTGTGTTATTGATGGATTAAGTGTTTAACTGATGGTGTGTTAGACACAGACGAGAGGAATTCGCAACACAAAAATCTACTGTTTTAAAAGTCAGGTATGTACCTGTTTATACACAAATTTGGGTTTAATTCAATTTTCTCTCTAGAAAGCGTGACTTATTTCCAGATACATTAATTTAACAATAGATGGTACTTGTACGATGTTCATTTAAAATTTAGCTTATAATAAAACTAGACATTGACAAACGGTTCACACTGCTAGGGAAATAAAAACACAAACAATGTGTTCCGAAACCGGAGCTTTTTTGAAATCGGGATCATTCCCCTGCCTATATAACAATCGGTTCGATACAACCTCACCAATGATTGACGTGATAATTGACAGTCGACGATGACACCACTGTCATCCAATCGAGAGAGCTTTTCTCTTTCTTCTCGTTCTTTGTCTCTTGCCCTATCGAGTTGACCGATGCAATTGTGGTTCGACTCCAATCGATTGGTTATTTTAGTATGTAGAAATATTCTCCAGAACGCTCAGACTTTGTACAAATCGATCCGCGTGACTTTTCAACATTTATCATCGTCATCGCTGGTTGTTTGCTATTGCCCCCGGGAACGTGGAACCTCGTTATCGGAATGTTGAATTCGGTAAATTGAGTACGTCTAGGTGTTCAGATAAGAACTACGGCCCATCATAGCTCAAATAAGACACATGTATATGAGTTAATTGTCAGTTTGATGTTTTCGTTTCTGAGCACAAAGGTCAAAAGGAAGTTTGCTTATGGTTGGTAACTGAAAACTGACAAGTTTTGATAGTAATATGAGCTTCTGGCATATTGTAATACTTCTTTGAATGACATGAAACGGGAATATGACACATGCTTCAGTTATATTCTACTTCAAGCAATTTTAGTATTGTGAAGTTGATGGATTCCAAAAGTATCAGAATGAGTTCTTCCCTACATCGCAAAAAGCACTCAATGTATACCTTGTACTAAAGTTTCCTGCCCAACAAATATGGAAAATGCTACGATCAAATGCTAGAACGTGTTCATATCACATTGACAACTCTGGCTGGAAATGATTGCATAATCATATGCGTATACCTATTACTTACTTGGTAGCATGGCCCTGAACTTCACTGAACATCTAGTATGTCACAGATTCAACAGATACAAAACATACATTTGTTCGAACTTGATTACAGTGCTTTAAATTAATTCGATTGCTAACCCCTGGTCATCTAATCGGAAAAAGGAGTTAAACATAAAATTATAATCGGAACAAAAAAAGCAATGCCAGAATAGAGCAAAAGAAAATGACTGTCTGTTCTGTCTGTGAATAAGTCATACAACACCGTCCATTATCCGTTGTGTGCAGGTAGAGCGGAGACAGGTAGTACATATGTTTGATACAAGTTCCCGTAAAGCGACGAGCATTATTTCGATTCAAAAATGCGCGAATGCTTAAGAGACACATTCGTTGGATGTTTCCGGCCCGTTGAATAAAAGCTTTTGTGCTAGCGCCTGCCTGGCTGTTGTTCCGCTGCTAGCTAGACTTAAATGCCATCTGCGCTTCTTTTGTAGCCGAATCCGGCTAGCGGAAAGGATGTTCTTTCTTTGTATGATTCGGCGAAAGGAGCTACAACGCCGGGGTTGGAAAATGTTGCTGCCATGAGTGCTTTTCGATTTGAATGGAGTTTGGAACAACGGCGATTATCAGAGCGCGTTGAGAGTTGGAATGACATGGACCATAGAAATAGTTGCGAGATCTGGCATTAAATGTGATTAAAAGAAACAAGAATCTTGACTGTGTCGCTTTTTTATCGTTAATCATCTTCTTTCTTGTGTGATAATGCTATGCGCTTCTTGATTTCAGCAACATAAAATCTTCCATAAACAGTTCTGAACCATATCCTGCGACCTATATCAAGATTATCTCAACAAGGGACGAGAATTTAAATTAGATAGGAGGCGAATCCATCCCGAAAAACAACAAAAGAACAAGCATCCATAAAAATAAATGAAGAAAAAATCCCATGACGCAATGACACCATTCCTTTCGAGAACGCTCAATTCGAATTGGTGGGCTTCCGCCTTGAATCCAATTCACAAAAATTAGGCACAGGCAAACAAAAGGCCCGAAATTCAATATAATTTACTGCCTATCCAGACCGCAATAACGACGACAGCAGAGGTGGTGATGGTGGCGCGATGAGGGAACTGTCAACTCCGGAAAAAGGCTCTCGTTGCTTCCGGATGGATATAGACTGAACTCGTTAGACTCGGGAACCGGACTTTAATCCTTACGTAATTGAATCGAAGCTTGGAGGAGACCCCACAAAATCTGCCGTCAGAGCGAACCCAAACGTCAGGCACACTTATCGAGTCTGATGAAACGACGCTATTGTTGTGGATGACCTACGCTAACACACACTGTTCACGACGGATGTTTGTTTCTTTTTCCCCCCGACTAAATAGCACGTGCTGCGACAATAACGCCTCACTTACCATATATACGCGTTCAAAGGTTAACGAAATTAAAACCCAGAGGGCTGTCATTTACGCTCATGGATTTCCCCCCATACCGCAGTTTATGGGATTACTTAGCTGTCACCTCGACCGGAACGGCCCCTCTTGGTTACAGAACAATACAAAGCTAGCGACAACGACGATGACGCCGTCACCTCATAGTCGGCAGTATTGCTGTGTCCTACGGCGTCCGTCGCTCCGGAGCGGCGCGGTGGTGGTAGTATCTAATTCCATACGGGAACGGTTGCGGTTTTATGGTTGCGTTGTCATGTTCTTGAGCACTGTTCGGCTTTTCTTGTGGCGTTCCACGTGACAGATTGAAGCAGTGAGATTGTGGTGCTACGCCACTGCCGCCGTCGCCGGTGACGGACTGCACAGATGGATGGATAGAAGGAAACCGATACTGTAGTTGTTGGCTTCGGTAGGAACCCGGCCAGAAAGGTTCAAATGTTAGTATGACAAAGTTGCCTGAATGTAGGTTCTCACTTATTCGATTACGTGCGGTCATAATCTGTTAAGTGCTGGTGGGAATTTAAATGGGAAGAGGAACATAAAAACTGTCAACTAAGATTCTCTTTACGCGTAGCTTTCATGATATAGTATCGATTTTGAATAAAGGTATTGTCGGTAAGTTACTGACATTCTACAGAAATTTGAACAAAAGATGAATGTTTTGAGGTTCATAATGACACTTCAAATTAAATCATCCCTGGGGGTATGTGATAGACTCATGTTCCTGCTGATTAAGCGGAATTATATGTTTAATTTTATAAATACATTTCTTCTTTTTATATTTTTATTTCTCAGCATTCCACCAAGATGCTCAAAGAGAAATTATTTTCAATTAGCATTTAGCCCCTACATACGATTGGCTAAGTTCTTTAAAGAGTTGTTCCTACTGGAGCTAAAGAGCTGGGTTCTCGGAATTGCAGACGAGATAGTAAATGCCACCCATTGAAACACCGCTTAAGACCAGTTGCAGCGGCGTGTGATTCGGATTGTGATATTGAGTGTACGGTTCAGATGTGCGGACGTAGAGACTTTATGATCGTGTGAGAACGAGCGTTTATATTTGCGCAATTGGAACTGTGTTAATCGGATTATAAATGCTGTTGCGTCCACTAAATCATCGGGCCGTTTTTGTGGTTGCGAAATCTTGGGCGTAGATGATTGCTGTTGCATGTTCCTCTTTGAGTATCATCGCGAAGGGCTTGGGCGTTTGTAAGCCAACATGTTCAATCGCGTGGGCGTTTGTATTTCGCATAGATGTTTGCACGTCGCGTGTACTAGCGGGTATATTTTGCAAGTATAAATTCAATTTTATAACAGTGTGTCCATTCGCATATTCGCGTGTGTTTTTTAATGTTCACGTGGACCGTGAATCTGATACTTCAATTTGAGTGTACGGTTCAAATGCTAGAATCGAATGAATTCTCCCATATCACTAGATTCTCAATTAAGATGAATCAATGAAGAATATCTCTCTGGTTGTGATTTTTCCGTAACAGACTGAAAATAATATATTATTAGTATGCAAACCCGATGCTGAACCGTGAGTGTCCGCCATAATACAGGGTGACTTCGGAGGGATCCGCAACAATCCAAGATGATTTCGGAGGGGTTTGTAATAGTAAAAAGGTTGAAAACCGCTTGTATAGTGGATATGAGTGTCATTTCTCATTGGTCCAAATAAAGAGGCTTGGAGCCAGGATTGAGAGTAGGGACTTCCAGACGTGACCGATTCATGATCACGCGGCGTTTGTAGGTTCGCTCCTGAGACCGCATTTGTAAATTTATAAGTACTAAACGTTCACTTAGTTCCTAGGGTGTTATCCTGTTTGCGAGAACGTGGGTGTTGGTGTGCGTGGATAATCGCGAAGAGCTCGATCATTTATATGTCAACGTGCTTGTCGCGTGCGGTAGCGTGTATATAACTTCGCGTCCATAAATTCGATTTTACAACCGTGTGGCCGTTCACACATTCGCATGTATTCCTGAATAATCGCGTGGAGCGTGAATTTGAACCCTTTCATGCCCAATGTTTTTCTAGCGCATATATGCTTCCTAAAATATTTCCCTCAATACTGTTGGAGTCAAGAAACACGAAAACCTTATTTGTGTCAAGATAGGATCTTTTCTTGCAGTGCTAGAAGCTACTCAATTTTTACCTGCCGGTGCTCAATGCAATTCTCCTAGAATTTTTAAAATTGTTCAACTGCCTGGGAGAGGTAGTCAAAATCAGACGAAAAGTTTTATCAATTTTTAATAATATTTGAAAACAACGGAGATATATCGAATTTTAATTTTTCACCGTTAACTTAAACTGTGCCTGGCAGCACTGCTCAACAGGGATTCAATTACACTAATTGCAATATCTCAAATTCTACGAATAATACTTACAAGTATTGTTGCTCAAATGAAAGATAATAGTCACAGTTATTAAGCTTACTTATTTTGTGGAGAAATCTTACGTGAATCAAAAGTTATAGATGTTTAAAAAGGTTTATAAACAACACGGGCCTGAAGGGGTTAATGTTTAGTGTATGGTGTATAGTGTATGGTTCAGATGCTAGAAGAGAGTAAGTTTTCCCATATCACTAGGGTTCTCGGTCATGTCACCATAGAACGTGTTGTCTAGTGGAAATGAGCGTCAGTTTTTTGACTGGTCCAACTAGACATTGACCTGGGCTACCAGGACCCAAGCTAGATATGGGTGTTTGTAGGTTCCCGATTGAGATCACGTTCATCAGTTTATCAGTACTAAAAGAATCAATTTAATCACCGGGGTGTTTTTATGTTTGCGAGACCATGGACTTCGGTGTGCGAGAATGATCGCGGAGGTCTTAAACGTTTGTATGTTAACGTACTGATTGCTAGAAGAGAACGCGAATATTTTGCCAGATAAAACGCAAGAACATGTAACCTGCAACCAAACTACTTGAACTCGACTAAATGCCAGCAAATGTTTATTATTTACCATTAAGGGGAGGTTCTAATTCGAAATTTCCAGCAATTTGAATTTTCCTTCGCATTTTTTGAAAGATATAAGTATCTTCTATAGTGTGTTCAACGGGTTTTTCAATCCGCGCATCAAAAAAGTTTCTACAGTCTATTGTTCGGAGCGGCGTCTTGGCCGCCATGGGACGCATTCGGCTGGAGAAGCGCGTCTCAGGTAGAAACCTTTACATAGATTCATGCACGTTTCCAGAATGCTTCGCGTTGCATTGTACATGTGTACAGATCTCAAAAACGTATTTCACGACTTGATCTGTAGAGGCATCGCAGACTAATCGGGAGTTATCAAACAAGCACAGAAAACGGTGAAAAACGAAAAATTTTGGTCAAAATTGCTAGTCACATTTTAGTCCGCCATAGTGGAAACGCCATTTCTACGTTTTTGATGTTGATACATATTAGCTCAAATTCGTGTTCATAAACCACAAAACCTTTTTTTCCAAATTTGCCTAAAATATCACTTATCTTTTAATGAGGATCCACCATATTGGATCGGCTATTTTGAATTTCGAAAAACTGACTTCAGATTGGTAATCAGCATTGCCCCATAATTCCATGTAATTGTTACAAAGACATTTTATCAGGAATAATTCATCGAAAATGTTCTCGAAACTTTGAACGCGTATACCACAAAACATGTTTTTTTTTCGAAACTGCATACAATCTCATTTGAAATCAGTGCAAATTAAAGACTTCATCTTTTGACCTCTCGGAAAGAATCTTTTTCATTGGAGGAATGGGCTACAACATCTTTGTATTTTTAATGCACCCTTAATGTGAAAAAATGGGCTAAAAAATTTTTTTTTGGTTCAGTGTATTCCTACCGATTAGTTGTTTACATAAATCGCTCCAACTATTTTTACTTTTTGACGAGATTTGTGAAGTTTTTATCGTTGTTTGTCGTGTTAATCGACTCAGTATTTTGTTTTTAACATTGTTATTGTGCAGTGTGAAAGTGTCTCCTGTTTGCTTTTGTGTTGCGAAAAAATCAGCGAAGAACGTAATTGAGTGAACTTCTGTGACTTAACCACCAAACTTTCTACCGACCGCAGCGCCATCTATATTTCATTGTTCGCATTCTCAGATCGGCACGCATTATGGCAAGTGCATGTGATCACTGCGCGAAAACCGTCAAATCGGATGACGACTTTATTGAATGCATGGGTTTTTGCAAAAATGTGGTACATATGCAATGTGGGAAACAACTTAACAAGCCGTTTTTGAAAAAACTTGCGGAAAACCCAAACTTATTTTGGATGTGCAATGAATATGTCAAGCTGATGAAGTTTGCTCGCTTTCGCGACACCGTTTCTTCACTTGGATGTGTTATCGCTGCTATCGCTGGGAAAACGGATGACGTCTGTGCTGAGCTAAAGGCCGAGTTATCCAAAAATAACTAGCAAATTTCGCGCCTGGCTAGAAAGGTTTCAACAGCTACTCCAGTCCGGCCAAACTCCGGTACCTCTCGACCACCTCAGAAACGTCGTCGGGAGGATGGCCCTGATCCGAGCAATATTCTTGTTGGTAGTCGAAAGCTAGTCGATAATAGCAACATTTTTACGGTTCCACCTCCCGCGCCGTTGCTCTGGATGTATCTTTCGCGCTTTCATCCTAGCGTTAGCAAAGAGACTGTCGAAAAATGTCTAAAGAAGGACTAAATTGTAACGAGGAGATAAAGGTTATTCCGCTTATTAAAAAAGGCATAGACGTCAGTACTTTGAACTAGAGATGGTCGGGTTTCAATTTTTTCGAACCCGAACCCGACCCGAACCCGAGAGCATGAAAATTTAAAAACCCGAACCCGACCCGAGCCCGAAATTATGAAATTTGAAAAACCCGAACCCGACCCGAGCCCGAACATTTTAAAACTTAAAAACCCGAACCTGACCCGTGCCCGAGAATGAAAATTTTGTAAAGCCCGAACCCGACCCGACCCGAGAATTTTAAAATTTGAATACCCGAACCCGTTTTTAAAATTTAAAATTTGAGAAGCCCGATCCGAATCCAACTTGCTAATACGGAGAATCAACCAAAGATCTCGAAGATGACCCTAGGCTCATCTAAGAATAGTAAAATCACTCCAATCTGAAGTAGCACCATACACATTGAGTTATATCTACATATGGCAAAACAAATCACAGCCGAGTAGAATCCGCATTTATATTTACTATTATTGAACGTCGAATTTGTAATATTCTGAGAAACTTATAAATCGTCGATATCTTAACCGTCAATTAAGTTAAGTTCGCGGCTAACTCATGGGGAAACAGAAAGCTTAATGGTCACAGTTTCCAACAACCTTGCCCGTCGTACTTAACCAAAATTTCATATTCATATAATTTGTTACATGTGTTAAATTAAGCTATGGCAATTGGCAATTCGTATTCGACAGTTTACATCAAACTTGTCAATCAAGATTTTCTGACGTGTTCTTGATGTTCCATCATAAGCGTTAGCACGATCTATGATTGGATATCTAAGATATTTTATGCTTCAGAGACACAAAAATTTTGCAATCAATTCCGTTCGTGGAAATTCATGTATTTTCATGATTGAATCCGACTCATGCAACATCTCAGCCCGGGAACAATCTGACTGAAAGTGCTTGTTTCATATATGTACCACTGATTTGATAGTGGTACTATTATACCATCACCATATGAGTGTCATGAACAACGAAACCTGGCGGAAGTGAAGCTAGGTTTAGGTCTGATGGAACAAAGACAGTCTATAGAAAATAAATTTAGTCTAAACTATCTGCTTTTAAAAAAATAATGCGCCCTTTTCAAATTTGAGCCGCCATAATGACACCAAAGTACCACCAAATTTGTGAGTTCAAATCCTTATTTTTCCGTTACATTGCAAGCAATCTTTATCATAAACCAAGTTGATTATTAAACTTCCGTTAAAGCAGGCACAACCTATTTGTTTCATTTGACCAACTTAACAGTGCTCGCTTAAAGTTTGTTTGGGGTATAAATGTACCCCAAAAACTGTTTACGTTAGTGTTTTGTCTTGTGCACATAATTAAAAAAAAATTATATCTTTTTTTAAAAGCAAAATATCGATACATAGTAAGCGCGAAACATGTGTAAAATTGTATTAGTTCCAGGTCTGCCGAATAAGAGTATCTGTTATTTGATATAACAAAGCACTATAGCAAATTAACTAGAAAATGCGTTTGGATCGGTATCGTAATTTTTACTTTTGCGGATGAAAGAGTCAAAACACATTCGTGAATATGATTTGTATATAGTATGCAAGACGCATCATTCGATTCGTTATCTTCTGCAGCCCAGGCTCTGGAACATACTTACTGTATATACACATACAATGCACCGGCTCTATCTATTCCTTCGACGCCTTCCTGTTTCATCTCTGTTACTGCATATTGCTGTATTTTTAACGTTTGTATTGTCGTTTGGTTTTCAAAAAAGCATCGGAATAAATATACTCTTTGACCGGTTTTTGAAAAAATTGTTTAGAATTAAAACTTAATGAGCTTTACAACGACGTATAAATGGCCAAAATCGATTTGAAACTACCAGAGTAATAGCAATATGAAGAAAAAAGGGAATTTTGGCGTATTTTGAAGACTTGTTCTATACAAAATGAAATATTACATAATTAAATAGTCACGAATATTTTTAAATTTTTTTACTTTACGAATGTTTTTAGAATAAAACTATCCAATTTACTTATAAATTTAATAAAAATTAGACATATTAGAGCGATTTTAGTTCTGGGGCACGAATGCACCCCATAAAACCGTTTACGTAGAGAAAAAGTCGCCGCGGCCTAAGTATCGGTTATAAAGTACCTGTCGAAATTTGTATTCTATTATAGATAGTTGAACCGATATTTTCCGATAAATTCCTGTTGACTTGGTTTATTACTAATAATCATGGAAAATAAATCGCAGAGATTTTAGATGTGAAACATGTATTGTTGAATGCTCTCTCATGAATGTTCGTTTAAAAAATTAAATAATTCAGGCAGCTTGCGAATCTGAAGAGACGGAATTTTATGCAAGAATGAAAAAATACAATATTTGAGCACCAGAAAATACGACGAATTCTAGCGATTCAGAGGTGCTAACATTTGGTACGGTTATATGTGTCATCCATTCGTATCACGAAGTATAATTCACTACTACAAAAAAGACTGCGTTTGTGTATAGACGCAAACAGTGTCGTGAAATAGTTGGGTTGTTTTGTTCAAAACCCGAACCCAACCCGACCCCGATAATTTGTAATTAGAAAAACCCGAACCCGACCCGAGCCCGAAAGATCAAAATTTCAAAAACCCGGACCCGACCCGAACCCGAGAATTTCAAATTTGAAAACCCGGAACCCGACCCGAACCCGAGAAGCTTAAATTTACAGAACCCGAACCCGACCCGAAACCCGTCGGGTTCGGGTCGGGTCCGGGTTTCGGGTCCAAAAACCCGAACCCGACCATCTCTACTTTGAACTTCATATCCTTCAAAGTTGGAGTTCACCCAAAGTACCGTGATGCAGCTCTTAATCCTGACACATGGCCGCAAGGCATACTGTTCAGGGAATTTGAAGACAGCCGTACCCAGAACATTTGGAGTCCGCCGACTGATTTTCCACCGCCTCCAGAAGAAGCATGTACCTCTCTAATGCAACCCGGCCCATCAATGGTCCTGCAGAGGACTCCGCAACGATTGGCCATGCCACTATACCAAGCCACACCGCCCTTGTGAAGGAGTATCGATGCCGATCGCATACTGGGATGCAACGCAGTTGGTACTATGGAAGCCCTCGATCCCCCCGTTACAGTCGAGCCCTTGCCGCCAGCGTTCATCAGTCGTCCCGGTCCTGTATGTGTGGGTGGGGAAAGGGTCTTCCAAGCCGCCTTTCTCAGCAAGTATAATAAAAATTGTAACGATACAACGGTTGAACCGATTCACGCTTCTAGCTCATCGTACGAATCTCGCCGCAAGCTGCTACCACCCCGTTCCTGCTCTCCGCATTCCGCCATCGGGTTCCAACTCATACTGGGACGCACCGCAGTTGGCACTATGGACGCACCGCAGTTGGCACCCCCCGCCACAGTCGAGCACTTGCAGCCAGCGATCATCAGTCGTCCCGGTCCTGTGTGTGGGATGGGTGAAAGGGTCTTCCAACCTGCCGCAAATGACAAGTATACATCTGTTCCGAACACTTCAAGCGCTGATGTATTCTTCGCTTCCAGTTTTTTGCCTTTTGCTCCGACATCTTGTTATCAGATGCCAACCATTTCTCTCGACGACGACGATAGTCGTACTTTGGGGCGCGACGCAGTTGATTCGGGATGCCTCGAATCCCTCACCACAGTCGACCAGGCGACCGTGAACCGTTCCGATACTGTTCGTGAGATTGACGAAAGGATTTTCCTACACGGCAACATGGCTTCGCTCTCTGCTGTACCTGATCCGTCCTCCAACAACATCGAGGTTTACTACCAGAATGTTGGTGGCCTAAATTCATCAACGGACAGCTATTTGCTCGCGACCACGGGTTGCTGTTACGACGTTATCGCCTTGACCGAGACGTGGCTCGACAACCGTACTCTGTCTCGCCAGGTCTTTGGTTCAACATTCGATGTCTACCGCTGTGACCGCAATGCCCTCAACAGCCACAAGACATCAGGCGGTGGTGTGCTTATCGCCGTTCGGCGTGGTATAAAAGCCCGAGTGATCAACGATGACCGGTGGGCGAGCTCCGAGCAAGTGTGGATATCAGTGAAACTTGCCGATCGCAATCTGTTCCTGTGTGTTGTGTATTTTCCACCTGACAAAATTCGTGATTCCAGCCTGATCGATGTACATCTTTCCTCCGTTTCTTTTATCGCCTCGAGCGCCGCCCCGTCTGATGATATCGTTATACTGGGCGACTTCAACTTACCTGGCTTGACGTGGTGCCAAGCAAGTAATGGTTTTCTACGATTGGATATCGAAAAATCTGCGCTTATTAACAATGCCAGTTGTATTTTGGACAACTACAGCAACGCAACTCTTCGGCAAATTAATAATGTCACCAACGAGAATGGACGTACATTGGACCTCTGCTTTGTAAGTGCCCGGGACTGCGCTCCGTACTGCTGCACTGCACCGACTCCTTTAGTCAAGCAGGTGCGTCATCATCCCCCACTACATCTTGTATTCGCTGGTAACTTAGGAGTGAATTTTGAAGACGTCTCAAGCTCTATCGTCTACGATTTTAAAAACGCTGACTACTACAGCATCGTTAGCACACTGTTGGATATAAACTGGGACGAAAATATTAACAATGACGACGCGAACGAAGCAGCGATGACGTTTTCTAGTATTCTTAACTACCTTATCGACCGCTATGTACCAAAACGAACAATTAGTACCGATGAACACCCTCCCTGGCAATCAACCGTCCTAAGACGTTTAAAATCTGCCAAACGAGCTGCATTTAAAAAATTCTCGAAGCATAAGACACTTGCATTACGAAATCACTACTTTCAACTCAACCACGAATACAAACAACAAAGCAGACGCGCCTTTTTTAGACACCAGCGAAACGTCGAGCGTCAACTGAAATCCAAGCTCAAGTCGTTCTGGAAGCATGTTAACGAGCAGCGAAAGGAATCCGGTTTGCCATCTTGTATGTCGTTTAATGGAGTTTTAGGCACCGACACTAAGGAAATTTGCCAACTGTTCTCCGACAAATTTTCAAGCGTTTTTTCCAACGAGCGCTTGCCACCACAACAAGTCGCTGCCGCCGCTAATTTAACTCCTTCTCTAGGACGAACCATCAACCGAATTTGTGTCGATAATGCTGCCATTCTTGCAGCAAATGCCAAACTGAAAGCATCTTGTTCCCCAGGTCCAGATGGTGTTCCCTCGATTTTTGTCAAAAAGTGCATCAGCGGGCTTCTTGAACCACTTCGGCGAGTCTTCGAGCTATCACTCACTACTGGTACATTCCCTTCCTGCTGGAAAGCAGCGCACATGTTTCCAGTTCATAAAAAAGGAAACAAATCGAACATTGACAATTATCGGGGAATCTCGTGTTTAAGTGCTGTATCAAAACTGTTCGAGCTGGTTGTGTTAGATCCTATTTTCTTTCACTGCAACCACTACATTGCAGATGACCAACACGGTTTCATGCCTAAACGATCGACAACGACAAACCTGCTCTCGTTCACAACATATGTAATGGATGGATTCGCTGACGGATTGCAAACCGATGCTATTTATATGGATCTATCTGCGGCCTTCGACAAAATCAACCATGATATCGCAATAGCGAAGCTGGACAAACTCGGCATTCATGGACAACTTCTGCGCTGGTTTCGTTCCTACCTCGATGGAAGGCAACTCCAAATCAGCATTAAGGACTGTCTATCTGCACCATTCTTCGCTACATCCGGCATACCACAAGGAAGCCATCTCGGTCCAGTAATATTCCTCCTCTACTTTAATGACGTCAATTTCACATTACAAGGACCCCGCCTTTCTTTCGACGACGACAGGAAAATTTTTCAACAAATACGGGATAAAACCGATGCCGAGCTTCTTCAGAGGGATCTGGACAGCTTTAGCACGTGGTGTGATCAAAACAGAATGGTTTTAAACCCGAGACTCAGTTTAACTACCACTTCTTCGGCTCGAGCATTCCAAGACACTCTCACATCAAAGATCTCGGAGTCATCATGGATTCGGCATTAACATTCAAACCACATACGTCATACATCGTGGATAAGGCATCACGACAGCTTGGGTTCATCTTCCGAATAGCGAAAAACTTCAGGGACGTATATTGTCTTAAATCGCTTTACTGCGCGTTGGTCCGCTCAACGTTAGAATATTGTTCAGCTGTTTGGAATCCGTACTACCAGAATGGGATTGACAGAATCGAGGCTGTCCAACGCAGGTTCATACGCTTCGCCCTTCGTCATCTCCCATGGCGAAACAGATTTCAGCTGCCGAGCTATGAAAACCGTTGCCAGCTTATACACCTCGATACACTCAGCATTCGGAGGGACTGCTCTCGAGCCCTGTTCGTCTCGGACTTACTCTCTGCCAGAGTGGATTGCCCAACAATCCTCGGACGTCTGGATCTTCAAGCCCGCGTTCGAGCTCTACGTAATAACTTACTTCTGCGAGTTCCGTTCAGGAGAACCAACTATGGTTGCCAAAGCGCTGTAACCGGACTCCAACGAATTTTTAACAGTGTGGCGACGGCCTTTGACTTCAACCGGACGCGGAATGCTATAAAAGCGAAAATGTTGTCAATTTTAAAATGTAATTAGTTTAAGCAACCACCATTGGGGCCAAGGGGCTTGTTGGTGAAAGTAATAAACATAAACAAACATAAACAAATCAATCTCAAATATATTCCTTGCTTGGACGTAAGTCTTTGTTTTTTTTTTCCTTTCTTAAAAATTCTTTATGAACGTGTCCACTGGAAAACAGACAGAGAAAGAATGACCGGAACAGTGAGAATGAAGAAACGGTGAAAGCTCACCTTTATTGGAAACACTGAGAAAAGATGTGTCCTCAAGCAGGAATCGAACCTGCGATCTGCCAGTCTCTAGTTGGGTACGTTAACCACTCCGCCATCGAGGAACTGTGATGATGCCATCACATGTTCCCAACAGTTTTTGTGATCACCGCTGCAGCCTCCAATACCTCCTAATTGACCCATCGACCCCCAATGTCTCCTATAAGCAGATCGTCACCTCTCCCTCTCACCGATCGGGCCAAATCTCTCTCGTTATCTATTTTTAGGTCCAGTGGACTGCGCTCAAGGCTTGAGATATTTATTATCACTGTTTGCCCTATTTCCCAACTCAGTCGCCACCAGACAGTTGGCAGTGAAGGAGCTATGGAGGGGCATGTTGATGTCTGCCCTCAAAGCCGCAGTTAACATTGTCAAATTCTTAATTCTCGCAGTTAGTTTCCAGCCATTGAGACTATGGTTACGTTCGATTCGTGCACGCCGAACGTACAACGAGTTAACCTTGAAGCGTTAACAACGGTCATCGATTGCAATATGTGTGGAATTCGCCCGTCCGCACGTGCGGGAAGTGAAACGCTTATTTAAAGAGAAAATATGTATTGCCCGATGATGTTAACATTATTCAGCTTCAACATATTCGAAATGTGGTTAGTACTGTTGCAGTTCAAAGTTCGTATCTCACTAGATCAATTGATCTACAACAACAACCTGGCACATTTTGTAATAACGTCTAGGTCAAGACCCTCGTCTATATGGAGGACGTAGGACTATATGATTTGTCCCCTGGTACACCTGGTGGAGTTATCTGCAGATTCATATCGCAGTACGGCGAAGTGTGAACCACTAAAGAGAAATTGGAGGGTTTATAGATGCTGGATGAAAGTGAATTCTTCTATATTACTATAGTTCCCAGTCATGTCGCCATGGAACGTGTTGTGTCTAGTTGATATGAGCGTTATTTTTCGATTGGTCTAACTGAATGTATGGACCTTAGTTACTAGGACGGAGGGTAAAGATTCCCGGGCGTGGCCGATTGATGATCGCGCGAACACGGGTGTTTGAGGGTTCGCGTTTGAGACCGCGTTTGTGCCTTCGCAAGTAGTAAAACGTCCAACTTATTACCGAGATGTTATCAAGTTTGCGCGATCGCGGGCGTGGGTGTGCGTGGATGATTACGAAGGTCTTAAGCGTTTGTATGTTAACCTGTTTGACGCGTGTATGTGACTACGTGTATATAAATTCGATTTTATAACCGTGTCCGTGTCCATTCGCATATTCGCGTGTGTTTTTAGATGATCGCACAGACCGTGAATCTAATACTTAATTTTCAGTGTACGGTTCAGATGCTAGAAGAGAGTGAGTTCTCCGATACCATTAGAGTTTCCGGTCATGGCGCCATGTTGTTTAGTGGATATGAACGTATTTTTTTCGATTGGTCCAACTGAAGACATTGGACGTATGCTACTAGGGTCGAGGGTAGGGACTTCCGGTCGTGACCGATTCATGATCGCGCGAGCACGGGAGTTTGTAGGGTCACAGGCGTTTGTGAATTTAGAAGTGCCAGAACGTTCACTTAGTCACCGAGGTGTTTTTCTGTTTGCGAGACCATATGCGTTGGACTTTTGTTTGTACGCTATCGTTTTTCTCGCGTGTGCTGGCGTGTATGTAACTTCGCGTGTATAAATTCGATTTTTTTATCACCATGTGGCCCTTCGCACCAGGCATGGGAAAAATCATTTCACGAAACGATCAATTTGAAATCATTCACCAACATGCTCTTACTGTGAAACCCGATCTCGGCAACCCTTCTTGTGCAGAGTTACGCGTTCGTGCGAAAGCGAGAAGCAAAACACAGAACTGAAAAAAAGTGACAGCGCCCGGCTATGATTCATTCACCATCGCATACGTAGTGTTTTGAATGAAAGCAAAAAGGATCGCAAATGAATGCATTCTTTCATTCACAAAGATTCATTTCAAAACATTCACCGGATCGTTCTAATAAAAAAAAACTTGTCGTTCTTGTTTATAGACCTATGAAATTTTCACTTATTCACTTATTTCTCTTATTGTTGAGTAAGTAGTTTGCAATGTGCTGGTGGAAAAAAAATAACTTAAAACGATTCCGTGCATATCACAATATCAATTTCAAGTGGATTGTAGTGCAATCTACTTCTCAACATTGATTATAGTGTACATTTGCACTATAAAGTTGACCTAACCTAACCAGAGAATACAATGTCACATTCATTTGTGAACTAAAAGTTGATTCACTTGTGAATGTTTACAGTACAATCTTCCGATTCAATCCGCGAATGAAGAACACGATCTTCTTCATTCAACATAGTACGTGTCATTCTTTTACTTGGCTCACATCTTCGGAAGTTCATCTCTACCTACGTTCAGTTGTGTTCTTTTGGAGAGTTTTAGTCGGATCGTGAATGAACGACTGGCTGCTGTCAAAGCAATGAGCGGATTCGCCAAGAATCATGCGAATGAATGATAATTCCCATCCCTGCTTCGCACATTTGCGTATCCTTGAATGATCGCGCGTGGATCAAGAATCTGATTCTTAATTTTTAGTATATGGTTCAGATGCTAGAAGAGATTAAGTTTTGCCATTTCACTAGCGCTCCTGGTCATGCCACCATGGAACGTGTTGTCAAGCCATGAGCGTTATTTTTTTTGTCCAATTGAAGGCATGAATCTGGGCTGAAGGATCGAGTATAAAGATTTCCCGACGTGACCGATTTATGATCGCGCGTGCAGTGAATTAATGTTTGAGACAGCGGTTGAAAATTTATAGATGCAAAAACGTTAATTTAAGGGGGTCCTCTTATATAATTGTGCAAGAAGTACCTGATGTTTGATTTTTTTTTAATAAGTAAAATCACTTAGATATGTGCGCTATCCATCCTGCAAAATGTTTATTAAGGTTTCATCTATAAAGTAAAAAATTTCAAGTGTAAGGTGTAAAATGGCTCCAGCAAACGATGTTTTGAAAACCTCATCTGCGGGCACGATACAGGTCGCAATTCACCGTCTACAAGCAGCAAACCAAAACGATCTTGAAGATTACATTCCGTAGTGGCGCCCCAACCTAAAGAACATGAAACAAATCCATACAGAAACATAATGGTGGCCTCTTGAAAATAAATTATCGTTTTTTCGCATTATTTTTCCACTTTGGCCGGCTGTAACAAATCGTTAATGATCGAAATATTGCAATTTTGTAGGTCACAGCGCCCGATAATGTTGACTTCTTTTAGGCGGGCAAAAGCCGAAGTTCATTGGTTGAATGGTTCAAAAACGAGAATGCCCGCAGATTCAAAAAATCTTGTTCCGAGAAAGCCGCCATTTTGGACGCCATTTTTGATGGTACTTTTTGCCACAATTATATAAGTGGATCCCCTTAATTACCGGGGTGTTGTGGTGATGGTGAGATCGCGGGCGTAAGTATGTATGGATGATTGCAATTGCATGTTCGCGTTTGTGACAAGGTTTTTGTTATCGTGAAAGTCACGACCGTTTGTACGCTTGGAATTAGAGATTACTTTGTTTCCCTGGACTTTTTTATATCACTAATACAATCAGGGGTATAAACATCCAACATCAACTTAAAACTTTAAATGTTACGTGAAAAAGGGCACTTATTCATAAAAATACCCTCACGATCTATAAAATGCAAAATTAAATCATAGAAACTTTTTTAAAATATCCATGGAAATATTGAAACAATTCATGAAATTATTCTTTTTGCGTTCAATACACAGACATTCTACACGACCGTGATATCGTCGGTCGTTATGGCTGTCTTGATGTTCACGATCACATGTTCTGACTTGCTTCTTACCCTTACCAGTCACGAGTATGGTGTGAACCCTCTGTCTTTGCAAGTAGCATTCTCACCGATGGTACTGGCTGTTGATTTTGAGGTACTTGAAGCAGTTGTCACTATTGCCTGAACAATAGGGTGCCAATGGAATGTATGGAACAAAGTGGCGATTGTGAGAAAAGGCATCTCTAGCACTTTGAAAAAAAAAATCCGATGGAAAATTTGAGCTCTACCGGACGCACTTAAGGAGTGCCGCAAATTCGTAAAAGCTCGGAACCCGTTGAAAATCACCAAAGATGGGGCTCCTTGAAATTTTCGGAATCGATTTTTAGTGTTAAGTGTCTTAGAAATACATCGTCAAGACCTGACGTCATCTCAAAAACCATTTTTAGGTCGCCTGTCTAGGACATTTTTAAATTGATATGAGACGAGTTTGGAAATGCATCTTTTGAAATCTTTTGTTTGCCAAACATCATAGAAATGCACGAAGCGTCAGGATCTAATGTCAAATCGATGAACAAAAGCTAGTGTTGATTTTTTTGAAACCTCAATTTGAAAAAGTTGTTCCAGAAAGAATTTTTTTGCAAAAAGAATGTTTATCCGGATAACACCTGTTCTCGACATGTTATATACAGGGTGATTCATTATGAGTTTTTTTTAAACTAGCTAAAACATATTAAAAAATTAATCAAATCGCAAAATTTGTATCACTCTAACGAATAATCTTTGCTATTTATTGTTTGAGAACAATTTCTTTTAAATGTTAACCATAGTAGCGCTTGACGTGGTCCATTCGAGTGGTCCAATTTTTGATGGGCCGTTAGAGCATTCAAGTAGTATCTGGCTCATTCGTTCTGTTCAGTGATGAAGCCTATTTTTCGACACCGGAAAGCGCGATTTGTGCTGCGCATGAAAAATAATATAATGGATTCAATTAATCATTGAAACTTAGCCAAAGTAAGAGCTCCATAGGTATTTGGATTTTAATAACAATCTTAGTTTTTAACTCCGGGTGCCGTGACAATGGATATCCCATGTCGTGAATGTGAAACAAAAGTCCCAAACTCGTCGCTGGAAATCATTATTCTTATTACTCGATCCCAAGAAATACTTAACTAATCCAACGATGCTTGAAGGAATAGAAACTACGCACTTAGGCTTCACAGTGTAAACAAAGAATCCTCTATAATGCTCGACGTTTAACTATTAAAATAGTCCAAACAAATTAAGTTATTGTATCAATGTCAATTACGGTTCAGCGAATCACATTCAGCTGATCCACTAAGCTAAATTAGACACACTCCAGACCCGAGCATGATATATCAACAGCCGCTGCTATTCTTCCTTCGCGGATGACCATAAAATTCGTACACATTCGACATATAAAGCACTTGTGGTGGAACCACCGAAAAACCGCTACTCCACCAAGTAGCCAAACCACTATATAATGCGGGGGGATGGAACGTAAACAAAACAATTAACCCTTTGATTTGCGTGCACTTTGGCACATCGAATGTCGCGACCGCCGCATGACGGTCGTGGTGCCAGCCAACCAGCAAGCGCAAAAAGGCGCGCACATGCCCACCACGAGGACGACCACATCGGTTTCGGTTTTATATTAACATTTTCATATTGTATCCATCGAAATTCAGCCATCATCCTCCTCCAGTGCATGGGCCTTACCAGCAACCACCACTCACTGGGGCAAAAAGAGCAGAGCCACGGGGCCTGTGAAAACAATAGTGTCATTCGCGCGCGTGAACGGTTGGACCGATCGTACGATGCTGGGGCACGATGCGAATCACTCAGACCGATGTGACGCGTAATAAACGCAATACTTGGCACGAGGCAGAGAAAATTTACACGGTACAGCTGTTGGGGGTATGTGTAGGCGTTTCCTATTTTGTTTTTCAATATATCGCATTATTCGTGAAAGGAAAAAACAACAATGCGAGGATAATGGCAGTAATTACTGGTGGTTCTCGGAAAGCACGCACCAAGGGTTGGGCCTCTGTACTTGTGCAGTACATACCGCGCGCGTTTAAACCGGTTCTTCCTTGATGGCATTACGCCAATCAACCAGAAATTGTCCCGGCTTACCAGTTGCGAGAAGGAAATTCTGGATCTAGGCTGACTGGTTTGGCAAAGACTCACGTTTTTACTGCACCCCGGCGGGAACTAGAAAGCTGGAACTCGCTTAAACGCTTGACAGTTGGAATATGAAGGAGGCCAAAGCAATTTAACGACAACCGGGTGACACTTACCTGTGGAAGAAAAAAGACAAAGAATTAGTAAGTTTTTTTTGTGTTTTACATATATAAAATGTGCGACATAAAGGTGGTTTGCTCCGGATCGCGTACGTAGAGTTATTTCAACCTAGTCAATTGAGATATATAGATACGTCTTTGTTTCATTCATGCTTTGATGAAGAAGAGTAAGGCTTAAAAAATCAGTCGTTCTGTAATACAATATCCGCCTCTTGTTCTATTCCAATTTCATTCACAACATGAAACAAAATCCTTTTGATTATCCGGTTACAGAACAAAATTCACGCTCCATGGACTAAAATATTTTCTTTAACTCTGCTTAGAAATCATATATGCATATTAGCCATTAATATCATATCTGTCACGGTCAACCACCAAGGGTCGGGTTTGCTGCAATCTGGGTTGCCATTAGAGAGATGCCATAAGTATATTAGTACTTACATCTTGAATATGTGATATGTAGACGAATAACGCCAACGGATGAATTTGGTTAGCCGCTCAAAATGACCGTCCAAATATACTTTGTGAGCAAAACTTATTTTCTTGTAGTTATGATTATGGATATCATGGATAGAAAAAGTTAGCTGAATACTACATTACCCAAGTTTTTCGACTTCTATTTGCGCTTGATTGGTGCCAACGGGAGTAGTGACGAACTTTTACCCGTGCAAGAGAGTGATCACGGAAAAGATGGGTCAAAACTTGGTAGAATGTTTTACGGTAGTTCGATAGGTTATTTTCGCTATAGTTGTGGACAAAAGTATCGTCTTTCCGACCGTATGTGCAGAAAGTGTATCATGAAAATGGCGTATTGCATAAAAAATTATCAGTGCCAATTGATTTTTTAGAAATCTTCTTATTAAATAAATAAATAATTTAGTTTTCTTTTTCTTTTAACTTACTCAAAAAAAATGTTCGAAGAGATTAGAAATTTTCAAAATAAATATTTTTTTAATAATTTCCAGCAGTTTTATTCATTCACTGTTTTCGAACCATGAGTTCATAAAAAATATGTCTTAGAACACGTACATTCTTCTCAGAGAGATAGTCTTACCGAACACTACTTTAACCGACTGCTATTTTGGCTGCAATAGTCAATTGACCGAAAGTGTCGTTTCACCGAATGTCATTTAATCAAATGCAACTTTTGCTGAATGAAACTTTGGTCGATTGTCATTTTAGTCCTTTGGCCGAAACGGTCATTTGACAGAATAAATCGACTAGCCGAATGTTATTTGGCCGCAAGAGTAACACTTGGAAGAATACCATACTTTCGAATAAAGAATCCATGAATAAGTATATCTATAAAAATAATCTAATTAGTATCAAATGTGATTTTCTTTTATTTTATTCATTTTTAAGTAGAATACTTCTAACGTCTAATACTGGGGTCCAGTTTCAAAAATTTCTGCTGAAATATTTTCCTAGTTTTAAAATGCGAATAACTTTCGTTGTACCGAACTAAATCGCAATATTCTTGCACTATCTGATCGGAAATTTGTGTACGTGTTTTGTTTTGAATGTCGCAAAATGTACGACCACCATAAAAAAACAAAAACGGATTTTCAGAAAATGTATCGAAAACGATGAGGAAAATACGAATTTTTGCAAGCCTATTTCAGGTAGAGCCGTCACATACGAGAAGGTTATTCATACAGGCCCCTCGTGTTCTGTTTTTCTCAGTCGATGCTCACTTGCTAAACGAGCAACATGGTGACTGTATTGTCTATACGGTACAATAAGCGGTAGACGCTATGGAACGTTGGCATATGCACACACTTCCACCTGAGTGCTTCAAACAAATACGGGTTTTATACAAATAGAAATGCCGCATGTCCGCTTCAATCATTCGTCGCTCAAGTATTAACCGAGCAACATCGTGTTTAAATCGTCTGGATGGTACAATCGTTCGTGAACAAGCAGGGTTTCGGTTTTGCACGGCGAGGGGTATTTCATATGGATCAGATTCCTTAGAGCGTATTTAGCAGCGTAGTGTTTAAGGAGGTTTATATAATGTTGCAAATAGTACCTAATGCTTGATAATTTATTCTAAAGAAGTAAAATGACTTAGACATGTGCGCTATTCTGCAAAATATTTATAAAGGTTTCATCTATAAAATGAAAATTTTCGAGTGTAAGGTGTCAAAAATGGCGGCTCCAGCAAAGTGTTTTGAATACCGACCCCAACTGCGGGCACGATACAGGTCGCAATTCGTCGTCAACAAGCAGCAAATCAAAACGATCTTGAAGATTACATTCCGTAGAGGCGACCCAACCTAAAAACATGAAAAAATCGATACAGAAACAAAATGGCGGCCACTTGAAAATAAAGTATCGTTTTTTTCGATTGATTTTTCCACTTTGGCCGGCTGTAAAAAATCGTTAATGATCAAAATATTGCGATTTAGTAGATCACAGCGCCCGAGAATGTTGTCTTCTTTTAGGCGGGTAAAAGCCTAAGTTGATTGGTGGAATGGTTCAAAAACGAGAATGCCCGTAGATTCGAAAATTTTTGTTCCGAGAAAGCCGTCTTTTTGGACGCCATTTTTGACACATTACACTCGAAAATTTTTATTTTGTAGATGAAACCTTAATAAACATTTTGCAGAATAGCGCACATGTCTAAGTAATTTTATTGCTTCAAAAAATATTAAACATTATGTACTTTTTGCCACAATTATATAAGAGGGTTCCGTTAAGCTTGAATGGAAGTTGAAAGCTGCCTAAGGCGGTATTAGAACATAAAACGTATTGCAGCTTTTGCAGCTCCCTTGTACGAGCTTTTCATTGCTTGGGAATCCACGTCAACCAACCAGTCGGCCACGCCAGCGCGCACAGGCTAGTGCCGGATTGTTAGTTTGGACAGAAAAACACAAAACAAAAAAGGCCTATAAGCCCTCTCGGTCTCCTCGATGCACCACTATCGAGTGTAATGCAATAACCATCTTAAAGAAATTATCTGTCAGAGGTTTTTGGGCACTGATGCATGAAATATGCTTGATGATGTTACTATACTTTATGATACGAAAACGAAATTACGATTCATCAATCTAAATGATAAATTTTCTATGCGCAGTGTTTATGGTGAAGTGTTCAGCAGCAAACTGGTATTTTTTCAAAATGTTTCGTTCGCGTTTTTGAGAAATTATGAAATTTTTATTTAACATACAGTGGATAGTTGAGTTCAAAAGTTCGTGCCAATTTGCGTACTGATTTTCCAACTTTGTTTATGATATTTCCCAAATATTTCTTTGTTCTGGCATTTAATTTTGGTACATCATATTATTTTCCGACTTTCTGTCATCACGACAATCCTCGAAAACATTGAAAAACTTGAAGCACATCTTTTACATTGAGTCGTCCAAACAGGTTGGTGACAGTTTTGTACTTGTTCGTGCAGTTCAGAGATGCCAGGTACTTTTTTCAAATGTCTGCAATAATAATTTTAAAAGTCTGGGAAAAACAAAAAATGTCAGGAAATCTAGTGTAACCAAAAGCCTTCATATTCAAAAATCTGTAAATATCTGCAACCAAACTAAAAAATCTGCAAATATCTGCAACCACACTAAAAAATCTGCATCATCGAAAAAATCTGCAGCTTAAATTAAAAGTCTGCGAATTTGCAGACTTGTCTGCAAATCTGGCATCTCTGGTGCAGTTGAATGAACGCCTGAATTTAGACTAAAACATTCCGAACAGATGTTCGTCTCCTAAACCAATCTAAACGACATCAGTTTTGCGTTGAGCAATATAAAAGATGTTGTTTCGTTCTCACGAAAAACTTTTGCGATGTCAAATACTATTCTATTAATTTAAATAGTGGGTATATTGGTTCCAATTGGACTAAAATCTGAAAATTTACTAAATAATGACACCAGACAGAGTTTCACAATCTTGCAGATAATTGAAGAAAAACAATTAAAAAAACTTTGTCGAAGACATCGGAGCTTTATCTCTTGTATTTTTCATTCAATAAGAAACTGACCAAAACGATTTGGGTTTTTCTTTAAAAATTGTTTTATTTCTATAACATGCAGTTTTTATTTTTCGTTAAGGGGGGCGTCTGGTGTAGAGGGTAAAAACGATTTTATTCGCTTAATAGCTAGTATGTATTGAACCTTTAGAATAGTCTCTCGTAATCTGGTGATCACGCTGAACTTCTTTTGTTTTAAACAGCCATACTTTCCTCGTGCGTATTTGCTGTAGTGTCATTTGACCGAAGGTGTCATTTGACCGAAGGTGTCATTTGACCGAAAGTGTCATTTGACCGAAGGTGTCATTTGACCGAAAGTGTCAATTGGCCAAAAGGTCATTAGGCCAAAAGTGACAATCGGCCGAAAGTGTCATTCGACCGAAAGTGTGATTTGGACAAATACTATTTTTCCAAGCATCATTTGGCCGAAAGTGTTAGTGGGTGGAAAGTGTCATTAGGTCAAAAGTTTCATTTGACCGAAAGTGTCATTTGGTCGAAAGTGTCATTTGGACTAAAGCCTAATTTGGCCGAATGTATCATTTGGCTTAAAGTGTTATTTGACCTAAAATGTTATTTGGCCCAAAGTGTCATTTGACTGAAATTGTCATTTGGCCGAAAGTGGTATTTGGTTGAAAGTGTCATTCGACCGAAAGTGTGATGTGGCCAAATGTCATTTTTCCAAGCATCATTTGGCCGAAAGTGTCATTTGGTCAAAAGTGTGATTTGGTCGAAAGTGTCATTTGGCTGAATGTGGCATTTCGACGAAAACCTAATTTGGCCGAATGTGTCATTTGGCTTAAAGTGTCATTTGACCGAAAATGTCATTTGGTCCAAAGTGTCATTTGGCCGAAAGTGTCATTCGGACGAAGTGTTATTTTGTCGAAAGTGTCATTTGGCCGACAGTGTTATTTGGCCGAAAGTGTCATTCGACCGAAAGTGTGATTTGGCCAAATGTAATTTTTCCAAGCATCATTTGGCCGAAAATGTCATTTGGTCGAAAGTTTCATTTGACCGAAAGTGTCATTTGGTCGAAAGTGTCATTTGGCCGAATGTGGCATTTGGACGAAAGCCTAATTTGGCTGAATGTGTCATTTGGCTTAAAGGTCATTTTACCGAAAATTTCATTTGGCCCAAAATGTCATTTGGCCGAAAGTGTCATTTGACAGAAAGTGTCATTTGGCCAAAAGGTCATTTGACCAAAAGTGCCAATCGGCCGAAAGTGTCATTCGACCGAAAGTGTGATTTGGCCATATGTAATTTTTCCAAGCATCATTTGGCCGAAAGTGTCATTTAGTCGAAAGTGTCATTTGGTCGAAAGTTTCATTTGACCGAAAGTGTCATTTGGTCGAAAGTGTCATTTGGCCGAATTTGGCATTTGGACGAAAGCCTAATTTGGCCGAATGTGTCATTTGGCTTAAAGTGTCATTTTACCGAAAATGTCATTTGGCCCAAAATGTCATTTGGCCAAAAGTGTCATTCGGACGAAGTGTTATTTTATCGAAAGTGTCATTTGGCCGACAGTGTTATTTGGCCGAAAGTGTCATTCGACCGAAAGTGTGATTTGGCCAAGGGTCATTTTTCCAAGCATCATTTGGCCGAAAGTGTGAGTGGGCGGAAAGTGTCATTTGGTCGAAAGTGTCATTTGATCGAAAGTTTCCTTTGACCGAAAGTGTCATTTGTTCGAAAATGTCATTTGGACGAAAGCCTAATTTGGCCGAATATATCATTTGGCTGAAAGTGTCATTTGGCTGAAAGTGTCATTTGACCGAAAATGTCATTGGGCCCAAAGTGTCATTTGGCTGAAAGTGTCATTTGGATGAAAGTGTTATTTGCTCGAAAGTGTCATTTGGCCGTAGGCGCCGAAAGTGTTAATCGGCGCAAAGTGTAATTTGACCAAAGGTGTAATTTGGCCAAAAATATCATTTGATCGAAAGTGTTATTTGGCCGCAAGTATGATTTAACCGAAAGTATCATTTGACCGAGTGTTATTTGACGGAAAGTATCATTTGACTGAAAGTGTCATTTGGCCAACAGTGTCAATTGACCGAAAGTGTCAATCGACTCAAAGTGTCAATCGGCCGAAAGTGTCATTTGGTCGAAAGTGTTATTTGATCGAAAGTGTCATTTGGTCGAAAGCGTCATTTTGCCAAAGGAGTTATTTTGCCGGAAGTTTTACTTGGCCGACAGTGTGAATCGGCCGAAAGTGTCCATCGGCTAAAAGTGTCAATCGGCCGAAAGTCTTTCGGTGGCAAGTGTCATTTTGCAAAAAGTGTCATTTGGCTGAAAGTGTTAATTGGCGGCAAGTGTCATTTTTCCAAAAGTGTCTTTGGGCCGAAAGTGTCATTTGAACGAAAGTGTCATATGGTCGAAAGTGTCATTTTGGCCAAAAGTGACATTTGGCCTAGTTCATTTGACCGAAAGTGTCATTTTGGCCGAAGGTGACATTTTGCCGAGTTCATTTGACCGAAAGTGTCAATCGGCCGAAAATGTCATTTGGCCACAGGTGTCATTTGGCCGAAGGTATAATTTGGTCGAAAGTGTCATTTGGTCGAAAGTGTCATTTGGTCGAAAGTGTCATTTGGTCGAAAGTGTCAAAAGGCCGAAGGTGTCAATCGACCGAAAGTGTCATTCGGTCAAAAGTGTCATTCGGTCGAAAACTTCATTTTGTCCGAACGCGTCACTTGGCCGAGGGTGTTATTTGGCCGAAAGTATCAATCGGCCGAAAGTGTCAATCAGCTAAAAGTGTCAATCGGCCCAAGGTGTCATTTGGCCGAGTGTCTTTTGGCCAAAAGTGTCATTTGGACGAAATTAATAGTTCGCGGAAAATGTCACTTGGCCGAAAGGGTCATTTGGTCGAAAATGTCATTTGTCCGAAAGTTTCATTTGACCGAAGTGTCATTTGGACGTGTGTCATTGGGTCGAAAGTGTCATTCAGCCGAAAGTGCCATTTGACCGAGTGTAATTTTTCCAAGTGTCACTTGGCCGAAAGTGTTAGTTGGAGGAAAATGTTATTTGGTCGAAAGCGTCATTCGACCGAAAGCGTCATTTGGCCGAAGGTGTCAGCTGGTCGCCAGTGTCATTTGGCCGAATGCTATTTGGTCGAATGCTATTGGGTTGAATGCCATTTAGTCGAACGCCATTTGGGCGAATGCTGTTTGGCCGAATGCCGTTTGGACGAATGCCATTTGGGTGAATGCTGTTTGCTCTAAAGTCCAAGAATTAATTGGCCGAATATAATACTTACAAAAATGCCGTAATAGACAAATGACATAGATTTGACCTAATTAGCAACGAATGTGATTTGTTTGACGAAAATTGAATACTATTAATATTATTCTTGTTTTGAAATATTTGTTGTTTTGATCGAAATATTCTGTGGATATTTTCCTTATTTTTAACATGAAGTGTTAATTTTATACCTCTTTGTCTACAGGAAAATTGACCGATATTTTTCATATCCTGAAGAGAGCTTAAGAAGGACTGAAGTTTTCAGAACGAGAGAGAAGTATTAATAGACGACATGTTTATAACAATGATGTTTTAAAGAAATGTTTATCCAGTGCTATATATGGTAATTTATTAAGATATTTCTCATTTTTCATCGATAAACATTTTTTGTTGACAAGATCTTCAATTTTATCTTTTAGTCACGAAAATTGACAAAAGTTTAAAATTAATTTGGGTCTGTTGGATTTCTCGACTTTCTGAAGTTTCAACTGTTCCATTTCGTGTTTGTTTCCGTAATGCTCCAATATACAATTAATTTTTAGTCGTTGACGTAATTATTCGTAACTTTATAGAGGTTTTAACAATAGCGACCTATATGCGGGGTTAGGAATCGAACTCATGTGAGGGTGTTTCCAGCTACAAGTATGTTACTTAATTCGCTTAAGTGGGCAAACATGTGGGCAGGGTTGCCACATTTACAGATTTCTTTGTAATGCGACAAATTTATACAACAATTTATGGTCACAGATTCTTTTTCACAGACGATAAATTTTTGGCAATTTTCGTGAAGAATTTTATAGATTTTCCTCTGTTCTGTGCCTCACAAATGATAAAAAGATTTTTTTTGCTGAACACACAGATTCAAAGCTGGGCTCTGCTAGTTATCGACTCTTTGACACTGGGTGTGGGGTGGGCACCTAACTTATCGGCATAATCCCAGATCTTAGGGTTGATGACTTTTTAAGATCAGCAAGATTTGATCGAATCGAATGACCAGTTAGTTCAAATAAGCATTCATTTGAGGAGATAGGGTTTGTACGAGGGATTCGTCGGTTTTCAAGAGTAGAGACAATATGAACTGGAATAAGGATTTACAAATTCTGTTATAAGTTCTAGGAGATATGCAGTTCTAGTCGAATAAGGCATTTGTGAGTAGGGGCCGATACTGTAAAGATCTTTTATTGTTAATTTGGTCGATTGATCAATTTCATATCTATTTAGGAGACGAAAAAGAAAACAGGAACAAGACAGAAACGAATACAAATTAAATTGAATTAGTACAGATAACGATGAATCAAACGCACCGGTCGGTATGATAATATTTCAATAGACAAACTAGAAGACTCATTGAGACAACCATGCGCATAATTTTGTCCAGATTGCGTTTAATCAGAATAACGATGTTAAATGCTATACAAAATCGACCTTTCGAATTGAAGGTCGTTGAAATATTACTTTCCCCCCATTAATAGGACTCATCTTCAGTTGATTCAGTTTGCAGCACCAACCGCTCCTCCTTACTTCCATTTTGAGATTTTTCTATGTTTTCCCGGACACGAGCTACGGTTGTTTCCTTTCAGAGTGGAAGGACAACCAACCACTTGATTGATTTTATCACGAGCCATCATTTCTATGGCGTGGAAAGAGAACGAGCAGCCTCATTCCATCAGCGTGATGTAATCAGTGTATCGATTTTCGTCTGATGTATTGGCTGTTCTTTGGTTAATACTAGTCTCGTTTTCTCCAAGCTTCACTAGATTAATGACCACAATAATGTGATAATTCTTTTCGTGCTTCATTGGAAAGCATTTCTCTTTGTTTGGGAGTGATTACATCAATATATTCGAACGTCCTGAGATCATAACAATAAACGGAAAATATGAAACATATTGTAACATAGGGTCCTGATCTGGCAGTTCAGAGAGTATAAGGCACTGGTCGCTTGCTGCATATTTGAACCCTGCCAGAATAGATTTAATTAGTGTCAGTAGGTTCATAACAGTAGCCTAACCGTTGTCCTGTGCACTAAGAATCGAAGGTTGCGAAGCCTGTCGACACAGAAGGTCAGGCATTGCGGTATCTACAACATTAATCAGAATTATTCATACGCTGTGCTACTACAGCTACGAACACTGTTAGTCAGTCTCATAATTACAAAATATTTACATGCCACTTTCAGAGGCAAGCATGGTGTGAGAGAGTTCTGCTTCCGCTAAATCTACTGCATCCGTCTGGAAGGTGAAATTTTAAATTAATTTTATGAATCACCTGACTTCATATCCAATTCCATCCTCTTTCCTGGCAATCTACCGTTTTTTTTATTACAAAGCAGTCTAAAAGTCAATAAACGTTCTTATTAGCTTCATCGTGTTTTGCTTTACACTGTTTCCACCCGGTTTTCTTATTTTCCCATCGGAACCGTCGCTCGCTTTCTGCTGCGTCAGCAAGAATGTACCGAAGCCCGATACTGACATAGCAGAATTACGGTGCATGATGCTGATGATGATGGAAGAAAGCAGTCCGCAGCGTCAGCGGATATACGCACCCAGAGTGGGGGCCCTATACGGTATAGTAGTAGGTAAATTATTTCAATAATCTACTCTGATAATTATAACAATTTTTCGCCAATTCTTGCCTCACGGTTCACACTGATCTTGAATTTTTGTTCAGTTTTCACATGAACTCGCAGCCACGGATGGTACGAAGAAGGCTAACCTTACCGAGAACGATCGAAATATTCAATAAATTACGGAACCGTGCATCCATGTCAGTTGAACGTTTCGTATGAAATGTTCAGAGCCTGGAAAGAACCATTGATTGCGATATAGGTCTCATTTCTTCTTCATCTCTTCTGTTCTCTGTGTACCGCACCGTTCGTAGCTATGTGAAACTCCGAACCCCGACAATCAACAAATCCAATCGCACTCGGTTTCAGTTGGATCCCATCCAAGCCAAAACACGGACCAACAACACACAACGTATAGAGTGTGCAAGTGGAACTGAGTGAAGGCAATCGAAAATGTAATCATAATTACGTCGAGATTCGGATCCGATGGCCAACAGGATCAAACTGATATTTGATTGGTACCGGTGCTACTGCTGGTAGAGAGCGAAATTGCCATTGAATTGGAAGTGTAGGTCAAGTTGGTGAAAATGGTGAATGGTAACCCCCCGCGCGCAGAAACAGGCCAGCACCGTTCGAGTAAGGGCAATGAGAAAGTGACACAGTAGCACCGGTCAAGTGAGCCGAGTTTTGTCAGCACTTTTGATTTGGGTGAGCGCAGCTACCTCGTCAAAGCAGTGAATAGGTACACGCGTCGAGAGGGAGAGTGTTGAAACTTGCTAAAACTTTTTTACTACGTGTGATTATTGGCTGTGTAAAGCTCAGCGGAAAAAATAACCATGGACGGTGACATCAATTAGGAACGAAAAGAGGGGAAGATGTTTTCTGACTGTTCTAACAATCTATTTGGACACGAAAAAATCCAGTTTTTGAAATTAATGGTTTGCAAATATAGATAATTCCAGTCGGTATCCTACTGTCGAAAGTAGAAGTCACGATACTCAAGTTACTAGGCCTCAGCCAGTGTGAAGCGAACGACGATAATAGTTATCTCACTCTTGCGTGCAATGCATTATCTGAAAAACCGAAGAAACTTTATGTCTCTTATAATTACACCGAGGATTCGAAATGCGGAACAATTACTGGCGATGAAATTAAGCTTCGATTTACGAAAAAGACCTATGTACAATTTCATCATGTTTATAATACAGTACTGATAACGTTCAATAAATTGTCCCAAGCAAAACGATGCATTCTGCTTAACAAGCAGTGTGACAACGATTGAAATCAAGATGCCCGTGTATAGAAACGATGGTAAAATAGAGCAGTGCCATACTTGCGAGATAGCCATACGAAAAAGCGGAATATTCAACCAAAGTAGCTACGAAACAAGCCTTCGACGTACTGGAAGTTTGTGAACCACAAAAAAGGCTCTGGTGATATTCCCGTAAAAGTTTATCTCGGAGTTGGTAGCGCGCGAAAAAACCCACGGCATCGCGATAGCATTATATCGGTTTTATATTTGCTCTATAATGGCACTAAATGCATATTTAGAGCATACATGTTTTAAATATCGTTGAAGCATGTACGCCTTATCAGAGCCGTAGCATGCGGTTGGCCAGGTTAGCCCCCGTCAAGGGCGCCAACCTTAGGGGGCGCTAAAATCTTGATCTGCTTTATAAAATAAGTGAGGTTAAGTCATATAATAAGTCAGAATAGGAGTATCATTACCGGGTACACATAAAATTATTGTTTGAAACTGATAAAGAAAGCTAAAACAGACAGCAAAAAGGCGCATAACTGAGACTCTACCAAAGGCACTACGGTACGGTCCTGTTAGTCCAGAATAAACAACGAACATGACAGACTTCAAATTTCAACAAAATAATTGCAAACTTTTTCCGCTCGTTTTCTCATTTTCATAGGAACAAAGGGAACGGAAATGTGGTCAGGGGCAGTAACGTAGGCCGCATTTATAAAGCTGTAGCAATGATCGTGGAGTAAGCTAGATCAATTATCATCGAGAAGATAAATCCATGCCGTGTCATGAAAATTGCCAGGAGGAGTTCCGCAATGTCACAAAGTTGGCGGTTCCCAACTTAGGGCCAACCAATCCTGCACTAAGTTAGATCTCTGGTTGAAATGTCACATGAGATTTTTGGTGTTCCTAGATGCGTTGGAAACACTTTATTTCTTCTGAATTGTCTAAGACCAGGTGTTGTTTGCTTCGGATTTGTAGCAGAGCTTTTTCTTACCGGTATATTTAGCGACCCTTCAAGAGAGAGAGAGAGAGAGAGAGAGAGAGAGAGAGAGAACAAAGTTATTCTTGCAAAAACTCACTTGCTTGTAATTAGTGGAATACTCCATGCATGACGCGCGGTACAACCGCGACTGACCATGCTGACGATCCTTGTTGAAGAAGACGCGAAGCAATCTCGCAAAAGGTCACCCGACACTAGTTTGAAAAGACACCCCATTTGGTCCCGTTCAGTGCGATTATCACTCAAAATCTTCGCTGATTGGAGCAAGAGATCATTGAAACAGACAATCCCGTTCTTCAGCAGATCCACGCATGCCAAGTTCGAATTGATAACTACACCATCGATCTCAACTTTGTGAGCGGGCATGTAAACGCGTTAGTTCTTCACGAAAGTCTTGCCGCCAGTAACGTAATTTGTTTGCTTTACAGAAAATATCACAATTCTGAACTTATCGCGTACTTTCGAGAATGAAGCCGAGTGTTTTATCCAGGTTGGACCCATTGGCAGGACCAGTCCCGGATTCCTTGCCTCCATTATTCATAGATTGCTGTCACTTTCGATTTCAACCCCTCAATCGTTGAATGCGTCCAAAATGCATGGAAAGAACGGACTAAATAGAAATCTCTCAATGGAATTGTTTGGCAAAAGTTCTTGAAAATTCAGTTTACAAAGAGATGTATACTGCAGCTACATCATTGACATCAGCATGAATTAGCGAAGAAAAATTTAATTCGTTATTTATATATTAAGGCTTTCACCGCGATAGTCATTCGCCTTTTTGATGGTGAGTAATGTTCAGGTTCTCTGTTGCTGGCTGATTATTCCGACTGCCTTCTCTCTTGCTTGTGTTTGTGCCCATGTCGTCGTCGCTAGAGCTTTGATTTTTGCTGTTACAAGCATGGTGATTTTTGTGTTTTAGCACAGTGACTCTGGTAAAACGGATGTCCCACATCAAATTACATCACGGAAAAAAACGTTGTAGAGCATAATCCATTGGGTATTTTCACTTGAAAATTTCTGTAGAAGTAGTTTAGAGTGTATTGTTTACAACGATAAAATGTCAGTTGTTCAAAAATTGGAAAAAATGGCGTCAACGGTGAGTCGTGTGATTAAACGTTACTACAAATCTTTGAGCATCGAACGGAAGGAGGAATGCGGTTAGAATGGATGTTGTCGTGTGGTGAAAGCGTTCAAGCGGAACCCAATGCTTCGGTCAGCGATGTGGCCAAAAAGGCAAGTTTTCTTGTTCAGAGAGCAAAGCACCGGGAGGGTCTGCATACGTCCGAATCGTGACAAACGATTCGGAAAATACGATAGGAAGTCACGGTCCCGGAAACTATGCACCCAGATGCTGACGAAGCCTCATTGTCCCTCATCATGGTTGATGAGACTTACGTCAAGGCAAACTTCCGGCAGCTTCCGGGGCTACTGTTCTTCACCACCCAGCCCAAGTTTGATGTTCCAGGGGAAGTAAGAAAACCGAAACTTTCATAGTTTGCCAATGAATACATGGTTTGGCAAGCGATCTGCTCATGTGGCAAACGGAGTGCGCCGTTCGTGACTATCGGGACTGTAAACGGGGTGATCTACCTCAAGGAATGTCTACGGAAGCGTCAGCTTACTCTGCTGAAGGAACACGAGGGCCTTACGATCTTCTGGCCGGATCTAGCTTCGTACCACTATTCAAATGTAAAATACTGGACAATTATGAGGCAGGCACCACGTAAGCATCCCAAGGAGGTCAAATCTGATAGAGGCGTGAAAAAATGGGTTTCCATACAGAAGAAGTTGCAGCCAGATGTTGTACAAAACCTAATGAGTAGAGTTAAGCGTAAGGTTATGGTATTGAAGTTGAATGGAATAATTAAGCCAAAAGCTTACTAACAGGTTATATTTTATTGTCTGAAAGTTTGAAAATGATTACTCAACTAGGTAATTTTCTACAGCGTTTTTTCGGTGATGCAATTTGATGTGGGACACCCTTTATCCTGGGCACACTGCTTGTGATACTTTTCTTTCATAGTGGTGAGCAATAGCCAGGTTCACCCTCTGTCGCTTGCTAATCATTCTGTTTGCCTACTCCGTCGCTTGTTTTTGTGTCCATGTAGTCGTCGCTAGAGCTTTGATGTTCGCTCCCTAGTAACAATTGAGGTTTTACGATACTCTTGAAGACCTTCTTAAAACTTAGAATGCACTTGTAGTGTGCTATAAAACTTGAATTGTTACTTGGGCTGTTACGTGCATTTTGTGTTTTCGAGTGAGTCAGTTAAAGCCTACGTCGTTTGTATTTCTTCCTAAGGTATGTTAACTATTGGCTTGGAGACATCGTGGAATATTGCTTGTCCCAGTTTGATTGCATTGCATTATAAATTTTACAATGGGTTTTTAATGCAACATTCGTATGTAATGTATACCACATTACTCCACGCGATGAATCGAAGTGAATTCATGACTAAATATCACGATTGCATTAAGAGAAATTACGCATGCACCACGTACTGTCCCAAGTATACAAATATACTGACATCGGCAGGCTAGGCAGATAAAACATGACCAACTACAGTGGGCTGGGCATGTAGCGCGAATGCCGTAAAAGAAACCAGATAAAGTTATAGTCAGCTAAACACCTGGAAGAGGTTGACGACTTCGGGACAGACTTCAGACTCGCCGGCTGTGTACGATCGAGGAAGATGCACGTGCTGTGGGCTTTCAAGAAGACTGGAAACTGGTGGCCCAAGTTCGAGTAACCTGGAAATCTAAAATACATTCGATCATTATTCGGAGTACCAGGATACCACGATGATGATGATGATGATGATTTCTGTTACATTACCGATTTGGGGAAATTTAAAGAGAATTTTAAAAATAATAAGTTTTTTATACCATTCGACTCACTTCCTCGAGATTGGAAAATGGCTGTGTGTGTGTATGTCTCAAATAATTTCACTATTTTTTCTCAGAGCTTGTTTGAGCAAATTCAATGTGTATCATGGACATAGGCTCCTATTGAATTTTATTGTAATCGGAGATCTGGTTCCGGACTAACGGGTTTAAAAGTGCGATCATACATCAAATTCCCATACAAACCGGGTCAGCTAAATGACATATATTCTTTACATTGCTGAAATTTGTGACGTTTTTTCTTTGACGACTTTTGCCACCTACGATGGAACCAAAAGCATCGAGGAAGTGACAAAATCCCTGAATGAAATTCACACCTTTTTCTTCGGGATGACTTTCATGAAGTTAGTTTTAAATGAAAGGAAGTGGAGACCCGATGTTATTAGCCCCCGATTTTATTTACCCAGATTTTATCAGCGTTTTGACCCTATTTTATCAGCTTCGTATGAAAATTGATAGTTGGTAATTTGATGGGCTCTAGCAGACGAACCGAGTTGAATTCGAGTAAATCCTTTCTTGGGCCTAGATTTCTTATCTTAGAGATCCTAAAAATGCAAAAATAAAAATATTAATTTATTATTTTAAATTTTGCGCTGCCAGGCCACTTTAAGGGGACCTTAAAGTAAATAATCAGAAAAGGTTGCGAGGCTATATCTAAGGACCAAAGAAGAATATTTTAAGAGCTTCGGTTTATTAAAAAGACAGTAAAATATATGTCCCAATTTTATCAATGTCCCTGTTTTATCAGCTTAAAATTCGCCAAGGGGCTGATAAAAACTGTAGTATCCTGACCAACTGCTTTCGAATGTCATTTACATCGGAGTTCTGGTTCCGGAGTTATGAGTTAAAGAGTGCGGTTACACATGAAATTTTCGGAAGTTTATATACTACTCGACTCAGTTCGTCGGGAGCGGAAAAGTATGTATGTGTGTGTGTGCGTGTATGTGTGTATGTATGCGTATATGTATACAAAAATCATCTCACTGAAGCGATTTTCATAAACTAAGACTCAAATGAAAGGTACAACCTTCCCATCAGCTGATATTTCATTTTTTGTTGATCGGATTTTCTGTTCCGGAGTTACGGGTTCAAATGTGTGGCCAGACAGCAATTTTCTATATAAACTGGTACCACAACGATATCAAAATGATGCACAAAACTGATTAAAATGGGTGCAAAGTTTCTTGGATTTGCTAGACTAGATCAATAATGACTGAGCAAAATCGCTTTGACCACATTGGCCACCTGCGACGGTTGTTGATTCCACATAAGCAGGACCTGAAGAAAGTTCAAAGGGGGAAGCAAAAAAAATTAAAATCAAATTTGTAATATTGATGCCAAATGTATGATGTAAAATGCATGAATCGTCGAGATATTATATAATCTCAAAACAATGGTCGAAAATTGACTTTTTGAGCTTAGTTAATTTTGCACCTACACCGTATTTCCACAATTATTTTGAGCATAACCAGCCATGTAATCGGAGCAATGAGAAAGGCACAATTGCACCACAAGGTGGATTAAAACAGTTTTTTGGGGTTTCGGCTATGCATACAATGGTATTTTTGCAACTCAAGCGAAAACGGTAAGGCGTACAGCAATGATGTCTTCTGGAATGTTTCGTAACGATCGTAGAGCGTCGTTGTGGTGATGTATCCCCCTTGAAGTGAGAAATTTGCTACATTTTTTTAAGTCTTCAAAAATGTTAAAGAACTTGTCTTTGCGAACTTTTTTCCTGAAGACCAAAGATCTCGAATTTCGTACCAAATCGTACACATGTTGGAAGCACCCTCTCAGATTTTAATGAAACTTTCTGTACATAAGAACTTTATCACAAAAAGCCACTTTGCATACTTTGTTTTTTCCAAAAAATGAACTAGACTGTCGTTTGAAAAGTGTCAAATTTGTTTTACTAATTTTTTTCAAATGGCTATAGTCTAAAAATGACAAATCCTGCAGAAAAAGACAGTAATTTTCACAAAATTAGTTAAATTATAGAATAAAAATATTGAAAAAATTCTTCGACTCCTACACTGAAAAAATCGATTTTAAAAATTTAAAGACGATTTGCAAAAAAAAACATCTTTGAATTGGATGACGTTTTGTTCCATGATAGGTAATTATGTTACCTATTTACCATCAAAAATTCAAGTTGGGCACTTTCAAGGAATAAAAATTAATTTGAAAAAAAACTTTTCCTTGTCCAAACTGATTTTTTTCTCAGTGCATTTTTATTCAGGGTCCATAGCCCAGAGACCAGAACCCAGAATCCCGAGGAGAGAACGCATACTCCAGATTCCATAGCCCAGAGTCCAAAACCTAGAGTCCAGAAACCAGAGTCTAGAGATCTTATCCCAAAATACTGAGCCCATAGTCCTCAGCGCATAATCCAGAGCCCAGAGCACAAAGTCCAGAGCCCCCAACCCAAAATAGTGGGACCAGAGTTTAGAGCCCAGATTCCATAGCCCAGCGACCAGAACCCAGAGTCCCGAGGAGAGATCCCAATGTCCGGAGTCCAGAATCCAGAGTCCCGAGTGCAGAGCGCATAGTCCAGAGTTGAAAGTCTAGTGTCCAAAGTTAAGAGTCCAAAGTCCAGAAACAAGACCCAGAGCCAATAACTCAGAGACAGAGTCCATTGCACAGAATCTCGAGACGAGAGCTGAGAATCCAAAGTTAAGAATGCAGAGTCCCGAGCTCAGAGTCCAGACTTGAGAGTCTAGAGTTCGGAGCGATTGCTTTTGAAATTAATTGCTTTTCAGTAGCGCAGTTTTCTTCAGATTGGACAGCTGGTAGATGCTAGAAGCAAGGATTCTTTTTTTCTGCCACCTCTCGAGAACAATTCAGCGCAATTGCACCGTGGCCTAATGCAACAGTATTGTATGTTTGCTCCTCTTCTTTGAATACCACGACTGTTATGTACACTTGCTCTTATTGCCAGTTGGTAACTTTTCCGCCCATCAACAAATCAGAAATTATGCCGTTCGGAACGATTCAAGCGCCTTGCAGATCCTAAAGTTATATGTACTAAATCGGTGTTCGTTCTTTCATAGATAAAAATTAAACAGCAACACAAACATGCCTAAAAGAGGAGGGGATGTGAAATTTATACCCATCAAAGAGTAAAACTGTTCTATAATGATAATTTTCAGTTCAAAGTACCATTAATCTAGAAAATGTTACATGATCCGAATTTAATAAGTAATTAATTTTGTTTATTTCTGAATTGAATTATAATATTTATTTATTTATAACATCCCCTTCTGCGCTCCACCAAAAAATACTTACGCTACTAATCCGCCAAGAAACGCCACTGGTCCTCCTCCGATCAGCCGGATCTTTCGGTGGCAGGAATCGAATAGCGAGGTTCGGGCATGCGGCGGCGAAGAGGCATGACTGTGTAGACTCATAACACCCCCGCCCGCCCCGGTCGGTCCATGGCCGACCAAATGGGCCGGTGAACGTAGCATCGATTTGATCTTTTGCTCCGTTTGTCGTTCGGTTTCCACTGTCGGGTGGATCCCAAACCACGAAATACCACGAATTGTACGCTTCACAAGACTCACTGCTGCAATCCTCCACACTTTCATCCAAAATAAAAAACCTTAGCAAATCACCGCACAGTACTAGATCGCGATCAGTCAGCTAGCCACTTTTCACTTTCTTCTTCTCGTGGCACTCATTGGCAAAAAATGGATCTGAATTTAAAACCTATTAATTAAGTGAAACAAAAACCTCAAAGTGCACAGCCCCACTCTGCTGGCGGTGGTGGCGGCGGCGGCAGCCGACTATTAGAGCGGGAAAAAAGAAGCAATCGTTTAGCATAAAATTGCGCACACTTTTCCTTTATTTTCTTTTGCCTTCTTTTGGTTTTGCACACAATGCACCGATCCCAGCTTTGCTCATCAAAATGAATAACTATTTTTCCCCTGATCCTTTTACATCACCGGCGGGTGGCCAAATAAAAAAACTAAAACAACAGCTCGGATCAGATAAAACGGAAACGAACACTGCACCGCCGACTAAATTATCTCATCATTATTCACTTTCAACGAACGATCGATTTTCCGTTTTCCATCCCGGGGCACTACCTCTACTGCTGCTGCTATTGCTCGGTCGAGGTGGCCGTGGCTCCAACTCCCGAATGCATTCTCTCCTTTTCAGGATTGCGTTGTGAGGAGATGCTGTTGTTGTGAAACCCTTTACTTTGTGTTGTTGCGTTCAACAAACCAACTGACAACGAATCGAAAGGGAATCGACGGCCCGCTGATGCTGGTGCTTTGGCGGTAGCGATGGCGATTCTTCTCTGCACAATCCCAGCCGCCGTCTGTCGTGCTTTTTCGCTGCCGTCTGCTCTGGTTCGGGGCGAAATAAACATAAACAGTAGAAGACCTCGACGAAAACTTCTCACGGACAACACGGAGGATGTAGAAATAATGGAATCTAGAGAAAAAAAATACAAATTATCCCCACCGGTTGGTTATTTTTACAACGCATACAATGATGTCCAGAAACGGTGGACGGATGGGCGATTAATAAACGATTTGCCGTTACGATTTGTTTGCTAAATAAGTTGCTGTTGATGCTGCTGCTGCTGTTTGCCAGCCACTGTCGCCGGTTGGCGCATTGAAGATTATGTTCATGGTTTATGCTGTTGGCCGATGTGACCCCGATACTTGTGCGGTGAAGGCAACAAGCAAATTGGATCGGTAGGATGCTGATGTCATCGAGGTATTGAATTGCGAAAATGATTTGTTTGACGAAGGGGATTGAAGTGACTGCTGTTGATATTAACTGAGAAGTTGGCATTTATTTGAACTTAAAACAGATCAGCGACGTGCTGTTTTATTGCTTGTCAGCAGGGGTGTACCCTGACTGGGTAATTGTTTGCTTTCAGGAAACAGAAAAAAAAACAATATTTATTTGTTAAAAATGAAAATTTAACATGCGGAGGATACACGCATGGTAATGTCACAGTTTTTCGCTCTCTTTTATCAAAATATGCAATCCGATTGCGTTTTGGGTAAAAATTCGAGTTCCCTGTTCATCCTTACCACAATTTGCCCTTCCAAAAGAGCTTCAGCTTGAGACTCCCCTGTTATGACTACGCACACACTTGTTTATATATACGAATATGTTTTCAACCACCTTTTTCACTGTGATGGATCGACCCCGCTGCTGAACAAAGTTCGCTGACAGCGCGCTCTTGTGGAAGCGTCCTTCTTCGTGTCTGCATGCATGCAAACGCCTTGGGAAACAGTAACGCCGCCGACGGACGCCAAGAGATAAACAACGGCTCCAAATACTTGAACTAAAGTAGCTAAGACTTCATTGGTAGCGACAACGACGACGGTGCGGCTTGGTATTCTATATGAGTTACGCGAACTCACTACTAGCCGGTAGTATTTTTGCAACATGGGGGAGAAATAACCCATATATAATTAGAGAGACTTAGCATATGTAAGTACTATGTATTGTCTAAAGCCAAACCGCGCGTCCTTTCGCAACAAAACAACAGACGCCAACTTTAGCCTTCACCCCGTGCGCAACAGCGATTGTTTGTTATTATTTAAAATGACTTTATTTTTTCCATTTTTCCCCCTCTACCACGAACCACCAGAGTCCATTTTTTCTTGCCTGCAGCAATGCAGCACTAGTCTATACATCTGTTGTGATACCGTTAGATCACACTCTATGGGTGCAATTCATCCACGTTGCAGCAACACGCTGCCGATTGGACCACAGCCAAATGCCTCTACAAATATGTACGTACGTACGTACGTACATATATATGTACAGAAGCATAGCTAAGCTCTACCATTGCATTTGGCTGGGAAAGAAAATTTATGGCTCTCGCGATGGAACCGTTCTAATCATTACGTAATCTGATTGAGGTCAGTGGTCGAAATAAACTCTGCTCCCGTCTAACACGGTGCGGATGTTGGGGAAGAAATAAAAACTATTTCATATCCCAAACTGAATAAGTAAATACTAAGACGTGAATCCATAGAACCATGACGAGCGAGCTGGATACTAGTACTTTTTGTGCTTGAAGAAGCGAGTCGGGTAGAGCCTAGTTTAGCATATACTTTTGTTACTACAAAGCAAGGAAATCTGTACTATATTTGAATCAAAATAATAATTTTTTCTCCATTAAGAAGAAAATTGTTTGAAACCATCTTTGCACGTGATGGTGTTTGGTTCATGGTTAAGAACCTCTCGAGAGATGATTGACTGTCATATTTTGAGAAAAAAATCGTTCTACACATACCTTCAAATCTCAACCGTTACTAAGTTATTGAATTTTTTGTGTTAAAAACTTAGTTGCCTTAAAATAGCTCTAACTCAAATAATATACTTTGTATTTCAAATCTTTTGGGTCCATTGGATAGGAGAGAAAATTTTCCATTGAAAAATGTCCTCAAATGTTTCAGCTAATGAGGTTAAGTAACCTTTTAACAGTAATTTATTTGAAATTTAACAATTTTGATCGATTTTTCGTTCATTTCGCGAAAATCCTAATAGTTAACATCACCATTTTAATAATTCAAATTTTTAGTCTTGAAGAGTTGTATAATTTGTTCTTTGACATGATACACTTATCTTGTCTTGTTTTCATGTGTTTGGGTTATTGAACTTGGATATTTTTATTTCATATTCACTAATACTAGCTCTTATTGAAAAACTATGGCACTTATTGTACCTTTTCTTACTTTTATTCGAAAGCCAGGAAAATTTTGCAGAGAAAAATGTATTAATACCTTTCAGTTAAGTGAATTTAGTATTTTTTTAGAAGATAATTAGTTTAAAGTTAATGTTATTATTAGCATTTTCGTTATTTTCTTAAGGTCGTAAATAATAAACTTCACATTATTAGCATGGAACTAATGCATTTCAGCAAGTTCTGCAATTCTCCCTTTGACTCCATTCAATTATCTCTTTTAGTTTCGAAGCAAAACCATTTTGCTTTTCTCGTTTCATATGCAAAAACAACGATTTCGTAACCACTACATTTGTGATGAGGTCATGCTGTGTTAACTATTAAATTGCAGCGAAATGAAAAGCGATAGGGATAAAGTGTCAAATAACAAGTTGTAGAGAATATTAAGGAGCACCAATAGTGACGATAAATTTAGTTGATTAATAATTAGAATAATTACAAAACTCTCCAAAAAACGCAAATTTTGAGTTATTTTACTAGTAAAAAATCATTTAGTACACTTAACTAAAAGTTATCTGTATATAGGGTGATGAGCCTATTTGCACCATGTTTCTATTATTACCCTACCCATTTGAAGCCGTTGGTTAGAGCAGTGTCTGCCATCTTTGTTCAACGCATTGAGTCAAATGGTAGCGCAACAATAGGGGCACTCGATTCGAGTTTTCATTGTGCTCAAACACGAGAATTTTACTGTTTTCAACGCATTTGTGTTATTATATTGGTTCTTAACAACGAAGCAAAGCGGTTCATGTCAATTTTTACGCATTCCATTGATTGTAAGGGAAGAAATTACCGAATTAGTGAGGCACCTTGCTTAGTATGGTGAAAATAGGCTCATCACCCTACATCGAAAGGAAATTTTCTCAGCTTTCCAATGAAGCCCTGGTAATGGCGATATAAAGCATACTTTTTAGATTAGAGTCTTTTAAGGACTTGCAAGTCAATTACAGGAAAAGTTTAAAAGTGAAATTACAAGAAAACGAGAAGAGATAGGAATATCATGTTGAAGAACAAATTATAAATCATCCTCAAACTCATCTTTTGGAAAATCGATATTGCTATAATCATAATTCTTTGAAAAAAATTAACAAAAACCTCATCAAAAACACCAACTTTGAACTACTTTACAAATAAAAGGTAATTAAAACTAATTAACTGAAAGATATGAGAACACCATTCAATAGAATTTTTTTTCACCTTTCTAATGGAACTAAAAGATTTAAAATACGAGGTATACTTTTCGAGTTAGAGGTAAATAAGTTTTTTACACAAAAAGTTCAATACCTCTGTAACGGTTGAGATTTGATGGTATGTGTAGAACGATTTTTTCTCCAAATAAAACAGTCAATCAGCCCTCGAGAGATTCTTAATCATAAACCAAACACCCTGTATAACTATATTAGTTACGGAATTTGCGTTTCGACTTCGTCTCATCAGAATCCGACACTAACTTAGTGACAGGACATTAGCTCTCATCAGATTAAAATAAGCTTCTTTTCTTGCCAAATATTACGCTTGGCTGGGGGTTTGCTCAGGAACACAAATTATGTCTCCGTTTTTTGGAGCTAGCGTCAAGCCGGCGCTAGCTTAGTCCTGTCACTAAGTTAGTGTCGGATTCTGATGAGACGAAGTCGAAACGCAAATTCCATAACTAATAAAAGAAATCTGATTATGACAGAGATGATACAGTTTTGAGATTGGAACCCGCTAGAACTCATAGTCAAAAATTGTTTTAAAAATTTGGCGCCAAAACGAGAATAGTTTTGAGTAGAGAAGTAGCAAAAGTAAATAACAGAGTGGTCCGACAATGACATTATAATTACTTGTTCTGTCCAGCCTTACACTGAGGCTCAGAAAGACCCGACTAAAATAGGATTCTGCTCAAATAAAACTAAGGATAGCATGAATAAATTTATTTATGCAAACCACATTCATTCGGAAAAGTGATCCATCATAACGTAACAATGGCTTTGTCATGATTTTTATTCATGTTATCGTGATATTTTATTCATGAGCTTACTAACAGATTTTTCAGGAAAAATAATGAGATTTGTGCTGATGGTTTCATAATCTTAGTTGCGTTCTCGTAATTTACATTTACGTTATCTCGATTTTTTATCATTGAGTTTATCGAATTTCGACACGTGGAGTAATGTGACTCATGCTCATGATACCAAAAGTGTTATTATGATATTCATAATTTCTCTTCGCCTTATTGCGATGGGCTACTTGGCTTCCCAAGCAACATTTAAAGTTTTATAGCACGCTATAAGTGCAATCTAAGTTTTAAGAGGCTCTTCAAGAGTGTCTTAAAACCGCAATTGTCAGTGACTAGTGCAATTTTGCGTGTATATTGTATCGCAACTTCTATTAATGTTGCCATAATCATTTAGAGCCACTGAAAAGTACACCCGGTTTTTCCGCTTGGCATCTGGCAGTGCCATCTAAATATGACTGGCTGATTCATCGCTTTGGTTAATCGATGATAGAGGAGATATTCACCGAATTACTGCCAATTAATTGGTAAAGAGCCGGATGTTGATTGGATCGTTTCATGTTATTTTCCACGCACACAAACAATTTATAAAAATGTTTTGCTTCAACTAAATGTAAGCCAGAATAAAAATTGTTCGTTTTTCATTCCGGAAGTGTGAATATAATACATGAATGCGATAACAGGCATTCTTGAAATGGGTCACCGGATGAACAATAGAGCTATCATCTTCCATCTCTTGGGCTAAAAATATTGACATCTTTAGATAGAAACAAATATGTATATTAATAAATATGCATAAGCAAGTTTCATCCACAGAAGCACTGCCGGACAGTGGAAGGTGGATTGTATATACACACACTATCGAATATTTTACTCGGCCTAACGTGATATTATGAACTTGTTCATAAAGGTGTAACAATATCTTGTTTCGTGGACTATTTCACGTATTGCGACACATTTTTTCGCGCTCAGATCAGCTTACGGTTTCTTTCTGAACATCACACTGTATTGTTTTTAAAGATCTTATACAATGTTCGAGATGCTCATATTTATCTTATTTCTACTTCTCGTACCTATGATTGGTCGCAAGGAAATGGACACAGCTATACTATGCTTCATGAAAAGCTCGTGGATCGAAAATGATTCCATCAATAAAACTCCAAATTTTGTGAAATACTTCACGTTAATGTTTCAAGACTATGTGTAGAATGGCATGGAATTAAAAATTATTAAGGATATCTTCAAAATATAAGACCGTGGATAATGTACTATGACTCAAGAACCAGTTCACGAATCCATGAATACTAGTTTATGATTTTGTGAACTATTGTTACACTAGGAATTATAAACCACTTCACATATTCACGAATGCCGTATTATAAATTTGTGAACTATTCCACGAACAGGAATGGTGAACCGTGACTATAATTCTAGAAATAATTAACTAAATTAATTTAATAAATCTTTGAATAATAATTGATGATTCTGTGAACTATTTTACGATCCAAAATGGAGGGTCATGACTACTATACTAGATAGAAATCATGAATATATGAATCCTATTTTATGATTTTGTGAACTATTTCACGAGTGCGATGCATACCACCAGTATATCAGTTGGCTTCCGCTGCCGTCTTCACTTGAGTCATTCCGAGCTCTTTATCAATTGAATAACAGCATCTGGTCATTTGACTATTTTACCTGTTTAGTTTCGATTGAAAACGAACCTTACATTAGTGCTGTTTCAGCTTATGGAAGTGTACCATTCCGATAAACCACATTCAAATGAAAACAACTCCGACCAAAAAAATAAATACACGCAGGAATTTTTAATGCTATTTAGCAAGTGGTTTAATTTTTTTAATGTGTTGATAATAAAATATCATCAAAATAGTTATATGGATAGCGGTAGTCAGTAGGTGATGAAAATTGATGATTGACGCCATTTTTAAAAACCAAGCTGGCGATTTCTAGCTACCACAAAACAATGAAAACTATCATCAACATGGGCATCATCTGAAAGGTGATAGGTGATGGAAATTGATGATTGGCGCCATTTTGAAAATTTGAAAGGTGATATTCGCTAAGTGATAAAAATTGATGATTGTCGTCATACTGAAAATCAATATGCTGGCTTCGGGTTACAACAAATTAACAAAACAGTAGAAACCACCATCAATAACGATGTCATATGAAAGTTCAATAGGTAATGAAAATTGATGATTGGCACCATTTTGAAAACCAATATGGTTGCTTCAGGTTATCCCAAAACAGTAAAAACCATCATCAATGTGGGTGTCATTTGAAAGCTGGTACTCAGTAGGTGATGGAAATTGGGGATTAGCGCCATTTTGAAAACCAAGATGGTAGCTTCCTGTTACCACAAAAATGTTAAAATCAACAATATGGGTGCCATATGAAAGGTGGTCAGTATATGGTACAGATTGTTGATTGGAGCCATTTTGAAAACCACGATGGCGACTTCCAGATACCAGAAGACAATAATAACTACCATCAACATGGGTGTCATGTGAAAGATGGTAGTCAGTAGGTGATGGAAACTAATGATTGACGCCATTTGAAAATCCAGAAGGCGGCTTCCGGTTACTACAAAACGGTAGAAAAATCATAAATATGGGTGTCATTTGAAAGGTGCTAGTCAGTGGGTGGTGGAAATTGGTGATTGGCGTCATTTTGATAATCCAGATGGTGGCTTCTGATTATAACAAAGCAGTAGAAAACATCATCAATATGGGTGTCATATGAAAGATCAGTAGGTGATGAAAATTGATGATTGGCACCATTTTTAAAAACCAAGATGGTTGCTTCAGGTTATCACAAAAATGTTCAAAATCATCAATATGCCATATGAAAGGTGGTCAGTATGTGGTAGAAATTTGGAGCCATTTTGAAAACCGAGATGGCGACCTTCAGATAAACAATAATAACTATCATCAATATGGGTGTTACGTGAAAGATGGTACCCAGTAGGTGATGGAAACTAATGATTGACGCCATTTGAAAATCAAGAAGAAGGATTCCGGTTACCACAAAACGGTAGAAAAACCATAAATATTAATGTCATATTAAAGGTGGTAGTCAGTAGTTGATGGAAATTAATGATTAGCACTATTTTAAAAATCAAGATGGCGACTTCCGGTTACCACGAAACAATGAAAATTATCATCAATATGGGTTACATTTGAAAGGCGGTAGTCAGTAGGTGACGGAAATTGATGATTAGTGCCATTTTAATAACCAAGATGGTCGCATCAGCTTATAACAAAACAGTAAAAACCATCATCAATATGGGTGTCATTTGAAAGTTTGCAGTCAGTAGATGATGGGAATTGTTAATTGCCGCCTTTTTTAAAATCCAGATGGGGGCTTCTGGTTACAACAAAACAGTAGAAACCATCATCAATATGGATGTCATATGAAAGGTGGTAGTTAGCAGGTGATGGAAACTAATGATTGACGCCATTTGAAAACCAAGAAAGTGGCTTCCGGTTACCACAAAACAGCAGAATGGGAATCAATATGGGTATCATATTAAAGAATCATCAATATGGGTATCATATTAAACGCGGTAGTCAGTAGGTGATGGAAATTGATGATTGTCGCTATTTTGAAAACCAAAATGGCTAACTCCAGCTACCACGAAACAATGTAAAGTATCACCAAAATGGAGTATGAGTAGGTGACAGTAGACCACAAAATACTGGAAACATTAATCAAAATTCATGTTCTTATAAGGGAGTGAGTGATTAGTAAATAAAGTTTAAATTGGCGATTTTCGATTCCTACAAATCTTTAGAGCGCTCATTAATATTGGTGGAATTTGTAATCGGATGATACATAATTGCCAGAAATTTGTTATTAGAAAATGTAAAATAAATACTAGATTGTTGCCACATTGAGCCATTACCATTTGAAAACAAGTTGAGAAAAAAGGAATGCAGTAAGGTAATTGAATCTAGTAACGTAATTAAAATGAATAAAACTAAATAAATTTTAAAAAAATAAGATTTAACGAAAATTCGTTAAAAATCCGTAAAGATATGGCGTTTTCCGTAAAAACGATTCCGACGAGATCCAATTCTAAAACCAACCGGTACCTTGTCGACATGGGTATTAATCTACGTAAATTTTCTGTGAGATGTCTGTAATGGTCAAAAATGGCCGCGGAAAGTCTGTAGCAGATTCCGGCTACTGAGAGGGAAGTAATCAATTTTCCAACTGGAACATTATCAGTATGTGTTTCAAACTTCATGGTTTGTTCAGGGAGTTGTCTGTAGATACTTTTTAATGTAAAATGTGGCCGTGGGCAATCTGTATCAGGTGCCAGACTACCAAACTCCATGAGTTTTTGAGATATCTCCATAGAGACACCTTTAAAGCCAAATATGACGATGGACAATCTGTAGGAGTTTACGGGTACCCCGGTGGAAGTGGCCAATTCCGAAACTGGCCGAGTCCTTAACAATATGGGTATCAAACTTTCTGATTTTTCTGGGAGATGTATATGACTTCTTTGTGACTTAAAATGAGTATACAATCGGTAAAAGGTTCCGGGTGTCTCGGGGCAAGCGGCTGATTCCAAAAATAAACCGAACCGTATCAATACGAATGAGCCAAAATCCATTTTCTTCGGAATATGTCTGTGGCCATAGTGTCCGGTCATTTGACCGACTGCCACTTGTGTCATTTGGCCGACTGTCCATTGGTCGAATGTCGTTTGGAGAATGCCGTTTGGTCGAATGGTATTCGACCAAATGGCATTCAACTAAATGACCCTTTCGTTCAAATTACCCTTTCGGTCAATTGACCATTTCGAACTAACAACCTTCGGATAACTAACATTCGGCCAAATGACATTTGGCTAAATGACCTAATCGGCCATATGAAATTCAGCCAAATGGCTATCGGCCAACTGACCCGGAGCCGGAGCCTTATTCAATGATAAGTGACCACGGACAATCTGTTGGAAGTTCCAGGTACCCGGTGAAATCCAATTCTAAAACTGATCGAAACGTTATCAATAATGCCAGTTTTTTTAGGAGATGCCTGTAGAGGCATTTCCAAGATCAAAAGTGGCTCCAGACAATCAGTTGTAGATTCTCAGAAATGGAAGTTGGGGTGGTCTCTAAAACAATCAAATGATGCCGATTATGGCTACTCGAATGTCTAAAGTAATTAATAATGAAAAAGTCAATACTTTAAAAGTTAGTTAGGTTTCAAATGAGCCGTTAACGATTGATGGTCGCAACCGCAAATGATACAAAGTGGCTATTCTGGACAAAGATTGTAGTTTTACTAGATTACTAAAATGCAGTCAAAATTTGACTTTTGTCGCCATGTTTAAATACAAGATGGGGAACCTAAATTCGATAACTTTGCAATGGAAAAGATAAGATAAAAGAGGCCAAAGATTTACATTCACTGCCATACAAATAAAATGACGGATCGAAATTTAGGATAGCAAAGTTTTCGTAACAATCTATCATCTGAAACCATCCCGTTTAGCCTAGAAGCTAGAAATCGTTCTGCTACTATAGTAAGGCAAGCAATCGAATCTAACCACGCCTCGCTTTGTCTACTTGCAAAAGCAAAATATCATTGCCTCTCTCTACTGTGTGAAACGTAAACAAATATGAGTGACAATCCAAATCTGCAATATGTCCCGAAGCGGGCGCACTGTGTCACGATTGACTCGTCGAAATGTCCCGTAAGACCATTTATTCGTGCCTCGAAACAGTTGTTGACAATGAATATGAAGCTTACCATAACAGAAGTTAGCACAGTTCAATTTCACCACCTACGCCATTCGGTTCTGATTATGTTCAAAACACATGCAGAATCATTAGCTTCGCTTAACAACAAGCTACACGCCTTCGAGTTTGAGCTGGTACCACGCTCCAATATTATTATTATTAAATATAAAATGTCCAAATATGGAGATACAATTCGATTAAATGTCTAACTAGCGCCAAGACAGTATCAGTTACTGATGAGCCAAAACGGAAAAAAATCAACTTTTTTTGTAGAAGAGTAATGCCAAAACTCGCCGACACAGCTGACCTTCTTATAACAATTCCTTCTATATTTTTTTTATTTTGATTATACAGGTTTTAACCTTAAGGTCATTCGTCTCTTCGGGTTAGAAAAATCTATTAAGAACAATTTCTAACCCTATTTGCGGGGTTGGGAGCTGCGTACAAGGCAATCGATTTACCAACTACGGTATGCCCGCCCTCATTTTATAAATGTGACTGATGAAAGATCCCTAGTAGGATGCGACAGACCTCTAGTTACTCACAGCCAGTAATAATATTATTCTAAATACTAACGGGTCGCGTTTTCCATGTTCGACAAGCACAAAACCTGAACAAATATCACCCAATCCGTTAACTCTAGTTTCCATCAGATCGATCACGCTCCAAATGCATCTCTGGAACGAAGCGGATAGCCGTTCCGCTTCGACCAAGACACAATGGCCATCAGCATAGCATACATTTTCCCTGCTGATTCCCTCAGCATAATAATGCACAAAGCGGTGCCAATCCGATAATCTTGCTCATAACTGTAAATCATCAAAGCCCCACTCGAGACTAGTTTGCATAGCTAACTAAAGAAAGGTAAAAGCAAACTATGTACTCAATCTACACGAAGACGACCTTTCGCCACGGGTTCCCTCAATTACCAACAACCGCGGGGAAGCCCTACTGAGAGCAAAACTGTAATAATCCATTCACTATCCATGAATCAGCTGGTTTCATTTTTCTTTACTGCGCTCACTCTCATCTGCTACTAACCATGACCGACTTAACCTCAAACAAGAAATAAATTCGTCATTTTCCACGGTTTATGTATACCAACCGGTAACAACCTTGCACTTCAACGAAAGTCCAACGAAATGGCTGCTACCGTGCCGTTGTTGGGTCTGCGGCGAAAGGTTCGAAACCAAAACACTTAACCTGCTTTTTCGCCAACACGGTTAAAACTTCAACCGGGGTCTTCTGTGCTGGGTGGCAGAGTAATTTGTAAATCTAAGCAATTGTACAGCAGCTGACTTTGCGGTTGTGTTTCGGATTTCAAAACGGTGCACCGGAAAGTACCGGGGGAAAATACAAAGGAATCGGATAGCCGATTGCATTAGCATTCGTCCGTTCGTCCATCGGAGCTCCGGTCTGCAGCAATGCACGCGCACGCACCTAGACCGTGACACTGAAATCCGCTGTAATCCTGCCGCATATCAGGGGCGGTTTGCTTAGCTTACAACAACACTACCTAGCTGTCTCACAGACCAAGTAGTGGATGGAAAACCAGGAACTTAATGTCTCTTGAATGCTAATCCTTTTAGGGCTATATCTTACAGAAATGCAAATTGTAACTGAACCGGTGTGGAAAGATCGCAAACCCTAGGGTTTAAATGGGATTAGAGTGACCTTGTTTAGTCGGTGCAGTGGCACAAGTGTAAAACCATCCTCCATGTGGCTAGCTAGGAAATTCAAATCAAATTGTCGTCCATTGTGTAATAATTAGAGTCGGAACGAACTGGAATTGGAAGAAGGTAAAACTGAGACAAGCCACAACTGGATCTGCCCATCAGGTCATTGGCAGGTATCTAGTCTAGGAAAAGTGTTTCTGGCCTATCGGTTTAGCAAACTGTTGGGCCAAACGAAGGTGATACGAAGGAATAAAGGCGACTATGAAAAGGCGGTTCTGAGCGGCCTTTTCATAGTCGCCATGTAAGGTGTATAATTTTCATGCTGATTGATGGTTTTTCGTTACTTAATTATGTGTTACAACTAACAAATGCTCATGATTGGTTTCCAACGCCCTGGCGGCACTTTTGACAGTAACAATTACTTCCTGTGAGATTTTTGCTTGGTTCTTGATCCTTGGAACCAGTGCACAGTGGTCCGAATTCACAATTTAGGAAGGCAAAAATGTTTGTGGCTAAATCTTATGTTTTAGAGCTATGATGTCTTCAGGACAAATAATCAGTATTGATTAGGCCATCTCCAGATAAAGATGGTATTAGGGTGGCTCTTATTGTTAGGGTGCTTCAAGAATTATTTTCTGATTGTGAGGAGATAGAATATTGCAGTCTTCAGCAACATTGTAGAGGAACTTACACCAAGCAACTTTGCCGAAGACGTCATAGTTATATCTCCAAAGGTTTTTATTTTATAGCCATTTTAATTGAGCAACTTAGGGTGTTTTAACAAAACAGTTTTTTTGCTCTAACTTTTTTATTTTTTATTTTTCGTAAACGGTGATTTCAGACAACTTGCAAAGCTTATCGAGACAATTTTTTTCATAATAGAAGAATTCAGATATCACTTTTAGAACCGAAGTTATGAGTAATATTTTTTTTTTTTTTTTTCGAGAGTTGTCCTACTGGAGCTGTAGAGCTAGGTTCTCGGAAGGGCTCCCCGTCAGAATCACATACTACAATTTGCAGACGAGACAGGCAATGTCGCCCAATAAAACACTGCAATAGGCCAATTGTAGCGGGCCGTGATTCTGAATGTGATATTCATTGTACGGTTCAGGCATGTGCGGGCGTAGGGAATCGCGTGTATCATCGCGAAGGGCTCGAACATTTGTACGTTAATGTGCTCGATCGCGTGTGCGTTTGTATGTCGCGTGTGCTAACGTGTAACTTCGCGTGCATGAATTCTATTTCATAACCGTGTGCCTTTCGCATATTCGCGTGTGTTTTAGAATAATCGCGCGCGGACCGTGAATCTGATACTTAATTTTTTGTGTACGGTTCAGATTCCAGAAGGAAGTGGGTTCTTCCATATCATTAGAGTTCCCAATCATGTCGTCGTAGAACGCGTGGTCTAGTGGATATGAGCTTTATTTTTTTTTTTTTATTGGTCCAACTGAATGTATAGACCTAAATTGCTAGAATGAAGGTTAAAGATTTCCGGACGTGACCGATTCATGATCGCGCATTTGCGGGTTGGCGTTTGAGATCGCGTTTGTAACTTCGTAAGTACTAAAACGTTCACACAATTGCCGCAGTGTTATCAAGTTTACGCGATCGCGGGCATAGGTGTGCGTAGATGATCGCGAAGGGCTTAAGCGTTCGTATGTTGACGTGTTTGTCGCGTGTATGTGACTTCGCATGTATAAATTCGATTTTGAAACCCTGCGGCGATTCATATATTCGCGGACCGTCATTCTGATCTTTAGTTTTCGGTGTACGGATCACATTCTGACAGGGAGAGAGTTACCCCATATCACTAGAGTTTCCGGTCATGTCGCCATGGAACGATTTGTCTAGTGGATATGGTAGTTATTTTCAATTTTATTATTTTTTTAATAATTAACAAGGACCTAGATTGTTTGTACCGAGGATAGATACTTCCGGACGATCCCGATTCATGATGGCGCGAGCGCGGGAGTTTGTAGGTTGACACTTGAGATCGTGTTGGTAAGTTTATGAGTGCTGAGATTTTCACCTTATCACCGGGGTGTAATCATGTTTGCGAGTTCGAATGTTGCTTGGAAAATCGCGAGGGGCTCTAACGTTTGTGCGCTGACGTGATTTTGTAACGTATGTTCTTGAATGGTTGCGCGAACCGTGAGTCTGATATTAAATTTTCAGTGCGCGGTTTGAATTCTGGCAGAGAGTGGGATTGTTTATATCGATAGGGTTCCCGGTCATGTCGCCATGAGACGTGTTGTCTAATAGGTATGGGCGTATTTTCTTAAATGGTCCAGCTGAAGGCATGGACCTAGGCTTCTAGGATCAAGGATAGACTTTCGGACATGACCGATTCGTAATCGCGTGCACGATGGCATTTTTGTAGGTTCCCGCTGAGACCGCGTTAGAGAATGTGTGAGTGTTAAGACGTTCACTATCACCATCTTTGTTGACCCAGCTGAAGGCGGGTGTAGAATGGCAGTATAGGACTCGAAAAGAAGAAATAAAAGACAATATATGAGAGACGTAATAGATTAGATAGGTACAAGATACAGCTGAAGTTATGATCATCACATGAGACATACATTAGTACTTCAAACACTACTAATACTTGAATAGCCAATCACCACACATAGCACATCCTTTCTCAATTATCTATTTGTTACTGGTTGATTGTTGGTTATGAGCTGGTGAATAGAGGAAAGGTATAGAACAGACAAAAGGCTCATATCAGCCCTCCCGGCCTCCCCGACACACCACTATCGAGGCGTATTGTAATCAACATCTTGAAGCGGGCTTCTTATATAAATCAAATCCTCAGTAGTCATAATGTTTGGTGGAATATTAACATGAGAACTAATTAACCTCTAGTAGTAGAACTTGGTGCAAATAAAAACTAAAAAGAGCGAATCCTTATATTTAGATAACTCTATTGAATATATTGTGGCTTGATGATGTTTACAATACCGTCAATCCCATCAACCTGCGAGAGGGAGAACCGAAGTTATGAGTAATATTGAATAAAAAATAGGTCCTTTTTAAATATTTATATATAAAACTGGGGCAAACAAAAATAATTTGTTCTTCTTGCATTTCAAAGAGAATACTTTCATGCATTTTTAGAAAAAAAAATTGCGAAGGAGATATTTCTGACAAAAATTTAAATGATCTTTGAAAATTGTGATTTTACTACCGAAAAATGCCTCATGAAGAGTCAAAATTGCTCGAATGGGTCACCCAAATTAGGTGATATCGCAATTTCGATGGAAGATCCATTTTTTTGGTAGTATGTGGCATTGCAAAACCAAATCCAGATGGGTTCCGCGAAAAAAAAAAATTTAATATTTTTTTTAAGCTGCGTACAAGGTAATCGATTTCCAAATACGCTATGCTCGTCCCCACACTTTATTTAGAATAATGTAAATGGCGGACCATCTTTTTTCTCGACGGCATGTTGTTAGGTACAAAAAGTAGTATATGTGATATTTTTTTCAAACGAAAAAGATTTATTCCATTTTTTATAGACAATTGTTTAAAAAATCTACAAAATAGAAATTTTTCCGATTGGAAAAAATCACGAACAATCTGTGACAATTTTATTGCTGATTAGTTCGTTAAAATTCAATTAGGTCGCCCGTAGTAACATTCTAAAAATAAGCGGGCTAAAAACTTCAAATGTCAATATTATCACAGACTAACACACATAGAACTCGAAAACAATTCTTCGCCCGCTTTAACGGTCATTTTTAGTTGGGACTGTGGTCGCATTTGAGATTATGGCGCCACTGATATATCGTCGATGTTGTGCTATTTTATAACAAACGTCATTTTGGGGTAAACTTAGATATGCCATATTGCATTTTTCGGTAGTAAAATCACAATTTTCAAACTCCATTTAAACTTTTTTCAGAATATTTCCTTCACAATTTTTTTTTCTAAACTTGCCTGAAAGTATTCTCTTTGAAATGCAAGAAGAAGAAATTATTTTTATTTGCCCCAGTTTTAGATATAAATATTTAAAAAGGACCTATTTTTTATTCAATATTACTCATAACTTCGGTTCTAAAAGTGATATCTGAATTCTTCTATTATGAAAAAAATTGTTTCGATAAGCTTTACAAGTTGTCTGAAGACACCGTTTATAAAGAATAAAAAATTAAAAAGTTAGAGAAAAAAAAACTGTTTTGTTAGGAACACCCCAAGTTGCTCAATCAAAATAGCTATAAAATAAAAACCTTTGAGGATATAACTATGACGTCTTCGGCAAAGTTGCTTAGTGTAAGTTCCTCTACAATGTTGTTGAAGACTGCAATATTCTATCTCCTCACAATCAGCAAATAATTTTTGAAGCACCCTAACAATAAGAGCCACCCTAATACCATCTTTATCTGGAGATGGCCTAATCAATACTGACAATTATTTGTCCTGAAGACATAATAGCTCTAAAACATAAGATTTAGCCACAAACATTTTTGTCTTCCTAAATTGTGAATTCGGACCACTGTGCAGTGTCATAAAAGTGCGTTGGAGGTCGTAGGTTTCTCGTTCCTAAGTTGACCACCGGCAAAGAGCGAAATTCATATTTTGACACTGTAAATTATGAAGGTTTAACGTTCGATGATGTTGGCTTATTGTTATCAGTACGACTCTCAAATTAATTTTCAGGCGCATTAAGGTGACATAGGAGTTCTGGCAATTTAAAAAAAAATTCTCAAAAACAGGAAGACAAAATGGATTGAGATTTTTTGCATATTACAAAATATTTTAGTTTCCAATAAAAGTTTTTAGTAGCATACGAAAACCTCTTCACTACTCCTGCGGGGCTCTTTATGATTGCTAATGCAAAAAATGGATAAAATGCGGCACCATGAATTGGCGCTCGTACGTTCACCGGAAATGACGAATTCGAAGAGTCGAAGAGCATATTAAATTATTTAGTTCTTGACGCATCCTTTTTCAAAAAAAATTATGAATAAAATGATGAGCATTTGAGGAAAAAAATATTTCTAGATAACTTGTTCAACTTTGTGAACGAAAAAATGAAAATGGATTGTTTGAGCGATTCTTGAGATATCATGGTACTAACTTTGAAGACATGATTTCGAAAAAAAAGTCTTCCTAAGAAAAATAAAATTTGAACGCATCCTGTTCCCCTCGTCAATAACTGACACCAACTTGCTGCCAGTTAGACGATGTATCCAAGCTAACACCACATTGACGACAGTTAGACACTAAATCTAAACAGTTCACATAACGTGTGTGAACGCCTAAAACAAATGGCTGGTACCGAGTGATGTCTCGGTTAGCTAAACACAGAAGCTGGGTCGCTGACGGGTATAGTGAAACGAACTGTCTTTTGATATGAAAGCCAAACACCTGCGAGTATGCAACATTTTTTTCCCAAAGGATCTAATTTGCGCAAGAGAATACAATACCTAACTTAGAAAAGTTGGATTTGCATGTTTCGTGTTTCACTCTTCAGTAATTGACACAAACTTGATGCCAGTTAGACGATATATCCTTTAGGAAAAAAAATGTTGCAAACTGCTTTAGGCGTTCACGCATGTTGTGTAAATTTGTGTGTGTTTAAATCAAAATACACAGAAGACCCGTTTTTATCAGCCCTCGGTTTTATCAGTTTTTTTTTACCTAATTGTGTCAACCAGACAGGGTTATAAGGTTATGTTTGGGATTGAAGAAGAACATTATTACAACTTCAGTTTATTGAAAAGAAATAAACAAATATGTTTTGTTATTGTTTCAATTTTGTCAACCTAAAATTAGCCAAGAGGGCTGATAAAAACGAGTCTTCGCTGTATGTTGTTCCAAATTCGAGAGGGAGGCCAAGTTGGAGCGGTTTCAAAAATTTATTTATAATAAATTTTAATATTTCAATATAGGGTGATGAGCCTATTTTCACCATACTAAGCAAGGTGCCTCACTAATTCGATAATTTCTTGCCTTACAATCAATGGAATGCGTAAAAATTGACATCAACCGCTTTGCTTCGTTGTTAAGAACCAATATAATAACACAAATGCGTTGAAAACAGTAAAATTCTCGTGTTTGAGCACAATGAAAACTCGAATCGAGTGCCACTATTGTTGCACTATCATTTGACTCAATGCATTGAACAAAGATGGCAGACACTGCTCTAACCAACGGCTTCAAATGGGTAGGGTGATAATAGAAACATGGCGCAAATAGGCTCATCACCTTAACTAAAAGGAATGAAATCATTTTTTTAGGAAAAGAAAACATCTTTTCCTAGAACTTCTCTTCCTCCTTTGAGGAAAAGAAAACTTGCCCTCTTAAAAAGGGTGCAAAATTGAAAAACAACGAAGATGCGTGTGATTTTATAAATTTTTACCAGAATCACGCAGTTTTAATTGGAAAAAACAGTAAATCCATAAACGAGCTTGGGTTAAAATTGGCTCTGAAATTTATCCAAAATGCAGCCAAATTCGAAGGAATTGGTCTTAATTGTTTTGGGATTATCTTAAAAATCAGAAATACCTTGCTATAATGATACAACAATACATACTTAATGAACAAGTTGTACACATGTGAGGTTTCTATTGAGAATAACACTTTCAAATAAATTTGGAAAAGGCAAGCGAAATATATAGAATGAATAATGAATTATTTCCGGAAATTAATCATGAGGTTTGAAACACTCCATTCCTTCATTCACGACTCTGGAGCTGCCTGTTCTCAGATCACGCGAAGTACTTATGACAATCAGTCTCTCAAGTGTCAATAAAGAACAATGCGGGAAACCCAGCGCGGAAGAACCCAAAACATAAACTAACTACAAAACTGAATGCGCAAACTACTATCTAAACCAGCAACGCCATCATCCATCAACATTTAGAAAAAGAAAATTACCAGCACCACCAATGAGAAAGACAAAAAACAAGGAAAACGATTTCACGACCGCATTCGGCAAAGCGAAGAAACAAATCGAAGCAATCACCAAGACAACAGCGGTGACGATAGTATGGACGTAAACGACAACCAAGATGGTGCAGAAAACGGTTACCCTCAGCGGAAAATAATCTCCGCACGCACTGCACACTGGGCCAGAAAGAGAAATTAGCGAGATAAAACCTCTAGCGCTTTGGGTACGCAATTTTTTTTTCTGAAATGCTGTCTTCAACAAAGCATCATGGATTCATCTGAGCCTTCTATTGATGATGTAAATTAATTTGAATTTTTACTATTTTAGGTGGCGCTACGATGCTAACTTTCTTATTTCACATTTTCGAGGTTTCGAGTCTTCGGCAAAGTTTTATAACTTCTAAAACTATGACAAGTTGTCGAAGATACCTAAGCTCTATATTTATCAGCAACAAAGTTGTAGCGGTTTCTATAAAAAATCACTAAAATTCACTTTTTTTTGTTCTGACGTGTCGTGTTATCAGTTCTGATAGAAGCGTAATGTTGTAAGTGATAAATTGAACGAAGGTGAAAAAATAGAGCACAAAAAACGTGAATTTCAATGAAATTTTATATAAACCGCTCTAACTTTGTTACTAATAGACATAGAGCTTAAGCATCTTCGACAATTTGTCATTGTTTTAAACGTTCTAAAACTTTCTCGAAGAGTTCAAATGCGTAATAAGAATATTAGCAACGCAGCAAACTCCGGGCGATGAATTCAAAGGACACGCAATAAAAATGTTTAGTTTGTTATTTATTTGTTGTAAATAATAATTGACATACGGCTCTGTAAAGCTTACGAATCGAACCGTGTCAAATTAATAAATTTAAAAAAATAACTGATTGGCGGATGGATGTTATGCCCATTCTTGTTGTGAGCCTCGAAATAAATGAATTTAACCCAGTTCAACCCTTGGTTCGTGATTTTATGAACATTTATGAACCCCTCCAGAAGTAGCGTTCAAATCACTTCAAGCAAGCACTAATACTGCCAAAATTAAGTCATTACCCTACTCGGACGAGAAAATCTCAACATTCGCATGATTTGAAAAGGAAGAGATGTTAGATTTAACTCGCTGCTCTGACAGTATTGCGCATGATTTGGCAAACTGTAAAAGCTGCAACGAGTTCGAGCCATTGACTGATTAAAAATGGTAAAATTAGAAGTTTAATTAGATTGTTAGGCATTTTTTCAACAGCTTTGAAAATATTAGCTGCAGCTTCAAGTGTAATGAAACTTTTGGAAATTGATAGAAAAAATTATGCAGTTGCATTTTTTTATTTGAGTCCTTCTCAATGTTAAACATCAACACTCCTTAGCTTAAATTGTTACTGTTGACATTTTTTCCGTGGAAAGTAGGTATGACATCGAAATCAGAGACCTCCAAATTCATAATCGACCCCTGTGTACAATTTTTAGAATAAATAAGTTATCATTTTTTCAAGTCGTCCGCCATTTTGAAACCGCCATTTTGATTTCGGCAAATTCAATATCAAATGCGTAACGCCTGAATGTTAAATTTTGGACAAATTGAACAACATCATCGACATTTGGCCAGCATTTCGGAATTTTCGACCACTGTGTAACTGGAGATGGCCAACTCTTATGTCACGTGGCTACTATTCAGTGTGCTGAGTGTTGTTCGCGTGATCTTTGTGAATCCCATTAGGGAAACTCATGTCATCTGATGTGCAACTGTCTTGCAGTAGTACAATTGCGTTTCTGGGTTCTTGATTCCCCATACAGAGAAGAACATATCTACAGCTAGTAAAAACTCAAACTGGTGTTTTTGTTCCTAACTCAGTGTGATAAAGAGAGCTTAAGACTTTATCAGTAGGGTTAATTGTTTCTTCGGGAGTAAACAATCCAATCTGCTTACTGTTTTGTTATTCCATTATTGTCATAATTCTTTCGCCTTCCTGTCCCTTCATTGTTTTCGACTGATCGTAATTATTTTCTCTCGTACTTTAACGATTCCTTTTTTATTTTTAGTTTTGAAGATGAGAATTTTTAATTTTTTTAATTTTTTTTTCCCATGACAAGGAACAAATCACCGAATAGGGGGTAACGCACAAATCGAGTCAAAATATCCGGATTCCTGATTCGTGAATGACTGGCGTTCACAAGGGAGTATCTCACATATTTTTCGCAACTGACTTTTTCTCCTTTTTCAATTCTTTAAAATTATGAACGTATAGTGCTGTTTAAGATATTATAAAAGTACCTTAATGTCAAAAAACACAGTTCGTTTCACTATACTAGTTAGCGACCCAGTATAGTTTGGCTAACCGAGACATCACTCGGTATCAACAAGTTACTTTAGGCGTTCACACATTTTGTGTAAGAACTGTTTGGATATAGCGTCTAAGTGGCGCCAATTAGTTGGGATATGTCGTCTAACCGGCAGCAAGTCGATGCCAGTTACTGACGAGTTTCAAGAAAAAGTAGTGTAACTATTCGCCATCTAGGTGTGCTAGGTTGCAGCTCATATACCCGATTTGAGTTTAATTGCGTTGTATGTTGACAATTCGGCCCCCAAACAGTCGACCCTGATTATGCATGTCTTTTAAATACTTGCTATTTATGGATACTTTCTGATTCATCAATAGTGCTATCTTTGAAAATGAACCACCTTAGTTATCTTAATAACCTCCTGGCCTTATTTTATTGCAAATAAGCAGTAGTTTTCAATCTATTATTTTTTACATTGCACATTTTTGTCGTATGCAATTTTAAATGTTCATTAATTTGATGGCATTGAACTGAGCAAACTAGTTTTGTTGTTTGATTAGTGTTTATTTCACGAACTAGGGTACTAATCCATGGGGTGTATTTACTGTGTGTGGGAAATACGCATTATCTTGTCTGAGTGGAATGATGGCTGTTGAATCACGTAAGAGGATCGCCAATTCAAATTCGCTCGAAAATCAGTTATCATTTTACGGCAGTTATATCAGCACGAGGGACAGATGTTTTATAAACATATTCATTGGTACGTTTTTAGTCTATTAAATTATGCTCAATATATTAATTGTTATCATTGTATTGATTACTTTCATATTCTCGGTAACATATCATTTTGAGCAGCGCATGCTCTCTATTATTAATTGCCATGTGCACCATATTTCATCATTGACATAATATAGCTAGATTTACTGAATTTTCGGCTTTTGTGGTATGTTTGTTTGGAATACCTGATTTATTGCACCGTATAAATTAGTCGTTCTAGTTCAGGATCCAGAAAATCTTGATCTGGCCATTTTCCTAACTCAGCTGAGCTTTTTTTTTTATTTCGATTATAGAGGTATTAACCTTAAGGTCTCTTATGAAAAATTTCTAACCCTATGTGCGGGGTCGGGACTCGAACCCAGGTGCGCTGCGTACAAGGCAATCGATTTACCAACCACGCTACGCCCACCCCCTCAGTATAGCTTGATAATTATCGTAAATGGCGACAAAAACAGGAGTCCCTTCTTTGTTGCTTGCTTATGCTTTTTCTGGCTTTAGCAGATCATTGTAATAAATAAATAAATAAATACATAAATAAATAAATTAGTTTCACTTCGTTCTTCTGGGCTCCAATCTTGTTTCTCTTCCTAATAGTTGCTAGTCATGACGTACTTAAGCTTAACAAAAATTACGCGTGCATGTCGTCGGTCGTATGTCCGACATATGAAGTTGGTCGCTTCAGGTACTTAGGTACTGCTTATTCCGCTCATCACAGCCATCATTTTATTTAAATGTTCGTGAAGAAAGAAAACGATATTGTGGGAGGCAGGCATAACGTAGTTGGTAAATCGATTGCCTTGTACGCAGCTCACCTGGGTTTGACTCCCAGCCTCGCATATAGGGTTAGAGATTTTTCTAATAAGATTTTTCATTTTTCTAATACAAAAACAGGCGAATGGCCAAACCTTAAAACCTCTATAATCGAAACAAAAAAGAGAAAAAAACGATGCATAATTGTCGTTTAATGACTCATAATAATACGGAAGCTCGAAACATGACTGTATGTTATCGTTACAACGAAACCTGTTCGCAACATTTCCAACTGTTATACAAAAAAAAATGGGCAGCAAAGGTTGTATTCAACAAATTTATCATCAATTCTCGGCAAGCGGCTGTCCAGAGATAGTTGCATAAATCGTACCACTTACCAAGGTGAATCCAGATTTGCTTGACTTATTACCCCATCCCACTAACAAAAACTCCTTCCCGTGGCAAATGTGGAGATGTAAAGGTATAAGAACTTTTGTTACACTAACATTCTTTCCTTCCCCCGAAGAACGTGACCGGTGACATAATTTACATTTCAAAGTATGCTACTCTCGAAACGTGATCCTCCACGGGAAGGAGTTTTTGTTAGTAGGATGGGGTAAAGAGTCAATTAAATCTGAATTCACCTTGATAAGTGATACGATTGATAAAACTATCAGAAATGTGTTCATGGCTCTAGGCAGCCGGCTGCCGAGAATTATTGATAGATTTATCGTTTGGTGAATAAACCCTCACAGGCTCCTTTTGGTAAATCACTGTGCGGTTTCTCTAGTTCTAATCAATCACGGATTAGCAACTACGTATTGTGAAGTGAAAGTGGCACGACCGTACATTAAAAATTGGCCGAGAAAAACGACGCACAGTGGTCATAAAATGGAAAACCGTCGCAGTTTCGAAATAACAATATCTAATGCTTTCTGAGTCTCTAAATTACTATGTACCATGTTGTTTTTTTTAAGATTATGAGATTCTACTAGGTTTTCTGATTTTCTCAATAATCAAACTTTTAGAATCCTGTATATCTGGTATCAAATATTTCGTAAGTCTTACGCGCTTAGAACTTAAACTTTATGGATGAACGCTTTTTTAAATTCATTGATTCCAAGAATCATTGTGTTATGCCTTCCTGGGTTCCTAAATTTGGCTTTTGTGCAACAGATGCACTGCGATCAGTATTTAGATCAATTTCTTAATCTAAGAGTAATATCTTCTATGACAGGATCATTAGAATATTTTTATTGAGATACATACTTTTCCCATTTAGATATTGCACTTCGTATGGAGCTTTAAAATGAACCAACTTAGTTATGTTAATAACCTTTCCGCCTGGCCTTATTTTATTGCAAATCAATCTATTATTTTTTAAATCGCACATTTTTGTCGCATGCAATTTAAAATGTTCGTTAATTTGATGGCATTGAACAAAGCAAACTAATTTTGTTGTTTGATTTGTGTTTATTCCACGAACTAGGGAACTAATCCATGGGGTATTTACTGTGTGTGGGAAATACGCATTATCTTGTCTGAGTGGAATGATGGTGTGTATGTGCGAGTATTGCTAGTTTTCAACTAGCAATAATCGCACATCGGTTAAACCTTATTGGTTACGATATCGCCATTACGCAAAGCTATGGAACTTACTGCCTATTTGAGATTCGCAGTTCAAATATCAAAAGCTGTTCCTCTACCAAGGACTTATAGTCTGCGATTTTTGTGCGTGATTCAAACGATTAGATCTTTGACAAAATTATATCAATTAATTTACGTGATCGTCTTCTGTGCGCCTCCATCAACCGTACTTTTCTGCCGGCCGTGTCTCGTTCGTGATCAATAACAAAATATATACGAACGCACAGAAAGTAATTTATTACGCTACTTTCACAGAACAAGATCTAGGCAAACCCGTAACGTGACATCGCCAACATGATGTCATTTCTGTCTTGCGTACGCATTTCGTAGTCCTACGTGGATGCGGTCATTGCTTTCATGAGTAAACCGAGCGTACAGTTATTAATATCACCCTAGTTTCGGTTCGAAAGGGGGAGTGTACGGATTGGCGCTGACAGAAGGTACGCGTCCTATAATTGAATATTCGTGGGCCGAGATCGAAGCTTCGGGCGGTAGAAAAACATTGAACCACGATTGTACAAATATGATAACCATAACAACGTGGAACTCGCTATTATTTTCAACGAGTTGAAGAGGAAAATTGAGGATCCTGTCTTCGGCAATTTTCGTACGGTTGATAAAAATAACCAAACGTGGCAAATCGAATGGTCCATACAACCGGAGTACATTCCTCATTCACCCGAAATACATCGGAGTAAACCCTTGACAGCAACAACCTGCATCAACCGAATAAAAATGATCACTCCAAAACAACTTTTTTTTCCGATCTCACGCCACGGCCAAACTCTTCCAATCGACGAAAGAGAGCCGCCTTCCCCTCCCTCTATTAGTTAACACATGAGAACTGCTTTCAAGGTTAAGTAGGTACATACATACATCTTTCCTAACGTCAAACAAAGCATCCATCAGGGTCCGACGCCGTCTGCAACTCGCCGAGCTAACTGCCGCGCAACCTCCTTCTTCGTCACGGTAATTTTGCACTTCGATTGAACAAAAATCCTTCGAACAAAATGCGAACACAGAAACATATACGTTTGCCCTTCGGAACCATTAGCCAGCATCGTGTATCGCTGGACGACGACGCGACGGGCGGTTTGCGTTTCTCTCTCGGAACTAATTGAAATCTTTTCCCCGTGTGTGTAGCTTAACTGCTGCCTGCCACACCGTCCACCGTCCATTCGACGCATCGCGATCGGTTTGTTGCTCATCTCGGCAGCGTTACATGCGGTAGAACTGATCAGAGCTGAACTTCCCAGCTTCGAGTCTGTAGGTAGATCGGTACATAAATCACGACCGTGATGGATGTAGAACATATCGAAAACAAAAACTAAACAGAACACGATCCATTCGAAAACTATCTCACAGTATCTAAATAAGTACGAACGGATTCGAAGCCGGTTCAAATGGCGGAGAACCGGTTTTCGGTCTGCACGACGCTGCCTTGAAGGGATGGATGGCTGACATCGGAGTCAACGGAACTCCGCAACGTCATCCTGGCGGCATCGTTCTTGGTTCGGTTTGCTTTGTCTAAAGGAGTTGGTGTTTGTTACCTTGCTGTGCGGTGTTTGAGGTGCAACTTATTCAGAAGTCGTGCTGACCAAAAATGAAAACTGGTTGTACAAAAACTTTTTCAAAATATTTCAATTTTGAAGCTGTTGATCGATTTGTAAGAAACGTAGTGAGGCGCCATTATTGGAATCGATCCGGAAATATTTTCCTGGTTCGATTAACCTGACCAACCTCCTTTCTATTTGTCCAAAATTGATGTCTTGAAAAAAATATTAAATCAAATTCACTAGTAGGCTTACTTTCCATGTCGAGTCTGCTGATTTTTAAAAACAAGGGACTCTAATAGATCACAATAACAATCATACTAAATACAGGTTGGTATTAAATAAGTCCATTTCCTTTTACTCTTAACGATTTTCTAATGAAGTGGTCTCCTTTCCAACAATCGCACCAACAAAAACATTCTTCACTTGAATCTTCTATGTTATCACATGTTACTACTATTCCAAGGTGTATGAATTCGTCGACAGCCTCGTACCGTATTTCTTCCAATTCCAGCACAAAACCCACTTCGCTCGGACTGCCGTCCTCTATCAGCTACCATAGAGTTTGTCTTGTCAAAAATTATAACGTATGCGGAATAAAATTTGGAAAAAAAATCAAAGTGCAATTCTACACGGAAAACCGATTCATCATAATTTCAACTAAAAAATTAGTTGAGTTTTTGGTTTCGTCTAGTTAATATTTGGACGAACTGAGTTTTTGTTGAAAACAATAAACCAACGGTGTTGGTTTGATGCTGTCAGTTTCAGTCTGGACAAGAACGTTTGAGCCTAGCCAAAAACTAAAAAAGCCTACCTGAGCTAAAGCTTGAAACGCTTGTCTCAGCTTGTAACGCTTGTTTTAGTCCAGACACAATTACATATGCCGTTACACTACCTTTTTAGGACATTTCAAACATTTTGTTTCACCGACCAACGGAAGGTATGGAATTAAATTGTTGAAATACTCCATATACCAGTAATTCACACGTTAATATCATATAGAGTTATGTTTCTCATAATGTTATCTTTTTATAAACTGCATTCTTAAATAAGACGAAATAGCCAAAGGTATTTAAGGATTGTTGGTAATTGATTGATGATTTCAATTTTAGATGAAAGGTATAATTTTTATTTCTTTTCTATTTAGTCAGCCAGCACTACAAGAAAAATGACAAATAATTATCATATTGCACATTACATTTGCTAATAATTGCAATTTTACTATATAATTGACTAAATCCGAAATAGAACGATTTTGACAATTTTTGACAATACTTTTACAAAACCGCGTAAATTCCAAAACCGCATGAATTTCAAAATCCGCGTAAATGGAAACCGCGTAAATTTCAAAATCCGCATAAATGAAAACCGCGTAAACTTCAAAATCCGCGTAAAAAATCCACGTAAATAACCTGAGTGTACATGTATTGAAAAAAATGTCAATCAAAACCATTCCTTTATTGAAATGTTTTTAAAGAAATACTAGGTAAAACCAAAAAGAGGTCAGTTAAATTTCTGTTTTTTGTGTACTGGTTCAGGTAGTTGCGTCCAGGCTAAAACAAGCTTTCCAAGCCGAGACAACTACCTTCCTGCATAACCGTTATGCCTAGCGTGTATGAACATAGTTGCAGTCGCTACCTTGATGTATTTCAGTAAGGTGTGAATCTTGGCTACTTTGTTGTCATTTCGTATGATGTGCGTCTTGAATGATATTATTATTTGAGAATCTCGCAAAATTAAGAGAAAATTAAGTTACGTTTATCATTTTTCTGTTGAAATCAACTAATTAGGAAAACAATAATTTGTATTGTTATTTTCTTCATCGAATAGTTTTCAGTGTATTGTAGAAAAATCTTTATTAAATGATCTCTCTATACGAAAACATTTGTCAGCTTATTAACTTAAGGCAACAAAAAATTTGAGCCCATTCCAGAACCTTTACGACAGTTTGCGAGAACTTATTGCATAGTAGTCGAAAAAGTTGGTTTTAGGTAAAAAATTATTGGTGCATACTCTCCGCTTCAAATTAGCCTAGCAATACTCAATTTGACTCAGTTGTGGTACATTTGGCGGGGTATCAGTTTTTTGTACAAATCCATAATGCCATAATCCTCCATTGCGTCCTAAGTTTTTTTGCCATTTTGTTTACATGGTATCTCCTAGCGGGTCGAAATCAACTCTGGATGTTGGAAATATGTCTGTCTAGAGTATGGCGTTTAGTATGGTGCCTTGCGCAGGGTTGTATTTTTGTTTTAATGCTGGAAAGGTTGTCCAAATTTCATTCCGCATACGTTAGTCGGTACAATTCTTGCAACCAATCCATGACAAAAACGCCTCTTCCACTGCTCTGCGATCAACGGCAATTTTTTCGATGTGCGAAGAAACGTGTGAAATATCATGATGAAAGTTTTAACCTTTGGACCAGACTTCCCATTAACATCGACAAGTTTGAACCTGTGTACAATATTTCGTGCACACGTTCAACCCAAAAACCTAAACCTTCGTATCGATGTACAGGTTCGCCTCGAACATCGAAACCAAGCGAACGATGTACAAACACCCGTTCAAGCATCCGTGTACGTGCACCGGGTGCGTACACGAGAGCGACTCGCTCAAAGCAAAAAGAGTCAACGCTAGTGACGGTGAGACTGAGAAAACTGATGCCACGAACCTGTGTGCAGGTTAGATGTACGCACACCGTGTACGTACATGGGTCTCGGTTCTGTAGGCGAACATGTGCATGTGTTTTGGTTCGAAATAGCGTGTTCCAGTTCGTACACAAAATGTGGGTTTAATATGGAAAACCGTGTTGAAGCAACATTATCTACCAGTTGGTTTCGTTGCACAGAATCGAACTCTGCCTTGAAATTCGCTTTGTGGCTTCTGACTTTCGGTAGATATCTTATGATGTATCCCCATCAACGTAAAGAAGGACAACATTTCATTTCACTATAACCGAGTATAGAAGAACAGGTCTGTTTTTGTGAGGCTGCAAAAGCAAATCCGCCAGAATGCAAAAAATCCTGCGAAATACACACCGCAGCCTGTCGTTTACTGTAGTCGACTGATACGGGAAAATACGCTGCTTTGGAAGTTAGCAACGTCTTATGAAGAATACTAGCTCGCAATAACTTCTGCTGGCTATCAAACCACCAACATTGATTAACATATTGGTCGTTTCCAGAGTAACCAATGCAATACATAAAGACTTCCTATTTGATAATTTTTTGGGCTGGAGAGGTGAAAGGTTTAACGATAACTCCAGTCATTTCTGTGTGCTCCGCAGTCTATCTTTTAGACAACTGAAAGCATTGGTTTTTAAGATTTCGATAACAATTAACCGCGTAGGTTATAAGGGGAGATTGCGTTTCTATTTTAAATCCTAAATGTGTGCTTCTTAATTACTAATTTATTCCAAATTTTGTTAGTTAGCTATCAAATCAAAACTATCCTTAATACCGTCTCCCGCGATCTGTTTAGCAAACCGCACCCGTGGACTGAATAGTTTGTCTGTGAATACCAAAGTGGGGTTTGGAAACGATGGAACAGATATTCACCCTGCGACAAGTCCTGGATAAGTTGCGGGAATACAACTTTCGGACTCATTTGCCAATGGATTTCAAGACAGCGAACGATTCAGTGAAACCAAATAAACTGGCAGATGATGCTAGAACGTGGCTTTCCGATAAACATAGTGAAGCTGATTCGCCTGGATACGCTGGATGGGGACAAATCGAGCGTCGCGATATTAGGAAGATCTCTGACTTGTTTGGGACGTCAGATGGATTGAGGTAAGGCGAAACAATCTCTAATTTACTGTAAATTGTACTGCCCATTAAAGCATAAGAGTCCCATATGATTTTTTGTGGAAAATGAGTTATCTGTTGGATTGTATTCTGTATCACCACTGAATCACAATTCACAAATAAGATTACCGGGTTTGGTCAGAAAATTTAAAAAAATACCAAAACGTGGTTGTCCCTTCCATGAGGCTCCTTGAAAACGTAATCCTTGAACAGCGTTTTACTTGGCTTGCTGTTTTTGAATATGGGACTCTTATGCTTTAATGGGCAGTGTAGCACTTCAAGGTATGATACGAAGATACAGTATGTAAACGAACGGAACTATCATCACTAGATCTTACATGCTGTTTGGCTTTGGGAACGTCATTGGCGTCGATCGCAGAGTAGCGAAAGGAGTAAGTGTCTATTAAAATGGATGTCACAAGAATTGAACTAACTTTCAACTGTGACAAGATAAAGTATAGCGCTGCATTTGTTAAAACGAAAATAGACAACTACCATGGAATTTCAACCACTGAAAAGCAATATATCGCTCAGCATGAATTCAGGCCGCTACGCTCTATGGCTACTAATCTTCTATCGTTCACAACCTTTGCGACACACAACACATTGTCCAGCTGTATTCAGACGGACGCTATCTTCACTGAGCTATACACTGCTTTCAACAATATTAACCACGCCAGCATTGATGCCAAGATGGATTGATTTCGTTGCGGTTCCACTGTTATTCGATGGATCCCAACATACATCTACAGCCGCCATCTTTCTGTCAAAATAGGCGATTGTGTTTCCGATGAGTTCATTGCCTCATCCGGAGCTTAGCCAGGCAGCCATTGATTTTTGTACTGTACTTCAACGATGTCGATTTTGCTCTGGAAGAGGCTGGCTGATGATCTACTTTAAAATTCACAATATAGAGAATGCTTAAATTCTCCAATGGCAATTAGTAATTTTAGCAGAGTGGTGTCACGTCATCGAACCTCGACAAATGCTCGATTATTACGTTCACGTGGAAAAACCTATCCATCCGAATTACTGTTGCCTTGGTGGAGAAATGAATTATGGAAAGGCTTGTGTTAAAGTTCATGCTTCCTAATGAGAACAACTGAACACTTCGCGAATATTTACTCTGTGAAGCTTCTCAATTGCTCACTACACTGCTCAACACTCGAATATCGCTCTGTAATATGGAACAGCGCTGAGCCATGAACCAACAGCTAGACCAAATATAAAAAGATGCAGATAAATGATGGCTGATAAAGCATGGCAGACTACAGTGGGCTGGACATGTAACGCAAATGCCGAAATTGAAACTAGCTAGAGTCTTGTGTACAGACGCTGTAACTTGGATTCAATCTCACCGGAAAAAAATCAACCTTGCGTAACTTTTGTGCACTTGACAGAATTAACCAAACTTTCCCCAGTTTCTCATTAGAGTGTATTGTTTACTTTCGCTCAGTTATGGAGCTGTCAGTGAGATTCCGGTTGAAACGAAAGAAAATCAGCAAACCATTCGCGAAAGGATTTTGTTCACCCACACGCCAATCCCGACGCAAGAGCAAAAAAATGATATTTTGAAAAATTTCATCTCGAGGTCCTAGAAACGCCTCGGATTGAAAACGTTGTATTCCCAAAATACATCCCGCATTCGTCGCTGGATCGTCATTGAGCGTCCTTCTTGAAATCCGCTTTGGTGTTTGCTGACAAGAGATACAACCAGGGTTGCCAAATTTTTCAAAGCAAATCATCGTCATTGAAATTTGGCACACATTGGGGTCTTCATAGAACGTGTATTAATCGATTTTTGTTCGGTAAAATATGACCCAGATTTACAAAATTGTGTGTAACAACTTCTATAATTTAAAAAGCCCAAACCCAAAAAAAAACTCTGGCTGTGCCAGATAAATCTCGCATAGTCGACACTGGTGTGTAATGTAGAATTCAAAATTTGTGGAAAAATCTGGCAAAATATAAAAAACTGGCGAAATATCTGGCCTGAACTAATCAGAATATATTGGCTCAAATGGCACGTTCCCCGTACATAGTCGGGGATTTGTGACTAAACTAAAGGCCCTAGTGCCTGAACTAAAGGCCCTAGTATAAAGGTTCGCAAAGAGCGTGCAGAAAGTGAAGCCGAAAAAAGTCTACCTATCGAGCAAAATTAGAATCCAACTTTGCTGTAGAGGTATCAGAGATGGATTCCAATTGTGCTCGATAGGTAGGCTTTTTTGACTTCACTCTTTGCGCAACTGTTCTCTATAGACTGTGGCCTGAACGAATGTCTGTTCAGTTGGAAAAAATCTGGAACATTGGCAACGCTGGATACAACCAACGGGCGCAGTCTGCTAATCAGACAAGGTACTGAGGATTGTTTTGGTATGTAATACACTCGAGTTTATAGCCCGTCTTACAAAAAGGACAAAAGAGGGCATTTCTTCTTCCACCCAGACCATCCCGATCACGCGGTGGATTGCTTCAAACAGCCGATCACTTCGAATGTTTAGGAACTCAATCGACATTCCGTCCTATCCAACGACTTAACGAGTTTTCAGTTCTCGAATGGTCTTTTACTCGTTTCTGACAAAGCTTTGCTCTGCTTTCGTGAGTACCTTTTTCTTCATACCTATGTCCCTTTCGCCGAGGAAGATTTATTTCGGCTGGCCTCAGCTCACCATATCATTTCCTGCTCTAACGTGTACACACTTAACGGTAAACCAGCCATTCCACTGAATTTTCCACGTGATACACAGCATCTCTGTGGTTGTTGTACTATCTGATTTTCTTTCGGATCAAAGATAATCCTCTAATAGTTCTAATTTCGAAAATACTGACGCAAAAATTTTCAGCCATGACAGATATCTCGAAAGTTCGCCGAGATAAGCTCAGAATTGTGATATCCTCTCTGAAGCAAGCAAATAATTTTACTGTCGAAAAGTATTTCATGAAGGAATACAGAATCTACATGCCTACCCACAAAGTTAAGATTGACGGTGTTTGGTTACCGATTCGAGTTTATCATGCGTGATTCTACTGAAGCACGGGGTTGACTGTTTCAAGCACCTCTTGTTCCAGTTAGCGAAAATTTCGAAATGCAATCGCAAAGGACGGGACAAAATTGTACGCACCTCTAAATTAGATTCGGGTGCCTTTGCGGGGACTGCATCGCCCAACTACGTCTTGTTCGATATGGTTCGCTGCCTGTTAGGCTACAAATATTTCGCGTAGCGCATAGGCTACTGTAGCAGTAAGGCTCGGTGTGGCGTAGAAAGTAAATAGGATGACTTTTGCATTGGGAATGCTGAAAGGTGTGTCTATTGTGGGAAGTGTTCACATGATCTCTTACTATGCCCAGGGTACAAACACATCATCCGAAGAACCAGAGGTGTTCCCATAAAAGATGCTACTCCATTCACCACGACAAATCATTATGCTCGCTTGACTCAGGAAGAGAACAGTAGGCTGAATCCTTGTAAAAGCTAATATTTTTCTATTGATAGTCTGACAAATATAACAATTCGAATCAAACAGCAACTAGTCTTAGAAATTTCAGATCAAACGAGTAGTTTCCAGCGCTTCCAAGAATACCGAAAATCTCAAATGACTCAACATTTAAATCAGAGTTCAACTTAGTTCAGAAACGATAGGGCTCTGGTAATGTTTTGTTGCGACGAATGACGGGTTAGGTTAAAGCCGCTTTCAATAAATCCAATCAATCAATAAACTTTGTGTTATTGCGGAACTTCTCCGACGTCGAGGAGACTTCAAGTCTAGCGGTATGCCATGTCTTTTCGATGATAATCGATGTAGCTTACTCCACGATGTTTGTTGCAGCTTTAAGGAGGATGTGATCCAGCAAAGATCCAGCGGCCGAAGAACATGAGGCCGAATGGACATCAGGTCAAATGGACATTAGGCCGAATAGACTTTAGCTCGAATGATCATTAGGCCGATGGCCAAAAAACCGAATCTTTAACAATGAGGGGGAAAAGAAAAGAGCTTTCGGGGATTTTCAGTTATTATTTGCTTTTCTTGCTTCTCAATTATTTGATTATATCTTTCTATGTATCATGAACTGATCTTTCGAATTGTGTATACATAATGTTAAACATTCTATCCAGCCAACCCTATTAAATAATTACCAGCTTTCTTATCTCGGGATGTAACGAAGTTTGAAAAGCGACAACTTATGGAATATATGCACTCGCCGTCGGAAGCGGTGGTCCCTCGCAAGCAAATCTACGATTCACCCGTTTGCCCGGATTACACAAACATAGGAGCGGCAGCGATACTGGACAGTACACGACTTGAAGTGATGTGACGTAGTCATATTTGACAACAACCTTATTTAGTTATTCATTTATGCTTGTCACAAAATTTTCCGTTATTCGCTTTTCCGCAACTCAAGTGCAAAAGTCAAATTTTATTCTTGAATTCATTATAATTGAACTATTACTTACAAAAATTAGTTTCCTAACTTCTCAATAAATCCAATGAGGTTACAATTTAGGTAGGTTAGGTTTCCCTACTCGGTAGATGGCAGACAACGGTTTAATTGGGCTGGTAATAACTATGGACAAGTAATTCATTAGGTTGGATAGATAGGTAATTTAAATAAACTAATCTTGAGTAATTTTAGGTACATTAACAAACCTTGAATATGACAAAGTTATGCTAAGCATCTTTTAATATTTAAAAAATCTCAGGTGGCCCGCTACCCTTGAAAGTGATGTCTCCCATTTATGTTTCTATTTCTGAGAAAATGAGTGATAAAGTTTGCAAGAATTTTCAAATGGAAATGGCACCCTTATTATGATTTATTTTATAAAGCAGATCAAGATTTTAGCTCCCCCTAAGCTGGGAGCCGACCGCACATTACGAGCCTGGGTGTGCGTGAATGATCGCAAAGAGCTCACGCGTCCTGAAAGTTGTTGTATAGAGTATATGAACGATTCTTTTAGAATAGTCCAACTGAAAACATGAACCTAGGCTGCTGGTACCGACACTAGGGGTTTCCGGATCATGATTGCGTGAGAACGCGCGTTTGTACAATCGTAACTACTTAAGATCGCGTTTATAAACTTGTTAGTGTTAAAAAGTTTACCTAATCACAAGGGCGATTTTATATTAACGAGATCACGGACGTTAGTTTGCGTGGATGATCGCAATTTTATGTTCCCGTTTCTGGTCAATGTTGTGTTATTGCGCAGGGCTCGAGTGTTTGCATGTTACCTAGTTTGATCGCATGGGCATGTGTGTGTTGCGTGTATGTAATTATGAGTGAGGAAATTCGTTTGTATGACCGTGTAACCGCTTGCATATTCGCGTGGGCTTTTGATTGCTCTGCGATTTTGAGTGTAATTAAACGAGAAAATTAATGTAGCGCCATGAAAAAAATCAAGGACGTCAAATCGCTAGAACAAGGCAGCCAATCGACATTGCCCTTTTCCGATACGGTACTTCTATCGAACATTGTCTTCAATTTATCGATTTTCGTAACGATCGTATGCCTTGTTTATTTAGAAAAAAAGGTCGTCCAAATCTTGTATAACAACATTTGGAAGCAACCAGTCCTCAACCATGTATTTGGAGAAAATGAACCCAGTATGCCATTCGTGTCCAAAACAGCATCACACAGTCACTTTATTTGGATGAAATGGAGTCTCAAGGCTTTCCTTTGGTTGCAGATCACGCTGAATAGACAGTTTAGTTTATTTAACACTCTGTACACCAAAAATGAGCTTCGTCCAAAAACGTGAATTTTTGGCCGCTAAATGCGAAAAGCTTGCTTGACCGAAAGGAAATTACGATGATATGGCAACTCAGTCATCAAACAATGCTTATTTGGTGGTATCCAACAGCGAGCAACAGATCGAAACGGTGAGTTAAACGAAAGCAATTGTGTAAAAAAAATGCCCATCAGAGGCAGAATTCGAACCTGCAACCCTTGGGACTCCGAACCAAGTACCACCCTTACGCTATCCCTGGGCTATGATGTAGTCCCAGGAAAAACACATGATTATCGCATTGGCTTCAGTGATCGTACCACTTCCTCTAGAACGAGATCATACACAACCGCCGCTGCCAACCAACACATCAATAATGATTTTCCCGCTAGAAGGTCAAATGTGTTGGGTGGCAACGGCGGTTGTGTGTGACCTCGCCCTAGAGGCGATAGTCGTCAATGCGATAATCATGTGTTCTTCCTAGGACGTCATCATAACCCAGGGATAGCATAAAAGTTTGTACATCGGGCCGGTGTCCCAAGGGTTGCAGGTTCGAATCCTTCCTGTGGGGGAATTTTTATTTTCACATAATTACTTTCGTTTAACCTTCCGGCAGTCGCGCTAGTGCACTGAGTGCACGCTGCTCTGAAAATCTAGCAAAATCGTCTTAGAGCAGCTACGAGTGCTCGTTCAGTGAGCCATTTGCGCGACTTCCGGAGTGTTAACTAACCATTTCGATCTGTTTTTCCCTATTGGATACCACCACAAAAGTACTACAATTAAGGTATTGGTTCTTATATCAAAAACCAGAAAAATGAATTAGTTGATAAAAAATAGAGATTACAAAAAATATTTAAAAAAAACACCCCTTCTGGTATAAAATGTGCATTACATGAATTTACTAGAATTTATTGAGCGTTTGCAATAGATAATGGAAACCAAGTAAAGTAGAGAAGAGCAGAAGAACAAATGACCAACTGTGGGTCAACCGTTCCGATTGTAAACCCATCAATTTTCTTGCCATTCTCTGATTAGAACTTACCTAACAGGATGCCCCTGACTCAGTGACAAACCCCAGATCAGGAAATTGAGTAAATATCAGTGTGGAATTCGAACAATACAACCTTAATTTACGAGCAACCATCGAGTAATTAGGTTTGCTATTACGCCCATAGCCTCTATCGACAGTACTGTTCCACTATAGCCACTAATCATCGTACCATGACATCGACGGTGGTGGTGAAGGTAGTATAATCATACCAGTCCAGACAACCTAGATGAACAAAATTGTGTTCGTTACCACAATAAACCATCAAATTTAGAATTGGATGCAATTCCGAATCCGCCGAGTAACTACCGTACGATGACTTTCACTTTTTTCCAATTGCGGACCCGATACCTTATTACGGGTGTCCCATGTTGCAACAGTCGAGTGTCTTTCCAATGCAAACTCTGTATTGCATTCAGCTGTAAACAATGGCCCGTTACAAAGAGAAACCCCTCCGCTAATCACCAGCAACTGCCATTAACCTACATGATGAATGGATTTCCATAGATCTATTTCCTCATAAATCTACCGGTAGATCCTACCGACTGGTTACGTAATGCAAAAAATGGTGATTTGTTACTTCTTCAGCAGTCACGAATCACTTTGAATTGGTCGCGGAACAAAAACGGGAAAATCTATTCGTGAAATCATGTCAATCTGACAGCAATCACGACGATCACGCCGGATCCTCAACCAACCGCGATAGTAATGATGACTGTTACCGAACCAACGAAAACAAAGTAAGGAACACTTCTTCTGTCGCCGCTCGTCCGAGAGATACAACACAGCGAAAACGTGAGTGATGATCGGCCACATCAATGCAGTAGCGAAACATGGCGCCCTACAGCGTGTCCCGCTTTGATCCAAAACGGTAACGATCGTTTGAGACGAACCGGTTCGAACTTTCCGCCGGGGGACGACGACGACGTGCTGGAACTAGCTAACTAATCATAGCGGCAAACTGTCAAGTAACCACTCGCTTCACCACCACCGCCACCACCATTAGCGCACTGCACTATCTTTGCGGAGGCTCGTTTGTGGGCCGTCTTCTGAAGGGGTGAATTGTTCCACTTCGTCGGGCCGGCGGCAATCGTGGTGGGAAATAGAACATGAGAATTATTACTCTTTATTGTTCCGATTTTAACTGCCGTGCGCGATAGTGTCTTGGCGCGAAGAATATCCACCGTAATTGGAGCCCATCGCTGATAACTGTTTCGAGCGGCAATAAATAGCGGCAATTTGGTTGGAATTCGGTCGGCCAGCTGGTTGTTGTTCTCGCTCGGTCCAACGTGGGTGGTCAAACCATTCTCTGTAGAAATAAACTGGGAGTACGTTTGGGAGGAATCCATTTAACACCGTGAATCCCGACAAAATAAACGCGAAATTTCACGCTTTTTCAAAAACCTACAAACGACTCGCACATGCGGCACCGAACGAAAGGTATAAGCCACTTCGAAATAAGGTCAACCGACATTTCATTGTTCCCAATAGGGTAGATTCGCTTGCAATACTGATCAGAGGGGTCCGTTGCGAAGTGATCACGGCAGTCTTATAAATCACGTGACTAAATGCGATTATGTGGGCTACTGTTGCTTTGTCATCGCCTTCAGCGATCTGCGGCGATTAGTTTTTTTGACTATCTAGCTCCGTCCTGGGTGTTTAACTTAATTTCAGAGGGTCGCAAAATCGTGATTGATCAAGGACAACTGAAAGATACCTTCGGCTAACAGTTTACGACTAGTTGTAACTACTTAAGATTTATAACCTCGATTCGAAAAAAGGGCGGCTATACCAACAAAGCTTTAAGGTTACGATTTTTTTTTCTTCGATTTGTCGATCAACAAGAAAAAGACAAAACAAAGAGCGAAGCAAAAAAAAACTCAAATCGAGGAAAGGAGGTCGCTCGATCAAGCGAACTGTTGTGGCCAGCCGCCGCCACAGCTAGTCAGTGGGCCGGTAGTGTTTTCGAAATTTTGGAAAACGCAGCGAATGTATGCACAGTCACCTCACGCCAAGCTGGTTTTATGGGGTTTTGTTTATTAGCTTTGGTTACGCCTGAGTCCGCCGAAGTCATACCGTGGAGCAGACATTGACATGCAAATGCAAACTTGGCCTAGAAGTCACTGAAGTGTGGTGAAGAGAAATGAGCTTTTATGAGGTGTGCCGTTTGATTGTGAATAGTGAACGAGGTTCCTTGTTTTTTGTCTTCCTTCAGGTTGCTTCGATCGGAACTTTGCTCGTGGAAAACTGGTAGGTCTAGAGTTGAGAAAGTAGGTATCGAGACTTGAGCATTTTCTCGAACTCAAAAATAAAATTTGTAGTATGAACAAAGAACATCATTTATACCTCATTTTGGTCGTGACTAAGACTTACCTTTCAATATTGGGACCTCCTTTAAAAATTTCGTAAGAAAGCACGTGTAAGCTTTGGAATGTTTACAGATTTTGTTGTACTGAATAGAATTAAGCAATGTTGCACTAAATTTTGGAGAATGTGTCAATGCCAAAAAACTATGCTTATAATTTTTTTTCAAAAAGGAGCTGAACCAGAACTGTTAATTTTGCAACAGGTTTGCTTGACCTTGAAGGATGAACAGATCTCTGCTCAAACCACAGTTGTTAGTTGCATCATTCATTCAAACAGCCCAACCGCTCAATCATTTTCCATTCACCTTTAATTTCGTAGGCTTTGTGGATATACTCTAACGACTAGGTTTTTCAAGCAAAGCTATCCCGAACATTCTCCACAATATACAATAGACTGTCCAGAAAAATGAAGAATTTTTGCAAAACTCAATCGGCATCCTAGTCCACCCAGGAATGTCTGTTCCAAATTTCAAGCAAATCAGACAAGTGTAGCTGCCGGGCCAACGTGTCTGAAGTTTGTATGTCATTTTTCGACAATATACATGGAGAAAACTATCTAGCTCGCCTTTTCACCGCTAGGTGGCTCTGCATACATTAGATTATCACCGCAAGTGAAATTAAGAAAGATAATTTAATTATCTACAAGTTAATCTGGCTTGGTTAGAAGAAGTTATTGAGCTTTTAACGAAGTGATGTCTGAGTCAGTTTTGCATTTGTAGTTTCCCACGAACATTCATAACGAAAAAACAATTTTAAATCATCCTACCGAAGCTCGTTTGTGGTTGGATCTCGCTAATTTCATGCACTAAACCGCAAATCTTGATCTGAATTAGGATGCGGAAACTTTCGTAGACTAATTGCATGATTTAGTTTGCGCGGCTCCGTGCTAGTAGTAAATTCACATACGGAGAATGATTTCTTTACTAAACAAAATAGCACTTATCAGCAAGTGTTACACATACAGCTACATGATACGAGACAAGTAGTACTAATAACGTTCAACTCATTAGCCAAGGCAGAAAGCTTCATGCAACACGACCTCGAATAAGAAAACATCATAACCAAGATCTCCGCGTATATGACCTTGATTCAACGCAAATTCGTCTACATGATTTAGCACTTCGCACTATCACGGGTTATATTAAGAGATTCATGTCGAAGTATGGAGAAGGGGAATCCGTCTCCTACGACACTTGGAGTAACTTTTTCTCTGACATTCTCAACGGTGTACGAGTGCTGCGAATGCAACTAAACCAACCTATACCGTCTTACTTGACTTTCGAGGACAGATCATATCAAGTGTTAACAACATACAAAGAACTTTGGGCAGATGTCAGTTCTATAACCAGGCGGCACACTATGGTAAACCATGCGCTAAAACAACTACAGAAAATTCATCTACTTCAACCAACACCATCACACTGCCTTCGTCGTCAGCTGGTACACCACATACAGCCGCTAAAAAAATATGTGCCGGATAAACAATATTTAACGGTATCCCCAAGCCAGCAGTAACATACATAGGGAAAAAATAAACAAGAAAGAAGACGGCTATACTAAAGTCACTCGAAAACACAAAACGCACCAAACATGTAACAGCGAAAATCAAAGCTCCAGTGACGATGACATGGACACAGACACAAGCGAGGGAGAAGACAAACAGAATGATCAGCAAGCGAAAGAGGGTAAACTTAATCATTGTTCACACCCAAGAAAGAAAACTAACAAAAAAATCGAAGGCAGTGCGGTCAGGATAGTCGACAGAAATAATATTCGATATAACCGAAGCTGATAAAACATTCTTCTTTAGACCCTAGATATAGCCTCATAACTCTAGCTGGCTGACAAAATCGGATCAAAAAGCTGATAAAATCTTCATTGTATTCTATTTTATATCATCCGCTGTTCTTTCGAATTCTATATAATGTGTTTCATAATTTAAACATGATCATTTCTGGATAGCGCCAAGTTTTAAAAACATAGAAATCGATGTTTACTGCCCATTATCACAATGAGACCAGTCTGTGATTTCCTATCTTTATGGTATTGATTTACGAGGCAGTATTTATAGGCAGTATAGGGCATGCGGCGAAACCAGCGTGATGCGGCTTTGCTGCATAACTGAAACCAAGGGCGAGATGACCGCCGACACACCGTCGGAAGTGGCGGCCCCTTGCAAGCAAACCTGTGATCCACTAGTTTGTACGGATTACTCACACTTATGGGTTATGAAATAGTTGAAATCCAACGGAATGGGCGCGATGTCGAACAGCACCCGGCGTAGCCATATTAAGCGTCAATGTTATTTACATCTTCCGTCACGTAAATAAATATGCAGCGAAAATGATGAAGTTAATATGCTAATCATTATAATTATAAGCTTTAAAAAAATTCTCAAAACCCTTCATTGGAAATCGATCATTCTTTTAAATCTTGTTTTCAATTCCAATCACTTTATTTATCACTCTCTTTGGTCCATTCGGCCTAATGACCTAATATCTTCCTTACTGCAATAGAAATATTTTACACTCATAATCGGCAGTGATGAAACTGCCCATCGCTTCATTTGGGGCTGCATAGATATCAGCAATCAATTAAATATCAATCAAGGAAGTTTTGAATTGATAAGATACCTAAGTAACTGTACCTGCATATACGCAATGCAGAAATAACCCAATATTTGTACGATCTTGGAGATGCCGTGCTAGATCTAACCTGCTGCTCTGACGGTACTACGCATCAATTGACTAATTAGCCCACGTGGAACGAGTTCAAACTTTCGTTGGTCCATAAAACCAGGCCATCGAATCCATTTCGCGGGGTCCCAGCTTGTAGATTTAAGATTGCAATGTGTGGAGTTTGATCAGTGATGATTTTTTTGCGAATAATGAGTTTCTTAGGTAATTTTGACGTCACATTGGATATCGTTGCGTGTCGTACTACCGGGTTCACAGACTAGCAGAGGAGGATTTGGTTACTAGGTTTCATAGGTATTTTCCAGCAATTGATTCATCAAGTAACTTGGATAAACTCGCGAATACTAATAGTAGGTAGTGTCGTATGAAGAGGCACGCCGCCTAAGCTTGAGCATAACCCAGCTTTGTGTAGTGCGGAAGCAAAACAGACACTGTCCCTGAACTTTTTCAAAAATATTTGATTTTTGGGCAATAGCTTGAAGAGTCGTAGACTGAATTATTCGAATAGTAGCTTACAAAAGATGCTTGCAACATTACATACCTAGATCAAAGAAAAATCGGTGGATAATACTTGTGCTCGAAGAATCGTGCCTCCGTTCGGATCGGGAAGAGCTATAGTTGCGACTTTTGCGTTGCGTTGATTGTGATCTCTTGAGAGGCCGTCATGGTTGTCCCTGTTCAATTGAGATTCAGGATTAAATAATATAGCCTCGATTAGAAGGCAGTGTTCTCTTATATTCCATGGGAAGTTAAGTAGTAATGCTGATACTAAATTGGGATAAACCCCCGTATTTATGATCAGGTGAATATAAACTGACCAACTCTGACGAAAAATTACTTACACCATTCTGCAACAAAGCGCGATCGTACACCACGGTCAAGCATACAGTCCGCATGGTGTACGGATGTTTTCGTCAGAGCTGGTCAGCTTAGGTGGATATAACCTAACTTAAATTAAGTCATATTTTCTTCGAAGCACAAAAAAAAATGTGACTTAATTTAAGTTAAGTAGTGTCCACAGGTCACAACCGTTTAGCCCCAGAAATAACCCAAACTTAGTTTGGTTTGAATTGTATGTAAACTTCGGAAGTTTTTTTTGTCAAATATTAGTTACGGAATTTGCGTTTCGACTTCGTCTCATCAGAATCCGACGCTAACTTAGTGGCGGTGGTCAACTATTTTCGTCCGCATCCCTAATCAGCTAATTTTATTGAGTGGCTAGTTTTTAATTCTTTCCGATCTTATTTTACTGGAAACAACTAAGTAGTCTTCAGTTTATTATATTCTGACTGGCACATATTTTGTCGTATGTAATGTTTATTATTTCTTTCTTTTTTTAATGGCATTGTGAGGCCACACATATACGCCGGGCGATGCCAATCGAGCTGACATTTCTTTGGACTTAGAAAATTATTTTTTTTGTTTAGTGTTTATTTGACCAACTAGGGAACTTATCTACTGGGCATTCAATGTGCATAGGGAATACGTATGGTTTTGTGCGAGAGGAACGATGACTGTTCAATCATGTGTGATGATTAAAAATTGACAATTCGCGGGAACACGAAGAACAAATGTATTATTGTAATATTCTTCGGTTTATTTTAGTCCATCAAATCATCAATTATCAACTATATTATCGATTGTAATGATTAACATATTTCTTCATGAGTATAAAAGAAAGATGAGTGGGTAATGTCTGAGACATAACCGAAGCGAAGTAGAATACACTCAGACTGTTAATTCGAGTGTTGCAATTTTTGCTATCTTCTGCATGGTTGCATTAACATTGTTTGTGGACAACAACGTTTTTAAACAAATATAACTTTTGATTGAAGCAAGATTTACTTACAAAAATAAGTAAGGCTATTGCCTTTCATTTGAGTACAGTTACAAGGATTAGCTCTAGAACTGAAGTTATTGCAGTTGTTCTGATTGGATTCCAATGGAGCAGTGCTGCCAGGGACAGTTTATGTTGACGACGAAAAAATATTTTTTCATATATCTTCGTTATGTTGCAATTTTATTGAAAACTGATAAAAGTTATCCATTTGGAGTGTCTTTGGCTACGTTTTCCACTCTAGTGAACAATTGTAAATATTCTAGGAGAATTGTATTAAGCATTGGAAGGTAAAAATTGAACAGCTTCTAGCACTGCGAGGGAAGCACCTATCTTTATGAAAAATGGCTTTTTGTGTTTCTTGACCCCACCGTTTTCAAGAAAAAATAGTTTTGAAATCCTGCATGCACTAGAAAAAAGTTGGGCATGAAAGGGTTAATATCAGTTATTTCAGTATTTTTAGTAGAAATACAAATATAATGGTACCCGTACATTATAACTGGAAATATATCGCATGTTTGCATTACATTCACATAAATCACTTGCTATGCGTGGCAAATTTCAAATGTTAGGCTTGCTCCAAAGTTTCAACCCGCTAAGTTATCTATACTATCAACATTACCCATCGGCCCTGATTATTGTAATACATATGGAATTCTCGCAATAACACTGCAATTATCACGTATGATAATAGCCGACAGCGAATGTAGTACCAGGCCATTACTTTTAATAAAGCATTTAACTTTGAGCCGCAATATTCACAAACAAAATAAGTAAAAGAACATTGAGTCATTAAGCCGAACATAAAATAAACCCGTCTTAATGTGGATGTACACATCCCGTCATACATGCACCTGTTATACAATTAATCTGGCTCTACGGATTGTTAAAAAAACTGTGTTTATAGCAGCATATACGATGATACGTAAAGCAATTCGTATCATTTCATCAGCAGAAACTTATAATATCAGCATCCAATAAGCCAACATGATTTCCTTTACACAACGTAACCACCTAGGAATGGGCGAAGTCGACGCGACTTTTTTTAAATCGATCTGTTTGTCTCGAAACATCGATTTATTGCATCCGATCTTCTCGGCCCGATTGTTGACTTACAAAATTCGATCTGGTAAAATCGATGTTTCTTTCAAAATTCCCATTGAAAAAGAGCTTTTTGTCTCTAAAGATCGATTTTTTTCGTTCGATCTTTACCGGTCCGATGTTTGACAGCACCGATTTTTATTATATAAAAAAATCGATGCTGCAAAATCGATTTTAATTTTCGAAATGCCCATCACTAGCCAGTGCTAATCAAATCGTCAATCGCACACGCACTACCACTTGCCAGCTGAAAACGAACCAAAGAGCGCACTCCAGTGTATACAACGCAGTGCACTTTGGAGCACGGGCCGTGGTGTTTTATTTATCTGAACACGCCACACATAATTTAAAGAGCAAGAAAACCGAATCTCTCACGCCCAACCACCTCATTTCCAGTGCAAAGAAAAGAGCGTTCTGCTTTTTCTGCGGTACGTAATCATTGTATGCATGAAGCGGGCGCGGCTGTGCATCATTGGAACGATTGCTGGTGGCAGTCATGGAATACGCACCGAAGAGTTTGATCTGACATACAACGTTTGCTTATTACGAGGTCAGAAAGAAAACTGACGATTTTTTCATGTGTTCTGTTTTTATGGAGGTGTCATTTCTTTGAATGACAAAGGGGCAGTCCCAGTAACGCTAGCTGCTTGATGGAATTGTACAGGCCAATCATGGAGTACACAATCGCTACTTTCACAAAATCCATTATTTCCATTATTTCTAGAAATTGTACATACTACGGAATTAGACAAAAAATGTACATATTTCCAATGAGATAGTTCAAAAATCTTATTTTTTCATTCAGGACAACGGCAGATATTCACGTTCAAAAATTCGGGTAGAATTCTGGCCGAAATATTTGAAACGGGGCCCCTATATTGAAACGCTAGAAGTATTCTACTTCAATATTAAAACTTGATTATTGACGTGAAAGTGAACAAAGCCAGGATTCCTTTCTTGCATTTGTTCCATTTTATGGACACATTGTTGTTTGAGATTAAATAAGTTTCTTTTCGTTTTTATTGTCTTCAATCTTGTTCTTCTAGTAAATAGCATAGCAGGCCGCGCGCATGTCGTCAGTTGTTATATTCGACTTACGAAGTTAGTCGTTTCAGGTATTTCGGTAGTGCTTTGATCATAACGGGTTAAATGCATTTCAGTTAGTATAACAACACGTGCGAATAAGGATAATATAAGGATTGATACCTTATACAATCTTTTGCGGAGAAAGAAATCAATACATTATTGTCATAATGATAGTGAAGTTAATATACGATTAATAATACTTATATTACGAAATCTTTAATTACATAGACATTAGCATATCTATTTCGATAAATGTCTCTAGACAGTAAAGGTAATCGTTTTTCATTATATTGTGTTGTTCTTGGAATGTCGTGTTTCGTCGGAATGAAGAAACAAGGAATAAAAAAATCATTTTCATCATCATTTAAATTAAACATAAACAACACTCCCGAATGTCGGTTTGTTGGTTATATTAAGTTACTTTCTTGACAAACCGAGCATTTCCAAATTAATTCAACAAACGATAAATCTATCACAACTGGGCAACCGGTTGCCCAGAGCAATAAACACATGATAATATCTCTGAGAGCTGCATATATCGTATCACTGATCAAAGTGAATCAAGATTTGTGACTTTACCCCATCCTACCAATACAAACATCTACCCGTGGTAAACGTGTAGATGCAGAAGTATACACGGTCTCTCAAACCACGTTTGTTATACTAACATTCCTTTTCTTCCTCGATGATTGCAAGGACGTAGTCGGCGCTGTGATTGACATTTCAAAGTGTAGAAGCTTTGGAGCTAGCGCCAATCCGGCGCTAGCTTCATTCGTTTATTCATTTATTTAGTTCAACATCAATTTCATGATAACACTGAATCAACAATTTGCCTCCACAATACTCGATTTGTAGCTGCAGCTCTCCAACGTCGGTTACGCCCAACACTCACGTTCCACCTGGTCCGCCCATCGTACTCTCTGCGCTCCTCGCCTTCTTGTACCAACCGGATCATTAGCGAACACCATCTTTGCAGGATTGTTGTCCGGCATTCCTGCAACATGCCCTACCCACCATATCCTTCCAGCTTTGGCCACCTTTTGGATACTGGGTTCGCCATAGAGTGCAGCGAGCTCGTGGTTCATCCTTCGCCGCCACACACCGTTTTCCTGCACACCGCCGAAGATCGTGCTTAGCACTCGTCGCTCGAAAACTCCTAGCGCTTGCAGGTCCTCCTCGAGCATCCAAGTCCAAGTCACGTGCCCATAGAGAACCACCGGTCTTATAAGCGTTTTGTACAAGGTGCATTTAGCGCGGGGGTGAATGTTTCTTGACCGCAGTTTCTTCTGGAGCCCATAGTAGGCCCGACTTCCACTGATGATGCGTTTTCGGATTTCACGGCTCACGTTATTGTCAGCCGTTAATAAGGATCCTAGGTAGACATCGGTTCGGTTCCGCCTACCAGCATATACTTTGTTTTGGACGCATTTACCACCAGTCCGACCTGCGCTGCTTCGCGTTTCAGGCGGGTGTACAGGTCTGCCATCGTTCCAAATGTTCGGGCGATAATGTCCATGTCGTCCACGAAGCACACAAATTGGCCGGATTTCGTGAAGATCGTGCCTCGGCTGTTGAGCCCGGCTCGTCGCATCACACCAGAGCGATGTTGAATAGTAGACACGAGAGTCCATCACCTTGTCTCAGTCCCCGTCGAGATTCGAACGGACTGGAGAGTTCACCCGAAATCCTTACGCTGTTTTGTACACCATCCATCGCTGCTTTGATCAGTCGAGTCAGCTTCCCGGGAAAGCTGTCCATGATTTTCCATAGCTCTACGCGGTCGATACTGTCGTATGCCGCCTTGAAGTCGATGAACAGATGATGCGTTGGGACCTGGTATTCACGGCATTTCTGGAGGATTTGCCGTACGGTGAAGATCTGGTCCGTTGTCGACCGGCCATCGATAAAACCGACTTGATAACTTCCCACGAACTCATTTACTTTAGGTGATAGACGAAGGAAAATGATCTGGGATAGCACTTTGTAGGCGGCATTCAAAATGGTGATTGCTCGGAAGTTCCCACACTCCAAATGGTCGTCTTTCTAGTGAATGGGGCAGATCACCCGTTCTTTCCACTCCTCCGGTAGCTGTTCGGTTTCCCAGATCCTGACTACTTACCGGTGCAGACAAGTGGCCAACTTTTCCGGGCCCAACTTGATGAGTTCTGCTGCAATACCATCTTTGCCAGCTGCTTTGTTGTTCTTGAGCTGTTGGATGGCATCCTTAACTTCCTTCAACGTGGGAGTTGGTTCATTCCCGTCCTCAACTGCACTGACGTAGTCAAATCCTCTGTTGCCTTGGTCAGCTGTATCTACATTCTCCTCGCCGTTCAGGTGCTCGTCGAAGTGATGCTTCCACCTTTCGATCACCTAACGGTTGTCCGTCAGCAGGCTCCCGTCCTTATCCCTACATATTTCGGCAGTTCCATTTCCTCGCACTCCGCTTCTTCCAGGCGGTGTTTTTTCTCCCGGAAGAGGCGTGTCTGCTGCATCCGCTTCTGTTTGTATCGTTTCACATTCTGTCAGATTCCATGCTGCAGCATGACCGCTCGCGCTGCATTCTTCTCCTCCAAAACCGCTCTGCACTCCTCATCGAACCAATCGTTTCGTCGTCTCCGTTCCTCGTACCCGACAATGTCCTCAGCTACGATGCTGATGGTTGCTTTTGCTGTTCTCCAGCAGTCCTCTAGAGGGGCCACATCGAGCTCTCCCTCGTCCGGCAACGCTGCCTCGAGGTGCTGCGCGTATGCAGTGGCGACATCTGGTTGCTTCAGTTGCTCCAGATCGTACCGAGGCGGCCGTCTGTACCGTACACGATTAATGACGGATAGTTTTGGGCGCAATTTAACCGTCACCAGGTAGTGGTCAGAGTCGATGTTAGCGCCACGATAGGTCCTGACGTCGATAGTGTCGGAGAATTCCGTCCATCGATCAGGACGTGGTCGATTTGCGATTCCGTCTGTAGCGATGATCTCCAGGTGTAACGATAAGGGAGGCTGTGCCGGAAGAAGGTGCTACGAATGGCCATGTTCTTGGAGGCCGGCGCTAGCTTAGTCCTGTTACTAAGTTAGTATCGGATCCTGATGAGATGAAGCCGAAAGAAATATGTTTAAAAATTTAGGCTGCAACATTCGTACCAACCGGAAGGTAAGAAATTTAAGTATAGCGTACAGAACAGATCTACGTATATGACAATTAACCGTTTACATGATTTCAAACTTTCAGAACACGTTTGGATTGGTGTATCGTGTGCACGTATTACAATTTTTGTTCGTATACCATCATTGTGGCGTAGCGAAGTGATAATTACTACCAGTCCTCCACGAAACTAACTCCCAAGGGCCTTCAAAGTAAGTATCTATAACACGACAGCTCCCAACACTAATAACTACAACAAACCGCCGTAACCCAAAATCGCAAACTGCTCGACTCAGCTTTGCAGTCCACGCAAAAACATCCGCGACTGACGAACGTTACGATTAGCAAATTACTGCACTGCAAACCACCGCCGTAGAAGAGCTCAGCGCTAGTATTAATTTAGAATTAATACCTTCCTGTACTACCGGCGGCCATCGCAGCACACTCTCACTCTTCGGGGTCCGGCTGCCGCCCCAAACCTAAAGGGCTTCGGATATTGCCGCGCGAAAGCCGTGAATTGGAAAATTATTCGCCTAGCCACCGCAACCACACTAATAACACCCCGCCCGAACGATGCGCGTGTTGTTGGTTGAATAGGGGGATCGAGGAAAATAGAAGAAAGAAAAATCGCCTCAATCAACCTGTGATGGCGTGATGGCGGCGGACGGCAGCGGCAGCATTCGTTCTCACCATAGCGAAACGCTCCTTTCATACAAAGGTGCATGCGGATACAATTTTCGCCATATAGTGCCGCAATCATCATCGCCTGGAAGCAACCACCAACCAACCAGCCAACGGATCGACCGACCAACCGACCGGCAGGCAGAAAACCGCTAACCAACCAACGCCGTCAGCCGCTGGTCGACCACATTCATTTGATGGTCATGGAAGTGGAAAAGTCCACTGTCAGAAGATGCCGGGAGAAATAATTAGCTCGCAATGTGTCGGGGAAGGATGTAAACAAGCGTGTTGAATGTTGCAGCGAAACAACTATGGACAGCATGGGGTGAACATTAAAAGTGGTAAGTACATCTCACTTGGAACAATGTTCGGAAACGTTGAATATCGGAAAGATCTGATGCTTAGTTCTAGATATTCTATATACTTCAAAAAGTATTGAAATTATAAACGATACGATACAATTCCTACGTAATTCGTCGCTGATTCCAGTTACTGAATTTTAAAAGTAAATTAGTTATGGAATTTGCGTTTTGACATCGTCTCATCAGAATCCAAACACTAACTTAGTGACAGGACTAAGCTAGCGCCGGATTGACGCTAGCTCCAAAAACAAAAGGCCAAACCAAATGTTTCAATTTCACTAGTTCTCATCAGCGTAAAGATGAATTCATTTTCTTGCGGGACAGCACGCAGGACTAGGGGTTTAAAAAAGAACTCGTGTTTTAGTTTTTGGAGCTAGCGTCAATCCGGCGCTAGCTTAGTTCTGTCACTAAGTTAGTTTCAGATTCTGAGGGGACGAAATCGAAACGCAAATTCCATAACTAATTTAATTATAGGCTTTTGTGCCCTTAACGTGCCAAGATGGTGTTAAACAATGTTCTACTTAGTGACGAAAAAATAGTTTTTACCTAAGGAGAAATAAACCATAGTGCATTTCAAACATGTCTAGCACTACGATGCTACTGATGTTAAGATTTTTTCCTGAACGATCTAGTTGATTAAGCTGAATTTTAAAAATCTGTGTTTAAACTAACGAGTTAATCAACTAATTATTTGTAGATAAGCATTGAAAATTATTCAAGCCGATTCAATCTTTCCGTCCACCCTCTTGCAGCAAACATGTACTATGCAGAAGGTTCAATTTTTCCTGCAGCGCTTTCCGACCACAACATATGTTTCCTACCAATAGCGAAAAACACTTTACCGCCAACGGCCCGCCCAGCCGTGGAGGAAATCCCCCAGCACCGCTATAAAGCCAAAACCATTAGAGCACTTTTCCGAACAGGTTGAGTTCGTTGTTATCAATCACCTAAATGCATAAAGATTGATTTATTTCCACTTGAGGGGAGCATCTGTAAAAGTCATATGCTTTGTGAACGAGGGAGAGAAACAGAGCGAAAGCAAAAAAAGGCCTAATCAGATTTACCGCTGTGTATATGCAACCGCAACTTTCTCCGTGACATTTGTCTTGACTGATGCTGATCTGCATCCCCCAGTGCAGAAAGCCAACATAACAACAGTCGCCAAAAACAGCAACGATGGTTGTGCAATGGCTTATGCGCTCTCCTTTTTTGGGATTAGGTAATATGTATTCTCTATTCTGCGGCCAGGGACCGGGTCGGCGGCAGTAACCCCGTACTACTGTCCCAATGACATTTCAAAATTTGCATACATTATGCAGCACCTATCTGCCTGTCCGGCCTGTGGACACCGACACCACCACCGTTTCGTTCGAGTTGGGTTTCTCCAATTCCTACCAGCAGCGGGCAAGAAAGTTCCCTGAAACCGAACCGTAAAGCGGAAATATATTTTCCTTCTTTCCGCAGGTTTTGTTGATCATATCGTTACTTACTACCCGGGATAGAGCGGCACCGGGATGCATCACAGATCATGATGATGCTTGGTGCTAGTGGAAGGATATCATCTACCTGTGCGAGTTGGGTTTTTTTACTTCGAAATTTCCACGTCTCTTCGACGGAAGGATGAGCAAAAGGACCGGGAGAGGCTGTAAAACTAGATTGAAACAAATCTTAGCTTGTTCAGTGATGCCAACCCTACGGATTTCTTCGGATTATTGAACATATCTACGGATTCACAGAGACAAGCTCAAAATCAGCGGAGAATTAGGGCACTCTACGGTAACCGACGCAGAAGGAAATATTAATCAATTATGACATGCCAAAATTGCCCAAAATGGACCCAATGATGTTGGTCTCAATACTAATCTTTTTTGTAACAATCAAGACGTACACAAATATAGTCATAAAATAATGAAAAAAAAAAACAAACAACAGAACAAAAATAGTTACGGAATTGGCGTTTTGACTTCGTCTCATCAGAAGCCGACACTGATTTAGTGAGAGGACTAAGCTTGCGCCGGATTGACGCTAGCTCCAAAAAACGGAGACACAATTTGTGTTCTTAACCTCTAGTCAATTTGTGTTCTTGACCTCTAGTCAAGCATGATGTCTCGCAAGAAAAGCCAAACCAAATGTTTCGATTTCATTACTTCTAATCAGCTTAAAACAACTGCTTTTCTTGAGGGACATCACGCTTGAGCAAGCATTTGCTCAGGAACATGAAATCGAAAGCTGAAGCGACCTGGTTGAAAATTCTTTGCAGGTCAGTGATGGCTCCATGTGTGTATTATAATTAGTACATCTGAATGGCAATCGGAACAGAATGTTGTTACGTAAAGTTCGAGGTGTGACGTTTTTGCTGATATGCTCCAAAATAGCTGGGGAATCTACACGACTTTGCAGAGTTTCAGCGATGGACAATACTGTTGCTGTATTCCCACGAACCTACCGGATCTGTAGTCTACGGAGCGTGAAACGTGATAAGCTGCACGGTTTCAATTCACCCAACGCCGTTGCTGTAGTTTAGGATCCAAACTTCAGGGCAATATTCCAGGATTGATCGAGATAAAGGACAGTACAGTGATTGTCTTAAAATATTCGTGTCTTAAAATATTCGTAAAACTTTTGGCTATCCTGAAGATGCATCCCAGTGCTCGAAACGTTTTACCAATTGCATAGGAGACGTGTTGTTTAAACGTAAGTTAAGAATCCAGAATCACACCCAAATTATTTACGTGACTGACGCGTTCAATATTTTTCTAACAAACACTAGTTAAAATAAATCAAATCATTATTTCGATAAAATGAGATTACCGGGTACTTCTCCGGAGCTACCACAATCAGTAAAATCTTGAAACTGGTGCTGTAGAAATCTCAATCTTCAATTGAGCGATTCAGACGAAAAATCTTGAGATCATCCGCGAAGGAGAATAGTGCAGTCTTGGGCGCTAGATGTACATCATTAAAGTGTAGCAGAAACATCAACGGTCCCAAGTGGCTTCCTTGAGGTATTACGTAGAAGTGTAGAAGTGAATATTGGGGCCTGGCAATCTCGTATGACAACCGTTATCTAGTCATGGAAATAAAGCATTTTAGTTTTACCCAGGACCTAACGGCCCAAGTTTTTAGTTCGGTAGTCCAATCTTAAATTAGTTATAGAATTTGCTTTTCGACTTCGTCTCATCAGAATCCGACACTAACTAAGCTAACACCGAATTGACTCTAGCTCTAAAAACGAAAACACGATATGTTTTTGAGCAAACCCTAGTCCTGCGTGATGTTCCACGAGATTCTCCTCCTCAGTGGAGAAACCATAGTTTTTATCCTAAGTTTGCTCCACTAAGGAGAAAGCGTAGTGCACGATCTTATTCATTTTCCTAAAAAACAGTTTCGTTTGGTATATTCGGAAAATGTTGGTGCATAACATGTGTCACCTTTAGAGCAGAGTTTGTAGTTCTAAATTTCGGCGCTAAGATGATACTAAAACTTTTACACGCAATGAGATTGAATAGCAAGTATCTACTACAATGTTGTAGTCGACTTTTGTATGTTAAACCATCGGCAGTTTTCTGAAATCTTTTGATGTCATCTCAAATGTTTTTCTGAATTCCTCCGAAATATTTTAGAATCTATTTAATTTTTTCTGAAATTATCCTAAATTCTTCTCACACCTTTTAGAACTAGAAATTTCTACAAAACAATGAAATCTTTACTAAGTGTTTTGAAACTTTTTCTAATTGTATAAACTTTTAGAAAATTTCAACCGATTTCAGAGACATAAGAATATTAGAGAGATTCAAAACATTTCAGGATTTACAAGATTCCAGCAGAAATTTTGAAAATTGTGGAAAAATTAGAAGATTTTAGAATTCCAGAAGAATTCTAAAAACCAGGGTAGATGCGTTCTTCAAAGGGTCTTTCAACCAAGGAAAAGTTTAGGAATTTTCAAGGGCTTATTATTATTCCAATAGATTTTGGAGAGATTGAAAATCTTTTATGAAAATTTTCTGCATAGGTTTTCAAAGAGTAAAGAAGATCTCTGTAAAATTTGGAAGGATTTAGGAAATCTAAGACATCAGAATTTATTTTTTTAAAGATGGTCTGGTGATTTCAAAAGAATATGAAAAATATATTAGATTTTGAAAACGTAAAAAAAAATTCCGATGATCAAAATGGAAAATTTTAGAAGATTCTTACAGATGTCAAGGAGTGATAGAATATTTCAAAAGACTTCAACAGATTCCACACTTCAATTTCAGAAGGTTCTGATAATTTTAGACTATTCCAAAAACATAGGAAAAATCTAGAAAATATCAAAGAACTTCAGAAAATTTCATGAAATTCTCGAAGACTTTAGTTAGTTTAAAAAATGTAAGACCAGAAATTTTCCAAAAATTTAGAAAAACTTCAAGGTTTCAGATGATTTAAAAAAACATGATAATGTGATATGAAGCGCAATGTTTTCCCAGTGTATGCGACTTACCGTGGCTCTGAAATAATGAATCGACAAACCTAACGCTTAATTGCTGTTTTTAAATAAGATAAAAAGGCGGACCCGTAAGCATAATCATCTACGCGCATTCCACGGCTATAAAATCTTCTGCTCCAACACTACTATCCAGTGACGAGGTAAACAATTTCGTTTTACGTTCTTGAACCTAGTAGATGGTTTATTTTGAAAAGGGAAAGTCAAACTCTTAGTAGACGTTCAGGAGTTTCCTTCAAGTTACTCAGGTTTACCACCCCCGTTCTTTCGTCCAGTCCTAGAAAAATAACATTTTTTGGAAAACTCAAGAACCGAAAAGTTTCGAATATTTTGAAAAAGTTTTAGAAAATATCAGAATATTTTAAAAATTATCGACGATTTCGGACTGTTTTAGGAGAGTTCCCCTAGAAAATTCTAGTAGGTCAAACACCAGATTGGCCCTTAATAAGACCCTGTTTACGGTGCCAAATTCCACAACCGTTAAGACACCAATAACCCTTAAATACAATACATGTATGCATGATGTGGTGTTTTCAAAAAGGGATTCCATTTCAAACACCTTTGTCAAACACCATGAGAGCGGGGGTATTTTTTGTAGGAGACGAACCACTACGACCACTGTTCAGGTCTATTATGCTAAGAGTGGGGATATTATGGGCTCTTTATTTGCTTGGGTTTACAAAATTTAAGAAAGTTACATCTCTGAAGATGAAATGATAGAAGATTCCCGAAAATTTCCATAGATTTCATAAGTTGAAAAATGTATTATGAAATTTGTTAGAAAATTTACTAAGCTAATTTAAAAAAATTAATAAAAATTTAGCAAGTTTTTGAGTTTAAAAGATTTTAAGTTGTTAAAATATTAAGTAATTTTGGAAAATTCCTGTATGTTTGGAAAAAATAGAGAAATCAGCATGTTTGTGAATTTAAAATTTTTTAAATAATCCAGAAGATTTCCAAAAGAATAGAACTTATGAATAGTTAAAATGGTTTTAGAAAAAAAAATAATTTTCTGCAATTTCTGGAGAAATTAAAATATTTTTGATGTTAGATGGTTTGAGAAAAAAAATAGCAAAATTTAAGAAGATATCTGAAGATTTCAGATTTTGGAAGATTTTTTTCTAATCCAGTTATAAAGATGCGTTTCGAGTTCCTCTCACCAGAATCCGACACTAACTTAGTGACATGACTAAGCTAGCGCCGCACAGTGATCACCCTCCATACAACACTGGGAATAAATCTCAAAAGTTGCCCGAATTTGATAATTTTACCTTTTGTTAATGTTATGACGCTGAATTCATAGTTGATGATCTTTTACATATTTTTTCCACTCAATATTTCCACACATAGGGTGGCTCAAAAATTTAACATTACGAATGTAAAGTGCACAATATCTGAAAATATATTTGCAAAATTTGAAGTGAACTGAATTTATTACAGAATACCTGTTTTTAAATTTAAATAGTTCTGTTAGATCCAAAAAAACCCAGATCTGTGGATTCCGGAAGATTCTAAAAGATTTCAGAAGATTCTAAAAGATTTCAAAAAATATCAGAAGGTTTCAGCAAATTTCAGAACACTTCATATGGGCTCAAAAGATTTTATGAAATTTCAAAATATTCCAATACCCGTTAGTAATTTTTATAAAAAACATTCGAGTATTTCAGAGCGACGTGATAGGGGGTGGAATTTTATTGACATAATCACTTGCCTTGCGCTTGACTCAATATTTCAATAATGTTGGAAGATTTCAGAAAATTGTGAAACATTCCGAAGACATCAGAATATATAATCAAATTTTATAAACAAACGACAGAGGTTTAAAGCATTGGAAGACTCCAGAAGATAAAAAAGAACCCTGAAAATTCCAATAGATGAAATCTAATGGATCTAGATTTTCGATAATTACGGCAAACTAAGAAAGTTTTCATAAATTTTCAGAAGACTCCAAACGGTTTTAGGATATATTTGAAAAATTGCCGAATAGCTCCAAATAATTTAGAAACGTCCAGCAGATTATAGTAAATTAAAAAAAGACGATAGGCAGGTTAAGATAATTTTCACAGATTTCAGAATAGTTTAGTACAGTTTAAAAGAAGTTTATTTAATTTTAGGTAATGTCGATAGATTCTAGAAATAAAAAGAATAGGCAATTTTTGGAAGAACGATAGGAAAAAGATTGTGAAATATGTAGCACTTTGAAAGAAAAACGAAGGTCTTTCATTTCAAAAGTTAATTGAAAAAAATTCTGATGATTTTAGAACACGTCAGGAAATTTTACAACATTGAAATTGAAGAGTTAAGAAGACTAAAAGATCAAAGAAATCGATTTAAAATTTATTGAGTAATATTTTCGGAGATTCTAGCAGAATTTGGAAGTTTTTGGAAGATTTCAGATAATTTTAGATGATTTCAGAAGATATCCGAATAGTTTGGAATATTTAAAAATAAATTCAAAAGTTTTTAAAACTAATCAAACAAAATCAAAGATTTCATAATAAAGCTCTGCCTATTTAGAATCGGTACGTTTCCTTTTATCCGGTACAATACCCCTAGTGAACCGCGGTTCTGGAAGCTTCTGACGGCAATTTGTTTATACAGTATTCAGTGTACGACGCAGCTTCCGGTTGAGGGTTGAGCGCTTCCGTACATTATGAAAATACCAAAAAATATTCTCAAAATTCAAGTAGTTTTTCAATAAAAATGTAGTTGAATAAAATTACATCCATTTGAATCTTTCCGGAATAATATAAATTTAATTAACGCTTAAAATTATGTTAAAATTTGTTGATATACTATAAGATCAAAGTTTAATTTAAAAACAAAAATGCGCACATAAAATTTACGGAATCGATCCCATTTGAATCTGGCATCACTAAGTTCTACACAAGCTTCGTTTGTAGCCGCAGCAGCATCAGCAAACAGGAAACCGTAACGGCAGATCATAAAACAAAATATCATCGTAGGTAGCAACAGCAACAACAGCAGCAGCAGCAACAATAATAACAATACGTAGCAAAACGGACACTGACTGACTCATAGAACGAACGGAGGAGACAAAAGGTGTTAGAACTAATGATCATAAAAGTCAGATGGTTTGGTACTGACCGAAGATTGAAATATAGGTACGGTTTGTGTTTTGAGTTTGTTTTTGGAAGCACGGTTTAATGCGACACGTGATTTCTTTTCCATTTGGAATTTCGAAGAATGGTGCAAAAGGTCTTTTTCAGAAGTACACGCTAAAAATCCATTCAATTGTTTGTGATTTTCTAATCACGCTAACGCAACAATTATTAGTATATGTCACGAACAAATGTGCCACGATCACGATTTCGTTGAACTTCAGACATTATGATTCTACAATTCAAACTATCATCCGTACGGTGTCCCCGCTAACACAGCGGGTAGAAATAGCCGACATAATTTGGGATATACTGCTTCACGGATATAATATACGAAAGTCCTCAAAATCTCATGTATAAAATTCGTTGAACTTAATTTTTAAATTCACAAATATTTTTTCCTAATAAGGTACACGAAAAAACTTCGTTCATAAATTCATGAAGAAAAGATCACGATTTCGTGAACTGAACGATTAACGAAAACTTTGACCAAATTGCCGACATTATGAATAATAAACCAGAACTATTCATAAAACTATTTGTGTTTACAAAAAACTAGTTCTCCCAGATTATATACAAGGCGTTATATTCGAATGTTTGGTTGGGTGGTTACTATTGTTGTTCCCTGGGCATTTTTAGGTTTTGTTATGCTTAAGCTGACCAGCTTTGACAAAAAATCCGTACACCAAACCGCAACGAAGCGAAATTGTTAACCACGCTCAGGCAAACAGTCTGCACAGTGTACGGATCTTTTCGTCAGAGTTGGTCAGCTTAGTTATGATTCTTGTTCATAATATGGAAAAACACAGCCGACAGTCAAACGATGTTCATGATTTCAGGAGCTTATTCGCGATTTTTGTGATTTCTCATCACGTTATCGTGCCATTTTATTCATGAGATCACTATCAGATTTTTCTGTCAGAATAGTGGGATTTATGTTCATGATTTCAGGATTTTAGTCACGATTTTTGATATTTGAATCACGAGTGATATAATTTATGTTCATGATTTCAGGAAGTTTGTCTTGATTTTCATAATTTCCATTCACGTTGTCGTGATATGTTAGTCACAAGTAGAAATTTATGTTTATTTATATTCATAATTTTAGGATTTTAGTCACGATTTTTGATATTTTTGTCACGAGTTGTGTGATTTATGTTCATTATTTCAGGATCTTAGACATGCATTTCGTAATTTCTGTTCACGTCATCATGATATTTTATTCGAGAGCTTACTTTCGAATTTGACACGTGAAGAAATGTGACTTAACCCCATGATGTCAGCAGTTTATCATGGTAGTCGTAATTTCTCTTCGCTTTATCACGATCTGTTATTTTTTTGGTGATGATCGTTTTTTTATTCACGGTAACGTGACAATATGCACTGGATCATAAAAGTGTGACTGATTCGTGGTATCTTGTTCTGTAGTCTATTTCACGAACATCATTTGTGCTACTCAGTGCAGTTTTCGTTTTCTGTCGAGACTTCACACTTAACCTCATCGAATGAATAACGCTGTTAGTAGAGTTCCTAATAGTTGTTTTATATCTACTGCTCGTACCTATTACTAGTAGCTAGCAGCTGGACATAGGGACGTTGCGATATTTTCGATACTAGTACGGAATCGATACTTCTGTTTCCGATGCTCGATTTTTTGGTATCGATACTTCAATCACGATACTTTACTGATATCGATACAATCTTCACGATATCGCAAAGAATCGAAAGAACCAGTAGTTGGAAGTATTCGATTCGGAATTATGAACGAGTTTGGAATTATTTCCGAGTGAAATGTGATTACCTATTCAGGCTAAACCATTGCGGAATCGGTTGTTACATTTGAGTTGCTACAATAATTGGAGCATTTGATGAAAAAATCGATTCCGAACATTGCCCATTATTTGACAGTCCATGAGACTTTCTGATCAGCTAAATTATTTATTGTTTATCTTTTCTGACATTCGACGTCTGACATAATCGTCGAATGGATCCAACATCAAACGAATCAGATCAATAAAATATATTTGTCGAACGGGTTTTTTCTGTTCGCAGGAGCAGAGCAAAACGTTAACTGACAAAACCCACTACTGAATTTCCAAACAACGGTTTGCAGATTACCTAATTCAGGGAATTAAGCTACTGTAAAAGCGCAGACTAACAGACATAACACTCGAACAAAGCAGATGGTGGATAGACCACTAGTGAAAAATTGTTCCCAAACCTGAGGGGTAACCCATCAGCAAATGAGTGTTTGGCAAATAAGTGGAGCTAGTGTTCTGGGAAAATTGCCGGATCGATATTTTTGTGGGAATTTCCTCATAGTGTTATGTCTGTTAGTCTGTGGTAAAAGTGCGGAATCGAATGGCGATACTTTCAAGTATCGATACTACGACTACGATTATATCGAAAGTATCAGTACTTGCATTCGATACCAGTATCGATTCTATGAATCGATGTATTTTAATATCGAAACGTCCCTACCTGGACATTTCATGGCAAAAATGATTCCACGAACAGCAATCCGAATTTTGTGAAATAGTTCACGTGAAAATTTCAATACCATGCTGCATGAAATTAAAAAATGATTCCTCTAAACTTGACAACTATTGCATGAGTAAGAATGATAAGACGTGACAATTGTACTAGGAATCATGCACTAGTTCCAGAATACATGGCGAATATTTTATCAAGAACCAGTTCACGAATCCAGGAATAAGAATTCAAGATTTTGTGAACTATTTGACGAGTACGAATGATCAGAAGTGACTATGGTAGTAGGAATCATGAACCAGTTACCAAATACATGAATAATATTTTATGATTTCGTGCACTATTTCTCCGGCACGAAAGGAATATCGTGACTATTATAAAAGGAATCATGAACCAGTTCACGAGCTTGAGCTTGAACTTGTGCGACCACCCCAGGCTGCTACTCCGTTATCGATCTGAACTAGCTCAAGTCGTAGATAATTATGGTTGGGAGTAGCGAAACATCTTTCAATGTGCAAATTCTGATAATCCTAAAGTGTTTATTGATCAATACCGGCGCTGGCCAGGCCCGAACGTAGATCGCGGAATGAAATGGAAGCAATGTTAGTCCGATACTTGCTTTTGCTAGAGGCCGTGTATGACGTATCACGGGAGGAGGATATTTGTTAGTAAGTATAGAAGTTGGATTCTACTTCTTCTTTACCGACCCCAGAGAGGTGACTCCACAATCTGGCCGAGATATTGATTCATCAACTCATGGACCGGGGACCAACGACTTTACCTCCCTTCCGAAGGAAAACGTGATCACAGATTGTTTTACCTCAGAAAAATCTCGACGACCTCGGCTAGGGTTGAACCCAGACCAACTGGAATAAGTGGCGGTCATGCTTACCACTCAACCACTGGCGCCGTCATTAGGAATCATGAACCGGTTCACGAGTACATGAATAACATTTCATGATTTTGTGAACTATTTCACGAGCACGAATGGTAAGTCGTGAATATTGTACTAGGAATCAGGAACATGTTATGATTTTGTGAGTGATTTCACGGGCACGCATGGGCAGTCGGACCATGTATCATTCACGAACACATGAAAAAGATTTGATGATTTTGTGAACTGTTTCATGAGCACGAAAGGTCTGTCGTGACTACTGGTACTAGGAATCATAAATCAATTCACGAATACATGAATAATACGTTAGAATTTTGTGATTAATTTCACGCGCACGCATGGTCTTTCGTGAGTAATATACTAAGAATCATGAACCAGCTCACGGATACATGAATATTTCACGATTTTGCGAACTATTTCACGAGTACAGATATTGGATCGCGACTAATATATCAGGAACAAAAAAAACTATGAATAACATCAAGTTTCAACCTTAGGTTTTATGAACAATGTTCTCAAAGTTGTGAATTAGTTCACGTACAGAAAATCGACTTGATAATAACATGGCGAAAACCGTGACAGAAGTTCACGGAACAGAAACAAATATCTTAATAAAATCGTTATGCTGGCGATCCTAAAGGGAAATTGAACATAATTATAAAACACATGATGTTTATTCACGGTCCTCTTTCCGCAACATAAAAACGTGATTGTTCCAGAATTCATGGTACTTTATTCACGATTTTGGGAACAGTTTTTTCCGTGTAGGTAAGGTAAGCTAGACGAATATGCAGTTTTCGAGGAAGTTGTAAGCAATAAATTTTAATTGGTAATTGGTTTAAAACTTTTTTTCTCATTTATGGGGTAAAGTTGCATAGGTATTTAGCTGCCTAACCAAAAAACAAGAGTACGTTCCCGTTTTCTCGTCAGCAGAACAGAGACCTCATTATGTAGCCAAATCCAAACGACTTTTTCATACAAGCTTGTATACAAAAAACTTTTCGTTTGGAGATGCTAGATGCCATCTCAGAGCTTCTATACTTGCTTCCAGGGACATCACACAGGACTAGCCTTTTTCTATAGGTGTCCGGATGTGTCGTGTGACTGCTTAGATCTAGTGTCTAACTAGTGTTAATTAGGGTAATAGGTAAGATACATCGTCTAACGTCCCAAGTTGGTGCTAGTTACTGATGAGCCGACTTCGAAAAAACAACTTAATTTAAATTATGTGTTGTTCCTTTAATGCGCAAATTCTTTCTCTCTTGAGAACAAATATTGCTTGATAACATTTCCTTTCCTTTTCTCACTTACAGTGATAATCTGGTAAGTACAGTGCCATCTAGCGGTTAAAATGTACATGTTAAATGTCGAAAAATCAAATTTAGACTCGACACTCATGATGAAACTGGCCGATGGCCGATTCAGGTTTCAGTTTTATGCTAACGTATTGTGATTCTACTGCAAACACGCTATACGCAAGAAGGTCATTGAGGCGCACGATAAATGCTTCGTGTGTGCAAAGCTGCAAACAGTGTAACCTACGCATTTTTAATATCGACACTTCGTAACCAGTGCATTGTCTTTTGAAGCTACGACAGTTTTGTGACGGAATTACAGATATGTGAATACCAATTTTATAATTAGGACCTGTCGCTGATTTTGATCATTGTAAACACGTTTATCACGTTGCCACAGTATTCTTCGCTAGTCCGATATAGCTCATGTCATGCCAAAACATTAGTTTCGATTTTGTAGTGATGTTCTACTCCGGAACGTAGTTTACTGCAAATCGTCTTGTTCCGACAGTTCAGAATCCAAATCATCCCGCCACTGGTCAAATGAACCCAACAACAAGCTCGAATAAATTAACGACTAGCCGGGAAAGCTGATCTGGGAACAAAAAAACACACTTTAAATTCCCTAATTAACCCACAGGCCACGGCTTTCCTTCCATCAAAACTCATTAGCCCTGTTCGTGGTCTAGAAAGTAGGAAAAACAACATCAAACCGAGACACACAACAACAAAAAACACGTATATCCAAGGTTTGAATTTCCAAGTTTCATTTCGTTTGTTTTTGGAGCGCGCAGAACGTGCTCATTAACCGGCACCACGATTCAGATGAGCCGCGTTGCCCCCCACATCCTATGAACTCTGGCTCAACTCGGTTGAACCCGCAATGATGGAGGGCAAGCGTCATAAACCCCCGTAAGGAGAGGGGGTGGAGGGTTAGGTTTGGTGGACTTGACTGCCGTTCAGTTCTCGGAAATCAAGACGTAACAAGCGCTAAACAGCAAACCATACCATATCCAACCGACCGAATGAGTACTGTTAAGTGTAACTGTTGTTGTTATTCAACTTCAACCGTTTGAACAACTTCGGATTGTGCACGTATGTGTGCAGTGCAGGCAAGCGAGTGAGCGGATTGCCACTCTATGTGCTATTGCTAAAAGCTGATTAGTTGTTGCTACCGTCGCCGTCGTTGCTACCATTGACGATGATGATGAATCTGGTAATGTTTCGCTAGTAAACCTACCGGTTCGTACAAATTCCCCAGAGTAGCTTAGCTAGGCCTGGGGTTAGTTCATATGTATTCCAAGCTGGCAGCAGATCTCCTCCGTTGGTTTGCCTGACTGGCCCGTGTGCGGTTTCACTCCGATGAACCCGGAGACCGGCTTCAGCTGATCTCTACTCAATTGCAACAATCGATTGCACAAGGTGTACTGTATTCCACTATTTTTGCTTCAATCGTTATCACTCTTTCTCTTTCGCTCCAGCACATTCGATACGCGGGACGCGATGTGTATTCAATGCACCATTTGATCTTCTCTTTTATTGCACATCCACGGTAAACTGCATCCACCTCGCGATAAAAGCCAACCGAACGCCAACACACACTCACTATTGTTGTTGCTGTTTCTACAGTTCTGCGGTATCACGCGGGAGCTGTATGCGTGAGCGATTGTTTACGAATCCGTACATATGGCTCAAAGTGAGCGAACAATTTGCATAACGTTTCTTTCTTCACATCTTCCACCCAAAACAATAGGCAATTTATAATAATCTCTCACTTTTTTCCAATTGACTGACTATAGGCTGCTGCTATTGGCTCATTTCTTCATCTCCAACCCCGCATCAGCATCCGAAAACACATCGTCGGTGAGGTAAATTAAAAGTGAAAATCAAAGCTTCACCAATCATCAAAAGGCCTACTAATATCACAAATCTGTTGCTCGAAACGAGAAGAAGAGTTACGAAAGATTTGTTTGTTTTTATCTCCGTCTCTCCCTCGGTCTGTGTACTTTTAAAACCGATCAAACAAATGTTGAAATGTCACAATCACTCTTCAATCCCCGCTCAAAACTAGCACAGAACTACCGCATCAACGAGCATGGGAAATGCCCCCAAAAACCGCCGATATTCTACACCGCCTGAACCCGACAGTGGCTGACCGCAAACTGAAGCTTGTTTGATCGTTCTCTACGCGCGCGCACTCTCTCTCTCGCAGATTCTTTCACCTCTGTTCTCTCGCACTCTCTTGGCCGCACTTTGTGGTGCCTCACGAGGAAAATAGAATAGGGATGATCCATAAATGACGTAGCATTTTTTGAGTGATTTTTAACACCCCCCCTCCCCTATCGTAGCATTTCGTCACAAACCTCTAAATACCCCCTGATAATTACGTAGCTTGACGGTAATTCTCCCCCCCCCCCCCTTGTCACCAAAAAATATAAAAAAATGAAAAACGGTGTTAGTTATTCCCCTTTTAAAAAGCTACGTAGCATGACATGACCCCCTACCCCCCTGTCGGCACACATCATCACAAAATACAATACTCCCCCCTCCCCCACATAATGCTACGTCATTTATGGATGATCCCATAGGATGTAGGTACCTACGTAGGTACCTGCTGTCTATTTCAACTGCAACCATCATCTCATCAGCCGCGGATCGAATGACGATCGCAACGGTACCTAACAGAGAACCGAACCACTACAGTCCGGCTTTGACGGTTCGGGAAGGAATCAGTGTACAACTTATTCTACAAACCAAACCAATCAACAGAAACAACACCCGCACTTGAGAGTTTGTATGCTATCGAGAAATGCAGGTGGGAGAGCTTACTGTATGCTCGTCGTGCCCGTAAGCAGCATGATGCTCGCGAGGCGCACTCGCTCTTCCCACATCGATTGAAAACAACACATCACGAAGCAGCTGTTTTGCAACCACGAGAATGGGCTGAGTGATATGCAAACGGCAGGTTGCTTCGTGTGCAACGTTTGGGGGAAAGTATTGCGATCTCGGCAAAAGCCCCATATAGAACAATTCCACTAAGATTGATCCAATAATTTGATACAGATGCAATTTTTTACATTTTACTTACTAATTAGCGAGCACAGCACTTTTTTAGTTCTTTTTGTGGTCCCAAATGACTGTGCAAATTATAGGAGCAATTGGTTGCTCCTAGGATTTGTGCACTGCGATTAAATTTTGTATGGAAATTAATATGAAAAAATGAACTTTTATTTATCTCCACTCACACAGGGCGCTATTTCACTCAAATTGAAGAATTAATGCAATTAAGGAGTAGTCCAGAATGTTTTCATTACTTACAAGAATTCCATTACTTACAAGAATCATCAATATTATTTTCGTTTTTCTCATCACGAATCCAACCTACAAAAGTTTTTTCAAGCCCAAAAAAAAATTTGGGCACTGGAGGGTTAATGCTTTTTTCCATAAACCTAATAGTTTCTGAGTTATCAGGGATTGAAAAATGTTAAATTCAATTAAATTTATAAAATTTAAAAAAATATTTCGTGAATCTCAAACACTCACAACTTGAAAAAATATCATATTCAGCTAAAGTTAAAAATTCGTGTCAATAATTTTCAGCTAAAAATGCAAAAAAAAAAATGGATGGAACTAAAATTTTAGTTATGATTCTGACGTGGAATGACTCGCATTCTGCAAATTTAAGACTTTTTAGGTGGTGTCCAAGTATTATAAGCAAAACAGTTTTTTAAAGTAGCTCCAAAAACAATTTTTTTTGATAAAATTATTATATTAAGAAGATTGTGTGAAAATTTCAGAATGGAACTAGAAGTATTTTACGAGATATTTCAATTATAACAGGCCTATCACTGGGCGTTTAGTGTAAAATTGCCTTGTTTTAAGTTGATAATTGTACTATCACGCAAAGTATTCTGATATCCACCCCAAATTATTACACAATCTTTTTAACATGATTCTTAATATTTAACAAAAATAATAAGTAATAAATTGGTTCCATCTACAAAAAATGGTATTTGTTCCTAATAATTGCAGGTTTCATTTGTTATATAACAAAAAAAAAATTGCGATTTTTTTAATATTTTTTCAATATATCGAATCGTTCCCGAGTTATCAGTGATTGAAAAATGTTTTATTTTATAAACTTCAAAAGTTCAAAAACTAATAACTTGAAAAAAAAATTATATTGAACCAAAACAAAAAATACGTGTCGATTATTTTCAGCTAAAGAATGCAAGAAAAAAATTGGAAGGAATTAACATTTTGGTTGTAAATCTGACGTGAAATGACCCATATACTCATAAAAATGGCCCTAATTAATCCCCTCCTCCCCCCTAATCTAGATAAAATTTTATCACTCCCCTCGTGATTTCTAGTTTGAATATGGTTGTAAAATGTTCCGCTTAGTTAATAATTAATTGCTAAATTGCTGCTAAAAATCATAAAGCGCATTACTTTTTTTCGAGAGTTGTCCTATTGAGCTATAGAGCTAGGGCTCCCCGTCAGAATCACACACTACAATTGCAGACGAGACAGGCAATGTCACCCAATAAAACACTGCTTTAGGCCAATTGTAGCGGGCCGTGGTTCTGAATATGACATTCATTGTACGGTTCAGGTATGTGCGGACGTAGGGACTCGCGATCGCGTGTATCATCGCGAAGGGATCGAGCATTTGTACGTTAACGTGTTCGATCGCGTGTGCGTTTGTATGTCGCGGTTGCTAACGTGTATGTAATTTCGCGTGTATAAATTCTATATTAAAACTGATTGCCTTTCGAATATACGCGTGCGTTCTAGAATGGTCGCACGCGGACCGTGATCTGCACTGATAGAATATATTCGTAAATCGCTGCGAATTAGATTCGTACAGACAATTTTCATAAAATATACGAATTTTTTCATACATATGATGAATCATTCGTAGTTCAATTGAAACACTTTTATTTTTTATTACGAGTTTTTCGTGAAAACCACGAAACGACTTTCGTTGGCTTATTACGAAACGGCTTCATTAGGCAAACGAATTGTTCACTGCTATATACGAAAGTCTTCGTAATATTTACGAGCATCATTCGTCAAACCGTCAACGTCAAAGGAGAGGTAGAATATGGTTCAATAATTGTTGATCATCACGACTATCTCGGTCTGACTATTTAGTAACCGTATCCGTGTCCTCCGGTTTCAGGAAGATTTCCTGAACCTCTTTCGCTTCCATTTGATCCATAATCCGGAGCAGTACGGATCCAGTTGAGCCATCGCTCGTTGGTTTTGTATGAAGAAGTTCGAGTTTTTCTCTGCTGGAGCAATGTACAAATAATATGCTATTAAATACGAAAACTTTTCTAAGATGAACGAAATGAATTCGTGCGACCAACAAAATCGTTAGTATTATATGCAAACATTTATTAAAATAAACGAATCATTTCGTTTCATTTACCAAAATTATGTCGTTACCAACGACAACAATCGTGCAATTTACACTAAATAAGTAAATATTACGAAAACTTTCGTTCATCAAGCGGCCATTTCTTCATACCACAATAAAATCGATTTTGCCAGATCGGGTTTTTAAATAAAAAATCGGTGTTGTCAAATATCGATCCCAAAAGATCGAATGAAAAAAATATGCTAATAAATACGAAAACTTTTCTAAGATGAACGAAATGAATTCGTGAGACAAACGAAATCGTTCGTAATATACACAAACGTTTATTAAAATAAACAAAACATTTCACGAAAAATAATGTCGTTATCAACGATAACATTCGTGCAGTGTACACTAAATAAGTAAAATTTTGGAAAACTTTCGTTCACCAAGCGGCCATTTCTTTACATCACAATCTTTCTAGTCCTCAATAATGATGAGCAGGTTGAAATAAAATCGATGTTACCAGATCGATCCCTTTAATTAAAAAAAATCGGTACTGTCAAACATCGATCCTAAAAGATCGAATGCGACCAACGAAATCGTTCGTAATATTCACAAACGTTTATTAAAATAAACGAAGCATTTCGTTTCATTCCCGAAAAATAACATCGTTTTCAACAATAACATCCGTGCAACGTACACTAAATATGTAAAATTTACGAAAACTTTCGTTCATCAAGCGGCCATTACTTCACACCACAAACTTTCTAGTCCTCTATAGAGGCGAGCAGGTTGAAATAAAATCGATTTTGCCAGATCGATCCTTTTAGATTAAAAAATCGTTGTCATAAATCGATCTTAAAAGACGGATTAAAAAAAATAATATTCCAACGAATACGAAAACTTTTCTAAGATGAACGAAATGAATTCGTGTGACCAACGAAAACGTTCGTAATATACATAAACGAAACTATTCGCTTCATTCACGAAAAATAATGTCGCTATCAACGATAACATTCGTTCAATGTACACTACATAAGTAGCATTTACGAAAACTTTCGTCCATCAAACGACCATTTCTTCATACCACAATACAATCGATTTGGCCAGATCGATTTTTTTAAATTAAAAAAAAATCGGTGTTGTCAAACATCGATCTCAAAAGATCCAAATTACAAAAATAATATGCTAATAAATACGAAAATTTTTCTATTATGAACGAAATGAATTCGTGAAACCAACGCAATCGATCGTAATATACACAAGTGTTTATTAAAATAAACAAAACATTTCGTTTCATTCACGAAAAATAATGTCGATATCAACAATAACATTCGTGCAGTGTATACCAAATATGTAAAATTTACGAAAGCTTTCGTTCACCAAGCGGCCATTCTTGTTCATGAAATGAACGAAACCTACTATTTACAATGCACGAAAATACTTCGTTGCAGAAAACGACGAAAAAATTCGTGTATTTTAGGTTCAATTTCATAATATTTACGAATTTATATTATCAGTGTGATCTGATACTTAATTTTTCGTGTACGGTTCGAATTCGAGAACAAAGTGGGTTCTGCCATATCACTAGAGTTCCCAGTCATGTCGCCATGGAACGTGTTGTCTAGTGGATACGAGCTTTATTTTTTGGTATAACTGAATGTAATGAATATAAGTTGCTAGAATGGAGGGAAAAGATTTCCGGACGTGACCGATTCAAGATCGCGCGCGTTTGCGGGTTCGCGTTTGAGAACGCGTTTGTAAACTCGTAAGTACTAAAACGTTCACATTTTTATTTAGTTTTCGGTGTACGGATATGTTGCAGCATTTGTATGTTTATTTGTCGCGTGTATGTAACGTCATGTGTATAAATTCGATTTTTATGTCGCAATGGAACGTGTAGTTTAGTGAATATGAGCATCATCTTTTTGATTGGTCTAGCTGAAGGCATCGGACTTATGCTACTAGGGCCGAGAAAAGGGGTTTTCGGACGAAACCGATTCATGATTGCGCGAACACGGGGATTTGGAGGTTCATTCTTGAGACCGTGTTTGTAAATTAATAAGTGCTAAACCATTCACTTAGTCACCGGGATGTTATCCTGTTTGCGAGATGGTGGTTGTGGGTGGATGATCGCGAAGGACTCGAACGTTTGTATGTTGATCGCACGCCACAACCCGTAACTCCAGAACCGGAAGTCGGATTGGGATGAAATTTAATAGCAATTTACAGGGGCGCAATACCTTTCATTTGGTTGAATCGGTCTAGCCATCTCCGAGAAACCGATGTGACTGTTGTTCTGAATTTAGATGCTTCCGCCGGGGCTTTCGGAACCGATGATGGTGGCTAATGTGGCCAAAGAGACTTTCAATGGATGATAGTGACCTAATACTACAAATCGAAGCAGTTGTGGTCATATTTTGGAAAAAAATTCACCTTTATACATTCATTGCAGAATTTATTAAAATCGACATTTTCTGCGTGATCCTACTCATCACCCTGTAATTCTGGAACCGGAAATCGGATCCATTAGAAATTCAATAACAGCCTATGGGAACGTTGTACCTTTCATTTGAGACTAAGTTTGTCTAAATCGGTTCCGCCATATCTGAGAAAAATGAGTGACATTTTTGGTCACATACACACACAGATGCACATACACACATACATACACACGCACAGACATTTGCCGAACTCGGCGAACTGGATCGAATGGTATATGTCACTCGGCTCTCCGGGCATCCGTTAAAAAGTCGGTTTTCAAAGCAATTGCAATACCTTTCTATTGAGAAAGGTAAACAACACTAAATGACCCCCTCCCCCTAATCTTACGAATATTACATTATCCCGTCTTGTACGTGTATAAGTTAGCTGTATAATTTGTTTAGTTTCATTATGTGGGTCATTCCAAGCGAAGTGATCAAGTCACGTGTTATCGACTTTCATGGATTTGAACCAAATTTTGAAGGATTGTTCATCTAGGGCCAATATATGAAAATCCAAATTTTTGTGTCAATTGAATGACCCCTCGGTCCATGAGAGCACCCCCTATTTTGACAAATTGCCAAAACCTTTGATTTTCTGTTAATCCTATCTCCGGTTCTATTTACTCTAGAATCAAAACGCAAGATGGGTTTTGAAGAAAATTGTGCAAGGAATCTAGAAAAAATATTAATTTTTGGCAACAGTGCTGCCAACTATGCGATTTTTTCAGTTAAATATTAACAGTTAATTTTTCTCTCAATACATATATTTTAACTTTGGAAATTCTAATGCCATCTTGTTCCTCAGACATTTTTACATCAAAAACACTTAATACCACAATGCCTTGAATGGTCTATCTGTTTAGAAATCGCATGAATAAAATTGAAATAACTTGTCCGTGACATACAGAAGAAGGCGTTTTTGGTCAATGAGTCTATCCGCTGCAACTCGACGTTCTCCTCTCCGACCAATCTGAAAAGAGGGTTTCAATCCGAAAGGAACGCCGAACGCTCTGAAATCGGAGATCATCACTGTTATCGGCGAAAGAAATCGGTGTTTCTTATCATTGGCGTTACGCATAATACGTGGAAGATAACAATTTCTTCAACTTCACACTCGAATAAAACATCGAATAAGTTGCTACAATCAATTGGATTTTCTTGGGGAGAAGTTACCCTTTTTCGTTTATTTTTAATATGTGGCACACGACCTTTCTGGTAGAATTAAATATTTCACTAGGCTGAAATATTTTTGGAAACCGTTATAGTCTTGAAAAAAAAACTGATTTAATAGAAAATGAGAAAGACTGTTTGAGAAAAATACACGGTGTCCTGAGAAAGGTTGTCGCTGTTGAAAAAGTCGAGGCAAACCAGGAGCTATCAAGTTTTGAGGCCAGATCGAACGAAGGTTCAAACCGGACTGAATGTCTTCTGTTTGATTTTAATATATTGTAATATATTGTAATATACTTCTCGCTAATTACACATTCTCCACAATTTAAAAAAATGGAGAAGTCTACATACATTTTTGGGAAAGGGGAGGGGGGGGGGGGGGGGTTTGAATTGAAGGGGGTAAAAAGTGTAAAATTTAAGTGCACGTGATTTATGAATGATTCCTAAATAGACCATATTAAACACCCTGTATCAACCATAACAGTATCCAGCACTCAGGTACACAATAACCTTTTCGATGTTCTATGTCCGTGCCTCCGAAATTAAAGCCCACGCCATTCTTTAACAGTTCAACCACAGGATCTTTTATAACATCGATGATCCTTAACAAAACAATTCTCTCCCTTATAGATGAATCGATTTGCTGTTCAATTCGCATTGCACCACCACTTTGAGAGAACCAAAAACAGATGAGCTTAGCGGTAGTGGGCTGCTATAATAGAGATCATAAATCAAGAGAAAGAGCGTAAAAGCGCCTCCTATAGCAGATGCGGGAGAGAACTAAACGTATGTGTGCCAGTCGACACTGATGATGACAGAAGTATTTTCCGAGTGGAATATGTTCATTCATGCCAAGATGAACCGGAGAATCACTGTGCCGTTTGGTGGATGGGGCTGTTGTAGCAACGTTGAGCCAATGCTGGTGCCGTGGAAGCAAGGTGGGTCAAAATAATAAACACCTCTATTTCAACTGCATCGAGAAGTGGTAGCTTAGCAGAATGAAAAAAAGCAAAACAAATTGAATATTAACTTACCAACTATAATATAAATCTGGTTATGGTTCAACAAGCCGTGGCAAGTAATAGTGACCGAGAAGAGATGTGTTGAAAAACACCATGTGATATGTAGTGAAGTTGAGATGAGCAAGAAGAGGTGCTTATTGCTGAATCAATATACTCGCTCACTTCACTCGTCGTCGCCGTCATCGTCGTCGTCCCTGGATAGATAATAACCAAGTCACATTGTGTGGAGGAGGAGGATCAGCCTTTGGCTGCCCTAGCGAAACGAAGAAGGTGTTTCTTTATTTTGTTTTTCCATTCATTCTGGTTCATTGTGTGTGGGCCGGGGTTAGTACGCCTGTCTGACAACCAACCAGTGCAGCGCAGTGTTACCGACTACCGGGTGATGTCGTAAAAGGTGTGAATGAGAGAAAATTGGGAAATCAATGAAACATGATATCGTTAGCAGGGTAAGAAGGCAAGGTAGTTAGAAATCGGCAAAACTTTTCAGTCTAGCCTTTTCGTAGTCCGTCGGTGAGTTGGTACCGGTATCGGAAATGCGAGACATTAATCAAATCCTTGGTGGATTGAAATGTCTCTGGACTGATAAATGGAAGGCTCAATTATATTTCGACATAGTCATTTCTAGAGAAAAGATTCAAAATTAAATAAAGAATATAGATAAAGAAATTTAAAAATTCAGATATTCAGAAGTCAAAGGTTCAAAAATTCAAATATCCAAAGATTCAAAGATTTTAAGATTCAAGATTGAAAGATTCAACAATTCAAAGATTCGAAAATTCATAGATTGAGAGATGCAACGATTCGTAGATTTAAAGATTCAAAGAATGAAAGGATCAAAAATCGAAAGATTCAGGGTTAAAAAATTTAATAATTCAACTATAGAAGTTAACATGCAAGGATACAACGATGATTTTGGTGCAAAGATCAAAATATTCAGATATCAAAGATCTTAATATCAGAAGATCGGAAGACTCGAAGACCAATACAATGTTCCAAAAATTCAAAAGAGCTTAAAGACACGAGAACCCAAAAATTCAATCCAAAGATTCAAGGACGTATCAACCCAACTATCTAAAGATGTAGCGCTGCATTACTTGAAAGATCTGAATATTCAATTATTTAAACATTAAAAGATCCTATTACTCCTGAATAGCATAATTCAAAAATTTATGGAAGATTCAAAAGAACCGACATACCGAAGAATCCAGAAAGTTTCAACACTCCGGAAGTTTAAAGAAGAAAAGATCCAATAATGCCAAACTTCAAAGACATAAATTTAAAGAGTCAAAGAACCTAAAATCAAGCATCAGTAGCGACTGGCTCAAATGGCACGCTGCCCATGACGATCGGAGATTTGCACCTTGTTGTGATTTGCCTTTTCTTCATTTTTCTGATTGGAAGAATTGGGGAATTGGTACAGTCAGAGATACAGAAAATAACATCACAGGGAACATACAACATAGAAGAATTCTTTTCACTCCCAAGGGATCAAAGGACACTTCTCGAAGAGCGGATATTGAGATAACAGAACCCCCGAGGAGATATTGTCATTCAAATTCGGCTGAAACCGATTTCGATTTATAAACTTTTGCCGTGACCTTTTGCAAGGCATAGTTCAATTGAATATCCTACCCTCCCCCCCCCCCTTTCGCCAGAAATTACAAAGATCGATCGTCGATACTGCAAAAATACTGGTCCATTTTCTCTATAATCCAATTGGTTCTCAGATGCTCCCAGCAAACTCTATAGCTCTTTACCACACTGGGCTAAGCACAATAACATATCCTTGAGTTCCACCTCCCCTCCTTTGTATATCGAACGAAAAATCCGGATACGCAATTATATACGATACTAGCTAATACCCATCGCGCGTTGCTGCGACTTTCAACGTAATAGGAGGAAAACACAATATGTTTTGTAGCGCCATCTGGTGGGCAGATAATCCTCAACCAATAGCACACAAACACAATCCATAACAAATGCCTACTACGTATAAATTTTTACGGCAAGCGGTTAAGTCGTTTGGGAGTCCATAAATCATATACATACAAACATTGACTTTTATATATATATATAGATATAGATAGATATAGATATAGATATAGATATAGATATAGATATAGATATAGATATAGATATAGATATAGATATAGATATAGATATAGATATAGATATAGATATAGATATAGATATAGATATAGATATAGATATAGATATAGATATAGATATAGATATAGATAGATAGATGAAGTTGCGAAATCGGATTCACAAAGATCACGCGAATAATACTCAGCGCGCTGAACAGTAGCCACGCGATAATTGAGTTTGCAATGTTCAGTTAGTGTACTGACCAGGATACTGCAATTGCACTTGGAAAAATGCTACAAATTCTTTGACATTTTTGGACTCACATCCGGCAGAACAATGTTTATTGGAAAGTAAGTTTGCAAGCTACGCCAATGGTTCGCATGTTCGGATGCAACCCAAGAGCAAATCGTGTACTTTATTCAACTTATCGACAATAGTAGAACTGGTTCTGAACCATATCAGAAGAGTTCGCTATGGCCTGTCAGTCCCAGTCAAATTGTTAACTTTATCACTCGTATTCACTGTTGCATAGTTACATCAATGGAACAGAAATCATAGTCATATGCAGTAGAGCATATGGTTAAGCATATCCTTAAAGCTGTAGCAAAGATCGTGGATTACAAAGTTTCCGGTGCCCAACCAAGGCCCAATCAGCCCTACACTAAGTTGAATCACTGGTTGAAATGTTGAGCCATTTGGGATTTTTGGTGTTCCTGATAGCGATGGAAGCTCTGGACCTCGATTTTGTGCCAGCGCTTCCTCGAGGAATTACATTTGGTGTCCTTTCAAGAGACAAATTGTAGCCTGTACAAGGATTTTTATCCGTCTATAGTTCGTATGGACAGTAATAGATATCCCCACATGGGGAACGTCATAGTCGAACTTTTCCCGAGCCAAGAGAGCATGGTTTGTGATAATGAATGGGGAAGCTCTCTTTAGTATTTCTGTAAAAAAAAGATTGTTGTAACCATGATTCTCTGCGATTTTGCCACATTTGCATGTATTCAGTACAAACCAGTTGAACGTGCGTCTACCGTTTCAAGAAGTATTTCGTTTCAATTAGCTAAGTAGGTCACCCGATACGAGTACATTCAATTTTGTCCAGTCTAGTGCGATTACCATTTAATATTTTCACATAGTGGAGAAAGGGGTCAAGCCCTTCACCACATGCATAACCATCTCGAATCGGTGACCACACCGTCGATCTCAACTATGTGGACAGATATGTAGACGCGGTTATAGTCCGTTATAAAACACATGCCGTCAGCAATGCCATTTGTTTGATTTGGACGGGATATCATAATTCTGAGCTTATCTGGGCGAACTTTCGAGATATTTGCCACGACTCAATATTTCTGTGTCAGTTCTTTCGAAATCTAGCCCACTTCAAACACCTAGTGTCAACTGATTTCACGAATATTCAGTTAAAGATTTGCAACTGAAATTTACATGAAATGAACAACAGTCAAACAGGAACGAGGTTCGGTTGAATCATTTGGAAATCTGGTTTTCGGAGTTTTAACAAGTTTCCCACCAGCGGATATAAATTCAACGGTTGGTGAAGAAACAAATATTTCTCGGATTGTAGATAGCGGATAAATGCTTATATTTTCTAGTGAATCGTCCGCTTAGTGAACTAATCTGCACGCACGGTTTCCCGGAAAAATGCCCCATTCGTTGCCTTCAAACACCTAGCGTTTTACATCCTGTATTGCCTGTTCCCGAAGTTGCCGCACATTCTGAGCAGTTTCTTTCCGTTTACTACCAGTAAGAAGAATGAGAACGAAAACACAAGAATTCCGTCTAACGCTTACTTCTAGTGACTACGACGTCATTGTCGGAAACCTGGCTGCGTGAAGACGTATTAAATGCTGAGCTCTCGTCGAACTACGTAATATACCGCTGCGACCGCAACTCAACAACCAGTCATATGCGCCGAGGCGATGGCGTCCTAAACCTCACAGGTTCCCAGCAAAGCTTGTCTGAAATTGAACGCTTGGAGCAAATCACCGTGCATATCGCCCTCCCGAATCAATCTGTATATATTAGCTGTGCTTATCTAAGGCCAAATAGTGATCCGGATTTCTATCACGCGCACGCTAATGCCGTTGAAACAATTCTAGACAAGGCTGGCAGCACCGACACTGTTCTCGTCTTTGGAGACTACAATCTTCCACGCCTTCAGTGGTCGCTCGACAACGATCTAAAATGTTACCTACCTATTAATGCCTCTTTGGAACAAGAAATAGCTGTAACGGAGTCTATGGTTGCAGGCGGTCTGTGCCAGATCTGCTCCCTGACGAATGTGAACGGGAGGATCCTCGATCTTGCATTCGTAAACAACACCGATATCGCAGAGTTGCTTGAACCTCCGACTGCTTTTCTCAAAGTCGATCCTCACCGCCAACCGTTAGTCCTGCGGTTAGATGTACGTACCAAAACTGGAGATGATTCATTTCATTCAATTGACGACCTCGATCTTGACTTTAACAGTGACGAAATCTCCGCACTGATTGTCACTGTCGACTGGATCGACTTAATGTGTTGTAATGAGCTTGACGACACAGTCGCGCTGTTCTATGGCAAAGTATATGATATTCTCCGCCAAAAGGATCCACTGAAACGAGTCAACAGGAGGGTGGATTCCAAATTTCCGTAAATTTGTTTTCTGATTTCATTCGCGGAGTGTTTAGAAGCGACTATACCGTACCTTCGGAGGAGAATTTCGAAACATTGCCATCGTACAACATAAATCTCCCTCGTCCCGTTGTAAGACTTGAAGGCTCTGACCGTCGTCGATTCGTCGAAAGGGCCTGGCCCCGATCATGTCTCGCCCCAATTAAGAAAAAGATGCGCCCATGTGCTGTCTGTTCCAGTGTACATCATTTACAATCGCAATCTCGCTGAAGGCATTTTTCCTATCGCATGGAAAGAAGCTGCAACCATTCCCATTCAACTGTCTCTCCAATGTTCTCGAAAAGCTGGTCTACAACGTCACGTATGCAGCTGCATCCCACATTATCTCGAAGTATCAACACGGGATTGTCACGAAACGATCAACAACTTCTAACCTGATAGCTTACACTTCTATGGTGTTTCCCGGCGTCGAAAAGCGTCATCAGGTCAATGCAATTTACATCGATTTTTCAAAAGCTTTCGACAAAGTACCGCACAACATCGTAATCCTGAAATTAAAGCGTTTGGGATTTCCCACCTGGCTGACTAACTGGTTGCAGTCGTATCTTTCCGATCACTTGGCATTCGAGAGTATAAAAAGCACGCGCTCAAGCACATTCAGAACAACCACAGGTGTCCCGCCAGGCAGTCATCTGGGCCCGCTTATTTTTATTTTGTTTATTAACGATATCTGTAATCGGTTCAAGTCTGGGAAATTGCTATACGCGGGCGGTTTCAAAATCTTCCGAACTATCGCTTCGACACTTGACGCCGTAGTGCTTTAAGAAGATATCTGTACTATTCAAGAATGATGCACGCTTAACGGAATGGAAGCCAACGTTAATAAATGCAAAGTAGTTAGTATCGGACGCTTGCTTACTCCAGGACGTTATGAATACAGCCTAAAAGGAAGAACAATTGAAAGCGTCGACTCGATCCGTAACTAGGGAGTGCTCTTCGATAGGAGCTTTTCCGATCATATCACCGCGACAACTGCTAAGGCTTTCGGAATGCTGGGATTCTTAAAGCGGAACACGGCGGACTTCGATGATTTCTACGCACGTAAAGCACTTTACTGTTCCCTGATCAGAAGTGTTCTGGAGTATGCTGTGGAAGTGTGAGCACCATACCATGCCGTTGAAACTAGAACGTATACAAAGATGTTTTGTGCAATTCGCCCTCAGGAAACTTCCATGGAATGATCCAGTTGTGTTGCCTTCTTATCCCGATAGATGTATGCTATTCGGTCTGCAGAATCTTGCGACTCACCGTATCTTCCGGCAAAGAGTTTTTATTTTCGACTTGCTTTCAGGTAATATCGACAGTTCCGATCTTCTCTCGGGCATTAATTTGTATGCGCCTCCTCGTGTTCTTCGTAACCCAATCTGTTGTGGTTCCCTAGACACCGTACTTCATATGGAGAAAAAAAACTCTAGTAACAATTGTGGTTTTATGATAGTTTTAAAGCCACTGATAAAACTTAGATTGCACTTGTAGCTTGCTATAAAACTTCAATTGTTTCTTGGAAATACACTGGAAAGATTTTGCCACAAATTTAACGAAGTTTCTTCAGTGTTTGATTTTAACATTTCCAAGCATGGATATAAGTTATTAATAAGAAATATATAGTTTTAAAAGGTGTCTGTACGGTGTACACCGAAGATAAGAAATAAACAAATAAATAAGTAAGCTGACTCCAGAAATTCTCCGGCGAGAATGGTCCACCAGCCACATTCTAACACCTGAATTCAAATGATATTGCAGACAAATCTGCAACCTATCTTTTTAAATTTCACAAAACTTTAAGTTCTCTGTTGGAGAACATTCGGTAGATTTTCCCAAAATTAGTTTTCGTGTTTTATTATGAAAGTCATGCATACTTCGAAAATAAAATTAGTTTTAAATTGATCGATCCATGTGTCAATTTTGCTCAATTTTTCATCGGCATATTTCGGCTTCTGTGCACATTGTGCAATGGAATAATATACCTGCGGGACGCTGAAACCTTAATTGCTTTATAAACAAAGCAAAGATAAATAATAAAGTAAGTCGGGATAAATATAAGTACCATTGCTAAGTACACACTTAATTATTGTTCGAAAGTCGAACAGAATATGAAAGTCAATGTAAACACTAAAGGGGCGCCAATTTGAGACTCCGCCAAGGGCGCCACGCTTCGGCTCTGCATGCAAGAGGCATTTCACGTGTATTTGTCATGCCATTTTTGCTGAAAGCTACGAAGACGAGGTTCAGTAATTTTCCAACGTAGAACGTAGCATCCAGAAGATACCAAAGACGTTGGCTTATAATCGCCTGAAGCGAACCCCGAATTAACGACATTAGGGGCGTGACCATCATTTGAATCCTACGATTTTCGAAGAAGCAAATATCCACTGTGTCAGAGATTGGCACACAACACAACCCACGACACTCCGCGTGCGACTGGCATATTTTAGTCATGCCAGCCATTCAGTTCTCTACACGGAGAAACACCTCGACTTGAGGACTCCTGTTTCCAATGGCCTCTTACGACATGGGAGCAGGAAACTAGTGGGTGAATCTTTGGCTGAGATACACGGCTTTTAGGCTGGTTTTGTCCGGAGAAAGACAATAGACTGTTATCAACCTCCTACCCGAGCAAATACACATGGGTTCAAACACCACACCCTTGAAAATACCTTAAACATGGTCCGTGTCAAAATTCACAACCATCAAGACACCATAAAATGGTCTCAATAACCCATAAATACACCAACATTTGGTATTTTATATGGGATCTACCGGACCATGGTGATGATGTTTTCATGGGTTGAACCCATTTCAAACACCCATGTCAAACCCCATGAGCATGGGGGTATTATGGGCTTTTCGTTTGCTCGGGTATTGGGCTACAGCCACAATGACCGGAGGATAAAAAGATCCCCAATTGCCAAGCTTCAAAGACACAACGATAAAAAATTTGAATACAAGGATCCATAGATTCACATTCAAAGACGTAAAGATCCTATGATTCAAACATGTAATGATCCAACGATGAGAAGATTTATAAATTCCAAATGTCAAAGATCTAAACTTGAAAAAGTAAAAAAAAATCAAAGATTGAATTATCTGAAGATAATTTTTTTTTTCCAAAAATCAAAGTTCGAAAGACAAAAATATTCAATGAACCCATGACTCAAACATTCAACGATCCAAAAATTCGAAGATGAAATGATTTAAAAATCTCTAGTTGCAAACAAGCTGTATTCCATTTCTGTTAATCAACTGAATCCTTTGATTAGTTATGGAATTTTCGTTTCGACTTCGTCTCACCAGAATCCGACACTAACTTAGTGACAGAGATAAGCTGGCACCGGATTGACGCTAGCTCCAAAAAAACGAAAACAATATTTGTGTTTCTGAGCAAACCCCTAGTCATGCGTGATGTCCTGCAAGAACTGGATTCTTTTTCGCGCAATCACCTCACCAAAATAGTGACTTTATGTAATTCCCCGTTAACGTCACTAAATGAGATTGTGAGAATAGGGTTCCTAATTGCATCGATCTTTTGCAGACTCGTTGGAGAGTTATATTTCACATAGCAATGTTAGAGTCCTAAATAGTAAAACCAATAAATGGCTCAAAAAACGATTGACGTGTGCTAGATTTTCATCTAAGCTAACGACTAATAAGCAACTATTTACAAGGCCACTACTCCTTACTATGAACTTTTTAGGTGCTTGATTGCTTAACGTGCCACCGCGGCTAGAGATTCAAGATAATCCACCGTCGGTGGCGCGTGTTTGTCAATTGCCAAAGGGGGAATTTGCACTCGAATGAACTTTTATTTGCTTCAGTCAATTAACGGGTGTTGGTAGCCGTGGTAAAAGTTTGCCACGAACCATCATCGTTGAAATTGCGTTGATTTACTCGCACGAATGTGCAAACAGCTGCTGTTACTGGTCGGTCAAAAAATATGATCAAGTCGACGGACGGGCGGACGGATGGATGATGATGATGATGGATTCCCGCCTCGGTCAAGAATGGATTGATACTCTTTTACTTTGCTAAAGATGAATTCCTTGCTCTCCGTTGTTGGTTAGGTTCTTGGTTCAAACACCAAGAAAGGAGATTGAACTTTCAATTCCTCGAAAAATGAAGAACTAAAAATAAAAGGAATTTGATTAGTCACGCTGAGTTTAACCCTCTGGTACTGGGATGCAGCACTATTTTTTTTTAAAGAGAAAAAAACGAAAGAAATCAATAACCGAAGATCCTAGTTTAAAAACGAGCTGCTCGAACCAGCGGAGAGGCCTTGGTATGGAATTTCGATGAGGAAAAGCAAGCAACCGAGACTACCTACAGCGAAGTGAATTCGATTGTGTACTTTTATCGACGAAGGACTGCTGTAACCGAGGGAGGACTCACCGCACCAGCCATCAAGAAGATGCAATATCAAAGCGAGATGCCAAGCGTGTTTCATTTCATTTTTAGATTTATCCGACCTAGGCGTCATGATGCCTCGAGTTCCGATAGCCTTCAGAGCAAAGGTGAACGTTATCTTCTAAGATGGGCAACCTGTGCGTAAGTGGCTACATTTAGGGTTTCGGCACACATGAAAGTGTTCCTATTCCTCGAAGGTAAATAAAGCTTTCAATCTAGTTACAGGATAACCGAAATTCCTATGGTTTTAACTATTGGATTCCATTCCACAGAACTGGCGAAGCCAATGTGCCTTCTCAAACCAGCAACGGTCCACCGCACAGTGGGACCAATCCAAAAAAGGTGGGACAAAACCTATTTGAGGCCTTAGATGTCATTTTAGAGCCAGCATTTCTTCGTAGGATTTGTTCACAATATTATTCTGCAACTTTTTAAATAGAATATTTTGTTGTTGGACTAAAGTAGAGTACCCGAGCAAAAAAATTTTTTCAAAAAATTATTTTAGAGGGTTGATGTCTTCGACAAAGTTGTAGAATATTATGTTTTGAATAACTTCTTCTAAGATACTACAGACATCAGACCTCAAATTTGAGGCAAAATGGTTGTTTTTTGAAAATATTATCAAAAAACCAGTTTTTCGATATTTCCATGCTAAAAACCTCAATTGATTAACTCAACATGTTCTACAAACTTGCAGGTAGCACTAAAATACAACTTTTTGTTGAAGGAACTAATAACCTAAAATCAACATTTTGGCTTCTAAAACTATTTTTCATATAAATTTACTCTATTTTCATTAAAGATTTCTGTTTTTAGGTGCACTTTTGTGCAGCTAAACTTTGATTATTCCGATACTGTATTATTCGTAGAATAAAATCAATACTACATAGAAACAGGATATAGTTGGACGCGTTGTTTGGGTGACCATTCATGTACGACGATTTATAACATAAAATGCGTTTATATTATTTTTAATTTATATACATTATTAGCTATTAACAAAATCTTATAGTTTGCACGCACTTACAAGCATGTAAAACATATTGAGTTGATTAATTATGGTTACAGTACGGAAAAGTGAAAAAATAATATAAATTTTGAATTTATACTGCCAAAGAACAACGATTTCGGATTAAAAAATAAATCTTCTGTATGTATAAGGTATTTTTAACAAAAATGTTCGAAATTGAATATTATACAACTTTGCTGAAGTCCTCAACCATCTAAAAAATAGAAATGATTTAATTATATTGTGAATATTTTTCCACACACATAGGTTCTATAATATCTAAGGCCTCAAATAGGTATTGTTCTACCTTATGAGTTGGTAGAACTAATCTTATTGGTTAAACTAAAGTAGAAATCCCGAACTAAAAAATCAAATTTTGTTTAAATGGTTGAGGTCTTCAGCAAAGTTGTCAAATATTGTATTTGGAACAATTTTGTTGAAAAGACCATTTATTTATGTTTTGAGCCGAAATCGTTGTTCTTTGGCAGTTTAAATTCAAAATTTATATTATTTCTTCACTTTTTCATATTGTAGCCGTAATTGATCAACTCAATATGTTTTACATGCCTGTAAGTGCGTACAAAATATAAGATTTTGTTAATAGCTAAAAATGTACATAAATTAAAAATAATATAAACACATTTTATGTTATAAACCGTCGTACATGAATGGTCACCCAAACAACGCGTCCAACTATATCCTGTTTCTATGTAATATTAATTTTATTCTACGAATAATATAGTATCGCGATAGCCAAAGTTTGGCTGCACAAAAGTGCACCTAAAAACAGAAATCTTTGATGAAAATAGAGTAAATTTATATGAAAAATAGTTTTAGAAGCCAAAATATTGATTTTAGGTTATTAGTTCTTTCAACAAAAAGTTGTATTTTAGTGTTACCTGCAAGTTTGTAGAACATATTGAATTAATCAATTAAGGTTTTTAGCATGGAAATATCGAAAAACTGATTTTTTGATAATATTTTCAAAAAACAACTATTTTGCCTCAAATTTGAGGTCTGATGTCTGTGGTATCGTAGAAAAAGTTATTCAAAACATAATATTCTACAACTTTGTCGAAGACATCGACCCTCTAAAACAATTTTCTGAAAAATTTTTTTTTGCTCGGGTACTCTACTTTAGTCCAACAACAAAATATTCTATTTAAAAAGTTGCAGAATAATATTGTGAACATATCCTACGAAGAAATGCTGGCTCCAAAATGACATCTAAGGCCTCAAATAGGTTTTGTCCCACCTTTTTGTCCCACCTTTTTTGGATTGGTCCCACTGTGCACCGTTTCCGGAGGTCTTTGTACTCTAAATCACGTGCGGCCCAATTCGATCGTTCCAGTCTGGATCGATCGATTCAGTCGCTCGTTCGTGTCTCAAATTTCAATTGGAAGTTCATTACCACCAAGTAGTAACAGTTGCTGGCACGACACAAGACACTCCACCGCTGACGGACAGATATCCTCTTCGACGATCCAATCGCCCCTTACTCCAGGGCGTAAATATCTGGGTCCTGTTATTCGAAGATAGCGGAGAGCTAAAAGCTCGTACAAACAAAACCCCGGAGCAAACCGACTGTTTCGCTGGCCGGTGGTGCTGTACCGTGTGGTGCCCGGCGCACAGTCAATCACCTTTCTCCATTATATTTGTTGCTTCCTTCTACCATATGTGTACACATATATGGCTAAACACTGAATTCTCATTAAACCAGTTGCCTTTTCCTGCCTTGCCACGGAAGCTTCGCGGGCGGCGGCGGTGATGATGATGATGATGATGATGACCAAGGTCCACTTCATAACAGACACCGGTGCCGTCCGTTTCCACCTTTCTGGAGCTAATCGAAGCAATAACATCCCAAACTACCGCTCGGTCGGTCGTGTCGTCATCCGCACTGCAGCAGCAGTTGGGGCCATCTTCTCTTCCGCACTTACATGGAAATGGTTGTAATTCCTGGAAGTTGGCACGGGGACAGTTAATGACGCCTACTCGCGATTGCACAGACCATTAAGCTGAAAAAAACCACACGGGCACAATTGTGGTGATACCATAACTACCACCACCGCTGCAATGGAACAGCAAAGAGGCGAAGTTTGAATTTCAAATTACCCGTAACTCACCTTCATATTGCCACTGCGAACGGAACTAGAGCACATCCAGTCGGAGCATCAGCTTTTACGTTTACTTCACACCAAGCTGTCACTTTTCGCAAATTTTCTTTATTTTTGTTTTTCTGCTCTTTTGCATTCGAGAGCATGTTTTTACCACGTCGCGTCGCGTCGGCTGATATCGCAGAAAGGCGAAAATTAGCACGGTCGGATGCGGTCAAGGCAAAAAACTGAACGCTGAAATGCGACACAGGAACGGATCCGGAGCAAAACAACGGTTTGCATTATACATTTATTTCTCGTTACAGGACACTGCACTTACCTAGAAGTAAAAGAAGGAGAGAAAAAAAACTTATCAGTGGTATGCTAATTTAAACTTTTTTATTTTGGTTAACTGCACAGTATGGGATCGGATCACACTGGCGTATACTCTACGTATATCTACATTGGTACTGAAATACAGGTACTGAATGGAAATATTTTCGGAACAACTCAAAACTGTCGATGAAAAGTATATCTAGACTTTCAACATAGCGGCCAGCAAAGTGGTAATAGATTAGGATTGATTTTTGTTTTTCGAATTCATCTCGTCAGTAACTAGCACCAACTTGGGGCCAAGTTAGGCGATATATTTAAACTGGTACCGTAAATTAGCACTAGTTAAACACAATAATCCAGACAGTCACACGACACATGTCAACGACGAAAGCAACTCGTTTATCCTGAGTGATGCCCCGGGAAGCAGACAGACAAGGGAAAATGAACTCTTGTTTTTTGGCTAGGGAACAAAACGCCTGGTACTATGAAATATTATATTATCGTCAACAAACCTGAGCTGCTGTCTTCGCTTCCCTGGAAATCATTCAGGAAAAGTTAGTTGCTTTAGGCGTTGACATGTGTCGTGTGACGGTTTGGATTATTGTGTTTTACTAGTGCTAATTTCGGTGCCAGTTTAAATACATCGGCAAACTTGGCCCCAAGTTGGTGCATAAATTGGTTAATCAAATGTTCCCTTTTGGGAATTATTATTGTATATGGCTTTAGATGTTTAAGATTAATAGCTCTTGTTGCACAGAACGGAATATTTTAACTATTTGCTCGAAAAAAGGGTCTAAATATCAAAGTACAGTGATGGCCCGTTTTTATAAACCAACCGAAAAATTTTGTTTGATGAAACGGGAAAGTTTATAAAATCGGGTAATTTTCATTTTTCCATTAAACATAATTAGTAACAACCTAATAACTATCTCAAGATATCTAATTGCAGAAAAATAAACCTAATTCACTATCAGTTCAATAAACTATATTTAATCTAGCCGTCCAACAACTGACTATACAGTGGAGACCCGATGTTATCAGTACCCGATTTTAACAGCCCCCGAATCTATCTACCCCCGATTTTATCAGCTTTTTGACGCGATTTTATCAGCTTCACATGAAATTTGATAGTTGGTAGTTTGATGGGCCCTAGCACACGAACCAAGTTGAATTCGAGTAAATCCTTTCTTGAGCATATATTTCTTATCTTAGAGATCCGAAAAATGCAAAAATAAAAATATTATTTTTTTTTGATTTTGCACTGTCAAACCCTCTTAAGAGGAACTCAAAGCAAATAATCAGAAATGGTTTTATGCGCCTAAAATTCGCCAAGGGGCTGATAAAAACGGATCTTCACTGTATAACTTCCAAGCATAGGATCGATCTGAAAATTTGCAGAAAGACTAATTACACTGCGAAACAAAATAAAAAAAATGGGAGCAGAACGAAAAAAAAATGGCGAACGTTTGAGGTCCCAGGAAACCCCTGGTGAAGAAATTTTTAAAAAATTTGAACGGGGTTTAACAGCCTATAACCAAAGTTTTTTTTTTTTTTTATTCATTTCGTTTATTTGATAGGCACAAATGCGTTAGCTTGGCGGTGCCAAATGCTTATGTTTTTACATTTTGGATATCTTAAAACTAGGAGGTTACAATGTTGAAATATTTTTTTTACAAAGGAAAAAAAAAGTTTACAGCTATCTTAAGACTAGAAATAAGATTCAATATACAAGAGAGGGCCAAAAGATTTTTTCATGAAAAAATTTAAAACAAGGGATTCACTTTGATATACAAGAGGGGGAGTAATAGTATTTTACGAAATATTTTACGGTTATCTTAAAACTAACAATATAGTTTAGTACACAAAAGGGGGAACAAATATTTATGAGAAGCTTCACAGAAATCTTAAAACTAGGGATTCAATTCTATTTACAAGATGGAGGACAAGAGTTTCAATAAAGAGTAAAAATTATAGCTATCTTAAAACTAGGAATACAGAATACTAATTTGAATTTTTTAACTAAAACTTATGCTTGGTCAAGATATTCAGAGGGTGGCTTATTTCCGCATCAGTGTGGCAGCAGTTGTATCAAGAACAGGGGAGAGACAGGGAAAGAAGAGCAAAACTTGCAACTTTCGCTCAAAGGGGGGGGAAGGGGGATCAGCGAAACAAATTTGCGCCTCAGTCTAGTAAGTCGTCGAGTACCGGATTGGCGGATGGTATTCTTCGGACCCGCGGGGAATCCTTCAAAAGTCATCGGACCTCGAGTCGCTCTCGCTTCAGTTTCCTTCTATGCAGGCGTAGTGGTAAGGGCGACGGCGGTTACATAGTGGCACTCTGGAGCTGATCGGTTCCACAAGGCAGGAGGAAACTCTAAAAACGAGAAATAAAAGAGAGGGGCTAAATTGGGATATTTATCGTTTTTATGAAGGTATAATTAAGGGACATATAGGGGAAATCACGATTTGCCAGTATATCTCGGACTGGGACATTGGGTGGTCTACCTCGGGCCCGAAGGGATTCCTTTAACTGAGACCTGGCGTCACAATACCCGGCGCATACCCAGACAACGTGTTCGATGTCGTGATAGCCCTCGTCACAAGCGCACAGACTACTCTCCGCAAGCCCAATACGCCGCAAATGCGCATCCATGGTGTAGTGATTGGACATAAGTCGGGACATTACGCGAATAAAATCCCGACCCACATCCATCCCCCCGAACCAAGGCTTCGTTGATACCTTTGGGATAATCGAATGTAGCCATCGTCCAAGTTCCCCGTTGCTCGACGAGGTTTGCCAACTGTTGAGCGTCCTCTGATGACAAATACTAAAAAATTCGTTGAAGCAGATTGGTCTTTCGTATAGGTCACCATTTAATGCGCCCACCTTTGCTAATGAGTCGGCCTTTTCATTGCCCGGGATAGAACAATGAGAGGGGACCCAAACAAAGGTAATCTGATAAGATTTTTCAGATAACGTACACAAGGACTCCTGTATCATCCCCAGAAAATACGGGAGTTGCTTTTTAGGCTTCACCGCACGAAGAGCCTCGATAGAGCTGAGGCTGTCCGAAACGATGAAGTAGTGATCTGTGGGCAGAGTGTCGATAATCCCAAGGGTGTACTGAATTGCAGCTAACTCTGCGACGTAAACTGAAGCGGGATCATTGAGCTTGAATGAAGCGGTGATAGTATTGTTGAAGATACCGAAGCCAGTGGACCCATCGAGATTTGATCCGTCAGTGTAAAACATTTTGTCGCAGTCGACTTCTCGGAATTTATTATAAAATATATTGGGGATCACCTGCGGGCGTATATGGTCCGGGATTCCACGAATCTCTTCTTTCATGGATGTGTCGAAGAATACAGTAGAATCAGAAGTATCTAGGAAACGGACACGGTTGGGATTGTACGAAGAAGGATTGATGCTCTGTGCCATGTAGTCGAAGTACAAGGACATAAAACGGGTTTGAGAATTAAGCTCGACGAGCCTCTCGAAGTTTTCAATCACCAACGGGTTCAGAATGTCGCATCGGATGAGCAATCGATATGAGAGTTCCCAAAATCGATTTTTTAGCGGAAGAACGCCCGCCAGCACTTCGACACTCATCGTATGGGTCGAGTGCATGCAACCCAAGGCAATGCGTAAGCAACGATACTGGATTCTCTCCAGTTTGATGAAGTGTATGTTCGCAGCGGAGCGGAAACAGAAACACCCGTACTCCATCACCGACAATATCGTTGTTTGGTACAACCTGATCAGGTCTCCTGGGTGAGTACCCCACCATGTTCCAGTTATTGTTCGGAGAAAATTGATCCTTTGTTGGCATTTCTGTTTCAGATACCTAATGTGACATCCCCAGGTACCTTTAGAGTCGAACCAGACCCCGAGATATTTAAATGTGAAAACCTGGTTGATCGTTGCACCCATTAATAAAAGCTGGAGTTGCGCCGGCTCACGCTTCCTAGAAAAAACAACCAACTCAGTTTTCTCCGTGGAGAACTCAATACCCAGCTGAAAAGCCCAAGCAGACAAATTGTCCAAGGTATTTTGTAATGGTCCTTGCAAGTCGGCAGCTTTGGGCCCTGTAACAGAGACCACCCCGTCGTCTGCAAGTTGCCTTAGCGTGCATGAATTGGCAAGACAATCGTCAATGTCATTCACGTAGAAATTGTAGAGCAGGGGACTTAGACATGAGCCCTGGGGAAGACCCATGTAGCTAAATCGCGATGTTGTTAAATCGCCATGCGAAAAGTGCATGTGCTTTTCAGACAACAGGTTTAGCAAAAAGTTATTTAAAATTGGCGAAAGACCATGCTGGTGCAGCTTCTCTGACAGAATGTTGATAGAAACTGAGTCAAAAGCCCCCTTAATATCCAAGAAGACTGATGCCATCTGCTCTTTGTTAGCATAGGCCATTTGGATTTCTGTAGAAAGCAACGCAAGGCAATCGTTCGTCCCTTTGCCTTTGCGGAAGCCAAATTGTGTATCTGACAGTAAGCCATTTGCTTCAACCCAATTGTCGAGGCGAAACAAGATCATTTTCTCGAATAACTTCCGAATACAGGACAGCATTGCAATCGGCCGATACGAGTTGTGGTCGGAGGCTGGTTTTCCTGGTTTTTGGATGGCGATGACCTTCACTTGCCTCCATTCATAAGGGACAATGTTACCCTCAAGAAACTTGTTAAATAAATTCAACAAGCGCCTTTTTGCAGTGTCAGGCAGATTCTTCAGCAAGTTGAATTTGATTCTGTCTAACCCTGGGGCGTTATTGTTGCACGATAAGAGAGAAAGTGAGAACTCCACCATCGAAAACGGTGTTTCGTTCGCGGTATCGTGAGGAGACGCGGCGCGGCACGTTTTCTGTACCGGGACAGAGTCCGGACAGATCTTCTTGGCGAAAGCGAATATCCAACGGTTTGAATATTCCACGTTCTCGTTGGTACTATTACGGTTACGCATACGTCGAGCCGTACCCCAAAGAGTGCTCATCGCTGTTTCTCTCGTTAACCCGTCGACGAACCGGCGCCAATAACTGCGTTTTTTGGCTTTCATTAGACTCTTCATTCGCCTTTCTAACGACGCGTACTGTTGATAGCTAGCGGGTAACCCGTCTTCCCGGAAGGCCTTATATGCAGTGGACTTTTCCGCGTACAGCTCTGAGCACTCTTTATCCCACCACAGGGTGGGAGACCGTCCATGGGTATTGGCGCTGGGTACTGGTTTAGTCTGAGCTTGATTCGCACTGTCGAGAATCAAGCCAGCCAAAAACCTGTACTCTTCCTCCGGAGGAAGTTCTTGAGTGGATTCGATTTTAACGGATATCGCGGTCGCGTAACTCTTCCAATCAATGTTCCGTGTGAGGTCATATGAGACATTGATTGTTTCCGATGGTCTTGAACCGTTAGCAATTGAAATCACGATAGGCAAATGATCGCTACCGTGGGGATCAGGGATCACCTTCCACCTGCAATCTAACTGTAGCGATGTCGAGCATAGCGATAAATCCAACGCGCTTGCGCGTGCTGGTGGTGTAGGAATCCGCGTCATTTCTCCCGTGTTTAAGATGGTCATGTTGAAATTATCGCAAAGATCTTGGATTAATGTTGATCTATTATCATCATGAAGACAGCCCCATACCGTACCGTGCGAGTTAAAGTCTCCCAGAACTAGCCGCGGTGCCGGTAAGGATTCCGTGATATTACAAAGCGTTCGGTGCCCTACCGAGGCTCTAGGAGGAATGTAGATGGAAGCAATGCAAAGTTCTTTACCTTTGATTAAAACTTGACAAGCGACAATTTCAATGCCTGGTGTCGAAGGGAGGTTAATTCGGTTGAAAGAATAGCACTTTTTGATCCCCAAAAGTACTCCTCCATAGGGGTTTTCTCGATCCAGACGAATTATATTAAAGTCGTGGAAGTTGAGATTTATATCGGAAGTTAACCAAGTTTCACATAATGCGAAAGCATCACATTTTAAACTATTTAGTAAAAATTTAAAGGAATCGATTTTCGGGAGGATACTTCTGCTGTTCCACTGTAGAACAGTGATCGAATCGGTGACCTCGTTCGATGACTTAGCCATCGAAGGATACGATCGCTGCAAGGAGGGGCCATTTAGTAGTCAACTGCTTCAAAAATGTTTGCACTATAGGGAGAAAACGTATCAGAAGGCTTTTAAGAGGATCAGTAACATTGAAAGCTGTGAAAATTAAGTCCACTATGTCAGAAAATTTCATTAGTCCGCTACTGGACTGAGCATCTGTTTGAAAAAAGGGGACACTTGGGGTTTTGGATGTCCCTGGAAGTGGTGGGTACTCCTTGTTAGAATTAATATTTCCAAGTCCTGGAGCAAATTGCTTCGGCTTTTGTGCATCACTTCCGTTGGATTTATTGGTTGTAGATGGCGCACTCTGAGTGGACGACACCTTGGCACCCTTACGAGGCAATGTAGGGGAGGCTGGATTTCTCCTCTTCCTGGATTCCCCTGGGTTAACCAAAGATGTTCCCTCTCGTGGGTCGTCAGATTCTTGCTCAACGTTAGCCAAACCAGCATAGGGATTTTCGGACAGGACAGATGGCGAAGCATTCTTTAGCATTTCTGCATAAGAACGCCTTGAGCGTTCCTTAAGGGAGCGCTTAATTTTATCCCCGCGCTGCTTGTACGCAGGACATGATTTAAGAACATGTGAAGGGCCCCCGCAGCAAATACACTTTTCAGTTTCTTTGTCACAAGAGTCATCCTCATGCTCTCCTTCGCATTTGCCGCATCGTTTCTTATTTCCACAATATGTGGCTGTGTGGCCCAACTGCTTGCAATTGCTGCAGCTCATGACCCGCGGTACAAACAGGCGAACTGGTAGGCGAACCCTGTCAAGGAGGATGTAGTTGGGAAGAGAGGACCCGGCGAATGTCACCCGAAGCGAGCCTGATAGAGAGTAGGTAGTCTTACCTCCCTCGGTGTTTGCGGTATACAATTGTTTGCATTCTAAGATCTTAATCTGTTCAAGAGAGGGGTCCTTAAAGCAGCCAACCCCGTGCTCCAACAGTTCTTCGCATTTCAGGCCCGGTTCGGACACTACCCCATCGATTTCACAGGCCACACAAGGCACGTATGCTTTAAATTCCCGCGTAAAGCGCTCACAGCAAGCAATCGCGTTTGCCTGGCCGAGATCATTCACTAGAACACGTATCTTGTTTGCCCGAACACGTGTTATCTGAGTTACGGCCGGGTAATTAGCAGTCAGATCTCGAGAAAGTTTTAATATATTAACCGGTTTCTCTCCGGTCCGAAAATATACCACCCATGGCCCAGAGGAACCTTCTGGGTACTGCTTTATACGGGGAGCAATGCGAGTGTTAGGGGGATCAGGGATTTCCATGATTACATCAGATGGTGTTTCGCCCTCGGCCATTTAAGCACGAGGGCAGAGCGTTATATAAACGGGAATGTGTCTTACTATTTGATTACAAGGTAGAGTAAAAGTAGGGAAAAGGAAAGAAAGCAAACGAGGAAAAAAAAAATAAAGCAAAACTTATCTGCAAACAACGTCGATTGTTCCGCACCAGCGAAAACAATGTACTGGATTTACTGCCGGCACCAGCAGAATGGCAGCTAACGAACGAACAAAGGATGACCTTCAATCACTGAAATTTACACAACGAGCACCACTGTGAAATATAACGATCCGTTCCGTTCAAAGGTTGGGAGACGTATGATGATATAACCAAAGTTTGTATGGAAAACTAGAGGTGTTCAAGAGGGAAATTAAATTTTTGCAACTCAATGCTCATTGCATCGAAAAAAGGAATCTATGAAATTTTTAGCTCAACCATAAAGTGCACCCCCTTTATGCGTTTAATATATATATATATATATATATATATATATATATATATATATATATATATATATATATATATATATATATATATATATATATATATATATATATATATATATATATATATATATATATATATATATATATATATATATATATATATATATATATATATATATATATATATATATATATATATATATATATATATATATATATATATATATATATATATATATATATATATATATATATATATATATATATATATATATATATATATATATATATATATATATATATATATATATATATATATATATATATATATATATATATATATATATATATATATATATATATATATATATATATATATATATATATATATATATATATATATATATATATATATATATATATATATATATATATATATATATATATATATATATATATATATATATATATATATATATATATATATATATATATATATATATATATATATATATATATATATATATATATAAATATATATATATATACATTTTTTTTTTTTTTTTTTTTTTTTTCGAGAGTTGTCCTACTGGAGCTGTAGAGCTAGGTTCTCGGAAGGGCTCCCCGTCAGAATCACATACTACAATTTGCAGACGAGACAGGCAATGTCGCCCAATAAAACACTGCAATAGGCCAATTGTAGCGGGCCGTGATTCTGAATGTGATATTCATTGTACGGTTCAGGCATGTGCGGGCGTAGGGACTCGCGATTGCGTGTATCATCGCGAAGGGCTCGAACATTTGTACGTTAACGTGCTCGATCGCGTTTGTATGTCGCGTGTGCTAACCTGTATGTAACTTCGCGTGTATAAATTCTATTTCATAACCGTGTGCCTTTCGCATATTCGCGTGTGTTCTAGAATGATCGCGCGCGGACCGTGAATCTGATACTTAATTTTTTGTGCGCGGTTCAGATTCCAGAAGAAAGTGGGTTCTTACATATCATTAGAATTCCCATTCATGCCGCCGTAGAACGCGTGGTCTAGTGGATATGAACTTTATTTTTTTTTTATTGGTCCAACTGAATGTATGGACCTAAATTGCTAGAATGAAGGCTAGATTTCCGGACGTGACCGATTCATGATCGCGCGCGTTTGCGGGTTCGCGTTTGAGATCGCGTTCGTAAATTCGTAAGTACTAAAACGTTCACACAATTGCCGGAGTGTTATCAAGTGTACGCGATCGCGGGCATAGATAGGTGTGCGTAGTTGATCGCGAAGGGCTTAAGCGTTCATATGTTGACGTGTTTGTTGCGTGTGCTCGCGTGTATAAATTCGATTTTGAAACCCTGCGGCCATTCATATATTCGCGGACCGTCATTCTGATCTTTAGCTTTCGGTGTACGGATCACATTCTGACAGGGAGAGAGTTACCCTATATCACAAGAGTTTCCGGTCATGTCGCCATGGAACGTTTTGTCTAGTGGGTATGGGAGTTATTTTTCAATTTTATTATTTTTTTATTAATTAACAAGGACCTAGATTGTTGGTACCGAGGATAGAGACTTCCGGACGATTCCGATTCATGATGGCGCGAGCGCGGGAGTTTGTAGGTTGACGCTTGATATCGTGTTGCTAAGTTTATGAGTGCTGAGATTTTCACCTTATCACCGGGGTGTAATCATGTTTGCGAGTTCGTGGGCGTAGGTTGCTTGGAAAATCGCGAGGGGCTATAACGTTTGTGCGCTGACGTGATTTTGTAACGTGTGTTCTTGAATGGTCGCGCGAACCGCGAGTCTGATATTAAATTTTCGGTGCGCGGTTAGAATTCTAGCAGAGAGTGAGATCGTTTATATCGATAGGGTTCCCGGTCATGTCGCCATGAGACGTGTTGTCCAATAGGTATGGGCGTATTTTCTTAATTGGTCCAGCTGAAGGCATGGACCTAGGATTCTAGGATCAAGAAAAGACTTCCGGACGTGATCGATTCGCAATCGCGTGCGCGAGGGCATTTTTGTAGGTTCCCGCTTGAGACCGCGTTTGATAATGTGTGAGTGTTAAGACGTTCACTATCACCATCTTTGCTGACCCAGCTGAAGGCGGGTGTAGTATGGCAGTATAGGACTTGATAAGAAGAAATAAAGGACAATATATGAGAGACATAATAGATTAGATAGGTACAAGATACAGCTGAATTTATGATCATCACATGAAAGACATACATTAGTACTTCAAACTCTAACAATACTTGAATAGCCAACCACCACACATAGCACATCCTTTTTTTATGTCGCTAGCCGTGCATTGAAGAATGCCTAAAACTCTGAACTAGGCCCCGTCAAGTCCTGACCGTCATCTGTCCGTCTCGTCCTGTCGTGTCTGGGGCTTCCAGGTTACATGCATTCACCAGACGAAACTAGCTTATGTCAGCTTAATTGTGCACTGGTTTCGTAGAATCGAGGCGATCATCGAAATGATAGATCCTACGAGTGAACGCACTTGGCCCAGTCACCTGTCGAGCATTTGTATATTTGCGAGTTTGAATGTTTATGTGTGTATGGGAAGTGTTGTGTGTTGAGATATGTGTGTTACCTGTAAATAATAAGTTAATACAAATAATATTTAATGTGTTAAAATAAGACATGTGTAATATGCTATATGCAGTTTTTGGTCGTTCCTACTTATCTGATTCAATTGAGTATGAAAGTACATCTCAATTCTTCTAAAACCTGGCGACGTCTGATGGTAGCGAATAGTCATTGTTGGCAGCAATGTTACCCTTTTTTGATGAATGAACTAGGAGAGGTCATCATAGGAATGTGACGCATGAGACCGAAAATAAATAAAACAAAATGAAATAAAGAGAAGAGTTAGTATTATTATTGAGTATTATTTGAACAACACACATGTAACATGCAATAAAACTACTTGGAATCGTCTAAATGCCAGAAAATGATATATATTTACTATTAACGACAATTGCATTCCGTTAAAAATTTCTCATGCTATGCTGACCGGGAATGGATGATTGACGTGCGTCGGTAAATTAATCGTACCTTCATTTATCCAATCCGAATAAGTCGAATCGAATGCACGAATTGAACACCGGTAAAAAGTGATCTAAAGAAGGATTACCCACTATTCTATCATATAAGCCAGTTCTGCATCCATTCCCTGACCCATATGTCACAAATACTCAGACGAACACATACACAGATAGACATACGACTAGCACATAACAATTTTACACTAGTACTAAAAACTACAATTTTTACAACACAACACAACTAATAGGGTTCAACTGTTATTTTTTTAATGCGCCTGTGCACGTTGACGAGGTCGACCGATAAATCGACACACAATGACTCCCATTGCGAGCCGTGCTCAAAAAGACAGCCGTTAAGCTGTTGAACAATGTCTGCAAACACAGCCCACAGAAAAAGTCAATCCACGGCAACCCGCCAATCGGCCACGCCAGTGTGCACAGGCTCTTAGCTGACTGGTGCAGAGTATGAAATAACAAAAAACATAAAAAAGGCCCATAACCCCTCTCGATCTCCTCGTTGCACCACTATCGAGGCGTAATGCAATAACCATCTTAAAGCAGGTGTCTGCTCAAATATGCTTGAAGATGTTTGCAATACCGTCAAACCCGTCAACCTAGGAGAGGGTATTAAATAGTAAATGATTTTATGAGTATTTAGAAACAAATTTCAATGCTTTGAAAATCATTTTTCAGGATATATAACGAACGACCGAAGCTCAATAAACAATCATTGCGAATGCACGAACAATGTCACGATCCTCATAATCAGTACAGCTTTCCACAAACCCAGGGTAACGAATCTACTGCATATCCAATCCATCTTTCTAGAATACATTTTCGTATATACTCATAACCCCAGTTTCATATGTATCACTCAGCACAGTTCAATATTTCACTCGTCGAATCAAACCGGAGAATATTTCCAGCTGCGAAATGCTGCATCAAATTCCATCCGATTACACTACGCTGCACAATTCAATCTAAATTTATCATTCGCAGCGAATTCCTCTAAAATCCGAGCCATCTTCAAATGTCACTTATCTTTTGCCAATCGAGACAGTGAAATTCCTGTCACGTCATCGCGACAAGTTTCGCGTAGAAGAAACGCGTAATCCTAACGAGACTAATTTATCTCAAAGTACCGCCCCACCCGCTTACATTCGTTTCCGATGTAGCCACCACCAGCTAGGAGTAACCAAATCGCGTACTGAATCGTGCCTTGGCAGTTCAACGTAAATAATTTTCAACATCATGTCACTGCAATGCCAAAAACATACGACGTCATCGTCATATCTGCTCTTCAGCCAGCCAGCCAGCCACCAGTTACCAGCATTAACCCTGCGTCAGTGCAGCCTAGCGGAAGGCAAAGAAAAACCATCCATTCCAACTCATTGAGCTTTTCGCCGAACAAGGAAATGTTTCAACCTCCCTCGGCCCCGTTTTCGGAAAGGAGTCGCCGGGTCATGGAGGTGAGGTATACAAAACAAACAACAGCTGATTTGCTCCCTCATTGCCAACGAACGACGAGAGGTGATTTTTCGCAAATTCCTAGCTGTCTCTCGGTGATGTTGCAGCAGGGGTTACGTCGTTAGGTAGATGTGAGAATGGAATTAGACAGCGCTCAGGCGGTTTCGAAAATTTTGGCACATGCGCTGTGTGTTTTGATTTTGTTGGCCAAAACGCTGAATCGTGGCGTGGTAGGAATGTAGTTATGTAGGTATATATTCATCTGCAGTTTTTACGTAATTGGGTAAGCAAAAACATGTTGGGCCGCTTTCGTGACATTCCGAGAACTGAGATTTAAACCAGATGCTCAATTCATAAGATTTTTGTTTTGTTTTTGCATCAGATGAAATATTTGGACTCGCGGAATATTTTTTTATCGTAGCTCAAGTATTTAAGTCTGGTATTTGGAAACTTCTAACACATACAAATTAACTAAGAATATCAAATATAGAGGAAATATTTTCGTCAACTAAGTATCCTAGTAGCGATAATTGCTTAAAAGCATGCTTTTTGAGATTGAGAGGGAATTTTACCACTCTACCTCACCGTTCATAACAATTGATAAGGCCATACATAACGCTCAGACAACTCTCGTTACTTTCGAGTATCAGGTTGCAGCAAACTAAATACTAATTTCATCACGTCCTCACTACAATTGAACCTAATTTTTCCTGTAGAGTTATTATAAATTTAAGTTATTTTATTCCTGCGGTAGAGATTGTAGTCACCGATATGTGGCTCGTGTTTATGTACCCACCCTGGAAGTAGAGATTGATGGCGTAGTCGCCGAAATGGGGCTCACTACCAAAGATTTACCGAAGTATGGGATTAGTTCCATCAAGAACCCTTTGCTTCAGCCAGAGAAATTTCTGGATTGCCAGTAATTGCGTTTAACAAAAATCACGAAGGATAAGAAAGTATCTTATTGTCCATCAACCTCGTTTCGGTTGACTTTCGTCGGGTTCGCTCTACCAAACAAATTGTGCGAGTAAATACTGAAACATTATGTTAAGGAAAGCTACAAGCGCTCTTTTCCAGAAACACAAAAGAGAGCAGCGTCTCCAAACCCCGGGAAATTTATATAATTCCTTCTCAATGTAGAGTGTGATTCTGATGACGTTTATTGAAGACAAAAATTGTTTCCGCCCCCAAAACTTCCTCGTGAAGAATCAAGTACGTGCTGCTATAAAACCGAAGTGAGTAGCTCCTAGTCTCGTTAAACTTAGAATCGGGCAGAAATATCCAGCGCTTCTTGGAACACCAATAACCCGATGTGTTGCTTAGCTATAGTCTTAATTTCCCTTATTCAGCCAATATTTTTGAATTCGACGTAATGACATATTTCCGATTTCAAAGCCATGTTAGTCTATGCGGGTTCGCGGCAACGCAATTCAGAACACCTTTTCCTCCATTTGTTATAAACCATTGTTTACAAAATATATAAAATAGTAACTTTTCAGATTATCCAAAATCATGAACACTCTGTATCTTACGACAATTTGATTGCTGATTAGTTCGTTAAAATCAGCCATATAGGTCTCCCGTAGTATTTTATTTAAATAAGAGGGCCAAAAACTTCAAATGACAATGTTATAGTCAAATTCGAGAATTTCATCTAGATTTGATTGTGCAATGTCAGAAAATACCACGAAATTGGATCTTCCATTGTAATTGTAATTTCACCTAATTTGGGTTTGAGTTAGAGAAATTTTTGTTCCAATACGTGCAGTGAAAAAAATTTGACAAACTACATTAAGAGTCAGAAATATTGAACGCTGTGAAAACCCGGTCCATGATGTACGAGAATTTCATTAACCAAGCGCAAATTCCCTTCTCCCGCAGAAACACTTGCGTTTTTTAATGTGCCAGGAGGTTCTTCTTTACTTAACCCAGATTTCCGGGACCAGGAGTTTCGGATTCGTAAAAATACTTCGGGTTGTTATTTCGGTCACCTTGTGGCCTTTATAGCGAAGCCTTATAGAGAAATGGTTCCTTCTCATTCCATTGCTTCTAGGCACAGCAGAAGATATCCACTAATTGGGGTCATCAGAGTCGCATGCGCAAGTAGACAAGTTAGTATAGGTATTCGTAGTGGCCGCTTCTGTTTTTCCTCGTGCTGTTTGCAATCGTTTGCACTTCATCTTTGCATCTTCACTGGCACAAGCTAACGGCAGGGTATTTAAAATAGTTACCCCTTGTTTCAGAAGATCCGCGCAATTCAATCTCGAATCGGAAACTACACCATCGATTTCGACCTGGTTTGCTGGTATGTAGACTCTGTGATTCTTCATAAAAGGCCCGAAGCCATCAATATCAGTTACCTGCTTCAGACAGTTTACCACCCCCCGATTTCTCGATATATGCTATATTTCTCCCCAAGGAAAAAAAATCGGAAACCGAGTACTCTCCACTGAGAAAAACCACATTTACGAGTCAAGAGCACAAAACATATTACTAAATTAGTCACAGGATTTCAGTTGCAATTTCGTCTCATCTAAGTCCGACACTAGCTTAGTGTAGGACTAAGCTAGCGCTGAATTAACGATAGCTCCAAAGCACCCCCTCCCAATTTGTGTTCCTGGGTAAACACATATTCGAGCAAAAAAATATGTTCTTTTTAAGCTGGATTTCTTGCGGGACATCACGCTTGAATAGGCATTTGCTCAGGAACATCAGCTAGCTTTGTCCTGGCACTAAGCATAATTCCAGTCGTTTGGTACTAAGACCAAAAGACTGTTCATGATTCCGTTTTTCCTATCAGCAAAACCCGAACTTCTGTGTTTGATTGCCGAGACTTCACTCGGGACAAGCCAGTCGTTTATGTTCACGTATGACTTTTTAGATTTAGCGTCTAACTAGTGCCAATTTTAGTGCTAGCTTAGATTTAGCATCCTACTGGTATCAAGACGGTGCCAGTTACTGATGAGGAGAATCCGAAACGTTAAATACTAATACTAAGTTAGTGTCGGATTGTGATGAGACGATGTCGAAACGCTAATCCCATAAGTAACTTGATTTTTTGACATTAAAAATGTCTTACTCCACTATCTGGGGCTAGGTGTCATTCTAAAATCTAAACTATCTCCCATGTAACGAAACTATGTAAGGTTTGCACGCTTATAACTCCGATATTACTAGATGGATTTTAATCATTCATACACCAACCGATTCAGAAACACCTAACTTAAATATTGGTAATAATTTAATATCTCCCCAATAAAAGTAGACTTTTGGAAATTGGTAAAATTAAAAAGTTCACAAAAAACGGGAAAAATACCATTCGTGAGGCAGATTTCTCAGACACGCATGTCCGTTTAAATCAGTTGTTGCTCTTATCCCATACAAGCAACATCGTCTCCGGGCGATGCAATAAGCGCTATCGATTTTCGGTAACGTTGGCATTTGCACACACTCGCAACTAAGTGACTAAACCATATACGGTTAGTTTATAAATAGAGGTGACGCGTACCCGTTTGAATCAGTTTTTGTTCTTATGTCGAACGGGTAAGATCATGGCTGCAGCGTCTGGGCACTACAATAAGCGGTAGACGCTATGCATTTTCGGCAGCGGTGGCCGTGTGCGGATTTTTCGGGTACCAGCACGGTGTCACAGAATGATTTGCAAAGTGGGTGGGTGGGGTGGTTTGGATTTAATTCAATACGGTGTGTGCTGCTTAAGAGTGTTGCGTTTGAATAAAATATATTTATTTTTATTCATGCGTGTGCGTTGTAACTTGTTAATCCATGTTTACGGCGCATTGTAGCTGCCTAGGGTAAAGAGCCTATTAGTTTTCATATGTTTCATATTTTGGTTTTATGTTTTTTATCAGTAAGGCATCTGACAGTGTGCTTCTGTAGTTATTGCACTGTTCAGCAGCGTAGTATTTTATATAGGGGAGTACACTCAAGTTTTATTACGCGGTATTTTTTACGCGAATTTTGAAATTTCCGCGGTTTTCATTTACGCGTTTTTTGAAATTTAGGCGGTTTTCATTTGCACGGCCTGTATCCCCTGCGTAAAAAAACCTGAGTGTAATTGCATCGGAAACAATCACATTCCCAGCAGAACTTTTTGTTCTCTAATTTCAAACACTTTTGTTTCGTACTGTACACAACGGAAAATTTTAAAACAGAACTTACCGTCCCAGCAGCAGTTTAGGCGGGTGTTCTTTTTCGATTCAAATTCAAGCCATGTCTTAATCGTTACTGGACTTAAAATTGTTTTCCCAGTTTATCCAGTCAGAGTATCTGTCCTGCCCTATGTAGTTAAAACACAGTTCTAATTGCGTTTTAAAGTATACAACAAATAGAACGGTTAGGTATAATAATTTAAATTTTAAAATATATCTGTTTGAAATTATGCAACAAACCGCTGTACTGAAGATATAATTATGTCAGTCCTATTACCACATAAAACACCTATATAACGTAAAACGCTGCAGAATTGGTTTAATAATACAATGTTTACACTACAGAGTTATAACACGTTTTAATAATTAGCAACAAGAGAAAATGTCACCAAGATAGCATAAAACCCGTTTTAACTGGTAGTGCGAACTTTGCATAACAATGTAATACTTAACCTTAAGATTGTTTACTTAAGTTCATTAATACATTATTGAAAATTTAAATGGAAAATGAAATTTCATATTTCATGAAGAATCTGTATATTTCCGTTGCTGGGCGTGGGCTTCCTCGTCACGGTTCTAAATATGGAACTTTTCTTTTAAATATATTTTCTGGACAGACCAGCCTATTTTTACTAGATGGATTAGCCAAATAATGCCAATCACCTAGTGAGATACTTGATTAATTAATAGATTACCGTTAAAAGACCTTCAATAAATTATGTTTTTATGGGGAGGGTATATAGCAAATTGTAACATAAAAAACAGGCGAGTGAGCAAGAACTTGAGTCGATATGTGTGATAGATAAAATACATTTGCACGCTCTTGAAAAAAGCTACATTTTTAATGTCACCGTGGTCGTGTCCTGTACACAACCCTTTAATTTTTTTAAATTTTTGTCACGACCGTTCTATCAGGACTATAAAAATCTTCAAGAGATTTAAATATTCGTTGTCTTTGGCCAGGAAGAAGATCACGTAGGACCCGATTGAGGAGCATGGGTAAAGTTTCAGCCGAGGAGTCGATTCTATCTCTTCTTGTGACAAATCTTTGTCAGTGGAAGTCATTTTTGCACGGGCTTGGAGCCCAGTTTAGAATGGTAAGAAAAACAGGGATGGAAGAGTATTATAATACTTATATTCAACTTTATTCCAGGCGACTAATAAACAAAACACGAAGCAATGGTGCTCTACTACTTTACAAGTCAAATAATTCACACACAACGGATAAAAAAACACCACAACCTCTAAGAACACAAGGAATAACTTAGAAAGCAGATTAGCAAAGCTTGCACTATATGATAGACTGGCGAGAGTGTCAAAGCGATCCGAGACTTATCGTACGAATGACCAAAAATCTTAAATAAGATATTGGCACTTACGTCAACTCACAGAAAATGAATTAATTGTTTAACTTGACCGAATCAACAACTTCACTTCTTGTTTTATTCAGTTCGTTTCTTTGATGCGGCTCGGTTGCGTTAGCTTGACGGTGCCAATTAATTTGTTTTACATTTCAAATATTTTAATACTAGGATCAAAAAAATTAAAATTTAGGAAAAAGTGAGGGAGCCTAAACCGATTTCAATAGAAAAAATCTCAACGATTTTATTTCCATTAGGAGAAACATATTTAAAACCATATTTGCGCGTTAAGGGGACAAAACCTATAACCTTAGTAGAGAAAAAAATAACCTAAATTTTTCTCCACACACCACAAAATAATGAAATTTAAACTACATGTAAATCAATACGAATGTAAACACACAACGATTGAATCAAAAATTAGATTGAAAATTACGTTAAAATCAATTGGAGCATCAAACAGCATACAATTTTACACTTTCATTCGTGTAATATTACATGTCATTCATTTTACAGCAGTATTCGAGTAAAAATACATTGAAGCGCATTGGTTTTCCGTTTAAAGAAACTGTAATTTTCAATCCGCGTGTAAAATTATAATAAAATTCGTTGAAGAAAGCACGATAAGTCGTGTGTATTTGTGGTGGAACTTAATTTTACATTTATATTCATGCTCCAAATATGTGCATGAAAATAAACTTAAAATAACAAAATATTTTTTTCTGTGCACTAAGGAGAAATATAGCACAATGGTTCTTGCATTGGCTTACAAAGCCAAACCAATTGTCTCGATTTTATTAGCTTTCATCAGCTTAAAATTGAACTCCATTTCTCGCGGGCGGACATCAGGCAGGATTAGGGTTTTGCTCAAAAACACAAATCGTGTTTTCGTTTTTGGAGCTAGTTTCAATCTGGTGCTAGCTTAGTTCTGTCACTAGTTAGATTCTGATGAAACGAAGTCGAAATGCAAATTCCATAACCAATTTAAGTGTAGATAAGTTTCTTCCATAAAAACACTGCCGATCAGTGGGAGGTAGATTGAATACACACACTAAATTATAGTCTTACCAAAATTATTTAAAATATTCCTATTTGAAGCGAGATATTTTACTGTACGAATAACTATCGAACTAAAATTTCCCTAGCGTAGTTCAACGTTACTCCTTCAAAATAGTGGATTCATGTGCTAAACCCCAACTTCGAACTAATATCCACAAGCGTAGTTTTACTTACTGACATTACCCAGTCAGGTTTTTAATGCTCATATTGGAAACAGAAGGACTTGCATACACCCTGCCACAAAAATAAATTACTAAAGGTGAAAAGTTGTATTCAAAGTATTATCCGGAATGATACCATTAGTCTTCTGACTGCAAATACAGAAGTCCTGCCAAATCAAAAAAAAAATCGTGCACATTGAATTTACGCTCCATTCATCGTCATTACTATGAAGAATTTCGCACTAATTCGTATTCAGAATTGGCAGCACCCTCTCAGCTTTTAGTGAAACTTTCTTTACGTGGACTTTACATACTTTGTTTTTCCACAAATAGATTAGACTGTCTTTTGAAAAGGGTCAAACTTTTTTTACCAATTTTTTCAAATTGCTATAGACTAATAATGACAAATACAACAAAAAATGTTGCAGGAGTGATTTTCACAAAATTAGTCAAATTTTTGAATTAAAATATTGAAAAAATTCTTCATCGACTCCTACACTGAAAAAAATCAATTTTACAAAAAAAAAACAATTATGATTTGGATGAAATTTTGTTCCAAGATAGGTAATTATGTTCCCTACCTACCGTCAAAAATTCAAGTTGGGCACTTTCAAAGAAAAAAAGTTATTTAAAAAAAAAACTTTTCCTTGTCCAAACTGAATTTTTTTCAGTGTATTTTTATTCAGGGTCCATAGACCAGAGTCCAGAACCCAGAATCCCGAGTAGAGAATCCAGACTCCAGATTCCATAGCTCAGAGTCCAGAGTTCCGAGGAGAGCGACCAAAATCCAGAGTCGCGAGTCGTTAACCCAAAATACTGAGGCGAGTCTAGAGTCCAGAATCCAGTGTTCCGAGTGCAGAATTCAGAGTCCAGAGCGCAGAGCGCAGGGTCGAGCGTTCAGATGCCAGAGCCCAGAGTCCAAAACCTAGTGTCCAGAGCCCAGAAACCAGAGTCTAGAGTTCTTATCCCAAAATACTGAGCCCAGAGTCCTCAGCGCATAATCCAGGGTCCACGGTCCAAAGTCCAGGCCGCTAACCCAAAATAGTGAGACCAGAGTTTAGAGTCCAAAGCTCAGAGTCCAGAATCCAAATTCGATAATCCAGAGTTTAGATTCCATAGCCCAGCGAGCAGAACCCACAGTTGTGAGGAGAGAGCCCAGAGTCCGGAGTCCAGAATCTAGAGTCCAGAGTGCAGAGTGCATAGTCCAGAGTCCACAGTTCAAAGTCCAAAGTCCAGAATCAAGACCCAGAGCCCATAGTTAAGAGACCACAGTCTACAGTCTAGAGTCCATAGCACAGAATCTCGAGGCGAGAGCTTAGAATCCAGAGTTAAGAATGCAGAGTCCAGAGTCTTCCCAAATTACTGTGGCCATATTCCAGGGCTCTGAGACCAAAATCCAGCACCCGAGGTACTTAACCGAAAATTCTGAGGCAAGAGTTCAGACTCCAGAGCACAGAGCTTAGAGCTAAAAGGCCAGAATCCAGAGTCCATAACACAGAATATCGAGGCGGGAGTCCAGAGTCCAGAACCCAGCGTGAAGATGGCAGCATCCAGAGTTCAAAGTCCAGAATCTAGAGCTCAGAGTTCAGGGACGAGAATCCTGAGACCAGAGTTCCGAGTCCAGAGGCCAGAGTCCTCAACTCAAAATACTGAGCCCAGTGTCCCGAGTTCAGAGCCCAGAGTCCAGAGATCAGAATCCAGAGTTCAGAGTCCCGAGGAGAGAGCCCACAGTCCAGAATCCGGAGACCCAAGTGCAGAGCCTAAAGTTCAGTGTCCAAAGTCTAGAGTTCAGATTCCAGAGGGAAGGATCAAGACCCCCAGGCCAGTGCCAAGAGTCCATCATTCAGCGATGAGAGTGAAGAATCCAGAATCAAAAGTCCATAGTCCAGAGACTAGATACCAGAATCCAGAGTTCCGAGGGGAGAGCCAAGAGTCTAGAATTCAGAGTCCTGAGTGCAGATTCCAGAGTTCAGAGTTGTTGAATTTTTGAGGGTAAATCGGAAACATAATCTTGCCATCTTCCTATCTTGGAAAAAAATTTCACCCAAATCAAAGATGGTTTTACATTTCTTATAAAAGAAATGTATAGAATTCGCTCAAACTTTCAAGAATTTTTTCGAGGCCCGGAGGGCCGTGTCTTATATACCAATCGACTCAGCTCGACGATTTGGGACAATGTCTGTGTGTGTGTGTGTATGTAACGGACAAATTCTCATTCGTGTTTCTCAGCAATGACTGAACCGATCTTATCCAAACCAATTTTAAATGAAAGAACTAAAAAACAGTATGAACGCTATTAATTTGTTTTTGATTCTGATGTTTAGTTACCAAGATATGAATGTTTAAATGCGCAAAAATGGTGTTTTTTTCAGTTTTTTTGAATTATCTGCCGAAATTGACAATATAGATTAACAATTTATACGTTTTTAGACAGCTTTAACGAATACCTTTCGAACAAGCTATATATTGTTGAAATCGGACTATTATCAAAAGAGATATTTAACATTAAATGCGGACGAAAGATTTTTATCATTTCCCATTGCCAGAAATATGACCAAAACATGTAATCTATTATTAACGTCAAAACGGCTTATTTTAGGTCAATAGTATCGTCGGAGAATTTAATGGAGGCTATATGCCCTTTCTTTTGGTATTGTACTTTTGCTGATTAATCCCCCTATGAGTGAGATATTTTCACAAATTTTCTTGGAAGTGATTATATCGAAATGATGTCTTCAGCAAATTTGTAGCTCTTACTTTTGCGAATACCTTTACTGAAGACTTCAAATATCTATTTTGAATACTTTAAAAGTTATGGCTTGTTGTTTTTGGATTACTGTTTGTCGCCTATTTATTGTTCAATATAGTAGTAATCCATTGAAATAAGCCAAACATTATTTCGATAAAACGAATTTTGTATTTCATTTTTCTATCTACAACCGCTTGAAATAATCACCGAACACTTCCAAGTTGTCTGGAAGGAACTTGATAACTTATCAGTACAAAAATGTTCATTTGTACGAACCTTCTGACTGCAATTTTTCTAACTTATAACCATCGGATCGATCTGAAACATATCGGAAAATGAAAAGCGAAATAAATTACTCCAAGCATCGGCGTAGCCAAGAGAAGGTTTTGGGGTTTAACACCATACAACCCCCCCCCCCCACCACACCCAAAAAAATATTGGCTGGAAGTTGAAAATTTATTGATGCAGACTGATTTAATTCAATACTACAATAACAATTATCTGATCCGTAGATTGATAACCTGTTGTCGTAAACATCATGAGGACTTTTGATAAATTGTCGGAATGGGGTCCTGATATGTAACTGATCTATTGGTCTTGATTTCACAGTTGTCTAATAGCATCAATATCAAATTCCTGCCTGAAAACATTCCAATAGAAAATTCCAGAGTTCTGTGATCAATCATAATCCTCAGATTTATTTTCATATTGAGCTCGTTTTTGTAGAAATGTACTGTAATAAGGGTCTTTATTTAATAGGAAGCGAAGTTAAAATTGATTTAATGTCTATGAAACATAGAACTGCTCACCAAAAAAATGCATAACTTTCAACATTTGCTAAAAATGTTTTTGCCTTTCTCATTCACTCTAAAATTCGTCAATCTAATCCCGACCCGGAGAGCCGAGTGTCATATGCCAATCGACTGAGTTCCTCGAGTTTGGAAAATGTCTGTGTGTATGTGGAAAAAATGTGACCTCTGTTTCTCAGAAATGGCTGAACCGATTTGCACAAAGTTAGTCTCAAATGAAAGGTACAACCTTTCCATCGGCTGCTATTGAATTTTTTTATTGATTGGACTTCCGGTGCCGGAGTTACGAGTTGAAGAGTGCAATCACACAGCAAATTCCCTTTATAAACTGAAACGAAAAATTTTCAAAATCACATTTGTATTTTTGATGCCAAATGACTTTAAAATGCATGAAACATTGAGATGTTTGACAAAAATTGACTTCTTTGGACTTTGGTACATTTTTGCCTTTCTCATATAGAAAGGTTATGCAATCACTCCAAAAATCGTCAATCATAACGGCCCGGAGGGAGTATGCAGTGAGGGGTTGTTACTTTAAAATTAAAACTAGTTTAAAATTTCTTAACAAGTTGAAAATTTTCGGCAGGACCTGGATCTCCCGGATCTTTCTATATGATCCGCCGCTGGTTTCAAGCGATATTTCAGTATCACATAGTATTTCAAGATCGTGGCTGTCGATCCATTGTATGTATGTGCAAATCGTACTGAACATGTAATATTCATTTCCACCATTATATTGAACATAACCAGCCATGGAATCGTAGTCTGGACAAATGAGAAAAGCACAATTGCACCACTAGGAGGATTAAAACAGGTTTTTTATTTAACGAGGATAACACTTTTCGAATGTAGAGAGAAATTTATGAAAAATGACGATTTCCATTCGATTCTAGCAGGTTCTGATCGATTTTGATGAGCATTTGATTTTTGTTGTATGACCAATTATATGTATAGGTCAAATGTTTAAAAACAGTAATTTAAGGTCAAGATAGCATAATTTTGAAACCGTTTGGTTTGAGATTTCTAGCACTGATGTTGTCCTATGCTGATTTGAGTGATTCTCTGAGTCCTTCCACTATCCCATGTAGTATGTGTTATCAAAAACATCGCGAAGCATCAAGTTCTAAATGTTCTCAAACCATATAATATCAGAAGAGAGTGATAAGAGTTATAAGAAATGTCTCATCACACTGTTAGGTGGATTAAAAGCGTTTTTTTTGTAAAGCGACTTTAAATTTTTTAAATCGATTTTTTACATTTCTTATAAAAGAAATGTATAGAATTCGCTCAAACTTTCAAGATTTTTTCCGAGGCCCGGAGGGCCGAGTCTTATATACCAATCAACTCAGCTCGACGATTTGGGACAATGTCTGTGTGTGTGTGTGTCTGTGTGTGTGTGTGTGTGTATGTAACGGACAAATTCTCATTCGTGTTTCTCAGCAATGGCTGAACCGATCTTATCCAAACCAATTTTAAATGAAAGAACTAAAAAACAGTATGAACGCTATTAATTTGTTTTTGATTCTGATGTTTAGTTTCCAAGATATGAATGTTTGAATGTGTAAAAATGGCGTTTTTTGCAGTTTCTTGGAATTATTTGCCGAAGTTGACAATATAGATTAACAATTTATATGTTTTTAGATAGCTTTAACAAATACCTTTCGAACAAGCTATAGATTGTTGAAATCGGACTATTATCAAAAGAGATATTTAACATTAAATGCGGACGAAAGATTTTTATCATTTCCCATTGCCAGAAATATGACCAAAAACATGTAATCTATTTTTGACGCCAAAACGGCTTATTTTAGGTCAATAGTATCTTCGGAGAATTTAATGGAGGCAATACGCCCTTTCTTTTGGTATTGTGCTTTTGCTGATTAATCCCCCTATGAGTGAGATATTTTCACAAATTTTCTTGGCAGTGATTATATCGAAATGATGCCTTCAGCAAATTTGTAGCTCTTACTTTTGCGAATAACTTTACTGAAGACTTCAAATATCTATTTTGAATACTTTAAAAGTTATGGCTTGTTGTTTGTGGATTACTCTTTGTCGCCTATTTATTGTTCAATATAGTAATAATCCATTGAAATAAGCCAAACATTATTCCGATAAAACGAATTTTGTATTTCATTTTTCTATCTACAACCGCAAGAAATAATCACCGAACACTTCCAAGTTGTCTGGAAGGAACTTGATAACTTATCAGTGCAAAAATGTTCATTTGTGCGAACCTTCTGACTGCAATTTTTCTAACTTATAACCATCGGATCGATCTGAAACATATCGGAAAATGAAAAGCGAAATAAATAACTCCAAGCAATGGCGTTGCCAAGAGAAGGTTTTGGGGTTTAACACCATACAACCACCCCCCCCCCCCCCACCACACCCAAAAAAAATGGATTGAAGTTGAAAATTTATTGATGCAGACTGATTCAATTCAATATTACAATAACAATTATCTGATCCGTACATTGATATCCTGTTGTTGTAAACATCATGAGGACTTTTGATAAATTGTCGGAATGGGGTCCTGATATGTAACTGATCTATTGGTCTTGATTTCACAGTTGTCTAATTGCATCAATATCAAAATCCTGCCTGAAAACATTCCAATAGAAAATTCCAGAGTTCTGTAATCAATCATAATCCTCAGATTTCTTTTCAAATTGAGCTCGTTTTTGTAGAGATGTACTGTAATAAGGGTCTTTATTTAATAGGAAGCGAAGTTAAAATTGATTTAATGTCTATGAAACATAGAACAGCTCACCAAAAAAATGCATAACTTTCAACATTTGCTAAAATGTTTTTGCCTTTCTCATTCACTCTAAAATTCGTCAATCTAATCCCGACCGGGAGGGCCGAGTGTCATATGCCAATCGACTCAGTTCGTCGAGATCGGAAAATGTCTGTGTGTATGTATGTGTGTGTGTATGTGTGTATGAGGAAAAAAATGTGACCTCTGTTAATCAGAGATGGCTGGATCGATTTGCACAAAGTTAGTCTCAAATGAAAGGTACAACCTTCCCATCGGCTGCAATTGATTTTTTTATTGATTGGACTTCCGGTTCCGGAGTTACGAGTTGAAGAGTGCAATCACACAGCAAATTCCCATATAAACTGAAATGAAAAATTTTCGAAATCAAATTTGTATTTTTGATGCCAAATGACTTTATAATGCATGAAACATAGAGATTTGATGTAAACTCGAAAAAAATAATGTTTGACAAAAATTGATTTTTTTGGGACATTTTTGCCTTTCTCATATAGAAAGGTTATCCAATCACTCTAAAAATCGTCGTAAAATTTCTTAACAAGTTGAAAATTTTCGGCAGGAACCGAACCTCCCGGATCTTACTATGTGATACTGAAACATCGCTTGAAACCAGCGGCGGTCAGTATCTCAAGATCGTGGCTGTCGATCCATTGTACGTATGTGCAAATCGAACTGAACATGTAATATTTAATTCCACCATTGTATTGAACATAACCAGCCATGGAATCGTAGTCTGGACAAATGAGAAAAGCACAATTGCACCACTAGGTGGATTAAAACAGGTTTTCATTTTGGGAATGCGTCGAGTTGAGACGAAAACGTAATATGATTAATAACGAGGATAACACTTTCCGAATGTAGAGAGAAATTTATGAAAAATTACGATTTCCATTCGACTCTAGCAGGTTCTGATCGATTTTGATGAGAATTTGATTTTTGTTGTATGACCAATTATATGTATAGGTCAAATGTTCAAAAACAGTAATTTAAGGTCAAGATAACATCATTTTGAAACCGCCAATTTCGGAGGGTTAGTATCTTCGATGAGTTTTACAAACGTTAAACAGCGCATCATTTGATAAAATATTTTTGACAGTATATCGTCCAAGAAGTATTTATGGTGAATTTTCTCAGGTTAATATTCATGACTACAATAAAGTCTCAACAAATTCGCTAAAAACACGAACTCTGTTACTATTTTTTGAAAAATTAATTCTGCATAATTTTAAAACTTCAAAAATTACGGTTTCGGAATTATGCCGTTTGGACAGTAAGTTCGTTTTTCACCAAACCCCCACCAATTGTAAAATTGGCATTGTAAAAAAAATGTAAGGGTGATACTTCAATGCTGATAGGTGGGACCGAAAAAGTAAACAATCGTCAAAGGGGCGATACTATCATTTTGTCAATTTCAATAGCAAACACAAATTTTAATTTAATAATTTCAAATACTTCATGAAGTTTTGGGTTTCGATCACTGAATCATGCAATCTAGAATGTAAAAAACACAATATTTCTTAAATAGGAAATAAAACCAAGTCTGGAATATTCACTGTTGATTTTCTTTGAATGGTGTCACTGCTAGTATCGCTTTTTTCCAGAAAAAGCGTTGATATTTAGGTCTCAGTCGCGTTGAAAATTTGAGTAAAGCATAAACTTCATTCCGATTCAAAAAAAAAATTCGATTTTTTGGCTCAGTACAATATACATAACCCCTTTAGGAAAATTCAGTTTTCCCACCACAATGCATTGATTGAGGAATTTAGATATTTTATTAACAGAGCATTAGCAATAATTCGTTTGTATGTCTATTTTATGGGCCATTTTTTCGCTTTCCCATTGATTTGGTTTGAGATTTCTAGCACTGATGTTGTCCTATGCTGATTTGAGCGATTCTCTGTGTCCTGCCACAATCCCATGTAGTATGTGTTAGCAAAAACATCGCGAAGCATCAAGTTCTAAATGTTCTCAAACGATATAATATCCGAAGAGAGTGATAAGAGTTATAAGAAATGTCTCATCACACTGTTAGGTGGATTAAAAGCGTTTTTCTGTGTAGGAGTCGATGAAGAACTTTTTCAATATTTTTGTAAAAGTCACTCCTACAACATTTTTGTAAGATTTGTGATTTTTAGACTATAGCCTTTTGAAAAAAGATGGGTAGGTAATGTCAAGGACATAACCGGAGTGTCGTGACTACTCGTTTGACTTGTTATTCAAATCGAATGATACTCAATGAAATATGTGGGAATGTTTCAAGTTATTCTTTATAATAATTATGGTGGTTCTGAAAAGAACCTTTGTTGTTGGCGTCTGCGATATTTTCTTGCTTTGAAATATCAATGTAAAAATTTCTCGAAACGACCATCGGAATGTTTTTCCTAGCGTACAGAAATGAACACGCTTAGCGAAAAACTAGGGGCGGGTAATGTCCGAGAAATAAACACGATGATCATATTATTAAAATTCTGCTTGCATCTCTTTCAAATGGCTAAATTTTACGCATTAAGTTCGATTCACTGAGCTCAGCGAAATTTGCCTGGGGATGCTGTTCGTTAGTATATTCAGCAAAACAATTTTATTACTGAGTTCTCCGCATTGAATACAGGTCAACAATTTCATATAATGATTTCAACAAGCAGACAAAGTACATGTATGACAGGGGGGAGTGGTCTGAAGTGTTTTAGTGGAGGTCACAACATAAAATCGTGTATTGGACATTTTACAATGATTCTCCTTAACCCTGCAAAACCACGGGGTTGGCAGCAGAGGGTTAAGTTGCTTGGAAGAGATGATAATTAATATATGATAACAAAAAATATAAAAATTTTCTATAAATTGCAAAGTTATTGCCGCGTTGACCTGAAAATTTGTCATTTCATTCATATAGAAACAATCATTGAAATTATGTCAATTTATGCTTTGCAAGATTTGAAATAACTTCGAAGTGTGGCCACGACACCCCTGTTTTGTCATATACATTACCAACCCATCTTTTTCCATTTTTCATTCATCCTAATAAGGACGGTTTGTAGATAACTATGTTGATACAAGACGAGAATCTTTTGAAACAATTCAAACCTTGCCGACGATTGTTTTCACTGCGTACATACATACGATCTTTCCCCTTTCGCAGCTCACACCGAATGAGCAAGCTTTGCATCAAGGCGTTCCTATTTACTGACTTTTCAATGCAGATGGAAGGCCATCCTTTTGTGCGATAAATGAAAATATTTTCATCATTCGTTTCGGTGTAGCTTTCGCTTAGTGGCAGAGTTACCACATTCACTGATTTTCTTGGAAGGATTTGCAAAAACCTTCGGGTTTGTAGATTAATTTGAAAAATATTTTCTTATATAATTATTTTTAATTATATAGATTAATAAAAGGAACTTTCTAATAATTTTTTTTTTCATTATATATTCATCCTAAGGACGGTTTGCATAGAACTATAGACACAAATCCATCTACAATTAACAGCGCTAACGGAAAATAAGCACCACTAATTCTTTACAAGTATTTTGTTAGTCCTGAAAAGGACTGTTGGCAACATTGGAGACGCGTGAATTTACTTATCTTCTTCGGGCAGCTTTCTTGGCAGGTTTGGCGGCCTTCTTTGGCTTGTTCGCTGCAGCCTTCGATGTTTTTGTGGCATTTTTAGTGCGTTTCTTAGCCTTTGGCTTTTTGGCCTTCTCACCGCCACCACCTCCACAAACGTTTTTCTTCTCTCCGGTGGTAGCCGATTTGATTGGTCGTCCGATGCAGCTTCTCACGACCACGCACTCTGTTATGCACTGCGTTTTACACACGTCTGGCTTTGAGAAAAGCTGCGACACACCTATTTATAGGTTTTATCATTAATGTTGATTCTCATTTTTAGTAGTTTTTGAACTATTTAAACAAATTTTATATAGCAAACAACGTATCGGTAGCAAGCGTTGAACGTTTTCCTTCCGATTTATGAAACAAGATTGGCAATCCGTTTAGTAGAAGAAAAGTTATTAAGGTTCAAAATGTACGTAACGTTTTCGCTAATATGCACTACTATCGTTTTCTTGCTCGTTCTCGTGGCGTACATGAGCCTTTTCTTTCCGTCTGGCTTCTAATGGCATAACCAAAACTAATATGTCAGCTTTCCTCCACCAACTGCTCTCGTCAAGCAACACAATACGAATAATCATAGGAACAAACATGTAGTGGACCTATATATAAACTTTTCATTATTTTATTGTTCGGTTGCTGCACCATATTGACGGCTCTGTGCGGGATGGACTGAAAATTTTCACTTTTCCGAGTCGTTTTCGAAAGATTTTTCAAAACACTATTTTTCCGTTGATAATGAATGTCCTACATATTCCAAAATTTAATACAACATTGGTACAAATATTTTCGACAAAATGCCGAAGAAATTGATTAAATCCATTCAGTACAACAAAAGATAGAAGCGTTCAAAATCCTTTATCATTTTTCTTCCGAAATTTTGAAAAGGGGCCCCTATATTGAAAGGTAAGTCGTTAGTCACGACAAAAATCTGAGAGGGTGCTGCCAACATTTGTTCGAGTTGGCGCGAAATTCGTCCTATGTTTCACGAATTTGAAAATTCAGCGTCATCTGTGGGTATTTTGCTAATATTTTGACTAATACAGTTTGTTACGCAGTCAATTCCTAACGTATTTGAACCGGGGCACATATAATCATCCTACTCACATTAGGAACTCTCCAAAGGTTTGAAACTCGAACAAATTAGAACTATCTACTGGTCTACCCCTGTATCAACAGCTCAAACAACACTGACCCGAAATGGATTGCCCCAGAAAACGCAATTCATTTGATCATGACTTCAAATGCTAGCTAACAAATTCGCCTTCTGTTAAAGTTATTTTGTCCAGAACTCTTAGAAAAAACTACCCCTTTAAATGCAATTAAAAGCCTGCTTACAACATTAGTCAGCTATTGGTTGTAGTCAAATGGAGCAACATCAATAAACACAAGGGATCGTGATATTTTCTTCGCTGCCCGAGGGCCCAAGACGTCTGATAAACCAACATTCACCACAAGTTCATACTGTTTTTAGTAGACACAAATCCGGTACATATTGAGATTCTGAGATCAACATGCGACTCGTTGATGGTACACAGCGGCTGTGCAATTTATGGCTACTGTTGCTAAGTGCGCAAAACATACATACAAACTGTACTTGTTGAAAGCTTTACAGAGATCGGTCGGTCGGTACGGGTAGAAAGCGTGCCACGGGCAACCTTGAAACTGAAATGTCAACCCCCCAAGGACACTTTGTTTATCGCTCACACGAGACTTACTTACTTGGTCTAATCCAGCCATTGCGCTGCATTGAGGCGAGAAGGATGGGGGGAGACCGTGATAAAAACAACAGCGTGTTCTTTTGTGCTACTTTCCATACAATAGGCAAGCACCAAAAGTGCACAAAACAGTGTTCGCAAGTTTCGCGGCGCATAAGACAATGTGTGTGCAATCGCACCTCGCCTTGCAACATGTCATGTGCGTTGACATAGTAGTTTTTCTCGTGAAAGAGTGAGTGAATGTCACCAGGGGGGAAAAAGTTCAAATGAAACGGGCTGCTGTGCGATTGCACAAGGACCACCGCCCATGTGTGTGTGTATGTTTGTGTCGGTGTTGGAAGCTTTTAGCGATGGATGAGGAGATTATATTTCAAATGCAAACAGAAACGGACAAATGCTTCTTAAATGGTAAAATAGAGCTACGACAATATGTCATCTGTCAGTTTGAGTATGTATGCTAATTAATTCCACTCGTTGGACACCCCACTGATGGACTGGAAGCTGAAAGGATTACGAGTAATGTCGCAGATGTCGGAATAGGATGCTTCTTAGAAAGTGGAAATACTTGATTGAAAGAGTTTGAAATAGTTCTTCAGCGATAGGCTGATGATAATAAAAAATAAGTAACCTACATTCTAAAAAAAACTTGACTTTTAACAACGCATAAACGAGTTCGATTGTTTTGCTCAGATTTAACGTAAACTTTCTCGTACTGTCTTCCAGCAATCCGACCACGACAAAGCAGATAAGTTTCACTTCGATCGATTTCTGCACTGTCAGTCCGTCTAGGATGAATAACCCAATGCAACATCGGATAACCTCTCTCTCTCGCTCCTACCACCCACCCAACGTGGGGTCCGATTTCGCACATCAATTGATTTAATTAAATTAATCTCGACTCTACGTCTACGTCGGTACGGTGCCTCCGATCCGACAATCGACAGAGTGTGAGGGTAGAGGGAGGGGGAGTAGAGTATTTACACCAACTAGCGTACCGCTGCCTGCTGCCGCCTACACAATCTCTCTCTCTCTCTCTCTCTCTCTCTCTCTCTCTCTCTCTCTCTCTCTCTCTCTCTCTCCACATCTTTCTCGCAATCGAATGCCAAAAGTTTCCTGGCGGCTCGACGACCTTAATTCGTTCGTTTTTTAATCTGTTTTGTTTTGGATCAACCCCTCTTGGCGGAGCTGCGCTGGCATGGAACAAACCGATTTAATTATTGTTACTACAGTAGGCCCTTGTTGATCCAATCATTGCACGGTCCACAAGACAAGTGATGAGAAAAAGAAATCCCTACTATTTAAAAGAAAAATTTCCCAAATATCATATTAGAGTACATTATAACATAATATAATATAATATAATATAATATAATATAATATAATATAATATAATATAATATAATATAATATAATATAATATAATATAATATAATATAATATAATATAATATAATATAATATAATATAATATAATATAATATAATATAATATAATATAATATAATATAATATAATATAATATAATATAATATAATATAATATAATATAATATAATATAATATAATATAATATAATATAATATAATATAATATAATATAATATAATATAATATAACATTATAAAAAATATACGCGAAAAACTAATCGTAATTTTCGAAAAAAATATTTTGTTTAAACGAAATGTAGAATATCGTGAAAACAACTTCGTTTTAGAAGATTTTGGTTAAAAGCATTTTAGCTTGAAATGACACTTAATATTTGTCCGGAAAATAATGAAAAAATTAAAACACGTTTGAGGTTATCGTTAGAATTTTTTTGCTATGGCTTCTCAGTTTCTCCATTCGGGTGAATGACCGTCAGGTTCAAACCCCAAATAAACAATTACAATTTCTCCATAATGCAATTAATTTTAAACCATTTAAAACATTTGTCAATTCACACTGGTACAAATAAACAGGAGATACTGTATTAAAATTAGTTCACGACGGAACAAAAAAACGAAGGAGATACAATGCCGTACTGCCAAGAAACAACTCGGCTAGAAATGAGATCACAAAAGAAATAAATAATAAAAGCTTAGCTAGAAAGATACCGAATGGGGGGAGGTGGCGGATTAGGATGGAAATAAGAAACTCGTTATTATATTAAGACAGAATTAACCAAGCATGCGGTGGTGGCGGCGGCGACGGCGGCCCCACAAGACATCGCGCGACAATTGTGATTATGCAGTGAAAAAGTGCAAGTAGCATTTCCGACGCCTCTCTCTCTGCCTCTCGAATGAACAAACTAACGATACGAGGGTGGCTGATATCGGCGGAGGAAATCCCAAGCGGATACAATGGCCGAACCCAATGAGGAAAGTGGCTCCAGCCCCCCCAGAGAAAGAAGAAAGCCAGAGCGAGAAAGAGTGAGACGTAAAGTGAAAATGGTTTTCATTTCTTTGTTTACTTATTATGTGATTGCGATAAAAATTAATTAAAACCGAGCTGACTGTCAGTGCCGCCAGCACCCCTCACTCTCCCTAGATGGCGCGTTGTGAAATAGTGGGTTTGACACAGTTCAGAGAAGTAAAATAAATATCAAACAATCGTAAAATTATTTTTGTTTTTCTAAAGAAATACCAACAGGGCTGGAGCTCATTGCATTTCTTCTGGAACAAAACTGATGCCAATAGAATATGATAATTATTTAGTGTGCAGATTTAATAATAACCATTGTTATAGACAATTTTTTTTGGGAGTAGTTCTACTGAAGCTGTAAATCTAGGGTCTCGAAAGGACTCCCCGTCAAAATCACTCTCTACAATTGCAGACGAAACGGGAAATGTCAGCCACTAAAACATTGCTCAAGGCCAATTGCAGCGTGCTGCGATTCTGGATGTGATATCGAGTGTACGGTTCAGGTGTACGGGCGGGCGGGCGCACTTCACGAGTGCGTGTATAATCGCGAAAGGCTAGAGTGTTTGTATGCTAACGTTTTCGATCGTGTATGGGTTTGTATGTGGCGTATGCTAGCATGCAACTTCGTGAGTATGAATTCGATTGTATAACCGCGAGGCCATTTTTTGTTGACGTGTTCGTGTCGCATGTGATAGAGTATATGAAGCTTCGTGTGTATTCATTCAATTTCATAATCATGTCGTCGTTCGCACATTCTCGTGCGCTCTTGAATAATTGCGCGGGATATGAATCTGATACTTGATTTTCAGTGTGCGGTTCAGATGTTAGAAGAGAGTGAGTTCGTCCACATCACTAGGTTTTTCGGTCATGTCGCCATGGTCTACGGGCCTTTTATGGGTCCAACTGAAGGCATGGACCTAGATTGGTATGATCAAGGGTAGGGACTTCCAGGCGTGACCGAACCATGATCGCGCGAATACGAATGTTTGTACGTTCACGCCTGATAAAAAGTTTGAATTTTTGAAGCATTAAAACGTTCACTTAACCGCAGGGGTTGTTTCATAACTCCGCTAGCGAATGACGGATCTCAATAGTGGCATGTCTGTAATAATATACGTACATGGAACTATTGAGAACCAGAGCTACAGGTCCCAAGCCCTGGTAAAGGAGGATGGTTGTGATGATCTGGGCCGAGGTCACCACGTAAAGCAAGATAGGTCATAACCCCAATTCCAAGGCGTGAAGCGACCCGTGCCGAGGGATGAGTCATCGAGGGGGTGAAAAAGATGCTCGATCGTTAACGGAGCCTGGGCAACCCCCACAGTAAGCGTCCCTTACCACGTTAATGCGGAGCTCTGGCGTGGCGGACATTTATTCTCGCGCTACTCGTGAGATCAAACATGGAGTGAACTAAAAACAAAAACAAACAAACGGAGGTGCCAAACCCCTTTGCTAGAGGTGGTTTGGCGAGGTCTCCCCTCCCGTGGGGAGAGTAGTGGTGCGACGAGTGCTGCATCTGATAGCACCAGTGACCCCCCAGTAGTGGTAGGAAATAACCCTACCAACGCACTGGACGGGCCACTATCCGCAATGCGCAAAGTGGTGGAGCAGCTCGATTCAATAATCGAGTTCACTAGCGCAAAGCAAAACATAAGCAAGGAGTTAAAGCAGAGTCTCCTGGAGCTCCGGAAAACCGTTCGTGTCGCAAGACAGAAACAGCAGGCTTATGCCAAGAGGGTGGAATGTCGGGAGAAGTCCGACAGAGAAACCCAGACAGTGGCCTCCAAGAGGGAGGGAAGAGAGAAGGTCGATACAGGCCCTCAGACAGTGGCCTTCACCTTCTATGGAGCAGCCACGTCGCTCGAAGCGGCGGCCGAGTTCCCCTCGAAGGGAAAAGGCAAGGGCAATCGTAAGACGGCGTCGAACGCGAAGCGCCCTAGGAAGTCGCCAGGCGAGGGTGCAAAAACCGACACCACACGGCGTGCAACCGTTAAGGCCAAACGCCGTCTGGCCGAGGTAAGCGAGGGCGAGAGTGACCTCGCTGGGCAGAGCGTTGGTACCAGCAACCCGGCGCGACCGGGGCAGGGGGGCGTTAACCCCTGGACGCTGGTCACCAGGAAGAAGCCGGCACCGACACCGGAGGTACCGCGGTCCGCGAAGAAGGCCAAGGACAGAGGCGAGGCCTTGTGGTTAAAAACCGACAAGGACAAATACGCCGACGTCCTAAAGTCGATAAAGGCGGCCGAAAGCCTTTCGGCCCTTGGGCAAGATGTGCGTAGCGTGAGACGCACCAACACGGGAGAAATGCTTCTGGTGCTGAAGCGAGGCGCACAATCTAGTGCGGTATACAAGGCCTTGGCCCAAGAGGTCCTTGGTGAAGGCGCCCAAGTCAGGTCGCTAGGGGCGGAAATGACTCTCCAGTGCAAGCATCTGGACGAGTTCACGACCGCAGAAGATGTCGTCGCAGCCGTTAAGGAACAATGCGACGTCACAATCGAGCGGGCCTCTGTGCGATTTAGAGATGGACCCCCTGGCACCCAAGTAGCCTACCTCAGGCTACAGAAGGCGGATGCCAAAAAGGTAACCGAGAAAGGGAAGCTGAAGATCGGCTGGTCGGTATGCCCTATTAGCATACTCCAGCCGCCTTCAGTGAATAGGTGCTATCGGTGCCTTGAGTCCGGCCACAAAGCCTACGAGTGCAAGAACATAGACAGGAGCAAACTATGTCGTCGCTGCGGCGAGGAGGGGCATAAGGAGCGGGGCTGCACTAAGGCGTACAAGTGCCTTATCTGCACCGCTAAGAAGCAAGCCAATAAACATGCTATGGGCGGACCTTCGTGTCCCTTCGGTGAGGCAAATAAGAAGAAGCCGTGAACGTCACACAGCTAAATCTTAACCATTGTGCAGCAGCCCAACAGCTGCTGTGGCAGTCGGTCTCGGAGTCGAGGACAGATGTCGCCCTCTTATCAGACCCGTACCGCATCTCTGCCGGTAACGGCAATTGGGTGTCGTACGGGTCTGGAATGGTGGCAATATGTACAACGGGACGGTTCCCGGTTCAAGAGGTAATACACTCCTCCGCCGAGGGTGTTGCGATTGCCAAGATCAATGGTGTGTTCTATTGCAGCTGCTACGCTCCACCAAGGTGGCCAATAGAACAGTTCAACCAGATGATCGACAGGCTCTCGTCGGACCTAGTGGGCCGGAAACCGGTAGTCATAGCGGGAGACTTTAACGCTAGGGCAGTGGAGTGGGGCAGCCGCTGTACAAATAGCAGGGGTCAAGCGCTAATGGAGGCGCTTGCGAAACTCGATACTGTGCTAGCTAATAATGGCTCCGCTAGTACATTCCGTAGAAACGGGGTGGAGTCGTGGATTGATGTAACATTTGCCAGCCCGAGTCTGGCTCCAGGCATGGAATGGAGGGTAGACGAAGGCTACACCCATAGCGATCATTTAGCAATCCGCTTTAGGATCAACTATGGTGTGCAGCATCCGAGCGCGGGAGATCCCTGTCAGGTACGCGGGTGGAAGTCCAATCACTTCGACAGCGAAGCTTTCACCGCGGCCCTGGGACTGGAGGCCAACACCGACAATCTAAGCGGGGATGCGCTGGTAGCTGTTCTACCACGCGCGTGCGACGCCACTATGCCGAGAAAAACACTGCCAAGAAACGGCAGATGCCCGGTATACTGGTGGAGTGCCGAGATTGCAGCTCTACGGTCAGCCTGCCTCAGAGCTAGACGTAGGATGCAAAGAGCTCGCACCGAGGATGCAAGAGAGAACCGCCGTGAAGTGTTTCGAGCTGCGAAATTGGCCCTTAACAAGGCAATTAAAAGCAGCACGAGAGCGTGTTTCGACAACCTGTGTGAGAGTGCCAACGCGAATCCGTGGGGTGGCGCTTACAGGATTGTGATGGCCAAGACCAAAGGGGGCTCCTCACCCCCAGAACGGTCTCTGGACCGGTTGGCAACGATTATCGAAGTACTCTTCCCGTCTCGAGCCACAAGCCCCTGGCCACCTGCACTACGAGACAGTGCGGGCACGGCCGAAATGGTGGCTCCTGTGACGAATGAAGAACTACTCGCAGTGGCTAAATCCCTAGCAATGAACAAAGCTCCAGGCCGGATGGAGTTCCAAACAACGCTCTCAAGGCAGCGATCATAGCGAACCCGAACATGTTCAGGCTAGCTATGCAGAGATGCCTTGACGAGTGCCGTTTCCCCGATAGATGGAAAAGGCAGAAATTGGTGCTGTTGCCGAAGCCCGGGAAGCCGCCAGGCGACCCATCGGCGTACAGACCAATCTGTCTGATCGACACGACTGGCAAACTGCTTGAGAGGATCATCCTCAACAGGCTAACCCCGTACGCGGAAGGTACGGACGGTCTGTCAAGCAACCAGTTTGGCTTTCGGAAGGGTAAGTCCACAGTGGACGCTCTCAACTCAGTGATAAATACTGCCGAGATAGCTATCTAACGGAAAAGGCGAGGTATTCGATACTGTGCGTTAGTGACACTTGACGTGAAGAACGCATTCAACAGCGCAAGCTGGGATGCCATCGCGCTCTCGTTACACCGGCTTAGCCTACCGGTGGGTCTGTACCGGATCCTGGAAAGTTACTTCCAAAACCGCGTACTGCTATACGAGACCGATGCCGGTCAGAAAAGGGTTCCAATTACCGCCGGAGTCCCGCAGGGCTCGATCCTAGGCCCGGTGCTATGGAACCTCATGTATGACGGGGTTCTGAGACTGAAGTTCCCTCCTGGAACCAAGATCGTCGGCTTTGCTGACGACGTAACCTTGGAGGTCTACGGGGAGTCAATTCCTGAGGTAGAACTAACCGCAGAACACGCGATCAGCACGGTGGAGGAATGGATGAGCGCGAGAGGCCTGGAGCTCGCTCATCATAAGACGGAGGTAGTTATCGTCAACAACCGCAAGTCGGCACAACATGCAGTTATCCATGTGGGAGAAGTCGCGATCACTTCACAGCGAAGTCTGAAGTCTCTCGGAGTCATTATAGACGACAAGCTGACCTCGGCAGCCATGTCGACAATACATGCAAGAGAGCGTCGACTGCTGTTGCGGCTCTATCGAGAATGATGTCCAACAGCTCAAAGGTGTGCGCCAGTAGACGTAGGTTACTGGCAGGCGTTGCCGTATCTATCCTCAGGTACGGCGGCCCATCATGGTCAAGAGCACTGAGGGTAACCAGTTACCTACAGAAACTGGAGAGCACCTACCGCGTGATGTGCCTCAGAGTGATATCTGCCTACCGCACGGTATCACACGATGCATCCTGCGTGATAGCGAGCATGATGCCAGTCGGTCTGGTCATTCGGGAAGATGAGGAGTGCTTCGAGCTACGTGGAAATAGGGGAGCCCGCGAGCGCACCAGGGTGACTTCGGTCGCCAGATGGCAGCGTGAGTGGGACAACTCCTCGAAAGGTAGGTGGACCCACCGGCTGATACCTAGCTTATCGAGCTGGGTGGGAAGACCCCATGGGGAAGTTCACTTCCACCTGACACAATTCATGTCAGGCCATGGCTGTTTCCGACAGTACCTCCACAGGTTCGGGCACGCGGAGGTCCCAGTCTGCCCGGACTGCCCAGGTGTAGACGAAACTGCCGAACACATACTGTTCGTATGTCATCGGTTCGACGTCGAAAGAAGAGCAATGCTTGACGTCTGTGGCTGGGACACAACCCCTGATACCCTTATTCAGCGGATGTGTCAATCGGTGGAGAAGTGGAACGCAGTCTCGGCTGCTACCATCCAGATTGCCTGTAGGCTACAGGTAATCTGGCGAACCGAGCAACAGACGACGGGCACGGCTAACTAGTGATTGGTTAGCTGGAGCGAAAAAGGCCAAGCGCAAAAAAGGGAGCGAATGGTCTGTTCATGCCGAGGCAGGTTTGGCGCAGCGACTGGCAACCGCGTAAGGGGTAAACCCAGCCACCCCGAAGCAAGACAGAAGAGTGAGTGTATAGGCGTATAAGTGGACTGCCTCATGCCAAGACGGGAGGGTCGTAGCGTAGTATGTTGGGACTTAGCTATCGATGCCTCATGGCGTGGCAGAGGAGTGAAAGGGTGAGCATCCAAGTCAGTCTCACACGGCATGTTAAGGGTGAGCACAAAAGTCAGCCTCACATGGTATGGTAGAGGCTAGCACAAAAGTAAGCCTAGCAAGGAATGAAAAAGGTGAGCACACAAGTCAGCCTCGCATGATATGTCAGAAGTGGGGCCTAAGAAAAATGTCACACATGGGACGCCAGGGGAAGTGAGAGAGGTACAATAGAGTGGCACGATTGAGAGTGAATCAGGTGATAGGGTGAGCACCCAAGTCAGCCTCACATGGTATGGGTGGGGCGAGCACAAAAGTAAGCCTAGCAAGGAACGAGTAAGGTGAGCACACAAGTCAGCCTCGCATGGAACGTAAAAGGTGAGCACAAAAGTCAGCCTCATGTGGGAGTGTTTGAGAGTGAATCAAAGTGCGATTGAGAGAGCACCCAAGTAAGCCTCATACAGGATGTATGAACGCGTGAGTGAGAGTGAATGAGTACATTTAGTACAGCCATCCCCCCAGAAGTAATACCGAGAGGTAGTTCCTGGGAGGAATGATGGCGGAGCCCAATGGAGTTTAGTCGGTATTAATGGCTGGTCACCATTCGAGTCCGACACGCCCCCAGTGCACCCCGTGTGGTAGATTGGACCCTACCAATAGCACGTGTACTGGGCTAGGACATAAAGGTCTTCTCCATTGTAAAAAAGAAAAGATTGTGAGTGTATAGGAGAAAATGATAGATAACATGCCGAATAATGATAACAAGGATGCCAAAAGATGAAGTAGAAGTGTACTAATATATAGGTACACAAAACCAAACCAATACTTACATAATTATCAAGTGGCAATTTTGAGCTTGACGTTGTGCGACCACCCCTGGCTGCTACTCCGTTATCGATCTCGACTAGCTGAATTTGCACAGGGAATCAGTAGATTAATATGCTTGGGAATAGCGAAAATTCTTTCAATGTGCAACTTCTGATAATCCTGAAGTGTTTTATTGATCAATAGCGGCACCAGCCAGGCCCGAACGTAGATCACGGAAGGAAAGGGAAGGGATGTTAGTTACATACTTGCTTTTGTTAGAGGCCGTATATACTACTGCGCACTCCACAAGTATCACGGGAGGAGGAGATAATTGTTTGTAAATATAGAAGTTGGATTTTACATCTTCTTTACCGACGCCAGAGAGGTGACTCCACTATCTGGACTAGATATCGATACATCAACTCATGGACTGGGGACCACTTCCCTTCCGAAGGAAGACGTAATCACAGATTTTTTCACCTCAGAAAAATCCCAACGACCTCGGTTGGGATTGAACCCAGACCAACAGGAATTAGTGGCGATCACGCTTACCACTCAACCACTGGCACCGTCATAACTAGCAGATGGCAATTTTTTTTCTCAAAAACTCAAAAACGTAGTCTGAGTATGAGGAGAACCACGAGTCAGGATTTCTAAAGATAAAACATCGTGATCTAAACGGTTTTCGCAATTAACCCTCCGGCACTCGCGCCGTTGTATTTAGTGTAACACCTCCAGAAACTCTAGCGAAATCTTCTTTCAGCACCAGCGGCTGCTCATTCGGGGAGCCATTCGCGCGAGTGTCGGAGGGTTAAGGCGGTTGTATAAAACACGGATTAACACGGTTTTAGCAAAGTCCGTGTATCATCGTCAAAGGCCGACGGAACAGTCAAAAAAACTTTTTTAGCTAGCTTTTTTGCACAGATTTCGCAATTAGCAGGGTGTTTACAGTTATTGTAAGTCCATTTATTGTAAGCAGATTTTTGGATAAGTAGAAAAGACGGATCTTGAAGATTCTATTTGGCCCGTAATTCAACAATGTGGGTGTTTTCGAAACAGGACTAGCAAGTAGACGCCAAACGTGGATGTCTCACGCCATTTTGAAAACCAAGATGGCGACTTCCAGTTTAGTGAAATTCTTTGAAACCCAACCAATATGGATATTTTTGGACCGGGTTTGACGGTAGACGCCAAATATCGATGTCTGAGACCATGTTGAAAATCAAGATGACGACTTCCGGTTTAATAGAATACTCTAAAACCCAATTAACATGGGTACTGTTGGTATTGAATTGAATGGAAGTAAACCAAAACGGCGACTTCCCATTTAGCGGAGTTCTCTCAAATTCGAACAATATGAGTGAACGCCAAAATCGATGTTTGAGGCAATTTTGAAAACCAAGATGGCGAATTCCGGTTTAGTAATTTTTTTATAACCATAACAACGGGAGAGTATTGGAATATATGAATAGATGGTAATCCCGGAGTTCATATTATAATCCAGGATGGCGACTTCTGGATTAGTGAAAATCTCTTTAGCCCTAAAAACATAGTGAAGACCCGATATAATCAACACCCGATTTTGTAGGTCCCCAATTTCGTTTAACCTCCACTGACACCATTTGGTTGGCAAAATGGACATAGACATTGATCTCTTTCATGTCCGCTCTGAAAATATTCAAACTGATTGGGTTTTAGAGAATTCCACTAAACCGTTAGACGGCATCTTGGTTTTTTTCAGAATGGCCTCAGACATCGATATTTGTCGTCTACTTGTCAAGCCCGTTTCAAAAATGTTGATTGGGGTTTCAAGTATTCCGATTTTCAAAATGGCGTCAGACATAGACATTTGGTATTTACCTGCCAAGCTCGTTCTAAAAACACCGATATTGGTTGAGTTTTAGAGAATTCCGCTAAACCGGAAGTGGCCATGGTCCCAGACATCGATATTTGGTTTCTCGTCGCCATATTGGTTTTTCAAAACGGTCTCAGACATCGATATTTTGCGTCTATTCTACACATCGGTTCCAAAAATACCCACATTGATTGTTTTAGAGAGCTCCGTTGAACATGAAATCGCCATATTGAGTCTCAAAACAGACATCGATATTTGGTGTCAACTTGTCAAGCCCGTTCAAAAACACTCACAATGGCATTTTTTTACAATTCCGCCAACCTGGAAGTCAGTATCTTGGTTTTTTATAGGCCCAGATATTGATATTTAGCGTCAACTCGTCAAGCCCATTCCAAAAATGCCCATATTGATTGGGTTTTAGAGAATTCCGCTAAACAGAAAGTCGCCATCTTGATTTTCAAAATGGCCTCATACATAGATTCCTTTGTTGTGACGTGTGTCTTTGTTTTTTCCTTTCTTAAGGATTTTTATGAACGCGTTCACTGGAAAACAGACAGAAAAAGAATGACCGGAACGGTGAGAAATGCAGAAACGGTGAAAATTCGCATTTTTATTGGAAACACCGAGAAAAGATATGTCCTCAAGCAGGAACATGATGACACACCTGCGATATCCCAGTCTCTAGTTCACCTGCGATATCCCAGTCTCTAGTTCACCACTCCGCCATCGAGGAACTGTGATGATGTCATCACATATTACCAATAGTATCGCGATTACCGCAGCAGCGTCCAATTCCTCCCAATTGAACTATCGACCCCCAATGTCTCCTTCAAGCAGATCGTCACCTCTCCCTCTCATCGATCAGGCCAAATCTCTCTATTTTTAGGTCCAGTGGACTGCGCTCAAGGCTTGAGATATTTATTATCTCAACTATCTTATTTTACTATCTCGGTTTGAGGCAGACATCAACATGCCCTCTCCATAGCTTCTACCCACTGCCAAAGTCTGGCAGCTACTGAGTTAGGTAGGGGGAAAACAGTGATAATAAATATCTCAAGCCTACTATGGCAAGAAATACCACATCACATTTCAGTAAAAAAAAAACTATCAAAGTGAACCAAAAATGTCTGGCAAGCAATTTGCACTTGTGGCAGAAAAGGTCAAACTTTCAGAACCATAGAAACTATGAACAAGCAAACGTACCAATAATGCCTTCAAAAGCGACCACGACGACGTCAGTCCTTTGTTCTGGTATGCCTCGTGTTACTATGCTAAGACCTCGATGGAGTGGTATAAATCCATCCAAGTAATGTTGAAGAGGAACCTAAAAGGCAGCAGGTTAAAAATTAAACCAAAAACTGTTTAAGATTCCGCTTTCTCATCAGTAAACCAGAACCTAAAGGCTTGTCTTTAAAGACATCACTTGGAACCAGCCAGGTTAATTCATGCAAGCCGTATGACTTTTTGGATTTAGGGTTGAGCTTCTAACTAGTAGCCTAACTATTTTAATCTAACTAGTAGTCTAACTATTTTTATTTTGGTGCTAGTTTAAATTAAGCATCTAACTGGCACAATGCCGGAGCTAGTTACTGACGAGAAGAATAAGAAACGCGAAAAACACACTTTACGTTAAAAGTGTCAATCACTTCCAATAAATCCGGACCAGAACTGCCAGTAATATCGTTATGGAGTCATACAGTTTGATGAGTTTAATTGATTCGACAATAAAATCTGACAAGCGAATCACGAATCCGATCTCGCACTCAAATGCACCTCAGAGAATCACATTTACTTCCTCATTTGCGGCCACGTCATGCAAATAATATAATTGAGCACGTATCATCTCGTTGACACACAATTTCAAGCTAATTTCATCGAACACCAGAAACAACGATACACCCAACCCTAACCTTATAGTACTACAATCCAATAAGGCGGAAACTTGCGTGTCCTGTACTGACAAACCCTTCGTTTAGCTCCCGGTATGCGTGGCGTCAGTATGGCACACAAAACATAACCCAAAGCCCAGATTGCGTGGGATTTACTTATCCACGAATGTGACGAACTCGCATGGCGGAAAAACTTATGCATGAGGAAAAATCAAATCATATCACCTAACAGTGACAGGTAACTCACTGTGATTAAATCACACCCGAAGGCTACATCACTACCACTCGCAGTAAAACCAGTATTTGCTGCCTCGAAACCACCCCAAAATGGAAAAACGAACAGCGAAACACACAAGCTCCCGCTTGCCCGGTCCAATGGAATCCGATGGAATCCGCTGTGAACCGGAATGGCGGCACATGCACGAGAACTACTCCAAAAATAACTAACTGACCGTCCGTTTGTTGAATGTGCCGGCGACGACGATTCGCGAAAAATCGGTTCTCGCTGGGCAGGATGGGTCGACCATGGATCCCGAATTGGAAGAGCATGTTGTTGTTGGTGATGATGATGATGATGTTGATGGTGCTGTCTTGCCATGGAAATGCCATTGGAAAGTCAAATTCCGAATCGGCGTTGACGATGCAACCGCACGAGAAATCAATATATCGAGAATCGGAATGACAACAACAACCACATACAGCAGCGAGCACCCTTCATTTGGATTTAAAAATAAAGACATCGGAATTGTCCACTTGTTTTTCCACTGCTATCATCCAGTCCCGGTTTCGAATGAGCGCGATGGTCGGAATGTATCGAGTACAGAATTCCACCAGCACATCAGCCTATTTTCGTTAGAAATGCAGATTCGTACTCAAGCTGATGGAAATAGAGTTTGAACATCGGCCAGGGACACATTTTAGAGTGCGTTCTCGTTGAAATTTAATTCTTCTTTGTTAGATGGAAATTATTCATGCAATCGGAGCAAGTGTCAATAGGTACTTGAATGACAAATTTTCTTATGTAGAACACAATGTAGCACATTTATGTCTCACAGAGTAACCAATGACGATCATTCCCGACAAAAAAAAACGCATCTTTGCACGACAGCCAGGTTGGCTACTGATTTCTATATTTAGTCTTGCTGAGAAATCTTCGAGACTGTCATTCCCACAGACACATATCAACTAAACTGCGAACGTCCGACAGACGTTGGCAATGGTGATGTGTGAACATCTCTATTCGAATGATTTGTTTACATAAATAGAACGACACAGATTCAGAAGCACATTGACGTTTAATTCGGAAGAAACGTAAGCTACATATTTAAGTATCTCGCAGATGAGGGACTCCAGTACAATCCTCATCTCTCCTTCTCCAAAACAGGACGATTTGAAAATGAGTTCGGAGTATCTGGTGAATATTGGTACCCCTAAAACGAATATTTGTTGAAATTTGAAGGAATTTCGTAAAGCAACCTAGAAGTTCAAATGACTACCAAGGATACATTCAATATTCTTCGTAAAGAATAGCTTAAGCTAGTTAACACCCAGAACTGTATAAAGAAAGTGTCCATCAAAGACAATTAACACGTACAACAACCATATATGTAATACAAAAACTGTCGCACAATAAAAGTCAATTGAAATAATAATAGAGAAAAAAAATATTATTCCCACAGATCCAAAGAAATATGCGTAACTTATTTTTGCTCGATAAATCAGCAGGTAGCTGTAGGGGCTTCGTAAGCAACCCCCCGTACTTCATTTTCTTTCAACGAGTTATGCCAACTGTGAACTAACTCTCCAGTTTTGCATTATCAGAATGGTTCAACATTATTTGTCTTATCTGATCTCTTTCGGTCATCATGTGTGTCATCATGTCAATCATGTGCAGGAGATACCAGCGAGTGTAGTAATTCATAGTTGTGTGATTTTAAAAAAATCTCTACTACCCACACAAGGGTCGTCAAGTCAAATTAAATGATATACTATCTTAATTGATGATGTTGATCAAAATTCAGAGACGATTTCATAGCATCTTCCTTGGTTCGCGATTCCTGTATCATGAAATAAAAATACCGAGGCTCGTGTGTCGCGGGAAAGCGGAAATTCTAAAAATATTCATTACCAGTTCCAAATAGCATTCTGCAAGTAGGTGTAGTCCGAAGCGCCACTATAAATCGATCCAAATGTGTGATTCTCATTAGCAATTCAATCAATTATTCACAGTTAATGAATACAAAACTCGCACTAGTTTATCTTAGGCGGATGCTTCCACCGATAACTAAGCTCCATAAACAACGAAACAAGAAATGTTGAATAGACTGCAGAATATGCTTCTGGAAATAGAACAAGCAGACCTCGCGCCAACCCGGTCGTCCTAGTATCGTCCTCGAACGAGGAGCCCGTCGTAAAACTTTGTCTAGCAAAATGATCAATTCATTCCTAACAACTAACTTTTATTCCATGAGTAGTATCGATGTATGCATTGTTAAATTTCTCAGTATATTTCCGGTAAGTTCGAAAATCGTTGATTAGACTGCTCAGAAAAAAAAACGAAATTTTAAAAGCTCAATCGGCTTCATAGTTGAAGTTGGCTGACAAACGACTGATATTTAAACTAATAATTCAATTTTTTGTCTTTTGACTTAAGTGCCAATACCTTATTTAGGACTGGTGGTATCCAACGGGGAAAAACGATCGGAAATGGTGAGTGAAGCTAAGCAATCATGTGAAAAAAATTCCCCCCAGAGGCGAGACTCGAACTCGCAACCTTTGAGACTCCGGCCCAATGCACTAACCCTTATGCTATCCCTGGGTATAGTGACATCCCAGAAATAACATATGGTTATCCCACTGGCGACAGTGATCGTACCCTACCTGCAAAGCGGGAATCACACACAACGGCGCAGCTATCACCACAACACATCTGATCTATTTAATTTCCCCGCTAGATACCAAGGCCCGGGTTTTTATTATCGTGTGATGTCTAATTTTTAGTTCATTACCCATCGTACTTCGGTGGGTGACAGAGCTAATGAAGACTGTCGATTTCTGGTCCCTTGCCCAGTGAACAGAGGTATGACGGGAGCGAACCCGCCCGTTCGAATTAAACTAATAATTCAATTTTTTGTCTTTTGACTTAAGTGCCAATACCTTAGGGGAGACTGAGGAGACTTGATCCCCTTCTTTATTTTTCAGTCCAACTCCGTGGAATGATAAAAAACTGTATTTTTTGTAGTTTTATATTGTTTCTAGGGATGACTAATAATCATAAAAAAATTACATGGAAATATCATACTGGACATGAGTTATGAGCATTTCTGGAAAACAACAAAAAAATGGAAAATTCTTAGATTAGTGGAGACTCGATCCCTAATTTGGGGACACTTTATTCCTTTATGAAAACGTGTTTAAAAGAGCATTTAGGGTAATAAGCCTGTTTTTGCCCTGATTCTACTATCATCCTACCCATCTGAAGCTTTTAGTTAGAGCAGCGTCTGCCATCTTTGCTCAACGCATTGACTCAAATGGTATTGCGATAATGGGGGTACTCGATTAGAGATTTTCCTGCGCTCAAACAGAAGATTTTCACCATTCTCAAGACAATTTTGTTATTATACTGGCTCTTAATAAGAGGCGAATGACCTTAACGTTAAAACCTCCATAATCGAAATAAAAAATTGACCTTCATAACAAATCAAAGAAGCTGAAATAATAATATTATTGTAGTAATAATGTTGTACCGTTCTTAATAGGGCAAAAACGGGTACATTACCCCATTCAATTTTATAAATGGATTGTAGTATTGATTAAATTGTTATGATTAGATATTGTTATTTTTGTTACTACATATTACGCATCTCTCACCTGATTTTTTTTACGAATTCCCCAAATCTCCGTGCAATTATTTGAAAGCTGTCTTTATTATGGTTGAGGAACGTCAAATGTGGGATGAATGGTTGCTACGTATACTGTAGTAAACAATTACAGTTATGTTTCTTTACGATGAAACGTTCATTTTTGACATTTTTTATGACAACAATGACTTCAATTGTTCTGGTGTCAATTTGGTTATTTTCAGTGGTGTGTATGAAGTATGGTGAAGGGGATCAAATCTCCACGAATTTGAAGGGATCAAGTGAACCCATAGCATCTATTTCAGCAAACTTTAGTAAAAATATAGCTCAATCATAACGTATTCATATAATTGACAGTCTCCTGTAATTTTGTATGCAAAAGCAGAGTATGTAGTGGGTGATTTTATCAATTTTATAAAAGTTTGAAAATTTGAAAAATAAATCTTCTTCAGTTCTTCTGAGACTTTTTTTTTAAATCGGTAAAAATTCGGTTACACAAAAGTCCAATTTCTTTTTTCTGTGTTAATGAAATTTATGTTTAGATAAAACTACGCAACTTTATAGTATATTCAATTAATGTATTCTGATCCGCCTTTGAGTTACAATGATGGGATCAAGTCTCCCCGGGGATCGAGTCTCCTCAGTCTCCCCTATTTAGGATTGGTGGTATCCAACGGGGAAAAACGATCGGAAATGGTGAGTGAAGCTAAGCATGTAACTTTCAAATGGTTTACAATATCGCCTTGATGTCAAAGAGAAAGTTGCACGAAAGTTTACGGGCCTTTTGAAAAACCTATTATTGTTGATGGAGAAACGCGACTAACTTATGAAAAGGTCGTAATAAAACAAAATAATTGTGTTGATAAAACAAAAGTTAAAATATCTCGAGAACTACTACATTTTAGAAAATTTTTGGTAAGAGCATTTCGATTTAAAATGGCGTTTGGAATCATATTCAAAAAGAAAATTGCATTTTTGACTGCAAATAGTAAGAATTATAAAAAAATGTCAAAAGTTGTTGTTAGGAAAACTTTTTTATTGAAAGCTTCTCCATGATCCAAATACACTAAAAAGGTTGCTTTTACGTCTTTAAAACGATAAACATTAAATTTTTGACATTTTTTGATGGAGTAACGCGAATAACTTTTAAAAAGAGCATAATTACACGAATTAATTGTTTTTGAAGGAGCAAAATTTCAAATATCTCGAAAACTATCGCATTTTGGAAGATTTTTGTTAAATGCATTTTGATTTTAAATGGTGCTTATATTCTGTAATAAAATTACAATTTTGTATGTCAATTAGTATGAAATTTAAAAACATGTACGAAGTTATTGTTAGAAAAACTTTTTTATCGATTTTTTCTCGATCATGCAATCACAATCAAAATGTTTCTTTTCTCTTTAGGTTTTTGGTAACAAAATATAAAAAATTAAAAAAATGGGTTTTTTCGCAATTTAAATTTTTATCATAAATTTTTGTTTTTTTGAAAAATGACACAAAACTTTTTTTCAGTGTATATTTTTTTCGGACAGAAGTATTCATTCCCTGTAACTTGTTCTAAGATAGTTTTGCTGTATAAAATACAGTAATCGAACAAAAAAAAATTGAAATTCATACACGTAGAAACGCTTACGCCCTTTTGAAAAATTACTCTTGTATCAAAATATTCCAATTGCCAGAGAATATCATGGAGATTCATACAGACCCATTTTTAACGAAAAAATTCTCATAAATTTTTACCGATAACAGTTAGGAATGTGATGTCATGAAGCAAATTATTCACCCTAAAACAATCCTGAAACTATCGGAAGACTATTTTAGTTTTAAATCAATACCGTAATAGTTATGCCATAAACATCTTGATTTTGAATTTCTTCTTTCTTCTTCTTCTAAAATGATTAGGAAGATAATTTTTTGATCTTGGTAAAATTAGAACCACCCTAACTATTGTTTTAGCAAAAAGAAGAGACTCACAAACTACAACAACTTTTCCACAGTTTTAATAAGACTAAGTTGTTTCGTTTTAATCACAAATTAAGATACCTGCTTAATTTTCATTCAGATTATTCACTGTGCAATGGCTTCAAATGGGTAAGGTAGAAATAGAAACAGTAAAAATAGGTTCATTATCCTTTCTCATATAGATTTTCTCATACTCAAATATTTTATAAAAACGCTTTACGTTTCTCAGAAAAAGAAAGGTAATCGCTCTGATGTAGAACTTCTGAAACGAATGATTATATTAGTTATATTTGCAGTTTGGAAAGAAAAATCCTTTCGTCGTAGAAAATATTCCGTAATTAATAAATTGTCTTTGTGGCTTTCAACAAAAATTGCATGACAAATCCACGTAAAATGCCTTGTGCGTGTATACTTGCGAAAAGTGCTATTGACGCAAGTATTCTATCCGACCTCACAACTCGCGATATTTGTGCTGTCACAGTCAACATGACTCTTTATGTCATAAACAGGAACGGAACTCCGAGGCAGTCGTCTTTTCAGGTAGTTCTGATTGTTGGGCATTTGCTCGTAGGATTATGACAACCGAGTCGATCAAATGGGCGATTGAATGTTTTGCTCCGTATAAGTCTCCGAGAAAAGATGGAATCATTTCTGTTCTACTTCAAAGAGGAAATAATTGTAAAATTCATTCTCAGAGATAGTCACGTTACTTATGATGAGGGAAAGAGTTTTAAACCGATCAGTCTGGCCTCCTTACTACTGAAATCCATGGAATGTATAATTGACCACTAAATTCGGGATGTTAGCTTGGACGAGCACCTGCATGGAATGCAACATGCATATCAGCGGAGTAAGTCTACCGTCATCCTGTTACACAATGTTGTCTACAACAAAAAAGCTTTTTCGCATAAGCAATCAAGTTTAGGAGTTTTTCTTGGTATTGAATGTGCTATTGACAGCGTGTCTTTTGAATCCATTTTGGAAGCAGCACGAGGTCATGGAGAACATTCATATATCACGAACTTGATACAAGCAATGCTTAGCAACCGACATCTGTGCTCATCGTTAAGACAGTGTCTGCGGATGACCTCAAGGTGGTGTGCTGTCACCACTTCTATGGGACCTTGTCGCCGATGATTTGTTGAAGAAATTTAATTAGCTTCGGTTTCCGACATATGGTTTCGCCGATGATTATCATATAATGATCACCGGCATTTGCATTAACACACTATTTGATTTGATGCAACAAACCTTGTGTTGTTGAGCAAGGGTGTCTTCATGTTGGACTATCAGTTAATCTCAAACAAAAAATTAATGGTGCATTTCACGCAACGAAGGATTACAACTGGAGCTCGTCCGTTGCAGTTCTTTGACTTTGAAATTATTGTCGCAGAACAAGTTAAGTACATTGGGGTAATGTTTGACTCAAAACTAAATTGGACAGCTCACATCGATTTCAGAATCAAGAAAGCTTGCATGGCCTTCGGCCAATGTAGACAACGTTTCGGCAAATCTTGGGGACTCAAACCCAACTACTTTCAGTAGATCTACACGACAATTCTGGCAGAAGGAAGTAGTCATAACAATCCAATCAAAGTTAAACCATCTTCAGAGGATGGTCCTGATGGCAATGACTGGTATGTTCACGATAACACCTACTACTGCTCTAGAGGCACTTTTGAACATAAAACCACTATAGGTGTTTCTGAAACAAGAAGCACTTCCTTGTGTATACCGTCTTGAGGTTGCTGTACTCTGGAACAGTAATCCAATAGATCGTGCAACCAGCCACACAAGAATGTGGCCCCAAGTGGTTACTTGGGATGAGCATATACCGGCTCTTAGTGACCTTTTACTCAAATGTAGTTTTCCTTTTCAAACATTCAATGTGAGAATTCTACCTCGCAAAAAATGGTTGTCTGATTGGATGGAGCGACAACTTGAAGAATACATAGTATGTTACACTGACGGTTCTCTGTTGGAGGGCCGAGCCCGTGCTGAGTCTATTGTCGTGAAATGAAATTAGACCTACCTCATTCACTTGGTAGATACTGCCCCTTATTCCAAGCAGAAACCTTCGCGATTGTGTGTGACGTACAATCGGTAATTCACCAGGTAATTTGCGGTAAAAGAATTAGAATATAAGTAATCGCATCTTAAACTCGAAATCAAACAGAAGAATTAGTCATTTAAAATGCTATCTATCTTTGCTTTACACGGTCATTCCGGTATTACTGGAAATGAATGGGCGGACGAATTGAATAAAGCGGGCACTGCGACTGACTTCGTTGGTTCAGAAACAGTTCTATCATTGTCGATAAATACTAAACACAAGATTTATCCTTGGGCCGCATTCAAAAATACCAACCATTAGCGTAGCTGGCAAACTTGATTTCAAACAAAACTATTTTGCCGGATGTGAGTCCGAAAATTCCATGGAATTTGCTGCATTTTTCCAAGCACAATTGCAGTAGTGTTGTCAAGGCACTGATTGGACATTGCAAACTCAATTATCACATGGCTACTACTCAGTGTGCTGAGTATTGCTCGAGTGATCTTTGTGAATTTTATATTATTTGATATGCCACTGCCCTGCAGTAATCAATTGCGTATTCGGATTTTGGGTTCTCCATACATAGATGAAACTGGAGCGGAAACTCAAGAATATGCTATTATTTCTAACCCAGTGTTGCAAAGAGCTATAGAGTTTGCTGGGAAGTTCTGAGAACCAAGTCGATTACAGAGAAAATGCAGCAGTATCATAGCAGTATCAACGACCATTCTTTGGGATTTCCGACAATTAACTGAACTATGGCTTCTAAAAAGTCAAGACGAATGTTTATAAACCATAATAGGCTTAAGTCCAATTCGAATGACAATATCTCTATGGGGATGTTGTCGTTCTGTTATCCGAATATTCGGGGGTGTTGATATATCCACTAATCGAGAAGTTTGTTTTATTCCCTTGAGAGTGAAGATTACTTCCGTATTGTCTCGGTTCTCTGCGTCGTTAGTTTTCCGTATCCCTAACCTTGCCACTTCACCAATCCTTCCCATCAAGAAAATACAAATCACGGCAAGGCGCAAATCCCCGATCATCATGGGGAACGTGCCATTTGAGCCAGTCGCTACTGATTGCTGATTCCTGATCAGCGTTGTGCAATTGTGAAATAGTTCGAATTTATCGTTTGTTGCAGACCTATCTTATAAAATATGCGTATCACCAATGCATCGTGACAAACTACAGCCCTGACCATATATGACTATACTACCACTATGACAAAAAAGTAAACCACCAAAAAAATTCTGCATAATTTCCTCAATCAAACCTCGGGCACGGGATTCAAGATTGAAAATTTACGAAAACAGCCCCACGTTTTTATACGTTTATATAGTACTTCAAAACTATTCTAAATTTAATGAAATATAAAAAACAAAACAAATTACAGTGTGAAAAATCTGGGAAACCTAAAATACCGACAAACCGAAAATTTAAATATCTTATCCACTCTGAAAGAAAACTATTTTAAACAAGATGCGAAGTAAAATGCAACTCTCCGAATGACTTTTTATTAGTATTAAACCAGACTCTGTCAGTGACTCAGAAACTTACCCGCACAGAAAGCCAGAAGTTCGCTCTAAGCTTCACACGACAAATGCCCGAGGATAACAAACGATCAAATCATGCGAAATGAAATCTGCACGTGACTAAATTTAAATTAAGCAACTTACTGAATAAATTATGTGCTCGCCAAGTGCGGCAAAGTAAGCTGCATCGAAGAACACTAGAATCTTGTAATGACGTTACGTGAGTGGAATTGCTAACGGCACACAACCCACAGCAAGCAATCGCTCTGGAAAGCGTGGAAAATTGTGAGAGGGCTTCAAATTCTCCAGGGAATTGACACACCTCAAATCATGGATGCAGGTTGTATGACATGAACCAAAAAGCGAATTGTAATTTATCCGATGGACGAATTATACGGACACTTTACAAAGAGCGCCCGATCGGGAGTTTTCCATTAGGAAGAAAAATATTTAGAACTGTGTTCATACGAAACTGTAGGAGAGATGGTTATGACATTACATTCGGATAAATGTCAAAAAGGCGACCGTCTAAATGGATGATACAATAAGCTATTATCCGAATTCTTCTGTTGTTGAACGAATATTTCTTCCGCACAACTGCTCGCGGCGGAATAAGTAACGACAACGACAGTAACATGGTGGCGCCTCACAAGTGATTTATGCGGAAGAATGTGCACAATTTAATCAAAATCGCTTGCATTATGTCATGCAAAACCTACTGGTCGGGAAACTTTCGTTCGTACTCTGTCTGTGTGAAATTTATCTGCTTCAGTAGATTTTATGACACGCTTTGGTTTAAGAACTGAACACAGTGCCTATGTTTTGTGAAGATGTTTTGATCTGGCGTGAAATGCGTAATTTATTCCGCTGTGCCCCTTTTTTGAATTCTAAAACGACTTTAAGTTCGTACTTAAACTGAGGATAATACTATAGCAAGAACTTAAAATGATTAATCAAATTCATCAGTGCAGAATATTGAAAGGTTGTATTGTCAAGTTTGACAAAAAAAATTGTATATTAAATAGTTACCGCTTCCATAAACTGCTGAACTCTTAAAAATGACGACGCTTACCTGGAAATAAAAGAAAAACATCGAATTAACTATCGTACCGCAAATGAAAGCAAAATTCGGAACGGGTTATAAGAGAATAATAAAATTTTATTGTCCTATGGTGGATTCCTCTGAGCTTTTCGCCCCTTTTGCAGTACATACATAGGATCCAACTTGTTTACGTTCTACACACACCGCAAATGCGTACCACCAGGTAGGCATGGATAGCATTGTATTTTTTGTGGAATACGTGGTACAATTATCGACCAAATTGAGCACATGAGTGAGTAAACCCACGACTCAGTGGGGAAAGAATAATCATTTCCGGCAATAATCGATCTTACGGTTTCCAGCTTGTTTGTTTCGATTTTTTTTAATAATTGAACTGTGGTATTTTATTACCGTTTTTTCATACATTCCGCATCATTTCCTTGTTCGTGTAAATTATATGCAAAAAGCAATTACAGCTGGTGCGAATAAGTGGAAAGGTCAAACATGTACTTTATCGCGAACGAATTTCATTTTATTTGAAAATATCTGAAGAACGTGTACATTTTTACTGTCATCCATATCATATTATTAATATTCATATTATACTCGTGAAGCAACTTTATTTTAGAATTTAAAAATTCTAGTAAAAATTTGGCGTCTTTTGGAAGATTTAGGTTATACTAGTCATGGCAAAAAATTACCAGTTGCATTACCCCCCCCTTCTCAATCTCTCTCTCTCTTCCTCCTGGTGATCATGCCAACTGCCGTGCCATGGCTAACATCTGTCTAGCTAGTTCTCCATGTATTTCTAAGTTGTGTTCTACAAACAAACATTACAAACTACTAGGTAAAGAAAATATTTGCAGCCCTGTAAAAATTTGCACAATCTTTGTATTATGAGAAAACTATAACTAATTAATGTTCAAAACCTGCTTTCCCCTGAAGATGAAGCGTGTCTCTTCGAAACGTTGCACTAAGGGAAGGCACGCGGCCAAAAAACTTTATCAACTCCAATTTAATTCAACTCTATACTGCTCGTTTATATACACTCGAATTAAGCAAATCCTTGTAAATCTCAGGAAAATATATGGTCGAACTGGGTATTAATGATGCTTGAAGATACAAATTTTGAAAAGAGACATTCCACGTGTTTTTAAACTCCTCATATCTCTTTTGAATTTTGAATGAAACATATTATCAAATATGTCATTTGGAAACTAAAATGACGGTTTTGTGAGTATGTGATATGATGATAGATTCGGCAAACAAAGACCCATTGAAGTCTCGACGCGGGATGGAAATATAATGTATCTTCCAATTTATAGCAAAGGTCCATATTTGCTCTATGCTGAGAACGCTTCAAGTTCAAGTTTCAATGACAACAGTAGTCTTTTTCATTCATTGGTTTGTATAGGACTCATTAATCCATACCTCCGGAACGAGAATTCCGAGCGAAACAATTCGCATGCTATAAGTACATCTGGAAAGAGATTGCATTGCAATCGACTCAATGCACGACTTTTGTGCTATCGACAATATTGCAATCGCCAACTTAGACACTGCACACTCCCTTCTATTTACTTCAATGGAAATGAATACTTTGAAATACAGTGAAGACCCGATTTTTTCAGCCTCCAATTTTGTCTACCCTTGATTTAATCAGCTTTTTGACCCGATTTTGTCAGCCTCATATGAAAATATATTGTTTCTAGTTTGATGGGCTCTAGCAGACGAACTAAGTTGAATTCGAGTAAATCCTTTCTTGACTATATTTTTCTTCGAGAGCAAAAATATGCAAAAATAAAAATTTTAATCTTTTTTTATAATTTTTCACTGTCAGACCCCCTTAAGGGAAATTTAAATTAAAAAATCGCAAAGGGTTCTGAGGCTATATCTAGGGACTGAAGAAGAATATTTTAAGAGCTTCGGTTTTTTAAAAAGAAAGAAAACTTCGTCAGCCCATAAAATTTTGTTAGCTGGTCGATTTCCCTTTCCTTTCCCACCGATACCTTTGTTAGTTTTCTTTCTTCAGTTTTCGCAATCTCGTTCCCGTACGCTTCTCAACATGTCCGACGCATTCTTTTTTCCGTACGATAATCTCGTCCAAAAAAAAAAAAACAAGAAACCATTCACAAACGCTCATATATACATAAACCGTCAAGAATGGACCGGTGAATTCGTTAAACTAAGATTTTTCCATACACAAGCACCATCGTGGTACGCCGCGCTTAGTATCTCAGAAACGGCCGAAGAATGGCACCTTTCGGTTCTCAGAAACATGCCAAGGAATATGATTTTCACTAAATCTTTTCTATGGCGTATTCTCAGATACATATAGGTTGAAATTAAACAAAGAAAAAAAATTGATTTTTTGCAACCATGAGTCCAAGTCCATCAATAAAATAGAAATACCAGATAATCTGGAACAACACCGCCAATAACAGAAGAACTAAAACGAAAAAGTGAAAATTGAAAAGAATATATACCCCAGAAAGTACATTGTATATTTCAAAACATCCTCAAATTCGTACAATTATTTACTTTATTAAAAAAAATAATTTCTGATTATTCATTTCATGAATTTTATTCGTTTTGTTTAATTTATTCATTTTGAACATATGACTAATTTTAAATGTATGATCATTTCATTTTAATCATTTATTTTACTCAGCATTTTATATTCATTTTGTTCATTTGAGTTCATTTCATCCACATTATTCGTTTCATTCTTTTGATTCATTCTGATTAGTTTATTCATTTTGTGCATTCGCTGTTTTCATTTTAGGAATTTTGTTCATATTTTTCATTTTTAATCTAATACTTTTCAGTCATTCATTTTATGCAAATTATTATTATGACACAAATTAGTATTTCAATATTAATATTCGCTTAATTTCATGACTGTTTAAACATGCCATAGAATTGAATTCTATTTGTTTATTTTTATTTATTTTATCAATTATATTTCTTTTGTTTATTTTCTCATTTTATTGATTTTGTTAATTTTATTCATTTTTTTTATTTTATATTCTATTTATTTTATTATTAATTTATTTTATTTATTTTATTCAATCCATTCATTTCATTTGATTTTACTATTGAATAAAATGAGCGATTTAATTTATTTTGTTCATTTTAATCATTGTGTTCATTTAATTCTTTTATTATGCTATATTTGCGATAAAAAGTTAGTGTCGGTTCGCACCCATTACTATTCTTTTGTTCATTTATTTATTTCTTAATTTATTTATTTATTCTTTTTGCCTTTCTCACTCTGAATGCAATCACTCTGAAAAACGTCAGCCTAATCCCGGCCCGGAGGGCCGAGTGTCACATCCCATTCGACTCAGTTCGTCGAGATCGAAAAAAGTCTGTATGTGTGTGTGTATGTATGTGCGTATGTGTCAAATAATGTCACTCATTTTTCTCAGAGATGGCTGGACCGATTTGCCCAAACTTAGTCTCAAATGAAAGGTGCAACCTTCCCATCGGCTGCTATTGAATTTTGGATCGATCGGAATTCTGGTTCCGGAATTACGGGTTTAAGAGTGCGGCCACACAGAAATTTCTCATATAAACTATAGGAATATTTAAAAATAGAATTTTTATTTTTGATGCTAAATGTCTTCAAGGTGCATGAAACGTCGAGATTTAATGCAAACTCGAAAAAAAATTTGACGACTATTCACTTTTTTTGGATTTTGGCACATTTTTGCCTTTCTCATATAGAAAGGTTATGCAATCACTCTGAAAAACGTCAACCTAAATTTTTTTTTGACTCGCAGCCCTCATACCCCTCCCCTTCAACCCCATCATCTTTAAACCACCACTATATCACAAAGCATACCAATTTAAGCTGGGGAGTCGTTCGTTCATGGAACTTTCGCCCTCCTCACATACCCACCCCCGCATGACAAAATGAGTTAGCAAGCAGATAACATTGATCTAATACTGGTTAGGCTAATGAAGTACGATATTTTTTTTGTTTAGGTGTGTTTAACCGTCGACACGTAGCTCATCAAGTTCGTGGCTGGCAAGCCATTGTGTATAAATGCAAAGTGTACTAAGAATGTAATGCACATTTCCACAACTATGTTGAACATAAAAAGCCTCCGTGCTATAGTTTAGAGAAATGAGAAAGGCACAATTGCACCGATAGGTGGATTAAAACAGGTTTTTTATTTATTCATTTTCACTCAATTTTTTTTTACGCGGTTTTTTTTGCGCGGTATTTTTTACGCGGTTTTTTTACGCGGATTTTGAAATTTACGCGGTTTTAATTTACGCGGATTTTGAAATTTACGCGGTTTTCATTTACGCGGTTTTTGAAATTTACGCGGTTTTCATTTACGCGGTTTTTGAAATTTACGCGGTTTTCATTTACGCGGATTTTGGAATTTACGCGGTACCCATCAATGAGGTTCCCTTTATCGCGGATTCTTAAATTTAAGTGGTCTTCATTTACGCGGATTTTGAAATTTACGCGGTTTTCATTTACGCGGATTTTGAAATTTACGCGGTTTTCATTTACGCGGATTTTGAAATTTACGCGGTTTTCATTTACGCGGATTTTGAAATTTACGCGGTTTTCATTTACGCGGATTTTGAAATTTACGCGGTTTTCATTTACGCGGTTTTCATTTACGCGGCTCGTATCCCCCGCGTAAAAAAAACCTGAGTGTATTTCTTTATCCATTTATTCATTCATTTTTTATTCATTAATTCCTTATTCATTTATTCGTTTATTCATTTATTCATCTATTCATCTATTTATCTATTCATTTATTCATTTATTCATTTATTCATTTATTCATTTATTCACTTATTCACTTATTCATTTATTCATTTATTCATTTATTCATTCATTCATTCATTCATTTATTCATTTATTCATTTATTCATTTATTCATTTATTCATTTATTCATTTATTCATTTATTCATTTATTCATTTATTCATTTATTCATTTATTCATTTATTCATTTATTCATTTATTCATTTATTCATTTATTCATTTATTCATTTATTCATTTATTCATTTATTCATTTATTCATTTATTCATTTATTCATTTATTCATTTATTCATTTATTCATTTATTCATTTATTCATTTATTCATTTATTTATTTATTCATTTATTCATTTATTCATTTATTCATGTATTCATTTATTCAATTATTCATTTATTCATTTATTCATTTATTCATTTATTCATTTATTCGTTTATTCATTTATTCATTTATTCATTTATACATTTATTCGTTTATTCATGTACTCATTCATTTTTTTTACATTTTATCGACATTCAATTAGCTAGAGATTGCTGTACAGTCTTCGAGCCGGCAGTCCAGACGATTTCATAGTACAGCTCAGATGCGGATCGGCAACACACCGCATTGCGCGTGTGATGCTTATGCTGTAGATCCCGTGTTTGTTGGCTCAGTCGACAGAGATATTTCATGTCAATTTGAAGTCGCATCAAACCATCGTTGGTGTACGCTACGACCGGAAGAGGGCACTTCTGTGAATGGTAATAAATATAATAGGGGCAGTTAAATCTGCATATTGACGGTTTTTAGGAAGCTGTATACGAGGGACATACAGAGGAGATCGCGACTTACCAGTACACTTCGAACCGGGACATTGGGTGATCTTCCTCGGGCTCGAAGGGAGCTCAATATTTGAGGTCTGGCAGAACAGTAATCGGCGCATGCCCAGACAATATGTTCGATATCCTGATAACCGTTGCTTCCAGTGCAAATACCGCTATTTGCGAGTCCTTTTTTATTATAAAGTTTTTAACCTTAGGATCATTCGCCTCTTTTCGGGTTAGAGAAATCTCTTTGGAAAAATCTCTAATCCTATGTGCGGGGTTGAGACTCGAACCCAGGTGACCAGCGTATAAGGCAATCGATTTACCAGCTACGCTATGCCTGTCACCTATTTTCGAGTCCAATACGTCGGACATGAGCTTCTAGCGTGTAGTGATTGGATATGAACCGAGACATCACGCGAATGAAATGCCGACCACATCTCTTCCTCTGAACCAAGGTTTCGTTGATACATTCGGGATGATAGAATGAAACCGCCGTCCTAGCTCTCCATTGCTCCAAGATGTCTGCCAAATTCGTTCATTTTTTTTATTCATTTTTTTTATTTTATTCATTCTATAAATTTAAATAATTTTACTATTTTTGTTCATTTTATTATTTTATCCAGTTCACACATTTTATTCAGTTTCTTCGTTTTATTATTTTAATTTTTTTCTGATCAATCATTCATTTTATTCATTTCATCCAATTTGTAAGTCTAAATAAATTTAATTTATTATATTATTTTCATAACTTTTTTTTTGTATTGCCTAATTTTTCACTAAATAATTTCAAAATTTAGTGATTTAAATCACAATTTGATTCATTTATTCTATTAATTGTATCAATCATTCCACTCATTTTATGAATGTGGTAACCTAACATAGTTTTTGTGCTTTAATAATTTTTAATTTTCTTTTTTTAATCGATTTTCTATAATCGATTCAATTTATTCGATGTATTGTTTGTGCACCACTCGAAACTATGTACACCCCATCCTAAAGGTGGGTGCCTACTTCGCATGAGTTCTGTGAACTAATGCATGCGCCAACAGTGATGTGTGTGATATGTGTAAGAAATGTCTCATCTCACTGTCAGGTGGATTAAGTCGGTTTTTTGGTCAAAATTCCGAATTTAACACCTCGAAGATTGCTTTTGTGATTGAACAACTTTGGCAAATTTTTAAAGTAGTTTTGGGGCTCAAAAGACACCTTATCTTATTCTTGTTCCTATAACTCCCGAAAGTCACTTTTCAGTTTACAACTACAAATTGCTTACGGAGTAGATATTTTTCAAAGGCTTCATTTTTTTACAAAATTCTTATTATCCGATTCCTTATTCGGAAATCGACCGCGTTTGGCTTAGTACTATCTGGTAGAGCTAGGCTATGGCATGTGTTAGAATCAATAATAGAAAATCGAAACGCCAAACCACCCTTGCATACTCTCAACAATAAATTCACACGGTGAACTCATAATTCTGAATCTGTCAATTCCATGACGAACGGCGTAAATGACATTCAAATTTACCAAAATCCAATTGCAACCGAAAAAACACGAAAAATAAAGCAACATATTCTGCATCAGCTTTTCCAGTCCAATATGCATCGCGACTTTTCCTCGTAACTCTCGCCTCGTCAGCCTGATCCTTGGTGAGGACTCGGCATGTACAAGCATGGATCAAGTTATTGCTGCAGTTCAGGCAGCGCCGCACTGATGCTATAACGTTGAATTTTATTGTACTCGGTTTTCCGATTTTCCATTTCACATCAATTTCCCAGCAGAGCGTTAGAAAAATGTAGGGCACACGCGCTGCGTCCCAGAACGGTCTCTCCGCAGTAAGGGAGTCGTGGAAGAAAAACCGTCAACCGGATGACACGACGGGTGTAACGCGCTAGAGAGAGAGAGAAATAGAGGGAAAGGGGGGACATGGGCGGACTAACCAATAAAACTTTTCACTTTTCTCTGGCACTGATTTCACACAATTTATCCAGCTCCAGTTTGATGGCTTTGACCGCAAAACGGTAGTTATGCAGCTTTTCTTCGTTCCAGGCAAATGTAACCTTATATACTTTCCCCGGTTGACGTAAGGCACGCGATGGACACGGGAGCGGGTGGTATATCGCAGGTACAAGGGAAAATCGATTTTTCAATTTGTCAGTCTAACTGGAATCCGAGTAGCTATGCTTGACAGCGCATTTTCTTTTTTCTTCTGTGCATTCAATCAGGGACAATTTTGGCTTGCTCACAAGGTCATTCCAGCTATAATTTTCGCGTAACACGTGACGTCTTTATGCTCAAACGACGGACGGAGAATTTGTTGAGCAAATTAAAAGCGGATTTTCTGTAAGCTGAGTTTGGTTATCCGTTTATCCGGGCGAAGCTATTCGTGTCAAATTGAATTCTCGGTTTGCATGTGTGTTGCATTGGTAGTATACTGAACTGTTTACACATTTGTCTCCTTACGGTTTTTCGGGAGTGCGCCTTCACATTTTCGTTTTACTCAGAAGAATTATTTCGAAGCTACGAGGATTAATTCTAATGTACCGATCGATTTAGCTATACGAATTGAGGCAAGTTTGTGGAGCATAAAACAGTGAAAAAGTTTGGAGAAATCCTGAGGACAATTAACATTTTAAAATTTAAAAATGGAAATAAGACATCATTTTTGTAAGAAACCAACCAATTAGGAAATATAGCTGTAGTAAAATAATTCATTTTTCTGGGTGTGTGATCTCGCCTTAGAGGCAGGGTACGATCACTGTCACCAATGCGATAATCACGTTTTCTTTCTGGGACGACATTATACCCCAAAGATAGCATAAGGGTTTGTGCATTGGGCCGGAGTCCCGAGGGTTGCAAGCTCGAATCTTTCCTCCAGGGGAATTTTTTTTCCACATAATGTCTTAAGCTTAACTCACCCATTCAATCTGGTTTACCCCGTTGGATACAACCAAAAAGTCATATCTGTGGTAATTTACAACAAATACAGGAAAAATAATCCAAAACGTAAGATCATAGATCGCAAATCATTATTGAAATGACTGAAAATAATGTTTTTACTACCATTGCTTTTTTGTATCCCAAATAAATTGCAATTCTGAGCAAGTTTAGCCATCACAGTTAACAGTTACCTTGACATAGCAAAATTCATTGAAAGTTATATCTACCATCGCACTACAGAACTGATCCAAATTCCAAGCAGCGATCTTCTAACGCTCGAAAGCCAATCAAAATAATGACGCACCACTTCAGTCGAATTAAATTTTCACACTCTTTTCAACGCCATCTATGTTCATGTTTGCCTTTATTCGTCCTATATTTTCCGCAAACGCTCGGAAGCTCAATCCCGCACGGTACGATGCAAACCAGCAACTTTTCCGTTGCGGAAAACTCCTTCATCGTTATCAGTTTCAGCGACACCCCAGACTGCACCTTTAGTCCCCGTCACCGATGGTCGTCGCCAACTTCACCATAGGAGGCGAGACAGCCCGGGTATTGTAGCCCTCTTCAGTTCAGTTCAAAACTAGTTCATTCGCTCGAGCAGTTTTCGGTCTCACCGGGCTGCGGTCGATTTCTTCTCCCCTTCCCCCTAGCACCTAGCACCCACAAGTTCTGAGCAATTGGTCGTCATCTGCTCTGGAACGATTTGATTGCCACTGGCTGCTCCTTCCTTGGTGGTGGTGGTGCTGGTTACGACTAGCAAACGGTGTCGTCATGGTCCTAATGGAGATGCTGATGATGATGCTGATGATAATGATGAAGGTGAGAATAGGTCTGTCGGGGAGTTTGAGGATCTTTCAAGTGCAACCTTTCACTGATAAGTGGTGCAAGATACGCTTGTTGGGCGCAAACCATCCGCTGTCTGGTTGTAGTGACCGCGACAGACGGCTTGAAAAACGTTTTTATGGCAAGTGGGAAGCTGGTAAGTACCTCGTTTCAGTTGTTGCTAGGCATAATTCATGGTATTTACACCTTGACGGGGAGCCTAACTCTTGGTATGACCCTTTGTTGGGTCCCACAACCAATCATTATTCAATAAAATTGTTGATTGATAGTTAAAGGAAAACGTTTCCGTAATGATGTTCGGAAACTTTATTTACCGTGGAAAAGGGATATTTATTCGTCTAACCGTCGAAACTCAAATGACATCGCATGATTGCAGATGGTAAATTTCATCTGCGGCTACGTACGTTGATGGTTAATAACGAAACGTGGCTTCCTGGTTGTATTTCATTTGATCTTCGCATGGCTGATTTAACATAATTGGCAATGTACCAGGTTAGTGGCTGGAAGTGATTCATCCTCGGGATGTTTCGAAATGAGTTTTTATTATCTATGTGCAAAATTTCTAGGTAATGGTTTGCTCGTGGCAACCGCGTTCTTTATCGCTCTGGAACTCCTTATCAGAACAACCTGTGCGTAGATATGACGAAAATACAATCAAGCTGCTGTACAGATTTACGCATTATTCAAAAAGAGCCACGGTTTCAGCAATATATACTAATGTTAACGTGTAAGCACGAAATTTGCATAGAGATTGTGTCCAACTATGTTTATTTGGTTAGATTTTATATTGCCCTTTTTTGCTTAAATGTACCGCTTCGCTAGTGATAAGGGGTAATTATTTAGCAAGGTGGGAACATAAACACGGCACCACCTTGTGGGAGGGAAAGATAAAGGATTTAATTAGGGGACTCACGGGTACAATAACACTCAACGAACTAGCACTATCAGTTGTTAATGGGTTTGGGTGGATATTGCTACCGATTTATTTTTACAAATTCGTGCCGGATGCGAAGTAGTGATTGCCTTGAAGGTTTTGTCACAAGATATAAATTGCTTGGAAGTGTCGCTAAGTAAGTGTCGAAATCGGATAAGACGAAGTCGAACTAATTTAGTTATAGGTTTTGTGCCCTTAACGCGCAGAGTTGGTTTTAAACAATTTTCTCTCTAGTGAAAAAAAAATTGTTTTTACCTAAATTGTTCTCCACTAAGGACAAATATAGCATAGTGCATCTTTCGTTGGCTTGCCAAACCAAATGTTTCGATTTCACGAGTTCTAATCAGCTTAAAATTGAACTTCTTTTCTTAGGGGGCATCACGCAGGACTCAAAAACATAAATCACTCCTCTTAAAAGCCTTCATACGTTTTCTCCCTATAGTGCAAACATTTTTGAAGCAGTTGACTACTAAATGGCCCCTCCTTGCAGCGATCGTATCCTTCGATGGCTAAGTCATCGAACGAGGTCACCGATTCGATCACTGTTCTACAGTGGAACAGCAGAAGTATTCTCCCGAAAATCGATTCCTTTAAATTTTTACTAAATAGTTTAAAATGTGATGCTTTCGCATTATGTGAAACTTGTTTAACTTCCGATATAAATCTCAACTTCCACGACTTTAATATAATTCGTCTGGATCGAGAAAACCCCTATGGAGGAATACTTTTGGGGATCAAAAAGTGCTATTCTTTCAACCGAATTAACCTCCCTTCGACACCAGGCATTGAAATTGTCGCTTGTCAAGTTTTAATCAAAGGTAAAGACCTTTGCGTTGCTTCCATCTACATTCCTCCTAGAGCCTCGGTAGGGCACCGAACGCTTTGTGATATCACGGAATCCTTACCGGCACCGCGGCTAGTTCTGGGAGACTTTAACTCGCACGGTACGGTATGGGGCTGTCTTCATGATGATAATAGATCAACATTAATCCAAGATCTTTGCGATAATTTCAATATGACCATCTTAAACACGGGAGAAATGACGCGGATTCCTACACCACCAGCACGCGCAAGCGCGTTGGATTTATCTCTATGCTCGACTTCGCTACAGTTAGATTGCATGTGGAAGGTGATCCCTGATCCCCACGGTAGCGACCATTTGCCTATCGTGATTTCAATTGCTAACGGTTCAAGACCATAGGAAACAGTCAATGTCTCGTATGACCTCACACGGAACATTGATTGGAAGAGTTACGCGACCGCGATATCCGTTAAAATCGAATCCACTCAAGAACTTCCTCCGGAGGAAGAGCACAGGTTTTTGGCTGGCTTGATTCTCGACAGTGCGAATCAAGCTCAGACTAAACCAATACCCAGCGCGAATACCCATGGACGGTCTCCTACCCTGTGGTGGGATAAAGAGTGCTCAGAGCTGTACGCGGAAAAGTCCACTGCATATAAGGCCTTCCGGGAAGACGGGTTACCCGCTAGCTATCAACAGTACGCGTCGTTAGAAAGGCGAATGAAGAGTCTAATGAAAGCCAAAAAACGCAGTTATTGGCGCCGGTTCGTCGACGGGTTAACGAGAGAAACAGCGATGAGCACTCTTTGGGGTACGGCTCGACGTATGCGTAACCGTAATAGTACCAACGAGAACGTGGAATATTCAAACCGTTCGATATTCGCTTTCGCCAAGAAGATCTGTCCGGACTCTGTCCCGGTACAGAAAACGTGCCGCGCCGCGTCTCCTCACGATACCGCGAACGAAACACCGTTTTCGATGGTGAAGTTCTCACTTGCTCTATTATCATGCAACAATAACGCCCCAGGGTTAGACAGAATCAAATTCAACTTGCTGAAGAATCTGCCTGACACTGCAAAAAGGCGCTTGATGAATTTATTTAACAAGTTTCTTGAGAGTAACATTGTCCCTTATGAAAAAAGGCAAGTGAAGGTCATCGCCATCCAAGAACCAGGAAAATCAGCCTCCGACCACAACTCGTATCGGCCGATTGCAATGCTGTCCTGTATTCGGAAGTTGTTCGAGAAAATTATCTTGTTTCGCCTCGACAATTGGGTTGAAGCAAATGGCTTACTGTCAGATACACAATTTGGCTTCCGCAAAGGCAAAGGGACGAACGATTGCCTTGCGTTGCTTTCTACAGAAATCTAAATGGCCTATGCTAACAAAGAGTAGATGGCATCAGTCTTCTTGGATATTAAGGGGGCTTTTGACTCAGTTTCTATCAACATTCTGTCAGAGAAGCTGCACCAGCATGATTTTTCGCCAATTTTAAATAACTTTTTGCTAAACTTGATGTCTGAAAAGCACATGCACTTTTCGCATGGCGATTTAACAACATCGCGATTTAGCTACATGGGTCTTCCCCAGGGCTCATGTCTAAGTCCCCTACTCTACAATTTTTACGTGACATTGACGATTGTCTTGCCAATTCATGCACGCTAAGGCAACTTGCAGACGACGGGGTAGTCTCTGTTACAGGGCCCAAAGCTGCCGACTTGCAAGGACTATTACAAAATACCTTGGACAATTTGTCTGCTTGGGCTCTTCAGCTGGGTATTGAGTTCTCAACGGAGAAAAATGAGTTGGTTGTTTTTTCTGGGAAGCGTGAGCCGGACCAAATCCAGCTTCTATTAATGGGTGCAACGATCAACCAGGTTTTCACATTTAAATATCTCGGGGTCTGGTTCGACTCTAAAGGTACCTGGGGATGTCACATTAGGTATCTGAAACAGAAATGCCAACAAAGGATCAATTTTCTACGAACAATAACTGGAACATGGTGGGGTGCTCACCCAGGAGACCTGATCAGGTTGTACCAAACAACGATATTGTCGGTGATGGAATACGGGTGTTTCTGTTTCCGCTCCGCTGCGAACATACACTTCATCAAACTGGAGAGAATCCAGTATCGTTGCTTGCGCATTGCCTTGGGTTGCATGCACTCGACCCATACGATGAGTCTCGAAGTGCTGGCGGGCATTCTTCCGCTAAAAAAATCGATTTTGGGACCTCTCATATCGATTGCTCATCCGATGCGACATTCTGAACCCGTTGGTGATTGAAAACTTCGAGAGGCTCGTCGAGCTTAATTCTCAAACCCGATTTATGGCTTTGTACTTCGACTACATGGCACAGAGCATTAATCCTTCTTCATATACTCCCAACCGTGCTCGTTTCCTAGATGCTTCTGATTCTACTGTATTCTTCGACACATCCATGAACTTCCTTCATGATTCGTGGAATCCCGGACCATATGCGCCCGCAAGTGATTCCCAATATATTTTATAATAAATTCCGAGAAATCGACTGTGACAAAATGTTCTACACTGACGGATCAAATCTCGATGGGATCACTGGCTTCGGTATCTTCAACAATACTATCACCGCTTCATTCAAGCTCAATGATCCTGCTTCAGTTTACGTCGCATAGTTAGCTGCAATTCAGTACACCCTTGGGATCATCGACACTCTGCCCACAGATCACTACTTCATCGTTTCGGACAGCCTCAGCTCTATCGAGGCTCTTCGTGCGGTGAAGCCTAAAAAGCAATTCCCGTATTTTCTAGGGAAGATACAGGAGTCCTTGTGTACGTTATCTGATTACCTTTGTCTGGGCCCCCTCTCATTGTTCTATCCCGGGCAATGAAAAGGCCGACTCATTAGCAAAGGTGGGCGCATTAAATGGTGACATATACGAAAGACCAATCTGCTTCAACGAATTTTTTAGTATTTGTCGTCAGAGAACACTCAACAGCTGGCAAACCTCGTGGAGCAATGGTGAACTTGGACGATGGCTACATTCCATTATCCCAAAGGTATCAACGAAGCCTTGGTTCAGGGGGATGGATGTGGGTCGGGATTTTATTCGTGTAATGTCCCGACTTATGTCCAATCACTACACCATGGATGCGCATTTGCGGCGTATTGGGCTTGCGGAGAGTAGTCTGTGCGCTTGTGACGAGGGCTATCACGACATCGAGCACGTTGTCTGGGTGTGCGCTGGGTATTTGGACGCCAGGTCTCAGTTAAAGGATTCCCTTCGGGCCCGAGGGAGACCACCCAATATCCCAGTCCGAGATATGCTGGCAAATTGTGATTTCCCCTATATGTCCCTTATTTATACTTTCATAAAAACGATAAATATCCCAATTTAGCCCCTCTCTTTTTTTTTCTCGTTTTTAGAAGTTTCCTCCTGCCGTGTGGAACCGATCAGCTCCAGACTTCCACTATGTAACCGCCGTCGACCTTACCACTACGGAAACTGAACCGAGAGCGACTCGAGGTCCGATGACTTTTGAAGGATTCACCGCGGGTCCGAAGAATACCATCCGCCAATCCGACCTACTAGACTGAGGCGCTAATTGGTTTCACTGATCTCCCGTTTGTCCGAAAGTTGCAAGTTTTGCTCTTCTCTCCCGGTCACCATCTACGCATTCTCTCCCCTGTCCTTGATACAACTCCTTCCACACCGATTTTGGAAATAATCCCCCCTCTGAATATCTTGACCAAGCATAAGTCTCCGATAAAAAATCAAATTTGTGTTCCGTATTCCTAGTTTTAAGATATTTATAATTTTACCTCTTTGTTAACTATTGTCCCCCATCTTGTAAATAGAATTGTATCCCTAGTTTTAAAACATCGGTGAAATTTTTCATAAATATTTGTTCCCCCATCTGTGTACCAAACTATATTGTTAGTTTTAATATAACTGTAAATATTTCCCAAAAACTATTACTATTGAATTCCTTGTTTTAAAATTTTTCATAAAAAATTTTTTTTTTGACCCCTCTCTTGTATATAGAATCTTATTTCTAGTTTTAAGATAGCTGTAAAATTTTTCTCTTTCATAAAAAAAATATTTCAACATTGTAACCTCCTAGATTTAAAATATCCAAAATGTAAAAGCAAAAGAATTTGGCACCGCCAAGCTAACGCATTTGTGCCTATCAAATAAACGAAATGAATAAAAACAACATAAATCATGATTTCGGTTTTGGAGATAGCGTCAATCCGGTGCAAGCTTAGTCCTTTCCCTAGGTCACTGTCACTGTCACGCTAATTCCATAACTAATTTAGTGGTTCATGTGCAATAGGAAATACCACGATGAGATCAATGGCCTCTGATGCAGATCTCCTAGACTCTTTACTTCCCCTCGATGCTAACTGGGGTACTAGGAACCTCAGTGAAGATGAGAAAAGGAGCTAACCCAAGTAGCAATTCTCTTGCATGCTAAGGTTTAAGAGTTCCATAAAACGAAAAGCATTTGTTCGCCATATTAGGAGCGTTGCGTTGCGATGGGACGATGATTTTCGCAGATTGCATACTGACTTCGTCGTGTTTTCTCTGCTGATTGCTATCTAATAAAAACTGCTTCGAAAATGGTAAGTTGAAACTCATACGAATCCAACCCATATTAAAACTTCAACAGCATGATATTCACAGGGATCCGCCACCCCTATTTCTATCGTTCACAGGGATGGATGAAAGATAGGATACACGGAAAGTATTAATTCTTCTCCTACTTAAAGTAAGTTATACGATACGTCAGACTCTCCCATAGGTGTTGCGAAGTAGGAGGTCTAGATGGGTAAAAGGTCTAGACCTTTTAGAGTCGCTCCAAATAAGCGATGCGACATGTAAAGCATAGCTTGCTATCTAGTTGTTTGGCTAGTTTTCGGGTACACGATGACTCAAAAAAGAAAAGATCTTGTTTAGTTCTTAAGTTTTTTTAAACTCTGGGCAGCCGGCTACCAAGAGTAATCTACGTTTCTAAACAAAGGAAATTTAAACTCCAAACAACCACCCGTGGGAGCATTGCCTAAAAGAGTTAATCGAATCTGCGCTGCCTAATTGACCGGATCACTATTTATTGCAAATAGTTATGATAACGCAAAATGTTGTAAATCAAAGAAAATATGTCGTATTCTTCGCGACTTGCTAGCCACTTGATTTTGAAATTAGTTGAATAAATACAGATGTGGCGAATTTTCAGTACGTATTAACCCGTAATCATCGACACTACTCAGATTAAAGTCATAGTACGACTGATCTTCGATGAACTATTTATTTTATTATGTATTCAAGCCGTTCGCAACCTGTCATTCAGCTACTATCAGTAAAAGGCTGCTAGCACCCAGGCGTGGCTGTTCTAAGGATCAAACGTCATCGCATGGAGGCATGAGATAGGAAACTTGTGAGAACCATGTTATACCACCGTTTGATAACCCATCTCCACGTCAGGAGCGGTTCTGAACAGCGTCGATTCCAGAATGGGCGACAGAAGTAGAAATACTGTGCGTTTTCAGCTAACGGTCTAAGATTGTCGAAGCAGACATATCTGTTGTACTTATTTTGCATGTAAGAATATGCAATACCACACCTGGAGATACCTGAATGGCGAAATTTTCTTTTCGATAGTTGTTCTATTGAAGCCGTAGAGCTAGGTGGTCTTGGAAAAGCTCTCCGTCAGAATCACTCATTACAATTTCAGACGAGACGGGAAATGTCACCCACTAAAACACTTTTGCAAAGTGGCTTTTTGTGACAAAGGCTTCATTGTGCAGAAAGTTTCATTAAAATATGAGAGGGTGCTGCCAACTCTGAATACGATTTAGTGCGAAAATTTTGAAACTTTGTGACATCTTAAAATTTTACTAAGTCATGCTTTTGGGTTAATAATATTGTTGATATAGTAAATTACCAAATCCAAAATTTACTGGAGTACCCACAAAACTAAAATACCAATAACTAAGGCAATTTCCCACCGATTTCGACACTTTGGGGTGTTTTGGGCTCAGGAACCCATCTACTTTTAGGCTTGGTAAAAAGAATTGCGTTAATTCATTCGGTTCCCGAGAATTCGGGTATCCGAAAGCATGTTTAGTGCTGGGATACTATTTGTCAATTTCAATGGAAGACTGGCAATATGGGTACCGAAATTCTTGAAATTGTATCAGCAGGATGTATCTCGTGGTTTTGGAATTAATATGACTGCGGAACGGACAATCCGGAGCAGGTTCCCGTAGGGCCGTGAGTGGCCATTCAGAGATCAAATTGCCATATGATCCCGTAGCTAGAATATTACACTAGTTTACAAATCTCAAAGAGCTGTGATATCTTCAAGGTGGGTAATCTGGTCTTCGATGGGTCATTAATGATCTAGACGCACAAATCCAAGTAATGTTGCACATATTTTATATGTATTGCATCATTTTGTCACCATGATGGTACCAGTTTATATGGCAATTTGCTGTGTGATCGTACTCTTCAACTCGTAACTCCGGAACCGGAAATCGGATCAATACAAAAATCAATAGCGACCGATGGGAAGGTAGTACCTTTCATTTGAGACAATTGCATAACCTTTCTATATGAAAAAGGCAAAACTCTGAAAAATTGACTTACTGTATGTTTTACAAATGATTATATTTCAATACCCAAGAATGAAAAATATTTAAAAAATCGTTCTTCTTTGAGTAATTTACAGTCAAATAAAAAAAATCCAAAATTTTGCAATTTTTTAAAATACAAAAACGACTTATTTCGCAATATCTCAAAATCTGTTCCATACAGAATTTTTTAGACCGCGTTTTCGTTTTCAGCGGGCCATTTTACTACGGAAATGATAAAAATATTGTAAGGATACAAATCACCGTAAACTAGTGTTATTAAAATTTACAAATCATCATATACTGGAACCATTACTACGGAAAATCCGGAAATTAATGAAATCAGAAATTTGTTTGCTTTAGCAAGCGGTACGGCTGGTTAGAGGCTGAGTCGAATGCTTGCAGCGGCTACATGTCAGAACAGGGTATGCTATGGTGAACTGAAGGCAAGATATGGCGTAAGAATCGTAAGTACAAAAAAAACGGTGCTCGTTGAAGCTACAGGGGTGGCCGCCAGGTGGAAGGAACACTTTGAGTTACTATTTAATGGACAAACGAGGCACAAACCGAATAATGATTGAGAATTATGTATAAGTTAAAAGAATTGCGAAAGGATGTTTGAGAGCTGAACAACGGCCAGCTCGTTTGTAAGGTTGAAATTCTTAAAGAACTTCTAGAAGTCTAGAGTGGCCGATTGTACGAAGCAATGTATTGCGTGATCGGTACGATTTGGGAGGAAAAAGAAATACCACCGGACTGGTTGAATGGACTCTAGTGTAATAACTATCGAGGCTTAGTCTTGACACTAAGTTGCTGTTGGGTTCTGATGAGACGAAATTGAAACTAGCGTAGATATTCTGTCCGTAACGCACACATGTGGGCTAAAACCTTTTACCTTAGTGGAGAAGAAATACTTGTTACCTAAATTTTTCTGCACTAAGGAGATGTATAGAATAGTGTATCGAGGCCCAATGACCCTCAATGTCAGCTATAAAATATTCTTCCGTGTTCTGTTTACCAGACTACGCCTGATAGCTTAAACCTTTGGTACCGTAAAATGGGGGAACATTGATCACTTTTTCGAATGTTTTTCGAATAACTATTTTCAATTCAAATAGATGTAACTATTTGCCTTTTTAAACCTAATAACATTTAAACCTATTTTTAAAGTACTGGTACTCACAGATTCAAAGTGTTCAAATTGTTGGATTTCGTTTTACTATAAAAGTAAAATTACTTTGTTGTAAATTTTCATGTGTTGTTTTCGGGGTATTTTTGATCAGCAAAATATGTGTATCGAAACGAGAGGTGACGTTCGAAATGTTGTGTAAATTGCATATCCGTAGGCAATTTCATGGCCCAATATAATTAACTAGGACCTAGACTGTCTCGTAAGAAAACAAAATTGCCTAGAACGATATAGCCGACTTTTATCAAACTTTTTGGGGGAAATAGTCGAAATTAAATAGTTTTTTTTCTTTTTTTTTGAGAGTTGTCCTACTGGAGCTGTAGAGCTAGGTTCTCGGAAGGGCTCCCCGTCAGAATCACAAACTACAATTTGCAGACGAGACAGGCAATGTCGCCCACTAAAACACTGCATTAGGCCAATTGTAGCGGGCCGTGATTCTGAATGTGATATTCATTGTACGGTTCAGGTATGTGCGGGCGTAGGGACTCGCGGTCGCGTGTATCATCGCGAAGGGCTCGAACATTTGTACGTTAACGTGCTCGATCGCGTGTGCGTTTGTATGTCGCGTGTGCTAACGTGTATGTAACTTCGCGTGTATAAATTCTATTTCATAACCGTGTGCCTTTCGCATATTCGCGTGTGTTCTAGAATGATCGCGCTTGGACCGTGAATCTGATACTTATTTTTTTGTGTACGGTTCAGATTCCAGAAGAAAGTGGGTTCTTCCATATCATTGAGTTCCCAATCATGTCGCCGTGGAACGTGTGGTCTAGTGCATATGAGCTTTTTTTTTAATTGGTCCAACTGAATGTATCGACCTAAATTGCTAGAATGAAGGCTAAAGATTTCCGAACGTGACCGATTCGAGATCGCGCGCGTCAGCGGGTTCGCGTTTGAGACCGCGTTTTTAACTTCGTAAGTACTAAAACGTTCACACAATTGCCGGAGTGTTATCAAGTGTACGCGATCGCGGGTATAGGGCTTAAGCGTTCGTATGTTGACGTGCTTGTCGCGTGTGCTCGCGTGTATAAATTCGATTTTGAAACCCTGCGGCCATTCATATATTCGCGGACCGTCATTCTGATCTTTAGATTTCGGTGTACGGATCACATTCTGACAGGGAGAGAGTTACCCCATATCACTAGAGTTTCCGGTCATGTCGTCATGGAACATTTTGTCTAGTGGATATGGGAGTTATTTTTCAATTGCATTATTTTTTTTTATTAATTAACAAGGACCTAGACTGTTGGTACCGAGGATAGAGACTTCCGGACGATCCCGATTCATGATGGCGCGAACGCGGGAGTTTGTAGATTGACGCTTGAGATCGCGTTGGTAAGTTTATGAGTGCTGAGACGTTCACCTTATCACCGGGGTATAATCATGTTTGCGAGTTCGTGGGCGTAGGTTGCTTGGAAAATCGCGAGGGGCTCTAACGTTTGTACGCTGACGTGATTTTGTAACGTGTGTTCTTGAATGGTCGCGCGTACCGTGAATCTGATATTAAATTTTCGGTGCGCGGTTAGAATTCTGGCAGAGAGTGGGATCCCTTATATCGACAGGGTTTCCCGGTCATGTCGCCATGAGACGTGAAGTTGATCTAGTTGAGCATTAACTAGTGGCTGAATAGTATGTTTAAGAGAAGGATCCATCCATAAGAGATTGTCATCTCTGTTTCTGAAAACAGCGAATCCGATTCGTTATAGACGAGTGTTACTCGCCATCTTCACGAGCCAGAGCGACAGAGCGATTTAAGAGATAAAAACACCCACCTTCAGTCTGATCATCTCTTATAGATGACAGTCCATTGATCCGAATCAAATGACTCGATCACTATGCTCAAGATCTAATGAGTCCTCGAACAACCGAACCAGTATGTTCCCCCATTTGAAAGTAGAAACATCCATATCAGCCGTCCGCCAAAACACTCGATCGAATGATTATCAGTCATGAGATTCAGAGATCAATGAACCAGCACTCGCTCGGATCTCCCACTCTTATCGACAAAGCAAGAACAAAAATCTCCCACTCAGAGAACATTTTAGTTGGAAAACAAATTAGCCCTTATAAGGGCTATCGTATTACCAAGTAATAAATTTGAACACCTTTTCCTTCACCAAGTATAATTTTTATTTCCGACGAGTCGAAGTTAGCCTTAGAACAGTTAGAACATTTGGAAAAAAAACGATTTTTTAATCATCTGACTGAAGCTCATTCTTGATTGGTTTCCGCTAATTTCATGCACCGCGCCACGAATCTTGAACAGTTTTCGATCGAAGCTCCAGCTCTTTGACGATGGAAGTAAACTGATTTCATTCGATAACCAGCCCATTTGACTTCGAACGTAAACTGAACCGGGTACAAAGCCGGGAGTCGTGTGCGTGTGCGGCATCATTTGTGTTACATTCGTGGTTACTACATCACACATACGCTAACTATGTCTGGATGCGGTTAAGGAAGAAAGTTGAAGGGAAAACCAAAATCCCGCTCGTTTTGTGCTGGTCTACAGTTTCCACCGAATCAACCGGTTGTTGCGAAAGAGCTACGAAGCCGGAGCATCTATCTGGCTAGCGGCCGTATTTGAATATCTTGCCGCCGAAATATTGGAGCTAGCAGGAAATGAAAAGACCAGGATTATCTTCCGTCTGCTAAAACTGACCATTCGGACGAGCTGAACAAATCGCTCTCTAGCTTTACCATTGCACAGGATGGTATGTTCCATACCATTTTGCTGCCAAAGCAGACCGAAAAGAATTAGACATGACGCCCCGGTTATGTCACAGTCATCCTCAGCTTTTTTAGGAAAAGAAATCTCCTATTCCCTCTTAAAGAAACATTTAAAGACCTATCAATTGTGTCTAATTTTTTTCGAATATTTTTTTTATCAGCGGCTTCGTTGGGTGCTAGCAGTTGTATTAACGTAGTCGGTTGGAATAAAACAATAATTTCCCGAAACTGAACTATGGACAAAACATAGCCTCCACACAAATATAATTCAAAAATATCTAGGTACTCGAAACCTCAAATATGAGCGAATCTATTCGATTATACAGTTTACCTACACAGAAAACAGAAATAACCTCAAAATTAGGTACATTAAACATAAATTTAGAAGGACCGACATAGCGTAACTGGTAAGTCGATTGTCTTATACGCAGCTCACTTGGGTTCAATTCACAACCCCGTGCATAGGATTAGATTTTTTCCAACCCGAGAAAGAAGCGAAAGACCATAAGATTAAAATCTCTATAATCAAAACAAATACAAACATAAATTTGGATTATTCTTGCTGTCAAAAACAACACGAGATTAGACTCAGTGGAAATTTTCCGTTCAATTGGAGGATTTTGGGTTGGTATACAACAAATTGAATAACTTAAATTTTTGTATATTTCAAGGTTAGGTAAACACCTAGTGGCGAGTTACGCCGTGGTAGAATGAAAACTAACGTCAACGTGCTTCAATCTCAATTTTCCCATTTGAATGTAAATTAAATTAAAAAAAAACTGAATTTCAGGTAGTTTTGCATTCCCCTGTAACGTCAAAATGCAGCATTCTTGCGAAGAGCTACCGCCAAACTTCCATGACCAACAAACCTATAACAAAGTCCTCTAAAGAGAAATCTCCACAAATCTCTATTCGTTAACCCGGTAAAAGCCCGAAAGCGGATCTCTCTTCCGCGGTGACCTTTGCGCGGCATCAATTTTCCTTCGCATCAGCCCCGACATAAGCCAAAGCTCTGCAGTGCAGACAGACTGCACATATTACACCCAACATGCGGCTTCCTCGACAAGCAAGCAAGCGAACAGCAAAAAAAACCATGCAATATGTATCACTAACGGTATCTGCTTAACTCAAACAAAGTTTCTTCCGGACAGGCCAGCCGGACTTAAATCTGCCCTGCGAGAGTTGCAGGCTCGGTCTACATAGAATAGGTGTACAAAGTTTATTATCGCGCAATTGTTGTACAATTAATGCGGTGGTTTTTGGGATGTTATGAAAATGTGAAAACAACCTGTACATATGTGCGCTTTTTTTTTGGGTTACCTTTTGTGTGCTCAACGAACCGGAAATTAATTTAACATGAAAAATGTATACAATACAGAGTGTGATGAGGTTGTGACCGGTGTGTATTTTTTTTCGTAGAAAAGCTGCGGAAACCGGAGAATCTTCTCCTCTCGATTGGGAACTAACCTGCAGAAGCACGTAACCGTTTCCTCGACGTCCAGCGGTAGAATAATACCGGAACCACCCATAATCTTGCTGAGATTGCTGGCCGAGGCCGACGAGGGACCGCTGTCATTGTTCGGAATCGAGGAATAGCGAACGGAAAGGTTTTTCGAAGCCGAATTGGCTCGATTGGTGATGGCGTTCAGCACTGCCGTGGTCCACATTCTGCGAAATCGATTACCGGAAAAACTGTTCATAATCTGCCGAGATGCAGGCGGTGTTTACCCCGTGGGGCCCGGGACAGCGGGTATGATGTGTTGATTGCTTCCACCAGACCGCTAAGCGAATACTTTCACAATATCTGTATCGCGCTGTTGGAGAAATAAACGGTGAATCACTGAATGCGCTCAGGGGGAGGCCTTATCACTAGCTACCGATGACCTCAAAAGATACAATATTTCACACGCGGAAAAACATCATTTGGCAAAATTTTCATCACTCCGCCACCATTGATTGCACATTGAACTTCACAAGGGACAGACGACACTACAGGTACCAGCGATCTCGCGATTCCACCACCGATTGTCCTGCGGCAAGGAAGCAAACTCACGTCCGAGCAGCAAATAGACAATCCGCTAAATTGAATTTCGAACGACAGAACACAACAGAACCACGGGCGTACAAAGAAATGCAACGATAACACGTGAGCTCACACAAAAACAAAGGTAAATTTGCACTATGGGAATGGGAAAAGCTTAGATGGGAACCCGCGAACTGTCAGAAGCACGCAAAAATCGAAAGCCTCCAGCTGTAGACTCGCGCTCAGACACACTACCAGTTCCACCGAAGCACAATGCACACACCGTTCAATGATAACCGAGGATACCACGCACCCCGGTCTCTGACAACCTCGCCACGGATCCACCACGAGTTGCTTCAAAGCCACGACGCTCTCTCTTTTCTATTTTTGCTTCTTACTGAGCTATTGTTGTTATTACTGCTGTTGCTGCTGCCGCTGCTACTGCAATCGTATAGTGTTGAAAAATAAATCGACTTATTCGCCGTTTTCCCTCGCGTAATCAGTTCGGCTCCGCACGATGTAGTTTTTGCCCCAGTGCGACCCCCCGCGCGCTACCTGCTACCTGCCACCCGCCAGAAAGCACCAATCGGATTTCTGTACATTAGACACCGGCGAAATTCGGATTGGAAGCCTAAAGCGTAGTATACCTTCAGTGTGTACTTATCTATTGCGCGACCGCCGAGCAAAACGCTTTCAGTTCACCTTCTTCTGATTACTGGATGTCTGTGCTTTATTGTTGTTATATACGGAATCCACTCGAAGCAAGCGTCCCCCAACGAACGGGTACAGACAAACACGTTGGGTATGTTTTGCACATTTTATTTTATCACAGTTACGCTAATTAGACGATATGTGTACAGTGTGCCTTGGAAGTCAGCAGCAATAGTCGAATCATCACCTGATCAGGCTCGGTGAATTGGGTGCTTTTCGGGAAAAAATCAGCTATAGCCAGGCTCTATGGAGTTTTCTACTACTTGAGAATCGTTCGGATGACACGAAGGGAGCCCAATTATCCATCAATATTGAGTCAGTGCACAATAGCTGCTATACATTTGCACTAATGTGTAAAAACTTGATTTTAGCATTTGCAATTCAATCAAGCTCTACTCTAGCATCGTAAATACAAAACGGAACTGCCGAAATTTAGCACTAGGAGCTCCTCTATATACGTGTATAAAGCTGATATAACTTATACGTGCTCTAGGGATCTTTAAAGCATGTATGCTTAACATATGTGCTTAGTGTTATTATAGAGCTAATATAAAGCTGATACAATGCTAATGTAATGCAGGTTTATTTGTTATGTCTCTTTAAAAATATAAATTCGGTATATTTTATTGTACTATTTGCAACATAGCCTAGGCAGCAAAGCGGCGCACTTCGTCGCTGTTGTGCTATCCTATGATAAACGTCATATTGGGGTAAACTGAGTTAGATAAGTCACATTGCTTGTCGCAAAAATCTCTACAAAATTGCGTTTTCAGAGTTTTAAATTCTGTTTCGTTACTGAGATATTGCGAGAAAAGTGATGAGACATTTTGAGTTTTTTCCTTCTAATCACTGTATCTTGGGATTAGCTCAAGCTATATTGAAGCTTCAGATGTTTTTTTTGAGAGTTGTCCTACTGGAACTGTAGAGCTAGGTTCTCGGAAGGGCTCCCCGTCAGAATCACATACTACAATTTGCAGACGAGACAGGCAATGTAGCGGGCCGTGATTCTGAATGTGATACTCATTGTACGGTTCAGGTATGTGCGAACGTAGGGACTCGCGATCGCGTGTATCATCGCGAGAAGATCGAGCATTTGTACGTTAACGTGTAATGTGTTCGATCGCGTGTGCGTTCGTATGTCGCGTGTGCTAACGTCTATGTAACTTCGCGTGTATAAATTTTTTTATAACCGTGTGCCTTTCGTATATCCGCGTGTGTTCTTGTATAATCGCGCGCGGACTGTGAATCTAATACTTCATTTCTGGTGTACGGCAAAGATGCTAAAAGAAAGTGAGATCTTCCATATCACTAGAGTTACCGGTGATGTCGCCATGGAACGTGTTGTCTAGTGGATATGAGCTTTATTTCTTGATTGGTCCTATTGAATGTATGGACCTAAGTTATTAGGACAGAGTGTAATGGTTTCCGGACGTGACCGATTCATGAGCACGCGAAAACGGACGTTTGTAGGTTCGCGTTTGAGACAGCTAAAGTGCTAAAACGTTCTCCTTATTACCGGGGTGTTATTAAGTTTGCGCGATCGCGAACATAGGTGTGCGTTGTTTATCGCGAAGGGCTTAAGCGTTCGTATGTTAACGTGTTTGTCACGTGTGCTCGCGTTCATGTGACTTTGCGTGTACAAGACTGAATTTTGTAACCGTGTGGCGTTCTTGGATGGTCACGCGGACCTTCATTCTGATAGTTAGTTTTCGCTGTACAATTCACATTCTAAATAATAAGTTACCCCATACCACTAGAGCCCTCGGTCATGTCGCCATGTAACGTGGTGTAACGTGGTCCAGTGGATATGAGAGATTTAATTGATCCAAATGGAGGCATGGACCTAGTCTGCTGATATCAAGGATAGAAACATCCGGAAGTGACCGATTCATGATCGTGCGACCGCGGGAGTTTTTAGGTTCACGCTTGAGACCGCGTTTGAAAATTTATAGGAGTTGAGACATTCACTTTATTCCCGGGATGTTATCATGTTTACGAGATCGCGGGTGTAGGTGCCATGGATGAACGCGAAGGGCTCAAGCATTTGTATATCAACGTGTTTGTCACGTGTATGTGACTTCGCGTGTATAATTTCGATTTTATAACGATGTAGTGTGTATTCTTGTTTGATCGCGCGCGAACCGTGAGCCTGATGCTTAATTTTTAGTGTATGGTACAGATGGTAGAAGAGAGTCCGTTTCCTCATATCACTAGATTTCCAGGTCATGTCACCATGGAACGCGTTGTTTAGTGAATATGAGCGTCAATTTTTTGATTGGTTCAACTGCAGACATTAGTCCAGACTGCTAGGACCGAGGTAAGACATCCGGACGTGACCGTTTCATGAACGCGCGAGTGGTGGGTTAGTGTTGGAGACCGCGTTTGGAAGTTTAGGGATGCTACGTTTACTTAACTATCGGAGTTTTTTCATGTAGGCATGTAGGCTGGCGTAAGTATGTGTGGATTATTGCAATTGCATGGTCGCGTTTGTGGTCAGGTTTGTGTTATCGCGAAGGCCCCGAGCGTTTGTACCTATATGAGTATAAATGGCGTATAGTAGATATACTAATAAAAGGAATCATAACATGCCGAATAAAAAAAAGATGTAAAGAGCTGGATTAGAAATGTATAAATTGACAGGTATTATTTTGGTATACATCAATAATAGAAAAGCAAACGAATAGATGTACAAAAGAAACAGACTAGCGTAGCAGAATAGAAAAACACATGTAACATGCAATCAAACTCGTCTAAATGCAGCAAATGTTGTATATTTACTATTAACGACAATTGCATGCTGTTAGACTTTCATGATACTATGCTGGCCGGGAATGGATAACTCACGTGCGTCGTAAATTCATTGTACCCTAATTTATCCAATCCGACTTTCCCGGATGAATAGAACCAAATGCACAAATTGATCACCAGAAGTATTAGCCACTATTCTATCATATACGCCAGTTCTGCATCCATCCCCAACAGTCACAAATACTCAGACGAACAGAGATTCCTCCGGAGGACGTTTTGTTCCGCAGGTAAGACCAAAATTGCTTAGGGTCATCCTTCACGCTGCACTCAATTCGGGAGACATACGAGCGAAAGTGATTGGCGTTCATAAGTTCGAATTCGCGTTCCAAATCCCGCACGAACAATTTGTCGGCTTCGCTTCTTGTTCTGAAGAAACGTTTTCGAACTTTTTCCAGTCTATTCCGAAGATTCCGTAGCTCTCCAGTCCACCAAGGTCGTCAGTTATTCGTGCGGCGAATACGTTTCCTCCTAGGCACAAGTTGTTGGAAAATTGAATCTAGTTCGCGATAAAAACTGTTCACAGATTCATCAAAAATGCCCGTCGCTAATATCGCTGCCCAATTGACACGTCAAATTTCTGCATTCAATTCATCATGATCGCGTAGATTAAAATCATAAAATAAATATGCACGATGACGAATTCGACCGATAAATGGACACACAATGACTCCCAGTCCACGAATACCGCCATCAAATTGCAAACACGACACACAGCAAAAGTCGATGCACGTCGACCCGCCAGGCGGCCACATCACCGCGCACAGACCAGTGGTTGAGCGTTTGTATGCGCAGGTGCAGAGTATGAAGAAACATAGAAGGGGGAGTGAGCGTAGCGTATTGGTAAATCGAATGCCTTGTACGCAGCGCACCTGGGTTCGAGTCCCGACCCCGCACATAGGGTTAGAAATTTTTCCTAAGAGATTTTTCTAACCCGAAGAGGCGAATGCCCTTAAGGTTAAAACCTCTATAATTGAAATAAAAAAAGGAAACATAGAACATAAAAAAGACGCATAAGCCCTCTCGGTCTCCTCGATGCACCACTATCGAGGCGTAATGTATGCCTGATGGTGTTTGCAATACCGTAAAACCCCTCAACCTTGAGGAGGAGATTAAAATTGTAGTGAACATTAATAAAAAAAAAGATTGACGGAGATAAACATTTGATATTAAAATTCTTATATCAAGTGATCACCGACATGTTTAAAAACAAGGGTCACCATTAGTTGCTTCGGAATTATTGAAGGAAGTGTCAACATTCTTATCAATACAATGTCAATATCAAATTTCTTAGCTTCGAAATCAGTAATTTTGGGTTATGGCATTTGGATTTCACGGCTTAGAAAATGTTTAGGTTTCAATCTCAAGTGTACACTACTAGGTATCCCAGAATTGTGAATTTTAACAGATTTTGAAGAAATTTTAAAGGTGAGTTCGGTATAAAATTTTGGGTTTTTTCATATTTTAAATTCACTAAAAATGATGTACGGATAAACAGTGTGATATTTCAAATCGACGGTTTAGCAGACTGATGAATTTAAGAATGTTAGTTTGCATTTGGAATTCATATCATCAGTAACTGGCACCGTATTGGCAACCAGTTAGATACTAAATCCAACAGGGTCAAACGTCTTGCGTAAACGCCAGAGCAGCTGGCTGAACTCGGGTAACGTCTCGGTAAGCAGATGCTCTGGTTTGCTGGTGAAAAGGCATTTGCTACTTTCTAAAACGTGTGGAGATCATATCTCGCAGTGTGGGAATATTTGCTTCCTCTCCTACTGCATCATGGGGGTTATTTATTTCCCTTATGTTGTCGTACAATTCTTAGATTTTGTGATCGACTTGTGATTGTGATACTTGATTCTTATACGACGGTGAATTCGTCTTCTTTGGCATTTGCTACTTGCTAATGACGCCACAAATTTGGCAACAGTTTGTGGATCAGGTGACGGTATCGTATGTTAGATTTGATGCCAGAAATAAGTTCTTCTTAACGGCTGCTGTCCACAGTTTAGGATAGCGAGCCGTTTGATCATACAACGAGAAGGTATGAATCTGTTCTTGACAAGTGAAAAATTTTGTCATTGAAATAGTAGTATCTTGTGTTTGCTATTGAATGATCAGGTAGAAATGCTGCATTGTTAGCACTTAATTATCATTGAAATTGCCAAAATATTTTTTTCCACGTATCTTTATTCGTACGGAGACGTGATAATTTGATAATCCATATTGCAAGTACGCGTTGCCAGATCGTATAATCATGTATACCTATATACACGAGGATATTGATTCTAACGTGGTCACGCTCAACGACGTGTTACTGATTGTTATGCAAAAAGATTTTATTTGCCTCGGCCTAATCTATTAAACTTTTTCAGTATTGCATGTCTAATATGATGGAACTGGACAGAGATGACCTCTGTAAGCCTAAGCTCAGCAGACTTTTAGCAAATGTTCCACCTACCGAACATTCGGTATAATACGAAAATATCTAAAGTGAATTGTGACGTTATTTGACTTTTTTATTTATTTTGGGATTCACACATCATGGTACTGCTCCTAGTTGTTCACTGACAAAACCTTCTGCTGAATTCTCAAACAGTGGCTTGTAGATCACCTAATTTAGGTAAGTAAACTATTGTAAAAGTGTAGAATCGAATGGCGATAGCATTGATACTACGACTATGATTATATCGAAAGTATCAGTACTTGCCTTTGAATACCAGTATCGATTCTAAGTATCGATGTTTTTAAATATCGCAACGTCCCAATATGTAACCAGGTTCGTATTATCGAGCAAGTCGCGAGCATTTGTATGTTATTTTTTTGTAATTATTAGAGACGGATCGTGTAGTCTTACCTCGCTAGTATCATCAACAAAATGGACTAAGACCTAGATTTGAACGCCACAACACCTAGCTCTCCTTAGTTTAGCTTAGCTATATTATTTATCGCTGTATTGTTACTGTTAACATCCAATAGAAGTTGAGAATAAGATGATGAGTCCTGGCTTGTACCAAGGTTCATCAAAAATTCTCATTATTCAAAGTTCGACTGAACATACATTTTAAAACCGTTTAGATATGGTTGAGTTACTCTAAAAAAAATTAAAAAAATCTTTAAATATTTTGAAAATCTTTAAATATTTTGAAACTAGTTTAATGTTTACCTTTCTTACAACAACATCAAGGATTGTTACTATAAATATTTCACCCACTATTATAACTACTGAAGGAAATAAATAAACTGATTGCCTATTAGATAGGCAAGCATGTTCGAAGATATGGAATTTACATTTAAATGTCACTTTACATTTTAGAAGAAGAAACTTTTGAGGCAAGATCGAAAAAACCTTCAATTATCACGCACAAAAACACTTTTTGACTAGCCTAATTCACCTTGACGATGGTAACCATAACGTGGCTTCGCCAATAAAATTGGATTATATTGGATTGTGTTGTCGTTATTTCCGCTTGCTTAGAACACATACTCCAGCCTTACAAAGTCTGGCCAAAAAGTGAACTTAAACTAAGAAACTTCAACACACATGTATAGAAAGAACTTGGAAGTGAGGTAACCTGAACATGTTTTATCCAATCGCCAATTGAGTGAGGTAATTTGCACCGTTCGTTCCTATGTTGACAAACAGCTAATTTGAGATCAGTTGTCAAGTTGTAAAAAGAATAACTAATTATCACTACATCGACACGTGACATCTTCGAGATCGTGTTTTACTATTTTTAAATCTCTGAAACAAGACCTAATTGCCGATCTGACATGTTCACGGTTCTTCCAATAAAACCAGATACACGAACATTTCACCCATCGCAATTCAATCATAGGACATGCCCATTTAGTAAGCTGTCATCCAGATCCAAGCTAATACAAAGATGAAATATTTCAGGCAAACTAACAAACACCAAAGCCACGTCTCAACGGAAGGAAGCAAGAATGGGCATATCGACAGATAGCCCAGCTACAGCGACGTGCATCGAACCGTATCTGGTGAAAACCGATCCGTGCCTACATAGGCACGCAAATCTTCATATACCTATACACAATCGCTGATATAAACCAGCGCCACCGTGCAGCGGCTTATATATGTACCAACCATTCCTCGCGTTCGCCGCAGTTTCTCTCCGATCTACGTCAGCTGTGCTGTGTCTGCCGTAGCGCAGCGTACCAGTCAGTACCAAAGTTTGATGTTCACAGAAGCGGAAAAGACGGTAAATGAAAAATTGGATTTGCAACTTGCTGCTACCCGGCAGATTCCCCCTCTTCGGCAACAATGTTCAACCAAACAGGGTACAAGCATATATCTGTAAGGGTACTACTACATGGCGCGTGGTTGATTTTGGACTATTGGAGGGCACATTTGATCAAAGTTTTGCTGTAGTTCATACGTCATTCAGCTATTCTAATAACAACAAAATACTTATTTACTCATATAAAACTCTTGCCAGACCCAAAAGATGGAATAATCAAACTTCTTAGTTCCTTTCAAAAACCTGTGGAGTTTGACTAATGGGATTAGAACAGACAATTTATTTATGCTTGGGAATATTATACACAATTCGCACATTTCCACTTACTTTGCTTGTGACAAATTTCGCGCCAACTCGAACAAATGTTGGCAGCACCCTCTCAGAATTTAATGAAACTTTCTGTACATAAGAACTTCGTCACAAAAAGCCACTTTGCATACTTTGTTTTTCCAAAAATGATCTAGACTGTCTTTTGAAGTGTCAAACTTATTTTCAAACGGCTATAGTCTAAAATGACAAATCCTACAAAAAATGTTGCAGGAGTGATTTTCACAAAATTAGTCAAATTTTTGATTAAAAATATTGAAATAAATATTCATCGACTCCTACACTGAAAAAAATCGACTTTAAAAATCTAAAGTCGATTTACAAAAAAACTCCATCTTTGATTTGGATGAATTTTTTTCCAAGATAGGTAATTATGTTCCCTACCTACCGTCACAATTCAAGTTGGGCACTTTCAAGAAAAAAAGTTATTTGAAAAAAAACTTTTCCTTGTCCAAACTGATTTTTTTTCAGTGTATTTTTATCGAAAACTAAACCAACGAAAGTCACAATCATCACAGAATCCAATTTTCCAACTGCTAATTGCCTGAAACATGCAAAAACTATCAGCAATGAATTTGATATTCATTTAGCATATTACCCTGGTTACCTGTACCTTACCTGCATCAATACTCATTTTACCAAATAACAGTACTATAAAACTAAGGCCTTAAAACAAGATCAGTTCTAGTAAAATTATCATTATGGATCAATTGTATAAATCAAAGTTAAACAGTATCAAGTGCTGTGCAAAGAAATGTAATCGTAATAATTTACGTCCGGAGCTCGCCATGTTGGATTTCAACATGGCGTCAGACATAGATTTCTGGCACCTACTCGTCAATGCCATTCCGAAAATACCCAGTCAGTTTAGATTCTAGACTGTGAACTCTGGACTCTTTACGTTGGATTCTGGGCACCGACTTCTGGTCTCGATATGCTGTGCTATGGACTCTGAACTATGGTCTCTGGGGTCTTGATTCAGGACTCTAAAATCCGAACTCTAGAGTCTAGACTCTGGAATCTGCACTCGGGGCTCTGGATACTTGACTCTCCCCTCGGGACTCTGGATTCTGGTCTCTGGACTATGGACACTGAATTTTAGATTCTTGACTCTTCACTCTCATCGCTGGATGGTGCTGGCCTCGAATTTCTGTACTATGCACTCTGGACTCTGGTATCTGGGGTCTTGATCCTTCACTCTGGACTCTGAACTTTAGGCTCTGCACTCGGGTCTCTGGACTCCGGACTGTGAGCTCTGAATTGTGGTCTTTGCGCTCTGTGCTCTGGACTCTGGGCTGTGAACCCGGGACACTGTGCTCAGTATTTTGGGTTGAGAACTCTGGACACTGGATTCTGTGCTCTGGACTCTGAACTCGGGGTACTGGGCTGAGGGCTCTGGTCTCTGAACTTTGAACTCTGGTCTCAGGAATCTCGTCTCTGGACTCTGAGCTCTAGATTCTGGACTTTGAACTCTAGATGCTGGGTTCTGGACTCTCGCCTCGAGATTCTGTGTTATGGACTCTGGATTTTGGCCTCTGCGTTCTGAGCTCTGTGCTCTGGAGTCTGAACTATTACCCCAGTATTTTGGGTTAAGTACTTCGAGTTCTGGATTCTGGTCTCAGAGCTCTGGACTCTGGCCACAGTAATTGGGGTTGAGGACTCTGGGCGCTGGACCCAGGAATCTCGACTCTATTCTCTGCACTCTGAACGCTGGGCTCTGCATAAACTCTGGATTCTGAGCTCTCGCCTCGGGACTCTGGGCTATGGAATCTGGAGTACGTGTTCTCTCCTAGGGATTCTAGATTCTGGTCTTTGGGCTATGGACCCTGAATAAAAATACACTGGAAAAAATTCAATTTGGACAAGGAAAAGTTTTTTTAAATAACTTTTTTCCTTAAAAGTGCCCAACTTGAATTTTTGACGGTATGTAGGGAACATAATTACCTATCTTGGAACAAAATTTCATCCAAATCAAAGGTGTTTATTTTTTGTAAATCGACTTTAAATTTTTAAAATCGATTTTTTTCAGTGTAGGAGTCGATGAATATTTTTTTCATAATTTTTATTCAAAAATTTGACTAAATTTGTGAAAATCACTCATACAATATTTTTTGTAGGATTTGTCATTTTTAATCTAGCCATTTGAAAAAATATGGTAAGAAAAGTTTGACCCTTTTCAAAAGATAGTCTAGATCGTTTTTGGAAAACAAAACATGGGCGGGCGTAGGGACTTAGCACTCGCGTGTATTATCGCGAAGGAATCGAGCATTTGTACGTTAAAGTGTTCGATCGCGTGTGCGTTCATATGTCGCGTGTGCTAACGAGCATGTAACTTTGCGTGTATAAATTCTATATTAAAACCGTGTGCCTTTCCCATTTTCGCGTGTGTTCTAGAATGATCGCGCGCGGACCGTGAATCTGATACTTAATTTTTCGTGAAGGTTCATAGTTTTTATAATTTTGTAGGAAACCCCAAGGTCGGCTCGACTCGAGACACGCGCATCATATAGAAACCTTTTTATGGCATTATCCACGTTCCCAGAATGTTTCGCGTTGTACTTTACATGAGTACGAGAACGTATTTCAGGGCTTGATCTTTTGAGGGCATCGCAGGCTAATTGTGAGATGCCAAACAACCACAGAAAACCGTGAAAAACGAAAAAATTTGGTAAAAATTGTTAGGTACGTTTTAGTCCACCATATTGGAATCACCATTTTTATTTTTTTGATTTGAAGACAAATTAACTCCAATTCGTTTTTATAAATCACAAACCCTTTTTTTCAATTTTGGCTGAAATACAACTTATTTTTGGAAGAGGTCCCATAATTGCTACAAAATATTGGCATTCTACCACGAATATGTAGATGTGAATGTTTCGACTGGGCGTTGTGGAATTTAGAGTTGGGTTCGGCAATGCAGTCACAAACTATTTGCGTCGATTGTTTGTAATCTTCGCCAACGTTTCTACGTTTGGTTTGGGTCTTCTTCAGGGTTCGACAAAAATCAACAGAGTCACAAACGTTATGTGACTCTGTTGATTTTTGTCGAGCTCTGAGGAAGACCCAAACCAAGGGTCGAGACGTTGGCGAAGATAACAAACAATCGACGCAAATAGTTTGTGATTGCATTGCCGGAACCTATCCTAGATACCACAAATACTTAGTCGAAAGTGTTCTCTAAACATTTAGCGCGTTTACCTCAAAACATGATTTTTACAAATTGCGTACAATCTCTTTTGAAAACGGTTCTAATTAAAGACTTTTGACCTACCGAAAGAAAACCTTTTTCATAGAAAGAATGACCTATATAATCTACAAATTCTCTGTATTCACTATTATTAGTGAAAAATGGTAAAAAAATCGATTCTTAAGTTAGAGATCGCCCCACTACGTCAAATTTGAAGTTCTTTACCCGTTCTTAGGTCATTCATCAAATTTATTTTTTTTGGTAGGGGAAACTTTGCCACTGCGACCACTATTCAGGTTATCTTTTGTGGTTGTCCCTGTTTGCTCTACATGTTACAAATTGCCCGAATCCAATGTAGTTGGAAACGAGTTGTTTGTTTGTCCACATGTGTCGTCCCTACCGGGTAGTACATTATTACTTTAGCTAAGGATCTGTTTGGGACAGGTATGCCGTACCTCGTGAGGCGTTATAAGATGCCTTCCGAAATATCGCTCCCTTCGAAGAAATAGTACTGCACAATGGCAGAGAATATGTTGTCATCTTGACTTTTGCCATTTTTTTTTCAGATGGTGCTTAGCGGGATAATGTCCCGTAAATAAACTTCTGATTATACGTAAATCGTAAAATATAGTTTACTTTAGAGCTTCAGATCGATCCTAAAGCAGCAGGCCATATGCAGTTTTGAAATTCCACGCACACCTAACCATAGACAGAACGTCTCCACGGTCGCCATATTGTTTTTTTCGTCTTGAAAAACAAAACGTAAATAAAGATGAAAATATAAGCTTTTTGAATCTTAAAACTATATTCTTTCATGTATAAGGGTTTTCGGCATGCAGTCTTTAAAATACTGTGGACAGATTTTTACCTTCTCTCCTACGTTTCGACAATGTATTTTTGTCTTCCTCAGGGATTGAATGTTTTCTGTCTGTTTGTCTGTGATCTTTTTGAGAAACTATATAAATGTTCTATTTGTTTGTCTCTGTTGCTCATCTGATTACTGAATTTTTGCATTAAAATTGTGAATTTAATTCTCATTATAATAAAGCTACACTATCGGTTAGAACGTCACAATGGAGACCATTGTGACGTTCTAACCGATAGTGTAGCTTTATTATAATGAGAATTAAATTCACAATTTTAATGCAAAAATTCAGTAATCAGATGTGCAACAGAGACAAACAAATAGAACATTTATATATTTTCACAAAAAGATCACAGAAAAACAGACAGAAAACATTCAATCCCTGAGGAAGACAAAAATACATTGTCGAAACGTAGGAGAGAAGGTTAAAATCTGTCCACAGTATTTTAAAGACTGCATGCCGAAAACCCTTATACATAAAAATCTGACAGTCGTATACACAACCAATATATATTCTTTCATTGGCCTACAGAAAAAAATCCAAATTTTTCTTACTTTTTGGTCATTTGAATGAGAATCTCCCCTTAAACTGGGTACCAACGAAGCGCTTCCACTCAATAAGTTACATGTACTGTGCTAATTTGTTACGTATTCATCTAAAATTAAATAACATGGAGAATACTGGGAAAAATAGCAACGATTGTGTTGTTTTTTCATTGCCAAAAAGTGTCCAATTACAACATATTATTCAGTTTCTCTTTACTGGTTAACTCATCATCGGCACCCCCACTCACACACGTGCACTCACTGCTGTCCCATTCAATATCAGATTTATCATTTCATTACCATCATTTACCGTTCTTTTACGGCCAAAAATCATTGGACACTTTCGACACGGATTGTCGCGGATCTGATAACTTTGCACTTGTCGGCAGAGTGAACTGGTTCGCAGAGACATGCGAACAGGCCAGTATCGAGCCTATCCACGTCGAAGCGCTAGGTTAAGGATAATAAAATTTGATACGTGTTATTACTAATAACACACATTCAACAACAATCCCCCTCTCCCAAACGCCAACAACCTCAACCAGTCTTTTTTTTTGTACTTTTGCACACGTTTCACTTAGTGAAGCCGCCGCCGTAAAATCTCAGCCTAGCGATGTGCGTTATGGGCTGTGGGTGATTTGTGGTATTATATTGAAACTTTTACGATGCCATTGCTTGCCGAGATGAGTCACTTTGGTCCAGCCATATCCCCATTCGATATTCATAGGGGAACTGCGTCGAAGACGGACACTGTGGGTAAGATGGTCAAACTGTGTTTCTCACAAAATGATAAATTCAGTTGAATGGTACTGATACCATGTGATTTTTAGAAGATTTCAAATGATTCCGAAGGATACTGCTATTATCTAATAAGCGAATTATCAGATATTCAAACAAAACCAATTTTTTTCTCGAGAGCACGCTAACGGATATATTTTTTTTATACCAGAAAATAACGATTTAAACCTGAAAGCTGTTAATCTCGTAAAATATTTTTAGGTTGACATGACGTACTCGCTAGTGTGGTACTGGTAATACCGGTATCGAAAATCCCGGGAATACCGACCCATTTTTGGTACCGTAATACGGGTACTTAACAAAAGCCAGTAACGGTATTTTCGGTACCATGCATTTTTTTATGAAAATTATGTGGACGCTCTAGGGGGACCTGTTTCAAAATATCGATCTGCAAGATGACTTTTGATTTTTTTTTTTTCGTGAGTTGTCCTACTGGAGCTGTAGAGCTAGGTTCTCGGAAGGGCTCCCCGTCAGAATCACATACTACAATTTGCAGACGAGACAGGCAATGTCGCCCAATAAAACACTGCATTAGGCCAATTGTAGCGGGCCGTGATTCTGAATGTGATATTCATTGTACGGTTCAGGTATGTGCGGGCGTAGAGACTCGCGATCGCGTGTATCATCGCGAAGGGCTCGAAGATTCCCGATGAGAAGAGCATAACAAAACAATAACACTATTATAACTATGGTTGATATTTATAACAACTGGAGTTATATTCAGATAACGGAATCGAAAATGGATTTCGGACAGTTTTCTATACTATCAATATTATAACATAATCTATTATGAAACGATCAATTTATGAACTGATCGTTTCTTACTAGGTCACTGTTATTAGATGATTATATCTAATACAGTTCTCTCACAGAAGACGCTTCTACTTTTGGAAAAAAATTATATCTCATTTAGTTTTAACTTTGATAAAATCGTATCAAATTTTGTTACAATTTTGTTATCATTAGCCAGTTTTTTGTTCTATTTTTTGTTATTTTAACAACTAACCAGCCGGATTTATAACAGGTTCTGTTTCAAAATATTTTTGAAATAAATAACTCCAGGTGTTATAAATCAGTTATGCCCTTTTGATCGGGTTTGTACGTTAACGTGCTCGATCGCGTGTGCGTTTGTATGTCGCGTGTGCGTTTGCATGTCGCGTGCGCGTTTGTATGTCGCGTGTGCTAACGTGTATGAACTTCGCGTGTATACATTCTATTTCATAACCGTGTGCCTTTCGCATCTTCGCGTGTGTTCTAGAATGATCGCGCGCGGACCGTGAATCTGATACTTAATTTTTGATTTTTGGTGTACGGTTCAGATTTCAAAAGAAGGTGAGTTCTTACATATCATTAGAATTCCCATTCATGTCGCCGTAGAACGCGTGATCTAGTAGATATGAGCTTTATTTATTTTTTTTTTGATTGGTCCAACTGAATGTATGAACCTAAATTGCTAGAATGAATGTTAAAGATTTCCGGACGTGACCGATTCATGATCGCGCGCGTTTGCGGGTTCGCGTTCGAGACCGCGTTTGTAACGTCGTAAGTACTAAAACGTTCACACAATTGCCGGAGTGTTATCAAGTTTACGCGATCTCGGGCATAGGTGTGCGTAGATGATTGCGAAGGACTTAAGCGTTCGTATGTTGACGTGTTTGTTGCGTGTGCTCGCGCGTATGTGACTTCGCGTGTATAAATTCGATTTTGAAACCCTGCGGCCATTCATATATTCGCGGACCGTCATTCTGATCTTTAGCTTTCGGTGTACGGATCACATTCTGACAGGGAGAGAGTTACCCCATATCACTAGAGTTTCCGGTCATGTCGCCATGGAACGTTTTGTCTAGTGGATATGGGAGTTATTTTTCAATTTTATTATTTTTTTTATTAATTAACAAGGACCTAGATTGTTGGTACCGAGGATAGACTTCCGGACGATCCCGATTCATGATGGCACGAGCGCGGGAGTTTGTAGGTTGACGCTTGAGATCGTGTTGCTAAGTTTATGAGTGCTGAGATTTTCACCTTATCACCGGGGTGTAATCACGTTTGCGAGTTCGTGGGCGTAGGTTGCTTGGAAAATCGCGAGGGGCTCTAACGTTTGTGCGCTGACGTGATTTTATAACGTGTGTTCTTGAATGGTCGCGCGAACCGTGAGTCTGATATTAAATTTTCGGTGCGCGGTTAGAATTCTAGCAGAGAGTGGGATCGTTTATATCGATAGGGTTCCCGGTCATGTCGCCATGAGACGTGTTGTCTAATAGGTATGGGCGTATTTTCTTAATTGGTCCAGCTGAAGGCATGGACCTAGGCTTCTAGGATCAAGGATAGACTTCCGGACGTGATCGATACGTAACCGCGCGCGGGAGCTTTTTTATAGGTTCATGCTTGAGACCGCGTTTGAGAATGTGTGAGTGTTAAGACGTTCACTATCACCATCTTTGCTGACCCAGCTGAAGGCGGGTGTAGAATGGCAGTATAGGACTCAAAAAGAAGAAATAAAGGACAATATATGAGAGGCGTAATAGATTAGGTAGGTACAAGATACAGCTGAATTTATGATCATCACATGAAAGACATACATTAGTACTGAGAATTGGGCCCTAAACACACATTGTATATTATTTGACCATGGCAGTGGACAATAAAGGTCGCCAAGTTAAGTACTAAAATTGATCACAATGTAGCTTAACTAAAAAGAAAATAATCGTATCCCAAGTTTATGTGATATAATCACTGTAATACTGCTTTGGTGGAAAAGCCCCCGGACCACATCAAGGTACAGTATCATGCCGAGGGGGTCTGCAAGATGACTTTTGATTGTATTAATTACCTTCTAGATAGATCGCTGAGCAAACCTTTGTGGGGGACTGAGGTGGAGCTTTCATCATAATAATTCTAGAAGCTTTATAGATAAAGGTTTAAGAGCAAATCAAATACAGTCATGACTTTTACCTTAGTGACTTTGACCTAACGCGCCGCCAAGTGAATAATGGAAACCAATCAGAATGTCGCTAATAAAAAAATTATAGCAAATTTTTACGTCTCTTACACTAGATGTGAATATTTTGAAATGCAGTACAAGATCATTAAAATTTAATGTCGACAAAAATATGGTCAAAGTCATGTCTGTATTTGGTTTGCTCTTAAACCTTTATCTATAAAAGAACGAACAGCGATTTAGTAGCTAACAATTTTAAACTTGGTGAACTGCTTCAAATGGGGTGATTTGTAATTATTGGCGATCGGAAAATTCTGCAAGACTCCATAGTTTACAGGAAAGCAAGGAACCTTGGGATGCATTAGAGAATAATAGGCAAACGACATAAAGGTCGAAACCAATTTACAGAAAAGCAAGATAGAAAATGCGAGCAACCAGCTCGGATTTACTGCCATTCTCGCTTTGATTTACTAATGTTAATAGGGTTTCTTACATTTGCCATCTGTTGAAGTCAATGGAAGTCGCACCGCTTAGCAGTTATTGATTTCAAAGTGGCCTAGATTTCGAAATAAAAGAACGTACCGCATACGACGAATATCTTCTGCTGAAATGAGTCATGTCATTCCGAAGCAACTAAAAACTATTAACATGTTTTTGATCAGCACAAATCAATCACGTGAGAATTAGGTCATCAGTTTGAGTATTAAATTTCACTTTGAAGCTTTTTTTCGAATTTAAAAAAAAATATTCGAGCACCGGTCGGTACTGCGAACCCTAGTACTGGCTATTTAGCACTTGACTGTTAAAAAACAAATTTCAATGAGCCGTTCATGATTTAACAACATTTTTAAAATTTGGTATCATGTTGGGTACGACGGACACAGTATGGTGGGGAAAGATGGTCAGATTTATTAGGCGAATACAAACCAGAATGCCATTAAATTGCATACCCTTGGGCTATTTTTATTATCGCTAGATTATGATGCACCGACAGAAAATAAAATTGATCGTGAAGTGTCTCACTCTCCCCTTGTCCTATGTTGATCGTATGTCCATATTACCCATGTCAGGTGTCCGTCTTACCCATCCCAGTTTTTAAATATCGATTTTGTGCCTCTTTTTCACAAACCATTTTAAACATATGTTTTAAATTTCATTAGTATACGTTGATGGAACATGCTTTCAAATTACGGTTTGAGTGCAATTTGCGAGCAATGCATCAATCGATGAGCCGAATTTGCTATTTAACCTCGGCGTGTCCGTCTTGGGCACAGTTCCCCTACATACGCGGCGACGGAACGGTCAAGGTCCTTTTGTTCGCCACGACATGACAATTTCCGGCTGCGCTGCTGCTGCTGCACCTATAATAAAATGGGAATCGCTACACACAAAAGCACACAACTCGCACTCCTGTCCAGCTGGCGTCAGCTGGTTGGTACACGGCGAACGGATTGACGTCATAGACGTCGGAACCGTGTGTGCCCGCCCGCTTCGATACACCACATTGACGTTCAATCAAAAGTGATTGGTCATTTATAGGTTGTTGACTATATTGCCTCGTTAACTCGGACTGGCACTGGAGACGTAAATTCTGTTCAGCTCGGTTTGGTTTTCGGTTCGGAACATTGGCGAAGTCTTTTGAAGATTTCTTCAAGTTTGGCGTAATCTATTTCGCACTTTCATTCTAAGAATTCGACCAAAGTTTGATAGATGTTAGTAAATGTCAACCCGGACCTCCTTCATCCGCAACGGGATTGTAGTAGCAGGGATTGCTTTTTTGTGCACCTAATAGGACTCGTTTCCGCTTCAACATCTTCATGATATGAAGTTCTTTTATCAATTTTGTACATGTACATACATACATACTAGATGACATGGGAGTAGCCATCGTCAACTCACACAAATACAGCATGATATACAAATTGAAATGTTGTTTTCTGTCAAATATAAAAGCGGATGATAGGGAGTTGGTACATGTTAAGGTGGCACTCAGATGTCAGTGAATACACCATTCCTTCACTGATACTTCGGTTTAGGTGTTTTTGGGGGTAAGCTCTTTGAACTGCTTGTAGCATATTTTTGTAATAGCCTAGTCGTATAGAAGCGACCGTAAATAAAAATCGTAAGGATAGAAAAAGCTTGGTGAAACACGCTTTCAGTACACTAAAATATTCAAAAATTGGACACAAACTTTAAGCGTAAAAACTGGAATGGGGCTCTTCTATGTAGGAGTCGGCAAAAAACCTTCATATTGAAAACCGGACAAAAATAGCCGATCCTCGCATGTAATTTTTTAAGTTGACTTTTGATCTTGAATCTCAAAATCGATATAGGAATTTTTCTGTCCACGAATTATTTGTTCTTATTCGGTTTTTATAATGGAGGGTCATCCTTGTTGACTTGTTCGGAAGAGAAAGAAAGCAATTGTTATACTGAAATATTCGAAAATCATGGAATTCAAATGGTAGTCATGTACCTAATACTCATTTCGGAGATCGCTATAGGCAATTATAAACCAACGTGTTAAGTATCTTCTAGTTGCTGCACAATAAGTGCTGATGATGAAATGTGTAGTGCTCTTATCAAGTATGGTTAGAGTAGCATAAATTAATTCTTCAGCATAAACGTACAACAATTATGAATCTATCCTTCTTCTTCTATCTTGGAAAACTACTTAACCGTGAAATGTCTCGTGCATGTATATTTACAATAGTACTTATATCCGATCTCATAACTCGTGATATTTATGCTGTCACAATCAATGTGAATGTTGATAAGATTCGGCTGATTTGCCGCAAAATTGATTATCACCTTCTGATGATTTCAAAAGGGTTGTATCATGCACATGCTTACCACATACTTTGGGGCACTTAATTGATGAAATACTTAACCAGTACAAATATGCATATACTCGATAGAGGAACCGCTGAATCTACTTTTGTGATTGATGCATATCATCCCCCCGTAGAAGTTATGATCTGTCTGCCAAAACCTATTATTTTTGAGGATATCTCGAATGATCTTTGTCTTAACTTTCTCCGAGCTGATTTCTTGGGACTTGCCTTAGAGCTCCTTCATACAGATTGGCATTCACTTCTTGATCATACGGAAGAAATTGACTGTGCCGTTGAATATTTCACTGCTTTGATTAATGCCCTCATGGCTGATTATGTTCCTCTGCGTAGGCAAGCTCGTCAGCCACCGTGGGGTAATGCACATGCATTGAATATTTGTCCTTTGAGAAGTTTAACTGTTGCAGACCGGCAGGCTATAGCAGCAGTCAGCAAGCTAAAATATTCAGTCACTCCTGGTCTTGACGGCATACCTTCTTGTGTTTTTCATGTGTCAGGAAATGCGCGGAAGCATTAATTTAACCGTTGACAACTCTATTCAACAGTTCCTTCAGGTAGTGTGGTTATCCTTCCACATGGAAAAGGTCAATTATGTTTCCTGTATTCGGATAAAGGAGATCAGTGAACTGTTGAAAATTACAGAGCAAAACACTCCAAAGTTTTTGAGATCATAATGAACGATATGCTCTCTGCATCCTGCCGAAGCCACATTTCCCCTGATCATATATTTTTACTTTTTTGTTATTTTATTGTGTTATTTTATTGTGTTAGTTCGTTTAGTTATATTGTTTTTTTTCTCTTTGTTGTTAAGTTTTCGTACAGTGCAGGCATTTGAAAAGATATGGGGTTTTTTATGTCAATTTGAAAAGAGTTGACGTTTCACTACAATTGAATTTTCCCCATCCCCACATTCATTAGGACCAACTAGGTCAGGTAAAAAATAAATAAATAAATGTAATGTAATTCGGAAATCGCCCAATATTTGCACGGTCTGACACGGAAGATGTGTTAGATGTAACACTCTGCTCTGATAGTACTGTGCATGACTTGGCAAACTGAGTCGTTCGAACCATCATTATTTGATCATAAATACTTTATCTTTCGATAATTTAAACGTCTTCCTAGATATCGTTAAAAATTGCAATCCCAAATCTACAATCTGGGTCCTCTGCGAACAGGGCTTGGTGACTAGATTTTACGGGCATTTCCAATGATTGAAGCTACAAGTAACTTAGTTCGTCGCTGTTGTGCTATCTTATGACAACCGCCATTTAGCACATTTCGAGAATAACGATTTTAAAGTTTGAGATTGAATATCTTGAAACTTATAAATTGTATAAACAATCTAAAGAAGACAATTGATGCTTCTATCTATTCTGCATCAATCTCTCAAATATTACCGTAAACCGGGGTGACTTTGGTCATCGGGGTGACTTTGATCACTCGAAACTTTTTTCGTAGATCGCTTATTAAACCAGAATAGTCTACCGAATCATTTTAGTTTGAAATGATTTTTACTCTAAACTTATGAAATACTGGTTTGTTATACTTTTTGAGCATTTTGTTCGGTTTTTGGGTGCAAAAACTACAAAAAACCGAAATTTGACTTTACCTTATTTTTACGAAGCTTCATAAAGTGTCTATTTTTTATGAAACAAATAAATCTCAGATTTGAGCAAGAGTAATAAATTACAAGCGAGATTTTATTTTCCTTTAGAGTGGGATGTACCAAATTTACTTTTAAGAGTTTATTTATTTTAAATGCATTTTTTGTGAAACTAGTTGGCAATTATTTCAAATTATTTTAAGCTCAAATTCTCAACGTTTTTTTATTGTTCAATACTCCAACGTGTTAAAATGGATAAAACTTTTTGTACATTGATAAAGCACTGAAATAAAACAATTTTAGCAGTTTTAAAGGTTTTCAGAATCTTTTATTCTAGTTGGACACAAATTATACGAATTTTGGTTACTGTAATTTTACAGTACATTGAATACTTTGTATAATACCAATTAACATCTATTTAACAATGAACATCTTTCCAGAATTAGTTTAAACAAACATTTGAATGAAAAACATTGACATCAATAACTTAATGTGGGTGAACATGCAGGTTATCAAAGTCACCCCGGAATACGAAAACGGACATCAACTTGAAATCATTTTTGGAAAAATAGCTGTAAGCGCATAATTTTAGGTAAAACCATCCAATCTTGTTCTCCTTACATGGTTTAAAAATATTAAACTTGAAAAAAATATGTTGCGTCTAAAAATATGCAATGATTACTTCGAAAAGTGATCAATGTCACCCCGGTTTACGGTATGAAGGTCGGTTGACTATGTTGCGAGTTTTTACTATGAATGTAAACAAAAGTCGCACTCACACGTGTCATAGGCGTGTATTGATGACAAATTTTGTATGACGTGTCATAATCGTGCATGGAAAATTTTCCATAGAAAAAAATCATCAATTTTTAACTTTTATTCATATCTTTGCGTTCATATGGTCTATAAACAATCAGTGAAATGCATTTTGAAGGAAATGAGTCAGGGAATCTAGAAAAAAAATGTTATTTTAGGTTACAGTGTTACCAAATATCCTTTATTTCCAGTTCAAAAGTAAAACTGTGTTTTCCTCGCAACTCGTGTAATTGTAATTTTCTTTTGAAAATGTTTATGCCATTGTGTTCCTCAGACATTTTCACACCTAAAAACATCTAAAACTTCAATATAACTTGAGAAAATCCCTAGATACAAAGATTTGAAGCAGCACAATCACAATTTCTCATCATGTTTCTCGCCATATCTAAGTAACCAAGTAGAATTTCAAAATTCTGAAAACGCCACTTTGTAGAGATTTTTCAAACAAGCAATGTGGCATATCTAACTCAGTTTACCCCAAAATGGCGTTTGTCATAAGATAGCACAACAGCGATGAGTTGCGGTCATGGATAAAACAACCTCACTCATAGTAGCAGTGTTTAAGAGCCTGGTTCGCTTCGAGCTATACGTGCCTCTAGAGGAAACCCTTGGTGAAATGCCAAAATTGTAAAACCTAAAATGTTATGTGGATAATCGTCCGACAAAGATAATGTAATTGTTGTTTTGTTACAAACTTTCCAGACTGTTCGGAGCAATAACAGACGACGGCTCAAGAGTTCTTGTAAGTTCATATTTATAATTCTTGAGCAATTGCTTGTGGAATTATGACAACCAAATCGATCAATTAGCTTGAAAGTTTTGCTTCGAAGTCTGCGGGAAATATGGATAAAACACAAGATTCGCTATCGAGCTGCATCCGAACATGCCAACCATTAATGTACAGGGAGCTAAAACTCATGGATATGCTATTATTGCTAGTCCAATGTGGTAAAGAGCTATAGGCGTTATCAGTAGGATTCAATATTCCTTCGGGAGTCAAGAATCCAGGCTGTTTACTGTTTTGTGTTGTAATTGTATTGTGATGTCATTTTCCATTTCTCTACCTTTTTCTTTCATCTTCCGTTTTCTTCCCATCCGGAAAGGGATGAGACGACATGGCACAAATCTCCGAATAACATGGGTAACGTGACAATCGAGCAATGACTATATTGTCCGGACGGTACAACAAGCGCTATGAATTTTCGGTTACGTTAGCATTTCCACACACTCGCACCTGTGACCTGTGACTGTATCAAATACGGGTAGTTTATAAGTAGAGGTGCTGCGTGTCCGCTGAATCATTCATCGAGCAAACCAAACGAGCAACGTGATGACTATGTCGTCCGGATGGCACAATCGTTCGTGTACATGCAAATTTGCACTCTGCAAGGAAACAGGTGCAAGTTTTACTAGGCTTGATTGTGTGTGAGATAATGCTACCTAGGGATTTTCAGCAGTGGTGGGATTAACTCGAACACGGGTGAATCATGTGTCCGTTTCCTTGTTGTGTGCAAAGTTTATCGCCCTGCGCGTATGGGAATGCGACAGGGTCGAGGCGTGTACATACGATGATTGGCAATGTGGGTCGGTATTGGAGCTGCATTGGGAGAAATAAATTTATGTTTCTGTTTGTATGTGCTTTATGTCGATACGGGTGAAATTCTCATGGTTTTCTGTTTCTAAGTACGTGGGGCAATGACACACCTATTGACAGAACATAGTTTTCGTCTTTCGAAAGCACGGGCGGACCGAGCCAGATTTACGCCTACTGAAAGACGGATATTTCAGTTGGAGATTTTGATGGGCGAGTAGATTGAGTTATGTTAGAGCAGTTTGTTTCAAAAAGTTGCGAAGCAAATCTAAACGAGTCTTGGTAGTCAACACAAAAGTAATGATATCTGATCAAGATAAAGCCCTGATTGGTTTTTATTGCTATCACAGGTTTGCACGCATTAGTATTTTATATCAATCAAATTTCTTAGACTACACTAATTAGCGCGTAGTGTTTAAAATAGAAGTGCTGCAATTGGAACAGAAACAATCACAGGTTTTTCAAAAAAATCACAAAAATGCTTCTTTGGAGAAGAAAATGGACATTGTTTTCGTGCTTACCGACGCAAAATTGAATAAGAAAACACCTTTTGTGTTAGATTAACGTGATTACCCCAAAATATGTAAACTAGTATTATAGGCGCCCGTTCGTCGATGAATTCACATGAGAAACATCGATGAGTATTAGGTTTTCGAAAAACATTTTTTTAAGTCATGCAAAATATCCAAGGTGTACTGTACACACATCCCATGGAAAACGGAACAAATATGCGTTCATGGGCATTACAGAGATGTACAGTTCTGTTTGTTTAGATCAATGATGTCCCCATCCCCCCAGAAGTAATACCGAGAGGTAGTTCCTGGGAGGAATGATGGCGGGCCCAATGGAGTTTAGTCGGTATTAATGGCTGGTCACCATTCGAGTCCGACACGCCCCCAGTGCACCCCGTGTGGTAGATTGGACCCTACCGTTAGCACGTGTACTGGGCTAGGACATAAAGGTCTTCTCCATTGTAAAAAAAAAAAAAAAGATCAATGATGTCCGAACGTCCGAATCGAGTTATGTTACTTTCCTGACAAGTTTCTAGATATGAAGAAGCATTATTTGGATTTGTATGGTTTAGTGAGTAATCCACCTATAAGAGACACAGATTTTTGACGTAGGACTACGTTTTTGTTTTCGATATGGAGGTGCACTCTGCAAATTCTACAAAAATGGTATGTAACGAAAAGTGGTCCAATTTTAAACGCATATAATTCAACCATCTCACGAAAAATTTTCAATTTTTTTGCACAAATCGCCTCGAAATACTTCTAAAAATATATTCCAATAGATAAACCCAAAGATTTTTGATATCATAGCATTAAAAAATTAAATAATATACAACCTTGTCAAAATATCGCGCATTAACACACAGAAGATAGCGCTTCCCAAGCCCTGTACGACGGATTGGTGTACCTAGCGCGCAACGCTTCTATGAATGACGTCATCATCGACTATTTAAAGAACGGACTTGGCCAGACACGCTCAGTTCCCTGTTGAACGGCTGGCGAAGCAGATCACTGCGCTGTGTTTTTTACAGTCAGTGTAGCTGAACTAGAAGTCCGTTACACTGGCTGTGGAGGGACGCTACCCTGTGTCGTCCAACAGGCGAGCGCTCCAACTGCTTCCAAAATGCCGCTGTAATGTTGCCAGTAAATTTTTGGTTTAACTAGCACATGTATTTGCTATTTGCGCTTGAAATTAAATAATGTAGTGGTAGTAATAAGCTTCCCATTTTGGTTTAAACGCAAGGACAGTTTTTAAAACAGGATTTGATTAATTAGTTTAGCTCATCTAAGCAATTTTATCAAGTCTGTAATTTAAAAGGAATTTTACGGAACTTGGTGAATTTGGCCCCACTTGCAACTGGTATAATCAACCTGCACAAAGTGTTGCATAACGCAGGGCTGTTTTTTGGAACAAAATGTTTTATCATTCAACCCTTCGCTATGCAAAATCACGATATTATGAAAGATGGGCTAGGCGCGGCCGTTCCTTTCAATCGGGAAAGGCCGCGTGGAATTTTGGTGAAATGCGCTAGTAGTGTCGTGGTGGTACTAGTTGTCTCTTTCGCTCTACCCATCATTATCAGCGTTGACTCATTTTGCATTGTACGCTTGGGTTCAATGTTGGGGCGAATGTGTTGGTAGGTAGGGGAACTGGCGGTAAAATGAACACGTTAACCAAAGTCATTATTTTCTAACTAATAAGTGAATGAGATATTACAATCACCTTATGTTTCTTGTTAGACATGTTTTGTACATATCTGGTAAAAATACTTCGTCATAAACACATTTTTTCAAACATGATTCTTGATATCTAAACATGTCCAAAAATGAGACATGTTTATAGCGAGTGGGTAAAATGAACATGTGGCGGTGGTAAAATGAACATTTTGCAGGCAAAAATAATTGTCACGGAAGAATTGAATTTTCATGACGTAATATTAACCATTTTACAATCCTGTGGCATCGAGAACTCAAAATAACATTAAAGCAGTGAAAACCAAGATATACCCAAGACAGTAGATCACAATCGAGCAGATACAAACAAAGATGAAATATACATGCATAATATCACTTGAAATGTAGAACATACAGAAATGTAGAAAAACAATGAAAATAAAGATAATTTTAATTCGAAAATTCTGTGGCATCGAAACACATCTACAAACTTGGGGTTATCCATGGGTGTTTGAACTTTTAGGATCTGTTTGGGAGGAACTAGAAAGCTTGTTCTATACATGAGATGTGATTATATTGTCTAAAATTTGATTTTTCTTCGCCGGTCCGGGTGTTTTTTCCCACACACTAAGTACTAAGAATATAAATATTTTACATTAAGTAGTATAGTCCTACGTCTACAGTTCGTGCAACCCCATAGGGCTGCCCCTTGTAGTTTTTTTTTCTACAAAGATTCTGGTAGATAGTTCTTGTGCTCGGAAAATTTGTAGATAATATTATTACAGATCACATTGCCGAGGAAATCAAGTTTATAAGTTTTATATTTCTCGTGATATAGATCATTTTTTGCGAAAGACCACCTCAAATCACTTAAAAAATAACTACTTTCTACAAATATTTACATTGTCATTCATTGTGCAAAATATTTTATGTGTTAAATCCTAACCTTTACTGAGAAATGTATGCAGCCATCTATTAAAATAAACAGTTTCATGTTTTTTGGCATGCCAAAAGGATTAATCCATTGCTCTATATTAGCTATAAATGAACGCTAATATTGGAACGATTGCCAGTTCTATATATGTACGTATATTAAACTGAAATATCAAATACAAGCTTCAATGATTTTAAAGCAAGTATGCTTTATATATGCATTTAGTGCAATTTAGAGCAAATATAAAGTCCATTTAATGCTAATGTAATACTGTGTTTATTCATTATACATCTCCTCTTCAGAATTACATTCGACATTGTTTATTTTTTCGTACGTATCCAATACAGTGAAACCCCGTTTTTATCAGCATCCAATTTGGTCACCTTTTCGCCCCGATTTCGTCAGCCAGCCAGGGTTATGAGGCTATGTCTACGGAATAATGTTGAATATTTTAACAGCTTCGGTTTATTAATGAAAATAATTAATTACGTGAATGACAATTGAGTCTTCTTCTTTCATAACAAACTAAAGGTAATTTTTGTTAAACATTATTCATATAGAATAATTCTGTTATGATTAAAATATTCATCACGTGCCATTAGAGGCGGGCAGTGCATCAAGCAGAAAGGAAAATATAAGCAATCGTTGCAGAAGCATTCCAACAATTGAAATTGTCTAACAGCATGAGTAGTGCCGATAACAGACTTTCAAAGTTGGAAGTTCAACATTAGTGCTTCGTAATAGCATTAGTATTAGTATGAAATTGGGCGAGTGGCAGTGAGTCTCCAGAGGATCGTCGAATGAAAATTGCTTTGCGGTTTACATCCGAACTCAGGGAATTATGTAAAAAAAACTGCAAAATTTCAAAACAATTGGTCAAGAAGATTTTGAGTTATGATGTACACCGCATTTTTAGAATCTGATTTCTGTTCTTATAGAATAACGAAGCGTATACCCTCAAAACAACTAATAATTATTGATAATATTTGCCTGTGTTTTCTACCTGATGATCCGCCTTACTCATGAGTGAAAATAGGCTCGTAATAAACTGCAAGTTTTCTGTGACTATCAATCGTCTCGTATTTTTTGTATATATACAACAGGATTTAGGTTCCATGTCCGATAGAGCCAGATTGTGAATGAAAATCGAGAATCATCATTTTCTCATATCATATTCTATGCAGACACCTGACTTGAATGTTATCTTCGAAATTATACTTGCTATCCCGAATTATAACACCCCATTCCCAAGAGCAATATATTATGAAGTGATCCCACGGAACTAGGTTCGCTGAATAACCGCAGCGGGGTTTCCTAGCAAACACGAGGAACTCAACGATTAATCACTGCCCTGGAAGACCTTGAAACTTATCGGATCATCCATCAAAACCTTTCACAAAAACTGTTTCTATGGACTATTTGGTGAACGAAGCGAATAAACATTCCTTCCGCAGAAAACCATTCCACCTATCCGGAATGTCACAGACTGTTGCCATAGAATCCCACAGCATGACAGCAGCAGTAGCAGCTTGGCAAAGAAAAAGCTTTTCCAGGACGTGGCACGTTATGCAAAAAAAGTACAAAAATAATCGCTAAACATTCGGATTTATGTTCGAGAGCGTGGGTCTCGTAAAAATTTTACGATCACTCGTTTCTACCAAGTCAAGCTGAACCAACAGATGCGCTGGCTCGAGGGATACACCAAAGCATTAATGTCATTCATAAACTTCCCTAAACGGAACTAATTAATATTGTTTACCGACTAGCAAGTTTTTAATAGCATGTCCTCGATTCTGCACTCTAGCAGATCTTTTCACAAAATACTTACAAAATACAGTAAGACGTTCCAGTTAGGATAAAGTATCTCGAAAACCATACATGAATAGTTTCATACAAAAGTGACAAGTGCGAACGGCATTCCACTAACGAAATTGCCAATTTTCCCGAAGGAATCAGTTGGTATGCAAAAAGTGCATCCAACATAGAGCGAATTCTGTTAGCTTGTAGTATGACACATGCCTTCGATTGTTCGAGTTCCACTGGGCAGGGTAGAACGGGGAAAGTGGTTCCGGTCACGTATCCGTATATATGTATCCACTACCAACCAACCCGCTCTTCATGACTATCCCCAGCAGTTACTTAGATATTTGCACAAGCAGCGATGATTGCAGAAGCAGCAGTCCGAACGTTCCATTGATGAAAATGTCACATTTCTCGAGCGAATCTTGATCCTTTTGTACGGAGAATCCGTTCTCTATACAAGGTACTACAATGTGATAGACGGAACGGTTACGGGATACGTGCCGTTGGGCATACTTGAGGTAACTATTAATTTGCCAAGTAGCGCTCGGATAGTAGCATGCGTGACAAAATAGACTTGGATGGCATCTCAGACTGGTGGATGATAAACATACAACTATTTCTGTCTATCATATATGCAATGCATCCTTTCAAATGAGCCAACAAGCTCGAAAATTTAAATCCTGAACTCAATACATCACAAAATGCAGGAGCTCATTGATATAATATGATTGTGTTGAAAATATTTACCGTTTAAATATTTCTGAACCTTTCAAAGGTGTCAATCCGAATTTCTGAAACCTTCACTGAAAATAGATTAGAGTATATTGTGCCAAATTTCAATTTCCATTTGCTCAAGTGTGTCCAGCTATTGCGTCGACAAAAGAAATAGTGCACGAAACAAAACGGAACAGCTATAACGAGGCTTCCAACACATCCTCATATGTGGATTTCTAAACAGTACCGAATCACTTCTTCATCCTATCATATGAGATAAAATCATTTAAGTAAACTCTGACAAAAAAACTGAATATGTAGTTCTGTTCATTCAAAGAAGGCTTAAAAGAATTTCGAGTTTCTCCGAAGCTTTTGATAAAGTCCTACATAATATTGGCTAGAACAACTTATTTTCTTCATGTGGCTAAAGTTTTGGCAAAAATCCCACCTAGACAACAGATCCATGTATGTGAAATTTACCCACCTCAACTCGAACGTGACCGGAGTACTGCAGGGCGGTCATCTCGGGCCTTTTATATTAATCTTATAGATTAACGATCTTCGTGAGTGAATCCAGTCTGGGAAGTTGTTATACACTGACAACCCGGCGATATTTTTGTAAATTCTAATATAGATTGTGTAGTCCTACAAGCTGATAGTCCAGAATTGATGCAAACTCAACGAAATGGAGTTGAGTATGAGCAAGTGTAATGTAATCAGCTTTAGTTGGTGTCACTCAGTTTTGGTACGACTATTATGTGGATGATTGCGGTCTAAAAAGGATGCTGTAAATTTACAGGTTACACTACTGTATAGTACGAAAAAATATGTGTCTTTCGGGTATTTTTCTCGTCATTCCTTGTGGAGATAAAACAAGATTCTTTAAAATGGGGTGTAATACTAATTGTGAAGTAATAAAAATAGTTTTATTCAAATAACTATCACAAATTGCGGACATGCAAGCATTTTCTCATCGCAACCTTTTTCTTTGAAGGGGTCAACGGTCGGAAATCTATCTACAGCAAAAATTTTAAATTTATGATGCAAAAATACAAGAATACAAAAATAATAAAATGCAACCTACAAGAATACATAAATACAAAAATTCAAGAACATGAAAATACAAGAAAGTAAAAAATACAAACATACAAAAATACAAAAGTCAAAAATGCAAAGATGCAAAAATACAACTATACAAAAATGCAAGAATATAAAATGCAGAAATTCAAGAATACAAAAACGCAAAAATACAAAAATATTAAAATAATAAAATACAATATTCAGAAATACAAAAATGCAAAAATACAAATATATAAAAATACTAAATTACAAACATTCAAAAGATCAAAATTTCAAGGCGGTGGTCAGCTATTTTTGTCCGCGTCCCTTATCACCAATTTTTAAAAAGTGATTCATCAGCAGTGCTATCTTTGAAAATGAACCACCTTGGTTATGCAACTAATTTTTTCCGATCTTTTTTTAAATGCAAATAATTAAGCAATCTTCATTTCATTATATTCTGAATTGCACATATTTTGTCGTATGTAATTTTAAATGTACTTTCATTTGATGGCATTGTAAGGGAACACGTATCCGCCGGTTGATGCCAATCGAGCTGACATTTCTTTAGACTGAGCAAACTAATTTATTTGTTTGTTTAGTGTTTATTTGACCAACTAGGAAACGAATCCACTGGGTCTTTAATGCGTGTGGGAAATACGCATGGTCTTGCCTGAGTGAATGACGTTTGAATTATGTATGGGCAGATAATTGACAATTCGCAAGATCAATTCAAATCCAATTACCAATTAGCGGCAATCATTTCAACACAAAATACAAATGTCTATTTAGTGGTCATATTTAATGGTTTACTTTTAGTCCATTAACTCATCAGTCAATTATACTGAGCTAAGAATAATGTTAATATCATTTAGGAACGCAGCATTTATATTTTTTCTGTTTCGCGTCTTCATTGTAATATCGCAACTTTTACTCGAACGAGGTGGAAAATTTCAAGTTACGGGATCTCAATATGCTTGTGATTATACCAATAAGGACCATTTATAAATTCTGCCACGCTATTAGGAGAAAGGGATATGACTAATTGTGACATTAATGGGAGGGGAGCACATCATGTGCTCTGACGCAATCGGCCGTTTTGCGCACGATTGCGCCATGTATATAGGAAATTCCATAAAACATGAACACTTTTGCGAGTAGCGGCGTTAATGCACATTAATGCCGCTACTCGCAAAAGTGTTCATGTTTTATGGAATTTTACCACGATATTTTTCCCCTTGGTCATATTACCACGATATTTTTCCCCTTGGTCTAATACGAATCAAATGATTTTAGTTTTTCCTTCATTTTGTAGTAGCACTACTACAAAATGAAGGAAAAACTAAGATCATTTGATTCGTATTAGACCAAGGGGAAAAATATCGTGGTAATATGACAGAGGGTTAGTTAGCGTTGGGTAATCTTTGCGTGACACAATTTATGAATGTTCCACAATACCACTTTAAAACTCATTGTTTGCGGTCCATTTTACATTGTCGACAACACTCCCGACAGCCGGCTGTCCGGAGTTCAAGTTGTTTTCGATGAAACAATCGATAAACGATTACCCAGAATTTAAACGCCTAGAACATTTACGTATCCTACAGTCAATAAACTATTCAAACATCTTATGCACGAAAGTATATTCTCAGTCGCATCGCTTGCTTGAAGCGAATCCTGACTAACAACCCATCCACTACCCAATCCGTGGTGCTTATGGGAGTGTCACTGAGTCGGGGCCTTCCGTTAAGTAAGTACCACATCAACACTTCCTTTCTCATCCCAAGTTACGGTAAAGATGGTCGTGGCCCGCAATGGTGGCTCTCAGGCGAAATTCTCGCTTGAGCTGGATCAATTGTTATTCCCAAACAATGCTCCTCAAGTAGTCTGGCTGGAAATGAGAGTCATCAGTCTGCAATCTACGAAGTATACCGTGCTTACGCAACGCAACATTCAAAAGATCAAGAATTCAGCAATTCAAGAATTCAAAGATTAAAAATTCAAGTACTCAAAAATTCGAAAAAAATAAAAAAAATTGTTGCCTCAAAACTTTAGTAATTTCAGAAACTAAACGATTCAAAAGTTTTATAATTCAAAGATTCAAAAATTCAAGAAATCAAAAATTTTAGAACTCAAAGATTCAAAGATTGACAAACTCAAACACACAAAAATACCAAAATATTAAATTACAAAATTTCAAAAGAACGAGATTTTAAAATATAAGAACATCAAAAATTCATTAATTCAGCAATTCAAGAATTCAAAGATTTAAAACTTCAAGTACTCAAAAATTAAAAAAAAAAAAATAAATATTTTGCGACCCCAAAAATTCAAAAATTCAGCTGTTCAAAAATTTTAAAATTCAAGTATTCAAAAATTCAGGAATTCAAAAAAACAAAACACAAAAATGCAGAAATACAAAAACACAATAATACTAAATTACAAAAATCCAAAGGATCAAAATTTCAAGAATTCAACAATTTAAGAATTCCAAGATTTAAAAATTCAAGTACTCAAGTACGTTTAAAAATTCAAAAAAGCAATAAGCATTTTTGCTGCCTCAAAACATTAATAATTTCAGAAATTCAGCGATTCAAAAATTCAGTTTTATAAATCAAAAATTCAGAAATTCATAAATTCTTGGACTCAAAAATTCAAAGATTGATCAAACACACAAAAATATTAAATTACAAAAAATCAAAAGATCGAAATTTCAAAATATTAGAGCATCAAAAATTCATGAATTCAGCAGTTCAAGAATGCAAATCTCAAGTACTCAAAAATCAAAAAAAAAATATTTTGAGGCCTCAAAAATTTAAAAATACAACTTTTCAAAAAAATTTAAATTCAAGCATTCAAAAATTCAGGAATTCAAAAATTCTGAAATTCAAAAATGCAAAGATTTACAAACTAAAACACACAAAAGTACAAAGAAACTAAATTACAATTTCAAAAATTCAGAATATTAGAACATCAAAAATTCACGAATTAATCATTTTAACAATCCAAAGATTTAAAAATTCAAGTGCACAAAAATTAAAAAAAATAAATCGAAAAAATTTAAGAATTCTGCGGTTTTAAAGATTCAAAAAAGTTAAAAATTCAACAATCCGAAAATTCTAAAGGTTTGAAACTCAAAGCATCAGGAATTCAAACATTCTAGAACTCAAAACATCAAAGATTTACAAACTGAAACATTTAAAAAAAATATAAATTCTAACCAGCAAAAATTTAGAAATTCAAAAAAGGAAAAATCAAAAAAATCGATCATTCAAAAATTTAAGAATTCTCGACAAACATACGATTAGATCGTATAAGCCAATGGTCAATAATCACTTTGAGTGGAAATTCCGAACAAACCGTTATTCTCTAATTACAGATGTTGGTAGTAAAAAAAGAGTTTTTTACGCCGTAATCATATGCTTGTCGAGATTCAAAGATTTAGAAATTTCAATACTTAAACCTTCAAAAAATTTAAAAAAACTTAAAAAGTTGTGGAATTCGGAAATTTGAAAACCAAAATTGCAAGTTTCAAAGATTCAGGAATTCAAAAATTAAAAAGCCCACTCAATTTTTTTGCAAATTTAAGGATCAAAAATTTTAAATAGAGATATTTTAAAATCCGAGAATTAAAAACAATCACGTGAAAATGAGCGACTATTTGTTCGCCCTTCAGACCGCGTTGATCAGATTATAAGTGCAATAGCGTTCACCAAATCATCGGGACGTTTTTGTGATTGCGATATCTTGGGTATAACGCGAAGGGCTCGAGCATTTGTATGTAAACATGTTCAATCACGTGAGCGTTTGTATGTCGTGTGTACTAGTGTGTACGTAGCTTCGCGTGTATAAATTCGATTTTATAACCGTGTGATCTTTCGCCTATTCACGTTTGCTGTTTGAATGATCGCATGGTTCAGATGTTAGAAGGAAGTGAGTCATTTTTTTCTGATTGGTCCTACTGAAGGCACGGACCTAGGATGCTAGGACCGAGAGTAGTGTCTTCCGAACGTAACCGATTCATGATCGTTCGTACGAGAGCGTTTGTAGATTCACTCTTGAGACCTCGTTTGTAATTTTATATGTGATAAAATGGTCACTTAGTCACCAAGGTGATATCCTGTTTGCGATATTGCGGGGGCAGGCGGGCGTGGACGATCGCGAAGGGATCGAGCGATTGTATGTTAACGTGTTTGCACATGCGTAGCGTGTATGTAACTTTGCGTGCATAAATTCAATTTTCTAACCATGTGACCATCCACACAATCGCGTGTATTATTTGTGTGGTTCCGTGCATCCATGAATTTCCTCATTCGTTCGCTGGTACCAGTAAAGGTAAGACCTAATAAAATATCATGGAGCGTGTTGGGTGATTCTACAAGTTTGGCGATTATTCACATTGGCGATCCATGCCAGGAGGCTGAATTTCCAGTAGATAAAAGACATCTTACAGTTTTGTTTCATAATCTGTTTGAATCACCCAACACGCAAATGGAAAATAATATTCTGAACCGCGCAGTGAAAATATTTTAAAAAGCGGGATAAGAGTGCAGAAAAAAATAATCCCGTGCAGTTTGTGGTAATCATGGCAAAAAAATTGAATAGAAAATTGATATTACCAAAGCGAATCGGGAGAGCCGCATTCGATTAAAAAACAATCGAATCGACTGTCTCTGAATGCGGACCGGTATGACCATGGTGCGGATCGGGACGACCGCAGGTGTATGAATTCGAAAACGGTTCTAGACAACCGCGAATTCTTTTGGTTGCGGATCGGGACGACCGCTTTGACTATTTGGAAAGCGGACCGGGACGGCCGCAATTTTATGTAATCGGGTGCGGATCGGGACGACCGCCATTGATTAATTTGAGAGCGGACTGGGACGGCCGCGAAAAGATGGATTCGAAAGCGGATCAAGGCAACCGCGAGTTGTTTTGGTAGCGGATCGGGACGACCGCTTTGAATATTTTCGGGTGCGGATCGGGACGACCGCCGTTGAATAATTTGAGAGCGGACTGGGACGGCCGCGATTAGATTATTTCGAAAGCGGATCGAGACGACCGCGATTTTGTTTTTGGTAGCCGATCGGGACGACCGCGTTTAATAATTGTAGAGCGGATTGGGACGACCGCTATTGGTTGATTTAAGAGCGGACTGGAACGGCCGCGTTCCAATAAGTTGTTTTTAGTTGACTAATACTAGAATAATCTCCGTAAAACCAATCGCAATAAAAACGTTTTTGTATTTTGATTTTTTATTTCGAACGATCAACAACCTGTATCCAACCCATTTATTTGGAGAGGGGGGAGGATGTGTGGTTCCGTGCATCCATTTGCAGTGCACCATTATGAATGTAACATGTTACCATGCGTCTCCGTTACTATGCTCGTGTTATTTAGTTCAATAGCAACGACCAACCGAATTTCCTCATTCGTTCGCTGGTACCAGTTAAGGTAAGACCTAATAAAATATCATGGAGCGTGTTGGGTGATTCTACAAGTTTGGCGATTATTCACATTATTGAATGATCCCGTAGAACGTGAATCTGATACTTAATTTATCGTGTATGGTTCAGATGCTAGAAGAGAATAAGTTTCCCCATATCACTAGAGTTCTCGGTCATGTCGCTATGGAACGTGTTGTCTGGTGGAAATAAGTGTCCAACTGAAAGCATGGCATTGACCTAGGCTACTGTAACCGAAGGTTAAGATTTTCGGACGTTACCGAATCATTATCGCGCGAACATAGGCGTTTGTAGGTTCCCTTTTGAGACCGCGTTTTCAAATTTATTAGTGCTAAAACATTCACTTATTAACCGGGGTGTTTTCATGTCTGCGAGACCACGGTTTTTGATGTGCGTGGATGATCGCGAAGGTTTGAAGCGTTTGTATGTTAACGTGCTGAAAAGTATAAGAGAGTGAGATTCCCCATATTACTAGAGCTCCCAGTCATGTCGGCATGGAACATTTTGTTTAGTGGATATCAGCGTCATTTTTTATGTTTTTAAGCCAAAGTGAAGTCATGGACTTATGCTACTAGGGCCTACAGGGGGACTTTCGGTCGTGACCAATTCATGATCGCGGAAGCAGTGGGTTTATACAAAACCGCGATTGTAAATTTATAAATGCAAAAACGTTCACTAAATTACAGGGATTTTTCAATGTTCGCTCTATCGCGAGTGCAAGTATATGTGGATGAGATCAATTGCATGTTCACGTTTGTTGCCAGGTTTATGTTATCGCGAAGACCACAAGCGTCTGTACGTTTGTACTAAGAAAGGTTGTGACTGTACATGGGTGAATATGCAATTGATTGTGCTAGTGAGTGTTAGTATGAGTCTAGTTTATGATAGTCAAAAATCGACTTAATCCACCTAACAGTGAGATGAGACATTTCTTACACATATCACTGAGGAATAATTCAATAGTTTGCAGAAATCATGCGAAATAGGCACTCAGCTTGAGCTGGGATGAACACAATTTATAGTCCTGCACGAATAAAACCTCGAATGAACTAAATAAATTATAGAAAATCAACAAAATGAACGAAATGATATAAAATAATAAAGCAAAAAAATAAAAAAAGTTGTCAAATTTATAAAATATGTAGAATGATTATAAATCATATTATTTTAAAAAATATATCATATATATTGGTCCAGTTAATTAAATATAGAATTAGAAAATTTGCAGAGTAGCGTGCGATTTGTCGGGTTGGCTTCCGCCAAGAACTCTGAAATCTTGATCTGCCATATAAAATAAGTGAGGATAAGTCAAGTAATAAGTGAAAGTAAGTGTGCCATTTCCAGGCAGGCCCTAAATTATTGTACGAAAGTCGAACTGAAAAAGAAAGTCAAAGTAAATGGACGCACAATTGAGGGTCTACCAAAGATGCCAGGAGAGTACGCAGTGCCCTATCAGTCCCATTCAGATTTATTCACAATAAAGTGTTCTCAAATGTTGAGTGGGTAAAGAATAAATAACGAACATGTTTCCGAGCAAACGAGAAGCCTATAATACCCCCATATTCATAGTCTAGATACACCCCCACTATAATATGGTATATTATGGTATTCTGATAGTGTTTGTGATGGTATCAACCCATGAAAATACCATTGCCATGGTCTGGTAGATCCCATGTGAAAACCATATTCTGGTGTGTCCATAGGTTATTGAGACCATTTTATGGTATTTTTATGATTGTGAAATTCGAAACGGACCATATTCATGGTCTTTTCAGGGGTTGTAGGGTGCTTTTGAACCCATGAGCACAGATCTCAAATTAAAAAATAGCGAGAATTATTACAAATTTTATCGCACTTTTTCTTAGTTTCATAGAAACACAAGTGGACAGATATGTGGTAATGGGAAGTAAAGCAGAGAATATGCTAGATCAAATATCATCGATATTATAAGCGTCATGCCATAACGCGTGAATTGAAGTCTTCTGCATGTCATGAGAAGCTTCGCAATATAAAAAAGTTGCCAGTGCCCGACCCAACTCCAACCAGTCTTGCATTAAGTTGAATCTCTGGTTGAAATATCACTTGAGATTTTCGGTGTTCTTGGAAGTGCTGGAAACTCTCTGTTTGATCTCTTATTTATAAGAACAGGAGCATTTTATTTAAACCCTTCCAAGGAATCGGCTACCTAAATATTTTAGCAGCAGTAAAAGATGTCCCTCCATGAGAATCTCCAGTCACACTCTTCCTGTGCCAAGGTAGCATAATGATTTGTTGTGGTGAGTGGAGTAGCTCTTTATAATATTTCTACCAAAGAGTGCTTAGAGCGCCTTTCAAGGGAACGCCTCAGATTTCTCGGGCGCTGTTTGTGCGCGGGACATGGTAATGGATCATGTGGACTATCCCCACAATAGACACACAGTATAGCTTTCCCAATTCAAGAGTCATTGGCACGATTTTCCGCGAAATTGCGCCCAAAGCCTTCTTGTTGCAATGGTCCATTTCGTTTATTTAGTGAAATGCATGACGCGCGGTACATATAACTGATCAGGCAGACGACCATTGTCAAAGAAGACGTAATTAAATGCAAAGCAGTTTCGTCAAAGGTCACCTGTCACAGGTTTTAAGAGATACACAATTTTGCCCTTCGAAATTTTTGACTCGAATCGTGAACTACGCCGTCGATTTCAACCTTATGAGCGGGCATGTGAATACAGCAGACTTTCATAAAAGACTTCTGCCATAAACGAGTACCACAATTCTGGGCTTATCTGGATACAGTATAAGATTTGAAATTGCATTTATGTAAAATAAACGACAGTCAACTACGAACGAGCTTTGGTCGACTTTCTTGGAAATAAGTTTTTTCGGTATATTTCCAAGTTTATAACCATAAGAAATAAATTTGATGGGAAATTTTCAAATTAGTCTTCCGATTGTTGCATGATACAGGTGGGTTCAATTCCCTAATAAATCGTATGCTCAGTAGACCAATCTGCTCGTAGAGCCTCCCGAAGAATTCTGCATCCATCGCTTTCAAATAGAGTAAGATTCCGTTTTTGGCACGTTCCGTTTTTGGCATGCTCCATTTTTGGCTACAAAAAAGTTCCGTTTTTGGCAACAAATTGGTTCCATTTTTGGCAACATTGTTTTTGTTCATAGTAAATCTTTAAAAAATGGTCAATACACATTTTGTTGTGATAATGGATATCGCTTTTGACTTTATTTCCAAACATAGGAGTCATATTTACTATATTTTATGGAGGCGGGCATAGCGAATAAAATTAAATTTGCTGATTTTTTTGTATTATTTCATTCCATTTCACATATTCTTATATAATTAATGTTCTTGTAACATTTATGAAGTCACAAATTGAAAATAAAAGCTTTTAAGGTATGGTTCCATTTTTGGCACGGTTCCAGTTTTGGCAACTGAAAAAAATATTGTTGCCAAAAACGGTATCCTACTGTACCTAGCGTCAACTGATTTTGCAGAGTCTCCCGAAAAAGATGCTCCGTCCGTTAGCTTCAAACACTCGAACGATATTACAGACAAATCAGCAGGAAACTTATGTTTAAAGCGTCCCAATACTTTAGTGTGCTGTTGGTGCTTCATATTGAAGGCTTCGAGCTTGAGCTTGTGCGATCACCCCTGGCTGCTACTCCGTTATCGATCTGGACTAGCTGAAGTTGCACAGGGAATCAGTAGATTAATTATGCTTGGGAGTAGGGAAAACATCTTTCAATGTGCAACTCCTGGTAATCCTAAAGTGTTTATTGATCAATACCGGCGCCATAACAGTTTTTGCAACCGACCGAGACGGTTGTGCCTCCAGGTGGAAGGATTTGTTCTCGAGAGAGTGACGGAGTGCGAGACGCTGTATGCGTTATTGTGGGAGAGAGAGAGACCAGTTTGTTAAGTGTGAGTCGACAGTTGATACGTCGGAGGCGTGGTCAACGGCATCCTCGACAAGTGGTGTTTTGACAGCAAACCGCGGGTAGACGAATTTGCCTACCGCGGTGGCAGAGATCGACAGTGATCGTGCCTGTACACACAGAAAAAAATATAGTGTATTGGTGTCGTCGGGCAATTCTAATCGACGAGAGGGAAGCGTCACAGGTAGACCCATTTGCTCTATTTGTCTACCGCAGAAGTGGTACGACGAATAAGGAAAACAAGTGGCACTGAAAAGTGCCGCATCGACAGTGGGATTTTCGCAGCAAGCCACAGGTAGCCACATTTGTCTACCGAGGTGGTGGAAACGGAGAGAGCGCGCTTGTGGTGGTGATACCGACGAGCAGCTTAATCGGAGAGAGTTTTGAAGTGTTGCAGGTAGGACTATTTCTCTACTGAAGAAGCAACGCGACGAAGAAGAACAGCAGGTGTCACATTGTCAAACAACGGGCACCGAGTTTACAACGTAACACATGAGGTGTGTTCTACAGGTATAACAGGTATATTTTTCATTCCTTTTTGTGATAGTTTTTCTTGCTAGGTAAAATGGATGAAGAGATGGGAGAACGAGTAACAGACCCTCCCCCTAAGCCTTATGCTGAAAATGTAAATCCGACTAGAATTAAAATTTACCCAGAGTCGTCAACGGGACCATGGATTGTATTTATTAGGCGTAAAGTAAAGGCGCTAAATATTATTCAAATTTCTAAAGATTTGACTTCGCGATTCTCGGATGTAAAAGAGATCGTCAAAGTCAATAAAGATAAAATACGCATTGTCGTTGGTAGTTTCAAACAAGCCAATGCAATTGCTTCTTGCGAGCTTTTTACGCGTGAGTATAGAGCGTATATTCCTTCAAAGGAAATTGAAATTGATGGGGTCATCACAGAATCGAGTTTGACTGTTGATGACTTAGTTAAGCATGGGGTTGGTCGTTTCAAAGACACCATACTTAAAGACGTAAAAATACTTGAATGCAAGCAATTGCATTCAGTATCACACGAAGGAGATAAAAAAGTTTATCGACTGTCTGACTCATTTCGAGTGACTTTCGCTGGGTCTGCGCTGCCCAACTATGTCATTATCGATAAGATTCGTCTCCCTGTTCGCCTTTTTATCCCTCGTGTAATGAATTGCCTTAATTGCAAACAGCTTGGCCACACAGCCACTTACTGTTCCAATAAGGCACGGTGTGGCAAATGTGGGGGTTCTCATCAAGAGGATACATGTAATGAAAATTCAGAAAAATGTTTAATGTGCGGAAAAAACTCACATGAGGTCCCTGCATGCCCCATTTATAAATTGCGTGAGGATAAAATTAAACGATCCTTGAAGGAGAGGTCTAAGCGCTCCTATGCAGAAATGTTGAAAAATGCTACCCCTAAACCCATCTTCTTAGAAAACACTTACACATCTCTATTTTCGGAACAGTCTGACTCTGACGGAGCGTGCGAAGGTACATCATTTGTTTTACCCGGAAATTCCAGAAAAAGAAAACAGTCTTCTTTTCCCAAGCTGCCAAGCAAGGGCCTTAAAATTTCTCCACCAATAGATAAACTGCGCCCAAAACCGAAAAATTCCGATTCAAAACCGAAATCAATTCCGCCCGGTTTTGGGAACGTACAATCCAAACAGAACACCATTACTGGAAATAATAAAATTTCGACTTCCTCTGAGCCTCAGCCGGGGGTAGGATTATTGAAATTTTCTGAAATTGTTGATTGGATTTTTAAAGCATTCAATATTTCTGAACCACTAAAGAGTATACTTTCAGCTTTCCTCCCAACAATTAGAACATTTTTAGAGCAGCTGATTGCTCAATGGCCCATCCTTGCAGCGATTGTATCTTTCAATGGGTAATTCACCTCCTCCAATGAAAGATTCCATCACTGTTTTACAGTGGAATTGCAGAAGTATCATACCTAAAATTGATTCCTTAAAAATTTTACTGCATAATTTAAAATGCGATGCTTTTGCTCTATGTGAAACATGGCTTACCTCAAACATTAATTTCAACTTAAATGATTTCAACATTATTCGCCTAGACCGAGACACCCCGTATGGAGGAGTGCTTCTAGGAATTAAAAAGTGCTATTCTTTCTATAGAATTAACATCCCCTTGTTTGCGGGCATTGAGGCTGTAGCTGTCCAAACGAACATTAAAGGCAAAGACATGTCTATCGCTTCTATATATATACCTCCCAAAGTTCAAATTGGACAACGTCAAATTTTTGAGGTAGTGGAATCCATGGCTGCTCCGCGTCTGATACTGGGAGACTTCAACTCGCACGGAGTATTGTGGGGTTCCCTCTACAATGATAATCGATCCTCTTTGATATACAATGTTTGTGACGAATTTAATATGACAGTTTTAAATACTGGCGAAACAACACGCATCCCCAGACCTCCTGCACGTCCAAGTGCATTAGATCTATCTCTGTGCTCGACATCACTTCGGTTAGACTGCACGTGGAAGGTTGTACCTGATCCTCACGGTAGCGATCATTTGCCAATCGTTGTTTCAATTAACAGTGAATTAGGCCTTACGAATTCAATCAATGTTCCTTATGACTTAACACGAAATATTGATTGGAAAACATACGAAACATTAATTTCCACTTCTCTTGCTTCGACAGAAGAGCTACCCCCTACCGAAGAATATGAATTCCTAGCGGGTTTAATTATTGAAGCAGCAGAACAAGCCCAAACGAAATGCAATCCTGGAATGACAATAAATAGACGGCCCCCTAATCCTTGGTGGGACAAAGAGTGCTCTGATGCATATGAAGCTAAACAAGTTGCCTACAAAGAAATTATGAAACAGAAAGGGGGTATACGTGAGAACTTTGAAAATTATTTCATTTTGCAAAACAAATTTGACAGTATACGTCGTGCCAAAAAATCTAGTTATTGGAGACACTTCGTTAATGGCTTGTCAAGAGAAACATCAATGAGTACTCTTTGGAACACAGCCAGAAGAATGAGGAATCGAAACGTGACTAATGAAAGCGAAGATTTTTCGAATCGTTGGATATTTAATTTTGCCAAGAAAATTTGTCCCGATTCTGCTCCTGCGCAGAAAATCACTCGCGATGCTCCCACAAGTAACGATTTCATAGATTCGCCTTTGACAATGATGGAATTCTCAATTGCACTCCTCTCATGCAACAATAATGCTCCGGGACTAGACAGAATTAAATTCAACTTGGTGAAGAATCTGCCTGACCTAGCAAAAAGACGCTTGTTGAATTTATTCAATAAGCTTCTTGAGCAGAACATTGTCCCGCACGACTGGAGACAAGTGAGAGTTATCGCTATTCCAAAACCGGGAAAACCAGCCTCCGATCATAACTCGTATCGACCGATTGCAATGCTATCCTGCATCAGGAAATTGTTGGAAAAAATTATCCTACGACGTCTCGACAATTGGGTTGAGGCGAACGGCTTACTATCAGATACCCAGTTTGGTTTTCGGAGGGGAAAGGGAACGAATGATTGTCTGGCGCTACTTTCGTCAGAAATCCAACTCGCTTACGCAAAAAAAGAACAAATGGCGTCTGTGTTCTTAGACATAAAAGGAGCATTCGACTCAGTCTCCATTGATGTTCTCTCGGAGAAGCTACATCAATGTGGTCTTTCACCGATATTAAATAATTATTTATACAATTTATTGTCAGAAAAGCACATGCATTTTTCATATGGCGATTTGGCGACATTCAGAATAAGTTACATGGGCCTCCCACAAGGCTCTTGTCTAAGCCCCCTTCTCTATAATTTTTACGTGAATGACATTGATAATTGTATTGTCAGCCCATGCACTTTAAGACAACTTGCAGATGATGGGGTGGTTTCTGCCACAGGACCAAAAGCTATAAATTTACAACAACCATTGCAAGATAGCTTGGATAATTTATCAATTTGGGCTCTAAAGCTGGGCATCGATTTCTCTACGGAGAAAACAGAGTTGGTCGTTTTCTCAAGGAAGCGGGATCCAGCTCAGCTTCAGCTTCAGTTGGTTGGTAGAACGATAGCCCAAGTCCTGACTTTTAAATACCTTGGAATTTGGTTCGATTCTAAAGGCACATGGGGAGGCCACATTAGGTATCTAATAACGAAATGCCAACAAAGGATAAATTTTCTGCGAACAATAACTGGATCATGGTGGGGTTCTCATCCAAGTGACATGATAAGATTGTATCAAACAACAATACTTTCAGTAATGGAATATGGGTGCATCTGTTTCCGTTCAGCAGCGAACACTCACATTATTAAACTGGAACGGATACAGTATCGTTGTTTACGAATTGCCTTAGGTTGCATGCAGTCGACCCATACGATGAGTCTTGAAGTACTAGCGGGAGTTCTTCCTTTAAAAGACCGATTCTGGGATCTCTCTTCTCGTTTACTTATTCGATGTGAGGTTATGAACCCACTGGTAATTGAAAATTTTGAAAGACTTGTCGAGCTTCAACCCCAAACTAGATTCATGACAGTGTATTTCAATCACATGTCACAAGAAATAACGCCTGCTAGGTATGTTCCCACATACGTCAATATACTAGATATTCCTGAATCCACTTTATTCTTCGACACGTCCATGCAAGCAGAGATTCGTGGAATTCCGGATCATCTACGCTCGCGGGAGATCCCTAAAATATTCATAAGTAAATATCAACACATAGACTGCCTTAAAATGTTTTACACTGATGGGTCACGAATCAGTGAGGCCACTGGTTTCGGTATTTTCAACAATAATTTTTCAATTTCTCTCAAACTTGCAGAACCCGCCTCTGTTTATATAGCGGAACTAGCAGCAGTTCACTATAGTTTGCAAATAATTAATACTTTACCCCCGAACCATTACTTTATCCTCACTGATAGTCTCAGCACAATTGCAGCTCTACGCTCAAAGAGGATTGATAATCACGATCCATTCTTTTTGGGGAAGATACGAGAATCTCTGAGTAACCTGACAAGAAAATGTTATAAATTTACCCTAGTGTGGCTTCCCGCCCATTGCTCTATTGCGGGCAATGAGAAAGCAGATAATTTAGCCAAGATTGGTGCACTAGATGGTGAAATATATGAAAGACCCATCGCTTACAATGAATTTTATAGCGCTTCTCGACAGAGGACACTTGCTAGTTGGCAAACATCTTGGGACAATGGAGATATGGGACGATGGCTACACTCAATTATCCCTAAAGTATCCACGAAGGCATGGTTCAAAGGATTGGATGTAAGTCGGGACTTCATCCGTGTGATGTCTAGGCTCATGTCCAATCATTATACTTTAGATGCGCATCTCCGTCGTATTGGGCTCGCTGAGGGTAATCATTGTGCTTGTGGAGAAGGTTACCATGACATTGAGCATGTTATTTGGTCCTGCACTGAATATCGTGAAGCCAGATCACAATTAGTAGATTCTTTACAAGTCCGAGGAAGACCAATCCATGTTCCTGTTAGAGATATCCTGGCGTATCGCGATCCTCTATACATGGAACTTATCTATCATTTTCTAAAAACAGCGTCTGTCAAAATTTAATTAAATTCATCTCCTCATACTCTCATCCAAGGATAATCATTCACCAATTAAAGTGTCCTAGAATATTTAGTTTTTAAATTTAGACAATAACAGAAAAAAAGTAAATAAATACACCCGAAAATACTAGATCATTATGAAATACAACAATGTAAGGAAAAAAGCGAACAATAAAGTGATTTCAGTGTTAGTTTTAGACGAAGTACTAGTATAGTTAAAATTAGTCTTAAGGATTTTTGTAACGTGCTATGTAAAAAATGAAACTGGCGTAAAAAGCTTTTGCAAATGCCGTGTCAAATAAACGTATGGAAAAAAAAAAAAATACCGGCGCCGGCCAGGCCCGAATGTAGATCGCGGAAGGAAAGGGAAGGAATGGTTAGTCCGATACTTTCTTTTGCTAGAGGCCATATATACTACTGCGCACTCCACAAATATCACGGGAAGAGAATATTTTGTTAGTAAGTATAGAAGTTGGATTCTAGTTCTTCTTTACCGACGCCAGAGAGGTGACTACTCCACTTATCTGGACTAGATATCGATCCATCAACTCATGGACCGGGGGGACCAACGGCTTTACTTCCCTTCCGAAGGAAGACGTGACCACAGATTTTTTCACCTTAGAAAAATCTCAACGACCTCGGCTGCAATTGAACCCAGGACAACTGGAATGAGTGGTGGTCACGCTTACCACTCAACCACCGGCGCCGTATTGCATCATAATGAAGGCTTCGCCCGACGGAAAACTTAAATTTTCGCGATAAAAGATTAATTTTTAATAAAAGTGATACTTAATTCCAAATTATGCTAATTATGCTCAACTTTCCATCGATAACAAATAAATTAATATTCCCGTATTATTCTGTGGCAGGGACGGTAACCACCAATATGCCACCATTATGAGAGTGTTGAAGTCTTGATATGTTTTATAAACTGAGAGAGGGTAAGGCATAAAATTAGTGAGTCACTTACATGTACACACTAAATGCGAACTGCAAAAGGCAAAGTAAATATCAAAGAAGACGAAAAACTTAGACTCCGCTGAGGGCGCCATAAGACCACGCTATGACCTAATTATTAATTTTTTTCGAGAGCTGTCCTACTGTAGCTGTAGAGCTAGGGTCTCGGAAGGGCGTCCCATCAAAATCACTCACTACAATAGCAGTCGAGGCGGGAAATGTCACCCACTAAAACATTGCTTAAGGTCAATTGCAGCGGGCCGTGATTTTGAATGCGGTATACACTGTACGGTTTAAGAATGTGCGGGCGTAGGGACTTCGCAATCCCGTGTGTCATCGCGATAGGCTCGAACGTTTGCAGGTTCACGTTTGAGATCGCGTTTATAAGTTGATTACAGAGGCGACGCGTGGTTCCACTGTCAACCCGTTCAATATTTTACAAAGGTCCTGGAAACGTCACAATCATCTCTAATTGGGGGTTTTTAGATCAGCTAATTATTTCTCGTTTATATTTTCTGACGGTACTCGGGTGGGCTCGACCAAATTAATCGATTCCATCCAATGTCTAACGAATAGGACCAACGAAAGATGTTCGGGTTTTTCTGTACGTGAGAGCTGAGCAAAACAAATTTGTTGTCAAAAACCCACCGATAATTGTCAAACAAACGTCTGGTAGAATGCTTAAAAGACCAAAAAGTACACTAAGAAAATATATTCGTAAATCTGCTACGAATATATTTCGTTCAGAAAACTTTCGTAAAATATACGAATTTTTCGTACATATGATGAATCATTCGTATTTATACGGAAACGATTTTATTTTCATCACAAGTTTTTTTGTAAAAACCACGAAACGACTTTCGTTATCTTATTACATTTCATTATTCAAACGAATTGTTTGATAAAATACACGAATGCCTTTATAATATTTACGAGCATCTTTCGTAATAAGAACGATTTTTTCCGAAGGATCTCCACAATAAATATGCGCCAAAAATTCATATCGCTGAACGAATTTATTGGTAAAACTGCTAAAAACATATTGGATGCTTCCAATTCGTGAACTAATAAAAAGCACGGTGACTTGATGAACGAAATTTTTCGTAATTTTAAATATTTAGTGTAAATTGTACGAAATTCAAAGAAGAAAACGAAACTACGACGAATTTTGTGATGACATATCATAGTGTGATATGAATTATCTTGGAATGTAGAATCTTTTGTACCACACACCAAGAAATAATCGTCAAATTTTGTATAAGAAAAATTGAAATATTTGTCAACCGGTTAAAAGTCATCCCTCGATTCTTTCAAATGGGGTAGAAATTTGAATGTTCTTCACGCAATTCATTGAATCCAGAAAAAAATTGCTCGTGAAATATTGTAAGCATGAGATATTTAACATAAACCCGTTCATTTTTTCAATAGAACACAAGATCATTCGAATAATTCCTGGTTTGAGTTTATGTCCATTTTACACTCTCAGTAGATAAGTTTTCAACATATAAATGCAAAGAGCACACAGTTCTTCGAAGCAAAAGTAGACGGTTCGTTATTATCGTTGAACCAACGCAATCCATACCCAAAACCAATATACCCCAAGTGCAGCGACATTTCTTCAGGCTACCCAAGAAAGCGTTCACGTTCAACCGACTGTTTTGAACGTACGACAACACGCACTCAAAAATTATAAATTGCTCTCGTTTGCACACAACACACTCATATGGACATCGCACCAATGCGCCCTGGTTCAATATTTGACTTGAACCGGTGCAAAAGGAAAATCAGTATAAAAAGCCGTCGCGGTCGCCCATGTCATTCACGCTGCTGTTACAGCCGTTGCTCATGTAGCTGCTGAAAGCATGCGGTGAGAGTACGAGATGCGTGCATGTTTGAGGTTGAACCGGTCATGAGTAGGCAGAGTTTTTTTGAAATGTACTCACTTGGTATGCTAAGTTGGTTTATCGTTTGGATCAAATTGTCGAACGTCAAGGTTTGGAGACTATTAATTTCATTTAAATTAATTTGTGTGCTGCTGTTGTTAATGTTCGGGTCGTCAGATTTTGCTTACCTGTTCAATGAACAGGTTGAACGTACCGACGCGTCGCCTCTGGTTGATTAGTGCTAAAACATTCATTTAATCATCAGAATGTTTTCATGTTTGCGAGACCGCGGGCCTTGGTGTGCGTCGATGATCGTGTAGGTCTTAAGCGTTTGTATGTTAACGTGCTGAATGCTAGAAGAGCGTGAGATTCCTCATATGCTTTGCTACTATGGTCGAGGGAAGGGACTAGAGATGGGCAAACCGACTCAGTTTGGTGAATGGACCGTATCCGATTCACTCACTAAAATGAGTCGACTCAATGACTAGTACTTCGATTCAGTGACTAGTACTTCGAAAAATTATTGTTACACTAATTTGAAGTAATTTTCTATCATAGTTCCATTTTCAATAAAGTACTCAATTTATTTTATGTTTCTCGAACACTATTAGAGAGAATATTGACGTTGAAGGTACGTGTAGGCGTTTTAGCATAATTTCGAAGAGAGTAGGGTAAACTAATTTTCTTTCCTTCCATCAAATAGTTGGATCACATGAGAGGGTGAGAAGAGGTTTTGCTATTATTCGACATTTTCAAATTAAACTGCTACCGTTGGGTTTGGCGAGACTTGCCATTTAGACGCCATTATCATTATCTTTTCAAATGCTCCTTCGAGCAGTAGGATGTTTCATTCCGTGTAGACAAACAGTGTTCAATGTTTGTGATTCATTTTGTTTCATTAGCTGTAAAGAATCATAACCATGGCAAGCTGTCAAATCGATTCATTCAGTTCTTGTTGGATCTCATTGAGCTCATAATGATTCCTTTGGTTTCGTTATTCAATCGCGAAAGCCACGAGCGTTTGTACTTTTTGCGTGAGAGAGATTGTGAGTGTATACGAGAGGATACGCAATTGATTGTATTAGTGAGTGTTAGTATGAGTTAATTCAAGATATAGTTATAAAAGGCAAAATAACATAGCGAATGAAGATAAAAAAGGTGCAAAGAGTTAAGGTAGAAGCGTATAAATTGACCGATATTATATCTGGTATAGATGGGTAGTGGGAAAGCATTTACATATTTTTCTATTAAATGAAGAAAACATCATGAAATCAGCATGCAATCTATCATCACCACCATCACCAAAATATATAAAGCAATATCAAGTTTCAAAAATAGCTTTTCGACTCTAATAATAACAATCTCCACATTTCTTTCAGATAACATTATCTGATAAAACAATACCATTACCTTTTACAATTGGATTTCATAATTGCAAAAAGGCTTATCTACGCAATTGATTCAATCCCTCCCAGCATCGCTATTCGCCTCACGAAGTCGGATGCTCGCATCTATCGGCTGGCTACCCAGGTGATAAGCAAAAAACATAAACATCCAATGAACTGATTAACTAGCAGATTATGTAAAACTTTTCCCCTTTAATAACCTCCAGAAAGGCACTGCGCTCGATAAGCTCCCTGTAGCCCACAACAAACGCGAGCATTTTGGGAAACACAATTTCTCCCATACCGCAGGTGCGCAACCGAAAGGACTTCGCTATAGATACACCCACAAATGGTAATTATAAAAAAAGAGGTGCCGTAGAAGGAAAATATGGGTACCGCATAAAGCGAGATATGCTTCCATTTGCAGTAAGAGCCCTGGCGAACTGTTTTCCAGTTGGAGAAAAACGTCTTCACTATATATATTCACTTAGGTACCCACAACTGTAGGTACGTGTTTGCGATATCGAAAATAGTATCGCGTGATATTTAAAAGGCCAACCAAATAAATAGCACAGCAGGACGAAACTCTCTTTCTGTCTCATATACCAGCGCAATTTATTCGGCCTGTGGTAGTATAGCATGTAACACGAGAGAATCGCCGGGAACTAAGAGCGAACTTATGTTAAAAGGACGAATTGAGTCCTTGGCTATGCTTTCAATGACTGAACAGTGAACGAGTAGTGGTGAGAACGATAACGCGAAAGTGCCTTTGAATCATATGGTTACGCATATACCTAGTGGTGTAGCTATAGTATCAGCAGTTGCCGAGAAGGGTGCGGGCAGTGTTAGCAGTGAAACGATAAAATCATTGCAAAATCGAATGGAGCTCAAAATGATTTTTTGACATCATATTTTTATTCCTATGTCTTGCAGTAGTTTTTTTGTATATTTTGTGCTAAAATATTAGGTACTATCATCTGCACAAATTGAAACTTGTAATACGCATTCCACAAGAAGCTATGTTCGCATCTGCATCTGATTGTGATGTGACTAAATTTATTTGATTAACGTGTTAACCAATTTATTACTGCACTGATGCTCAACGTAAATTTGAACTAGCCACACAAAAAAAATCTTTCCGACCGCACTGCCAACCAACACCAGACAGACACTAGCAGCGAGAAAAATATTTTTCTCTATTATTGTTTCAAAACGCAGATCTACAGCTTGCGCCCCCCATCCAAAGACACATAAAGACACACAGAATAACGCATATGAAATGGTACGCTTTGACGGGAAGCAACTGGCTTTCCCCCATTGGAACAAACGTTTAAACTAACACCCCACCGAAGGGCTACTCACCCCATAAACCAGTCCACGGTATCACGCAGATATTCTGGAAGTCGCTCCAGTTTGACGGCCTTTTCTAGTTTCCTGGGTCACTCAGCAAAAATTTAACCGCTTCCGTTTGCCGCAACAGCTAGACGGGTGCGTACACCGTTAGAAGATTCACTTGAACAGGCTTCTGTTATACTGCGTCTTTGACGCAGATTCTCTTCCCACTGGAACAGAGCAATTCACGAAAACACACTCTTATATAACAATACACTTTTATTTGGAAAACGCGATGTTTTCCTTTTGTAACGCTTTATATTACGCTTCAAGCTAAACTTTAACAACACTTCCGAAATGATCAAATTTCGATACCAACACACAGACACACTCTCCAGTAAGCAATAGATTCGTTACATTCGTAGTGGAGGATTCTTCGAGAGATTCTAGCAAGCCACGTTCCAGTACCGGATGCTTTCGAAATGATTCTGAATCATTGATTTTTTTTTTGCTTTGACACTTGTGTCAACCACTGCAATGATGCCACTTGACTTCAAGGGGAGATTATTTTCCCTGTTCGGATTTAGCCTAGTTTCTGTGCTCAAACTTACAGATATTAGCCCTCCGGTTTTACAGTGGAAAGGGATACGTCGAAGCAACTGTTTGGAAACTATTCTCTCACACATTAGCACAATCCCCGATTTTCCTCATTTTATTTGGGAGGAAACAGACCACACACAAACTAACTTTAAATGTCGAATGACTTTTCTTTTCCGCTGCAACTTGTGAACGCAACCGCGATGTGTCCGATGACTTAAAAATAGCTGCTATTTTTCCTACCCACCACCGATTGACCTAGTGCATCGTTGCCGTGAGTCGTGTCGTGATCTTGCTTCGAATGCTATCAAAACACCAGACACCAGTGAGTGCGGCTGCACCGTTTGGTAAATGGGAAGCTGCCTGTCCGACTTGTTGGAGCTGTATTAGCTGTAGTTTTCCGAAACACAGCGCAGATAATAGAAGATAGGTCTGCTGTGGCAGCAAGATCTTCCTTCCGCTTTTCACTTCGGGACTTACACAACAAATTTTCACACCACTCACGCTGGCAGGCTGTGCTGTGTCACGATTGGAGCCTGGCTCTTTCTTCTCTTTCGCCGTCAGATACCACGGTGTACACTTGCTTGGTATGTTCCTCTCTTTTTCTCGCTCTCCCTATTTAGCACACAACTGGTCGGTCCTCTCCTGGAAGGCGAATATACAGGACGACGGCAGAAGTACTGCGCTAGGATACTACTGTGGGTCGGAACTGAAAAGATGGAAAAAAAATAGGAAAATGTTGAGTTCACTCGTGATTGCTTTTTAGGCAATATATCATTACACAATAATTGAGGAGCGTTTTGTTACATATAGTATTAGAGAAGCTTTCAAATATTTTAAAAATAGTTTCAGTAGTTCAAAGAACCCTCATAGCATGACTTTTTTTCTTTTTTTTCGAGAGTTGTCCTACTGGAGCTGTAGAGCTAGGTTCTCGGAAGGGCTCCCCGTCAGAATCACATACTACAACTTGCAGACGAGACAGGCAATGGCGCCCACTAAACACTGATTTGGTCCAATTGTATCGGGCCGTGATTCTGAATGCGATATTCATTGTACGGTTCAGGTTTGTGCGGGCCTAGGGACTCGAGGTCGCGTGTATCATCGCGAAAGGCTCGAACATTTGTACGTTAACGTGTTCGATCGCGTGTGCGTTGGTATGTCGCGTGTGTTAACGTGTAGGGTGATGTGCCTATTATGGCAGTAGAGCCAATTGTGACCCTATTTCGTACCCCTTGGTTTCGAACCAAGCATATGAGATAATGACAATATCGATTTGGCTAAAACAGGTGTGCAAAAATAAGCTCAAGTTATATTCTTTATTTGTTGTGCACATACGTATTCAGAACTATCCACTAAATCCAACTTTTAATTAAAACAAAATCACCTTGTTGAAATATCTGCTGATCCGCCTCACTGGCGTAGTGAACCGAAACAGGACGCAACGGCGCTTAGCAAAATAAACACTTTCGAGCCAGCATTTACCGCCTCATATCTCGTTATTCCGGCACAAATATATTAAATATTGCACTGATACATACCTTTATTTTAGCTGGAGAACCTTTTTACGATTATTTCACTTTAAAAGCACTCATCAAACACTAGGATATACCTAGTGTTATAATAGGAAAATATTAAATACTGGCGTTCATAATTTTGCCATGTTTTGCCGATACACTACCACAATCAAAACAAACTTTTTTGCATCCATTGTACAGAAAAGAATCACCAGTGCGACCAACCCAAAACATGAACTTGAAAATATATTATAATGCAATTTCATGTATAAGTAGTCAATTATTTCAAGCTATTCAACTAATTGTTGATTGCAGATATTTTATTTTCATCTGCACATACAATTTGGATCGGGAGGAAGTAATGTGTGATGTGAAACTTTATATTCCAGTTGTTAACTTTCGCATGGTTATTTCCTGCATGCGCAGTTCTGGGCGCTCTTCTACTGACAGCTGATGAGTTTCTTTCGTGTGCGTGATGTTTACGTTTGTTTTGATCGGCTGAAAAAAGCAGAATGATTCGTTTTGCAAATCACGCGTTGGCGTCCATGATCTGGATACCTAGTTAGAATCGACGCAAATGAAATATGAGGCATTGCGTTTCAACTAGATTGTTTTTCGATGAGGTGGAAATATGCACACACATGAGGCGATAATTGGAACGTTCAGGTGGGAATAGATGCACAGAATAGAACATTTATTTTCATTTATGCTGAAAATTGAGGCAATTCTGCCAAATAAGCATTATACAGATGTTTAAGAAACAGTACACTGATACTTTATTCTGAAAAAGGTTATAGGTAATATGGCTTCTTTTTAATTTGTTCAAAAAATAGTGCGACCCTCTCCATAATGGTGCCAAAATAGGCTCATCACCCTATGTAACTTTGCGTGTATAAATTCTATTCTATAACCATATGCCTTTCGCATATTCGCATGTGTTCTTGGATAATCGCGCGGACCGTGGATCTAATACTTTATTTTTGGTGTACGGCTCAGATGCTAAAAGAAAGTGAGATCTTCCATATCACTAGAGTTCCTGGTGATGTCGCCATGGAACGTGTTGTCTAGTGGATATGAGCCTTATTTTTTGATTGGCCTACTGAATGTATGGACCTCAGTTATTAGGACAGAGAGTAATGGTTTCCGGACGTGATCGATTCATTAGCGCGCGAAAACGGACGATTGTAGGTTCGCTTTTGAGACAGCGCCTGAAACTTCGTGAGTGCTAAAACGTTCTCCTTATTACCGGGGTGTTAAGTATGCACTATCGCGATCGTAGGTATGCGTTGTTAATCGCGAAGGGCTTAAGCATTCGTATGTCAACGCGTGTGTCACGTGTGCTCGCGGTCATGTGACTTCGCGTGTACAAAACTAGATTTTATAACCGTGTGGCCATTCCTATATACGCTTGCGTTCTTGGATGGTCACGAGGACCTTCATTCTGATAGTTTTCGGTGTACAATTCACATTCTGACAGGGAGTAAGTTACCCCATATCACTAGAGTCCTCGGTCATGTCGCCATGTAACGTGGTGTCCAGTGGATATGAGAGCTTCCTTTTTTTTAATTGGTTCAATTAAAGGCATGGACCTAGTCTACTGATATCAAGGATAGAAACATCCGGAAGTGATCGATTCATGATCGTGCGAGTGCAGGAGTTTCTAGGTTCATGCTTGAGACCGCGTTTGAAAATTTGTAAGAGCTGAGACATTAACTTTATCACCGGGATGTTATCATGTTTACGAGATCGCGGGTGTAGGTGCCGTGAATGGTCGCGAAGGGCTCAAGCATTTGTATATTGACGTGTATGTGACTTCGCGTGCATAATTTCGATTTTATAATAATGCAGCGTGTATTCTTATTTGATAGCGCGAACCGTAAATCTGATGCTTAATTTTTAGTGTATGGTACAGATGGTAGAAGAGAGTCCGTTTCCCATATCACTAGAGTTCCAGGTCATGTCACCATGGAACGTGTTGCTAAGTGAATATGAGCGTCATTTTTTGATTGGTTCAACTGAAAACATTAGTCCAGACTGCTAGGACCGAGGCAAGACTTCCGGACGTGACTGTTTCATGATCGCGCGAGTGGTGGGTTAATGTTTGAGACCGCGTTTTGAAATTTAGAGATGCTACGTTTACTTAACTAACGGGTTTTTTTTCATGTAGGCGAGATCGCGGGCGTAAGTATGTGTGGATTATTGCAATTGCATGGTCGCGTTTGTGGCCAGGTTTGTGTTATCGCGAAGGCCACGAGCGTTTGTACGTATATGAGTATAGATAGCGTATAGTGGAGATATACTAATAAAAAAATCATAACATGCTGAATAAAGAAAAAAATGCAAAGAGCTTGATTAGAAGTGTATAAATTGACCGATACTATTTTGGTATACATCAGTAATGGAAAAACAAACTAATAGCAGTCTCTTTATAGTTTATAAGTTAGTTTATAAGATTTGTTTAGCTCCTTATTCAGAAGACAAGTAGGTTTAAATAACTTTTAACTTAATAATAATTAACTGAATCATGTAAACAATAGGGATGAAAAGTCACCACTTGTGGCTGAACACCCAATATACTAAATTAGAAATGTAATGCAAACAAAACAATATAAAATAATATATAAAAAAACTAATAGCAGTTTTCTTTAGCGCTGATGCACGCAATATGTCTGATGATGTTTGCAATACCGTCAAACCCCTCAACCTTGGGGAGGGGAAGTCAGTATTTTTTTAATTAAAAACATAATGTTTATTCTTCAAGAGAAAAGTCAATGAATATTCGAGAAGGGGCCCTGGTCAGCCGTACGAGGCAATTTAGTCGCGATGCTCTCACAAGAGCGCTGGACGGCACTGACCTACATCTTTCGGATACAATTCCGGATCGTGGTGGTCAACGCCTTGTGAAACCAGAAGATGTACTTCCCATCCGCACGATGCTCCTTTTAGAACGGCAGAAGAATTTTCTCAAGACACTCCTGCTGGTACACTTGTTGGTTGATGGCCAGACCGCTCGGTTTGAGCCACGGCTTTGAAATCCCTCTGTCCGATATGGCGATGTACAGCATAACTTTTTTTTTTTTTTTCAAATTTTTGCTTAAACTTATATTTTACTTCGGGGGTGTGGTTGACTTATTGCTGGAATAGTAGTTGTCATTTTCTGGAATGTGGGTCTTCGAGAGCGGAAAGTAACTTTCGTCGTCTAGCACGAACGACGTCCCGCGGTAGTTCTTCGGCATCCACCAGCACCTCGATTTCACGATCGCTATCTGCTCGTCCGTGTACTCGCGGGACCGACAGATGATTCCGTCCGTCCTTGTTGTCGAACAGCTTTTTAAACGCTTTCTTCTTCTTCTTCGGCAATATCTTCGCCGGAAGGCCGCTACTGGCCTTCCGCGCTCCACGCTCAGCGATGCCATGATCCGGTAAACTGCACTCACGGGCACGTTTTCGTCTCGAAAGTCGTCTACCGTAAACTTTTTACCACGATGACCATGCGTTTCGTAAAACCGTACAACACGCTCATGGAGTCGTCGCTGCTTCGACGGCATCTTCGATTGAACTGACAGCACCCAAGCGAAAAGGAATATGCCACCCCTTTCTAGGGAATCCAGAGAGCAATTCTCTTGGAAAGAAAAAAATGTACGCTCTTTACTTAAATTCCAGAAAGGTATTGAAATCATTCTCAATTTTTATTGAACACCCGTTATGATGACTCGGTTGAGCAGCTATAGAAATAACGCACAGGCTCACTATTATGTGGCGTTTGTTTGTAATCTTACCCTAAAAAAACAATCGTCGCTTGTCCTGGGAAACTGCTCGTAAGATTGCCCAGAAAAAATACCATTTTTTGAAAATTTAATCGGTCCACCCCTGGGTCATGTTCATATTCATGTTTTAGTTAATTTCCGTAGAACTATTTTCGCTACGAGGCCAAACACCGACGCCAGAGAGATGACTCTACTATCCGAACTAGATATAGACCCATCAACTCATAGACCTGAAACCAACGGCTTTTTACTTCCCTTCCGAAGGAAGGCATGACCACAGATTGTTTTCACCTCAGAAAAAACTTAATAATACCCTCGGCTAGGATTGAACACGGGCCAACTGGGTTAAGAGGCGGTCACGCTTACCACTCAACCACCGGCGCTGTCACCTCTGAGCCGATTCCTAGTCTCACCAGGCGTCCCTGGTCCAAATTTGAGCCAAATCGGTCCAATCTCGCTAGCGGACCAACGTGTTTGAAATTTGTATCTAATTTTTCGGGGGAAGCCCATTTAGTAGAAAGGCATTTGGAATAACTTCGTTTGGCATAAAGCAACTTGGCATAACCATAGTTAGAAGCAGATGGTCATTTGGCATAAAGGTCATTAAGCACAATTGATTAAATAAAATTGAAGATAGATTGCCATTTGGCATAATAACCAATGCGCATAATGTTCATTTGGTATAAAACCATCTGGCATAATTGATATTAAGCCCAATTCCTCAGGATGCAGTTTCCCGAAATATCATTGTACGATATAAACTACCTAAATTGCCCGAATTTACCGGAAAAAAACTAAAACCACTGTCATTTTACACGGAACTTTTTTGAGAAGACCTGCTATGCAGCCAACTGCGATTTTTTAGCTTTCAATTTTCATTTGAACATGCATTTTTTTAAATTTTATTGATTATAAATGCAACTAAGAATTTCTAAGAGTTTACATTGCTCTGAATATTGTCAATTCTATGAAAATATTTTTGGAATATTTTTGATTTTGATAATAATTTAAAGCGTCTGAAATTTTGCTTTCTTTGATACATATGTAGTAACTTGCTTTTAAGTTTTAAATTTATTGCTTTGTGGTTTTATCTTCTTCTGAATATAAACTTTTCTTGAGATTTTTCCTTCATTCGAATTTAGACAGTGTTAGTTAAAAGAGTGGGGAGGTTGTAGGAGTTTCAGCGTAAAAAATAAATACTTTTTTGTGATTTTTTTTAGAACTTTGCGTGAAGCGAATTCATCGAAACTTTTGTACATTATAGTGTTTCATTTAAAAAACATTCTGTAATTTTTCTATGCAAAAATATTGTCAAGCGACTCGGTGACGAAGCTTCTTGTAAAATGTTTCTGGAAAACATGATTGGCGGTGTTACCAGCCATTCAAAAACTACTTATTCGAATTCTTTTAAACTTTGCATACACATTCTATGTAAAAAAACCTAACCCCTACGTTGACCTTTTGAGATAATTTTTCAATTAAGGCGGTTTTTACTCGTAAAAAGCGAGATTTTTTGTGAAAAATATAAATTATCATTGAAAATAAGTAAAAAAACCCTTAATTAAAAAAAAAATATCTAAAAAACTCAACGTAGGGGATAGATATTTTTTACATAGAATATGTATGCAAAGTTTGAAAGAAATCGGTTTAGTAGTTTTTGAATGGCAGGTAACACCGCCAATCATGTTTTTCCAGAAACTTTCCACAAAAAGCTTCGTCACCGAGTCGCTTGTTAACATTTTTGCATAGAAGAATTACAAAATGTTATTGAGATTATACACTATAATGTACAAAAGTTTTGATCAATTCGCAAAAATTGTTTTTTTCCACGCTGAAACCCTTAAACCCCCTCCCCCCTTCACTTTCGTGCAAGATGACCAACATAGATCTAAACGTAAATGTTTTCAATGCACAAATTTCATTATTTACCTTAGTCTTTCAATGCAATCAATCTGACACAGAAAAATTATTCGTCTCATCCTTCTTTCAAACATGAGCTGTCCCTAGAATCGCACTTATTTCAGTGAATTAAAACGCCATAAAAATTTGAACGAGTATTTCCATACTTTATGCCACACGGTCGTTGTGCCAAACGATTTTTATGCCAAAAGATCATTATGCCAAACGACCTTAATAGCATTCAACATCCTGTTCGATTTATGGCAAATGACCAGTATGCCAAAAAACCTACTCAGGGTCTAAAATTTTCATATTCTTTCAATGAACGATGAAACCCACTAGATTCACTTTCGTCTTTTTGCTCCCTCGTTCATTACTAAATACATGCAAAGCAAAATAAAAAAGACAAAGCCGGCTTCTTCTTTCGATTCTATGAAAGTGAATAGCAGACGCAGTCTTCCCATGAACATCGATAAGTTTGCACCTTTGTACAAAATTTCGTGCACGCGTTCAACCTCAAACTTTCTTTGCCTTTGTGTACAGGTTCGCCCCGAACACCGAACCCAAGCGAACGATGTGCAAACTTAAGTTTAAACACCGTGTACGTACACCGTGTGCGTACACAACAAAGGCACACATAAAACAGAATGAGTCAACACTAGTGATGATGAGTGATAGAAAGATAAAACTAGTGTCAAGAACCTGTGTGTACGAACACCGCGTACGTACATGGGGTTCGGTTGTGCAGACGAACATGTGTACGTGTTTTGGTACGCATTAGCGCGTTCGAGTTTGCACACTAAATATGGGTTTAAGATAAGCACAGAACTAGAGCGAACATGGTATTCGATGTTCATTTGGGAAGTCTGAGCAGAAGTAGCGACTTACGTTTTTCTATGACAATACGAAAATTCAATCTCGTTTTAATTTTAAATCATCCATTTTGATTTTCAGTTATATTCATATAAATGAATTTTTAGCAATGTGCATCATAAAACTGCTACTAGAACGCGGCAACAATGAGAAATTGATTTTGTTTTTATTACCAGCAGAAACTAGAAGAACTCCGTAGCAAACTGGAAGAAAATCGTTCCTGTATTCTCTACTTCTAGTAACAAACCGGAGTAAAAAGGAGCACCTTTTTTGCTCGTTTACTTCGAAGCAACCGGGAGTAAGAAGCGTGTACTAGAGCCAACCCAATGGCTGCTAAACCTGCTCAGAAATGAATCCGAAACAGCTCTCAGAGAGATCTGAGAGGGTTCACTCGAAAACACTATCAGTGCGTACAATATGCAGGCTGGCTAGAGATGGTCGGGTTTCAATTTATTCGAACCCGAACCCGATCCGAATTCGAGAGCTTGAATATTAAGAAAACCCCAACCCGACTCGAGCCCGAAATTGTAAAATATTGAAAAGCCGAACCGGACCCGAGCCCAAACATTTTAAAGTTGAAAACCCGAACCCGACCCGAATGAAAATTTTGTAAAATCCGAACCCGAGAAGTTTTGAAATTTGAAAACCAGAACCCGAAAATTTTAAATTTGAAAGACCCAATCCGAAGCCGACTTGTTAATACGGAGAATCAACCAGAGATCCCAAAGAATAATTCTACCCGAATAGAAATGTACGATAACAAAACCATAATTTTCACTGTGACAGTACAGTAATTTTACAATAATTTATGGTAAATTCTAGTGTTATGCTACAATACAAAAACAATAAATTTTAACGTTTTTACAGTAAATTTCAATGTAAAATCGACTTTTACAGTAAAAAAGGAGGGTGGTTATGTATCTTAACAATAAATTGATTTTTCTCCATACATTTTTTTCTCGAAAACAGTAAAATTTAATGTGAATTTACTGTATCAGTTTTTTGCTGAACAGTAAAATTACATGAAATTTTATTGTAAATCTACTGCAAGAACTCTGCATCGAACAATGTTGAAACAGTAATAACTATAATATTTATTGTTTAATGATTGTTTGTAGGGTAAAGGCTACTGTAAAATTTTATTCGGGTAGGCACCTGCGCTGCATCCTAGGTTCATCTAAAAATGATAGAAACACTCGAACCCGAGAAAGCACCATCTGCGTCCAGTTATGTCTGCCTATGGCAAAACGAATTACTGGCGAGTGAAATTCACATTTAAATACACTATTATTGAACGTCGAACTCATTATGTTCTGAGAAGCTTATAAATCTTCGATATCTTAATCGGAAAGTAGAATAGATAGGCGGCTAACTGATAGGGAAACAAAAAGCTTAATGATGGCAGGTTCAAACAACCTTGCCCGTCGTACATAACTAAAAAAAACATTCCTGCAATAGCAGTTTTGTACAATTTGTTACTTGTATTGAATTAAGCTATATAAGTTGGCATTTCGTATTCGACAGTTCACACGACGTCACCCGCGTTACGTTTCAAATGCTTGCGACTGACAAAACGAGCAATCAGGAGTGGACATATAGATAGTTTTGTATTGTCTCTCCTTTCCGTAGATTTCTGCTGGCTTTGATTTGCTGTGCGCTTTAGCCGAGTTTCACGCGTTTACTACGACCGCGGCCTAAGGCTTCAAAATATGTCGAAATTCATACTCCATAGTGAAAAGAAAAAAATATTTTCCGGCAAATCTTCTTTGATTTGGTTTATTAAAAATAAAATGAAAAATAGATCGCGCAGAAATTTTAGATGTGAAACACTTATTGTTGAATTCTCTCTCGAGTGCTCATTTAAAAAATAAAATAATTCGGGCAGTTTGCGAATCTGAAGAGAAGAAATGGTATACATGAATAAAAAAATACAAAATTTGTGCATTAGAAAATATGATGAAGTTGTAAAATTTAGTGCGGTTATTTGTCATCCATTCGTATCACGAAGTAAAGTTCATTACCATAAAAAGAGACTGGGTTTTGTGTATAGCGCTAAACAGCGTCAAGAGTTGCGTTTGATTTGTTCAAAACCCGAACCCGAAAATTCCAAATTTAAAAAAACCCAACCCCAACCCGAAAATTTTGAATTTCAAAAACCGGGACCCGACTTGAACCCGTGAATATCGTACTGGTGAGAGCAATTCACTTTTTTTGCGGCATCCCTTGTTGTCTAGTGAGTTTTATTTTTTGATTGGTTTCACTGAAAGTATGAACCTAAGTTGCCAGGACAAAGAGTAAAGATTTCCCGACGTGACCGATTCATGATAGCGCAAGCACGGACGTTTGTAGGTTCGCGTTTGAGACCGCGTTTGGAACTTCATAAGTACTAAGGCGATCACCTTACTACCGGGGTGTTATCAAGTTTGTGCGACCGCGGGCGTAGGTGTGCGTAATTGATCGCGAAGGGCTTAAGCGTTCGTATGTTAACGTGTTTGTCGCGGGTGCTCGCGTACATGTGACTTCGCGTGTATAAATTCGATTTTGTAATCGTGTGGCCATTCACATATTCGCGTGCGTTCCTAGATGGTCATGTCGCCATGGAACGTGTTGTCCAGTGGATATGAAAGCTTTCTTTTTTAATTGGTCCAATTGAAGGCATGGACCTGTATGTGACATCGCGTGAGTAAATTTAATTTTATAATCATGACTGACAGTAAAAATTGGCAACAACACGACTACCCCATTTGCTGCAAGCTCTGGAGTTCCACGGGGCAGTCATCTAGGCCTAATCATATTTTTACTCTACCTGAATGACTCAAACCTTTCGATTAAGTGCATGAAACAATCTTTTGCTGATGACTTCAAACTATTCCATATCATCACAACACCCACTGATATCGAATTCTTGCAGTCTCAGTTGGATATCTTCACAAATTGGTGCAAGGTTAATAGGATGGACTTGAATCCCTCAAAATGCTCAGTTATCTCCTTCACCCGGAAACACTCTACCATCAAGTTCGACTATAATATTTCACAGACTATCATTAAACGGGAATTGTCTTTCAAGGTCTGGGAGTTCTCCTGGACTCCAAACTGAAATTTAAGGAACACGCAAATTATACTATTTCCAAAGCATCTAAGCTCTTAATATTTATATTTCGATTCGCTCTACGCTCGAATATGCAGCTGTTATCTGGTCAACTTATTATCAAAACGATACTCAACGCATCGAATCTATCCAACGTAAATTTGTCAATTTCCCCCCCTTCGTCGTCTCCCGTGGAGGGACCCGTTAAACTTCCCGAGCCAGCAGGATGGCTGTAAGCTTATCGAGTCGACCTAGATCTCCTTAGTGATGTCTGATTTTTGCAAATGATCGATTATCCATCAATCGAGTGATTTTCGAGATTGATTAATTGATTCGATTAATCGGGCAAGATAATCGATGAAAATCAATAATCGATTGTGTTGTAAATCTTCGTTTGCCAACCATAAAAAAGGTCTATTTTGATATTTTGAGTCGCTTGCATTTTTTGTACTTCGGTTTTCATATTTCGTCGCTGTTGTGCTATCTTATGACAAACGCCATTCTAGGGTAAACTGAGTTGGATATGCCACATCACGTGTCTAAAAAATCTCTACAAAATGGCGTTTTCAGAATTTTGATATTCTGCTTGGTTACTGAGATATAGCAAAAAACATGATGAGAAATTTTGAATTTTTTGCTTCAAACGAGTTTCTGGGGATTAACTCAAGGTATCTTGATATATAAGATGTTTTATGTGTAAAACTATCTAAAGAACACAATGGCATAATTACTTTCAAAACAAAATTATACAAATTGTGAGAAAAATTTAGTTTAAGTTTTAAACTGGAAATAAAGCATATTTGGCAACACTGTAACTAAAAATAACTATTTTTGCTAGATTCTCTGACTCATTTCCTTCAAAATGCATCTCACCGATTGTTTATAGGCCAAATTAAACCAAAGATATGAATAAAAGTTAATGAATGATGATTTTTTTCTATGGAAAATTTTCCATGCACGGTTATGACACGCCATACAAATTTTGTCATCTATACACACCTATGACACGTGTGAGTGCGACTTTTGTTTACATTTCGATCGTGAACCGACAAATGGGCGAAACTAACAAATATACACAAACAGAGATTTGATTAATATCTGAAAGAGGAGTAAAAATACTTTATAAAAAATATAAAAACTCATTTATAAATATTTCACACTTCATGAAAATCAATAAAAAACAAAACGGCGGATCCGACTTTCAACTGTAAACAAAAAGCCAGGCGGGTTACGCCTCTGCATTTCTATGGTAGTGTATACAGGCGAAATTGACAGCATCATTGTTTACAAGGTCCGTAAACAGAATCGCCCTAAACAAAAACCAAGTGCTTGTTACGCCCAGGAAGAATAACAAATTTTCCCCTCCAGTGAGCACGGCGAAAGCCACATTTGATTTTTGTTTTTTGGCGACACTGCAGGGCGAAATTGAGAGTCGTCAAAACAAGAGGGCGACTCAAAAATGGCCTAATCAACATATCATAACAACACTCGGCGAAATAATCTGTTTTCAATTTTATCAACGAAAACGTTATTACATAAAACATTTTAGTTATGCTTCCGAAAACTAGTATTGTTTCAAAGTGTTTCAATACATTTGAAGGCGCAGTATGCAAACACTGTTAAAACACGATTTAATTTTCTGAACCGAATTTTCAAAGCTATTTTTCTCGATTCGATATCATTGCGACTTCGGCCCTTTGGTCGATTGATGATCGATTTATAGTCAAAACTCGCAACATAGTCAACCGATCTTCATCATATTTGAGATTAATAAAGAATAGATGCAAGCATCAATTGTCTTCATTGAATTGTTTATACCATTTATAAGTTTCAAGATATTCAATCTCAAACCTTAAAAATCGTTTTTCTCGAAATGAGTCAAATGGCGCTTGTCATAAGATAGCACAACAGCGACGATTTGGGGTTAGCACATACCCTTCATGAGTTATGTTGTTTGCGTCGGTTGATATATAAATGATAAAAATACATCAACTAAGATCGAAGTTCCAGGCGAGCAAACCATACATAGTTTCGTTACAAAGCAGCAGATTTTTTAGATGTTATAATGACATCTAGCCCCAGATAGTGAAGTAAGATATTTATAATAATAAAAGGTTTGAATTACCTATATCATAACTGGTGTGTCTCTAATATGTTCTCATTTTCACTGTATTATGGACATTCAAAAATCAGTGTAACTTTTATTAATGAGTTTGCTGTCAGATTTTTAATTTGTTAATCATAATCGTGTAATGTACATTTTCAACGATGAAACAAAACTGCAACGTAGCATTTCGGTCGATCGGTTACAGTTATACTTAGTCAAGGTTGTACTTGTAAAATAGAACATCTCATATAACGCAAATCAGCATAGCACTTTTTGGGAAAGCTTAAACATCAAAGTTTACTGAACGCTTTACAATTCCAACATTTATATTAGAACGATTGGAGTTAGGTATATGTTTCAAGAGTTCTATAGCAAACACAGATCTTTAATACTGCAAATTCCCTTAGCCCATAGGTGAAACTTATCGGAAATTATTCATTGCAAAAGTAGAGCAAATTTGATCACTAATAATGGATAGGTTTGTACAATGAAACCTTCTGATATCATTAAATGGTCGCAATTTATAAAATAAAAGATCAAGACTCACATTTTCAGCGTGATAAGGTATCGACTGGAAGCGAGCGCTGTCCTGGAAACGAGGTAACACTACTTTCCGATAATAATGTCGAATCAAACTTTTGCACAATTTTGGTCTGACACCTTTCCCCGATGAAGCAGATTATCCTCGTATATCAAAAGTCAAAACACTGCGCTTTCACATACACACACACACACACACCAAAGAAAACTTACACAATCAGGAAGAGGAAAAAGATATTCGTTTGCGAATCAGATTCTTCGTGGAAATCGGGGTACTACGGAAACCGTAAGATTTTAAAGTCCGATTTCCTCACTCCGGCCCGATTGGATTCCGTAGCATTCACTGTATTCCACAAAAGTGCTTCCGAAAGAACGGCTTAAATCTCAGCTAGACCGAATTGATACCGTTTTTCACTGTATATTTTAATATTTTTCACACACAAATCGCAAACCGCGAGAAGGAAGAATTCGCTCAGTTTGCAGCCATTGTTGATTTTGTTAGGCTCTCTTCCGTAGTTGGAGCTGGTGTGTGCGTGCGTTGATTACCGAGAGAGCCGACAGAAAAACGTAACAATAATGGCGCTGTGTGGGTGCATGGTGAGCTACAAACGTTATTTTCAAACGATAAGCTTTGCGGGGTTTTGTTTTGTCAGTTTAGAAACATTGTGGCAAATTAAACATTCTGGTGCAACTTATGAACAGGTCGAAAACTATATTGTTAATGTTAAGCCAGCAGCGTTAAACGTCGGCTAAGGCTAAGGCTTCGCGACTTTTTCGAAAAGAGGGTTAATTTATTTTGGAAATGGTTCTAAATGGCCTATTTTGTAACAAGCAATGAAAAAAATTCGGGGGGAAAGCTTTAAAGTAGTTTAAACTGGAAAAATAAGTTGTTGCCACTTACCTTACTAACAACGGCATTGCTCATGAGAAAGTGACGTTAAGGGCGAAGGTAGCGTGATGCGGCTTTGCCGCATAGTCGAGTCCAAGAATTCGAAGCGGCGCAAAGCCGCTGAGAAACCGACGGACGAGGTGGTTTTGATCTTGCTATCGAAGGGTGCAATCAAACCTGTAATCCACTCGTTTGCCCGGTATACTCAAACATAGGGGCTATCCCTAGTTTAAGTCCGACTGAGCGGCAGCGAAGTCGGACAGCATGACAAAAAGCGATGTGGCGTAGCCACATTAGGCATTAACAATGTTTTATTTAGTAACAGGATAGTATTCATTTACAAAAACAAAATGTCAGTGCCGAATGTGGCTACGCCACATCGCTTCATTCAAGTGCTGTCCGACTTCGCTGCCGGACTTAAACTAGGGATAGCCCCTATGTTTGAGTATACTGGGCAAACGTGTGGATTACAGGTTTGATTGCACCCTTCGATAGCAAGATCAAAACCACCTCGTCCGTCGGTTTCTCAGAGGCTTTGCGCCGCTTCGAATCCTTGGACTCGACTATGCGGCAAAGCCGCATCACAATACCTTCACCCTTAACGTCACTATCTCATGAGTAATGCCATTGTTAGTAAGGTAAGTGGGAACAACTTATTTTTCCAGTTTAAACTACTTTAAAGCTTTCCCCCCAAATTTTTTTCATTGCTTGTTATAAAATAGGCTATTTAGAACCATTTCCAAAAGAAATTAACCCTCTTTTCGAAAAAGCCGCAATTCGGAACAATTACCGGAAGATGTATTGTTTCGACCGTGTGACGCCATAAAACTAATCCTTTAAAATACATCCATTACTTTGCCTGAAAAGAACATCACACGGAATTTCTTGGCAGAAAAACATATCTGCCAAGAAATTAATTTATAAACTGCGAAATGTTTTGTTGTTTACGAAACCCTGCGTAACCAGGAGTTGCAACCACGTATATGGCACCCCTATTCCATTTGTATTGAACTGACATAAGTCAACATCTCAGCGGGCACATAAATTATGGGCCCCACTGACAGTTCAAATTGTTCTGCTCGTTTTGCTCGAAGCTCGACCTTCACTATTCAGACACGGCACGGCATGCCTCAATCATTAGATGTTTGTTAAAAAGTTTAAATATCGCACCGCCAATTGATGAAAAGTGTTGTTTTGGACATGTCGGTGAATAACAAAAACTTTTCATCATGATTCACCAACAAATTAAACGAACTCGAGTATCACAAAATTGTGTCGAATGAAATTGATTCTGTTAATTGTGGATCGACCCTAACGCGACGTTTTAGATGTTGGCATAGAAATCATGGCGGCGTAGCAGATACCTGGTTGCAACGGTAACAAAACGGTTGTTAGAGAAAAATAACAAAAGTGCTATAAGTGCTGCTAGTCTCACATATTTTGCAACCAAATATCAAATTTGACAGTACCAGTTACCTAAGTCACTGAGGGGTAGTCAGATTTGCGATACAGTTTCGGAATGCAAGTGTCTAGTCGTGTCGTTGAGCCAACTGTCAAAATTCACTTTGAGTCGAAATTCCGGACAAACCATTACTCACCAATCACAGATCTATAGGTAGAAAATAAAAGAGTTTTCTCCTTCATTATCTGCTGCGAACTATGTTCGGCCAGTAATGGTTTGTCCAGAATTTCTTCAAAGAGAATTTTGGCAGTTGAAATGACCATTATGCCAAATGGCTATTGTGCTAAATGACCTATTATCATTTTTTTCTTATGCCAAACGACTTTAAGCCAAACGACGTTATGCTAAATAGCTTTATGCCAAACAGGTTAGCCTCTGGTAAGAGTTACCATATTTTTCTTAGTGTACGATGCACTCAAAATACTATTTAAATTAATCAAGAAAAATCATATTTTGAGGCCACGTTATGTGCATTAAATTTGCCACATGGGCTACTAAAATGACGTTTCTTCGGACTTTCTTCGTTTGTTTTTTTGAAACCGTGTGCTCCCGCAAGTTGACAGTGGATCCTGGATTGCATTTGAATTGCATGAGAAAATTTCCAGCAGTACAAACTAGGAACCCATTTAATTTATAACAAGTAATAACACAAAATAACCAACAATGTTTCGTATGCAACTACCTCCGACAGATGCCGCCGAAGAGAAGCGCAAAGTGCGTAAAACGGTGCAGCAAAATATATTCACCTTCGTCGCACTATGCGTAGCCATCAGGATTGGTTAGTATCGGGAAGGGAATCTCACCTGTGCGAACCTAAGAATTTAACTTTTTCTAAACACCTTTCAGCTCCTTTGCTCTTCAACAGGCCCAGCGGCGTGTAGGAAGGGTGCACTTGCTATTAGGATTTTAATAAAAATAAAAGTATGGAAAAAAAACCTTTGTGTTGTCTACACTGATTTGATCGGCTAATGTTCATATGCTTCAAAAAACCGGAATTAAGACTATGTGTTAGATAACGGGCGCTATTCTAAGTCACCCAAGAAACGGTCACAACTCGATCAATTCATCCAGAATTTGATTGGGAATAGGACCTCCCACAGTTACGTCACATAGTGACTAGAAGGAAATTTTCTTCTAGTCACTAGGTGACGTCATTATGCTGTCCGGATTCTAGCTTATGTTCAATAACCGATTGCTGTTCGAGTTCGGACACGGCTCATCTAAAATTTTAATCTAATTCCGAACGGTTTAACCGTGATGTTTTCAGCCTTCAGGTCCATGTGGCCGCCCGAATAAATTTCTCGACCAGAAACAATTTTCAATACGCTAGTCATGCCCTGTGAGAAGGTCTGAGATTTGGGAGTTACATACAGCGCCGGTGTCCTTACAAAGAAATGACTTCCGCATCACAGAGAACAAAACACTTGTATTTGGCGTCCAAATAAAGTTTGCGATTTGTGTAAAAAATATAACTGTCGTTTTGAAAAGAAATTCGCTAGCAGCCACAAGCCACAAGATGGCGCAATTATCGGCGAGCAATCAATATACAGACCCTGCGTGAAGACTTGGGTACAATGGCCATTCACGTGTGCGAACTTGAGCGCACTTTTGGTCGAAATTCCGTTATAATCTGGAACCAATTTATCCGTTGCGCGCGTTCTCTGTGACCTGTCCACGACCACAGAAAACAAATTTAGTTTTTTTTTCTCGCAACATTCAAATAATGAAATATTCGGCCCTATTCTGCGCGGCGTGTGACGTGAGAGGACTAATCTCACCTCACTCTACGTGACTTTTCTCACCCAATTCTGAAGGGTCACTTCGGGTGACGTGAGACGCCCATTTAACCGCAATGGGGGATCTCACCTCACCCGAGTCAACTCTCAGAATAGGGTGAGAAAAGTCACGTAAAGTGAGGTGAGATTAGTCGTACACGCCGCGCTGAATAGGACCGATTGTCACCATCGCAGTCAAGGCAGCATGCGTGGTTCCCAACAAACAATTTAACTGGATGATGTTTTAACCAACCTTGTTCAGTCTATTCTCTCGGATCAAAGGTTTGTTCAGCTTTCGTTGTTTGTCGAGTAACCATTGAACCCAAGTTTGCATGCAATACCCGAGAAACGAGTGCGGGAAATCTGCTAGCCGATTGAAGCGCCGTCTATAAGTAGGTTGCACTTGTCATTTTAAAACGGCAGTTATATTTTTAACACACAACTACTTCGACGTTATTCAAGGACTCTGTGCGACAAGGAAGCGCGTAACGACAAATAGTTGAGTACATGGTGATAAACTGCATTTTTTTGTTTTGTGTCTAACTGGTGCTAATTTGGGTACTAGTTTAGATACACCGTCTAACTAGACACCCAGTTGGTGCTAGTTACTGACGAGATGGATTCGAAACACAAAAAAAAATCAAATTTTATTCGGATACGCTGGGGGACGGTTTCCTACGCGATCCAATGAATCCATGTAAAAACTCCTTTTTCATCTTCTCTTCACCATCGATGTACATTCCGTTTCGGAACTTGACCTTCTGTTTCGATAGACTTCGCAGACGATTTTTGGTGTACAGGACAATGGCAGTACTAGTGTTACGATCCTACTGATCAATAAGAATCTTACATTTCTCAACAATTTTCACAATAATTACACCGGAAACCTGTATGGTTTGGAGGTTTGTCGAATTCGTGATTTTATTTTTGTTATTTTCTGATATTTTTTCACATTTTTTTTGCTTTTTCTGTTTTATTTTCTTCAAACATATTTTACGAATTGCAATACGTTACTTTAGATTTCTGATTTTAGGTTTTTTTGTCCCACGCTCTCTACAAGGTTATAATAGTGTTGTATATTCTCGTACTATATTTTCTGCACCTTCTTCATTCGCTTCGGAAACACTAACATATAGTCCAAGTCTATCTCACTGAGACGCTTGTTCCCCAGAGGGTGGCGCGGGGGTTCGGAAGCGTCTTTCCTCCTATTATTAGAATTAGGTTTTTCTTAGCTTTTCTTCAAATCTGATATATACGGGTACGGTTTTAGTTGTAGCGGGGGATTGGGATTTCGTTTGGTTGTTTTATAAATCTTAATGTTTCTAGTGGGGGTAATCTTGGAACCGGAAATAGAGCAATCTGAGGCTTCTGCTTGTTAGTTTATGTTGTTGCTTTTGTTTGTGTGTATAACTATGCGTGTTGTTGGTGTAAATTTTTGATATATAGTTAGCCAGTTTCATCGGAATCAGCGGAAACAGCTTCTCTCTAATGTTGATTCTCGACTGGCATTTTTGGTAATACAATGTTTTTTTCTTTTTTCTTGAATCCGCTCGTCTATATCGAATGAGTTTATATTGCAAGCAATCACAATTTTTTTAAATAATAAATTGTTGTTTTGTTCTTGTCAGCGCAACGAGAATATGAACGTTTGCTTCTTGTTGGAGCTGGAATAAATCATAGCTTGAGAGCGTTATGTTCTGACTCGGAAGTTCATGTGTTTCGGATTGCAAGGCGTGCTCGATTTCGAATGGTGGACTACACATAGGCTTGGCAAGGGAGTGTGTTTGTGAGAAGGATGGTGAAATCAAATTACGTCCATTTAGATAATTAGCTAGATATTCATATTTAATCTACCTACGAGCTACACTTGTTACCTCTTAATGGATCGATATCTTTTTGAACATGATTTTAATTCAAGTTTCGTTTGCTTCCCTTTCAGTCTTCTATTAACAAGAAACTCTGTAATGGCCGTCCGTGTATCGGCGTTGGGAGACTGCTTCTCCCCTTCGAAGAAGACTCGTACATACTATAAACGCAAATTGATGCTCTACAAAAAGTTTGAGGATTTTTCGGAAAAGACGCCATAAAAATGGGATCCTAACCGATTTTGTTTGGCGATGATAGATTAGCTTCTGTTCTAGTGATTATACAATTTTTTTATATATGCTTTCTGGAGCTGTAATGCGCATGTGTATGTGTCAGAGTGGATACTAGTGAACGAGTAATAATCAACGGTGCAGACGAATAATTAAGTTCTAACTTGGTTCACCTACGCACTAGTTTGCTTTCTGCCTAATGTATTTGCATCATGTACAGAAATTAAACGCTAACTGTTTACACTACAAGTCGAATCTAATGCCACATACAAACATTTCGCCGGATCATTCCGTATCTTGCTTCGTTTCAACAAGAAGCTTCGATTGCACTTCCATTCAGTAACTAGAATCCGTCACAAACCTTTTCATCGATTGATTACGCATGCTGATTTTACAACGGTAAAAACTAGATTGATTCACTATTACTCTCGCACGTGGCGAATTCAAATTGATCTATTTGTTTCCTTCGTGTCGTCTATGCGACGGACTGAGAACACTATTTTGTTTGCATTTCACAGTTCTATTTTTTATATAGGTTGAGTTCTTGTAATATTATTCTATTATAATTACACTGCTATCGTTTACTATGTTTGTGTGTGTATGTGTGGGGAGAGGGTAGTTTGTTTCTGTTTGTGTTCGTGTATATGTATCTATTTTCTCAACCATTCGCGACAAAACAAATCAAGACACCGATCCGAAAATAATTAGCTAACGTTTGATCCTCGCACTCATCAATCAATGATTCTCGGTACGCACACCAGGAAGGAAAAACATCAGTACCCCAACTAGTATAAAAACAGCTCCTTCTCCTCCCTTCCAGAGCAAAAATTTATCCAGAATTAAAATCAACAAAACAAAACTACAAAAGGTACGATCGGAATTTACAATACAATAAAAATAAGCCTTTTTTTACTAAATTTCAGAAATCATCATCAATCTTTCCAACCATCGTGTGAATCCAAGAGCGCCACAAAATGCGAAACTTCCGCTTACTCCTCGTCCTCTTCGTCTTCGTCCTCGGCTTCCGCCAACCAGGTAAGCCACTGGTTCACCTGGAATAGCGCCTTACCCTTGCCCGGGTACATGTCGGTGACGTCCTCCTTGTAGCGCAGGAAGGCGTCCTCCTCAATGACGCTTAGTTCGTAGAATTCGCGGAACCAGCGCAGCAGAACCCCTAAGCGATGCGCAAAAAAACATAGTTGATTATAGGTTCTAAACTTTACACAAGATCAAACTAACCCTTCGGGAAATCGATGCTATACCAGTACACTTGCATTGCATAGATGGCAATCAACTGCAAGTCGTTGTTGCCGTTGAGGAACGCATTCAATACCGGGCAGTACTTTTTGAGGGTCTCCATCTCCTTTTCCAAAGCTTGCTTTTCATCCGCACATTTCGATGATTCCTTGGGTAATAAAAAAAAAAGAATTAAAACCTTCCAATATTAGGGATAAATAATCGAAAAACGGGAACACATACCTGCGTGATGTACTTCAGTAAAACCGTCATCACCGCAGTGATAAATCCCGGATCCGTGTAGCAGCTGGTCTCCACGTTTTCCTTGATCCACTTGTAGAACTGCTGCGGATTTGAGTCAGCCTGAATCTGCTTCCACAGTTCGGCCTGTACCCGCAGCAGCGGATATAGGAAGCTTAGATTGCGATCCTCGAGAATTTCCGCCATTCGGTCCTTGGTGCGATCACTTTCCGGCAGGCTGCTCATCAGGTTCACCTTGCTCTGTTGGAACATCTCCTGAAGCTTTGATTTGCCGAGCTGCTTGTGCAACTGCTGCAGCACCAGCAGGAACAGCGGATACTGCTGCCCGTTGTCGGTGTAGTTGGAAATGTCGGAAAGTTTGCACAGTTTGACCGGAACTGCCCGTGATAGGAGCGAGGCCACAATGGTGGTGATTTTTGGGATGGTTTTTTCCTTCTCGTTCATGGAGTTCACCAGTGCTTTGAAGGATTCCAGCGTGGCACCGTTGGAAATTTTGTTCTGCTTGCGTAGTCGCTGTAGGAATTCGATAATCTTTGCATGGAATGGATCCGCTTTGTCTAGCACTTCGTTTAGGATTTTGATAACGGAGTCACGCATGAACTTTTCCGGCACCTTAAGCTCGCAGAATTCGCACACCAGTTTGTCCATCAAGGACTCGGTCGTCGTTTTATCGTCGTCTTCAGATTTCATCGTTTCCGAACCGTCATCTCCCTTCTCGGAGGACTTATCATCCTCGGTCTTCTCTTTTAGATCGGCCTCGTTCACGGTGTCCGGGTTTGGATTTTGATCGACAACTTCAACCACCACCTGTACGGCACCGTTCTCGATCGGTTTGTCGTTGCATTTCTCTTTCTCCTGCTCGATTTGCTTCCTTAGGTTGTCCAGCAACACTTCGGAAGCGAAAACTGAAACCTTTTTCATGAATTCCTCCTTGTTGGGGCCCTTGTCCTTCTTTCCTTTTTTATCGGCCTTGTCCGAGGAGGCTTGTTTAATAATGACCTGTTCCTTTTGGAGGATATTGTTGATGGGCGTGCTGACAGATGCTGAACTGGCAGCTGCCTGTTGGTTGGATTGAGATTGTTGATTGTTTGCATTGCTACGGCTTTGCGGAACTTGATGGCTAGACAGTGGACTAAGGTTTCTTGGGGAATTCTGCTGACCAGCTGGCGTTGAGTTGCTAAGACCACCAGCACTGTTGAGTCCTCCTGCAGAAGTACCTCCAGAACCAAGACCACCGCTGCTATTCGCGGACGATAAAGGTGATTGGTTGTATAAACCGTTGTTACCGGTGTTTGCCCCAAAGGCACTATTACCGGCAGCCGCTGCACGTTGCTCGCTCAGGAGCGTTCGGGTTGTCAGCGGCGACGGAAAATCGCCCAACTGCGACGAACTATAACCGCTCGATTTGCTCGACTGCGATGACGGTGTTTGCGAAATCGGCAACTGCGTCTTCATGTTCATGTTCTGCGTCTTGAACAGCAGACTGTTCGGCGTCGGACGCATCTGAAGATCCTCGACCGGGTTCTGTGGCATCATGCGTTTGAATCGTGGCGCCATGTCCTTGTTGTTCATCATACCGTCCCGGTTTTGGTAGGACGAATTGTGCATGTTCGATCCACCACTGTTCTGGTGGTGATGGTTCTGATTACCGCCACCATCGCCCCGACCGCCATGATGATTGTTGTGCTTGTTGTAGCGCATGTTGTTGTTGTTATTGTTATTGTTGCCACCATTGCCGTGGTAGCTATTATGCTGGTTCGGGCCGCCACCGCCGCGGTTGTTGTGCATGCGGTAGTTACCACCACCGCCGCTGCCACCACCATTATCACGATGGTCCCGGTTGCCGTAACCGTTTTGGGAATTTGAATACCTGTAGGAGGTAGGAATAGGATAGAATTCATAAGCATGTTAATAATTATCTGGTAGATATATTCTGGGTCTGATAGATATTTTGAAGTGTTGGGAATAATTAATACTTTGTAAAAAAGAGCAATAATTTAGTCCTAACCTAAACCAAATATCAACAACATTTTCTACTCACGTTGGTGGTATCAGGGGCGACGGGCTCGAAACGCTCAGCAGATTGAAGCTGTCGTTAAAGTTGAGTGGATTCAGCGAGAACTTGCTGATCCAGTCCCGCTGATCGCCCCGTTCTGAGTTACGATAATCGCGTCCCCGGCTGCCGTACGGCGGCCGCAGCACCAGATCATCCTCGTTTGTGAGCTCCTGTATTGGAGCCGGTCCTTCCACGCGGGCCACCTTTCGCGGTGTCCAGTTGTTCTTGCGCAGCTCGATCAGATCGCGCAACAGAAACCGGATACGTGGTGGAAACTTGCTCGACAGGGAATACTGTTCCATCCGGTCGAAGTACTGATCCATCAGCTGTTTTCCCAGCTCTGTATCCAGATTCTTTCCGCATGTCTTGATGAGCTGTGCCAAGCATTCCATGTCCTCGCAGTTTTTCTCCGTCGTCGCACCCGACTTATTGGTGAAGAGCGAGCGCAACATCTTGTGCAGATGTGGTTCGCCGAGCATGTCGAGCTTATACAGCTCGCCGATGAACTTAACGTTACCCAGTATCTTCTGTTTGGCCACATTTTTCTTTTCCTCCAGATCATCGGTGAGAGCAAGTTCTGAATTGATGATCTTCTCACTATACTGGACACGGTTTTCGAACTTGTCGCGACAGACGTTCAGCAATATTTGCAGGAAGGTACTGGACTTTGTTTTGTCGATATCGATCTCTAGTTCCTTTTCGATCCGTTTGCACAGCTGTGCGTACATAGACGAGTACTTGGGTTCATCTAAAGCTTTGTCAAATATCAGCAGGATAATACCGTTTAAAATCTTGGACGAGTTTAGGTCGAGCTTCAACAGGTCATCACTGAGCTTTTGAAATTTCTCTGGGGTTAGTTTATTCAGAATACCGCGTACCTGTGAAAATGAAAGCATTCCACAATCATTATGGGCGTTGAATTAAAAGAACATTAATTGACAACTTACTTTTCGAAAAATCGAATCAATTCTGGCCTCTTCGGTGAGTCCATGTTGCGGTCTCAGTGATGGAGGGACCCAGCGTCGGCTAGCGGGGGGGATTTGATTTTCCCTCCCCGTGGCACGAGACTCTGTCCCCGTTTGCCTGGGGTCTTCCGTCTTGGAGGATAGCAACGGACCACCAGTAGGATATGCACTCCGCAACCCAACAGACGACGGAACCGCTATCTTCTCTATTTTTCCGGGAATGGTGAAAGAAGAAACGGCAACCAGCGGCGGTTTTGGGTAGTGCTGCTGCTGTTGCTGCTGCTGCTGCTGAGCGGCCTGCAGTGGCTGCTTCCTCCCGTGTTCGAACGAGTGGAACGTTGAACGGTGAATCCTAACGGCGTTCTGGGGACGTGCCCGCCCTCGATTCGGATTCGGTTTCAACAACGGACTACGACGGTCGTTGGTGAAGGATAAGGCTAGGCCTCGTGCACTTGCTTCCGCGTTGAGATAGAAGCCGTGCACCGTGCAACCGGATGAGTGGAATGAATTCACTGCTGCTCAGCTGCGACTTGCTAACAGTGGACGAAAAGTCTGCAAAAAAGAGAAAGGGAACACATTGGTTAGGAAATTTATCTCACAGAGAGGATCGTACTATTCGTATATATTATATCGAAAAATGCAAAGAATTATCAGTCGAATTTTTTTTTCGAGAGTTATCCCACTGGAGCTGTAGAGTTAGGGTCTCGGAAGGGCTCCCCGTCAGAATCACTCATTACAATTGTAGAAGAGATGGAAAATATCACCCACTAAAACACTGCTGGAGGACAATTGCAGCGGGTCGTGATATTCTGAATGTGACATTCATTGTCCGGATCAGATATGTGCGGGTGTAAGAACTTCACGATCGCGTGTAACATCGCGAAGGACTTGAGCGTTTGTACGTTGGCGTGTTCGATCGCGTGTGCGTTTCTATGTCGCGTGTGCTATCGTGTGTCGCTTCGCGTGTATAAATTCCATTTTATAACCGTGTGTCGTTTCGCACATTCGCGTATGTTCTTGAGTGATGGCGCGAGAACCGTTAATCTGATACTTAATTTTTAGTTTATGAGAGAGTAAGTTTTTATATTGCACTAGAGTTGCCGATTATTTCGTGTTGCCGTGGAACGTGTTGTCTAGTGGTCAAGAGCGTCATTTTATTATTGCTCCAACTGAACGCATGGACCTAGGCCTCTGGGACCGAACGTGACCAATTTATTATCACGCAAACATGCGCGTTTATAGGTTCCCGCTTAAGACCGCGTTTATAAGTTTATTGTGCTTGAAAAATCACTTGATCATGTTTTCATGTTTGCGAGATCGCGGGCGTAGTTGTGCGTAGTTGACGCGAAATAGCGAGAACACCACTCTTAGTAGTCCATGCCCTTCGAGCATTCACACTCGCCTGTGATCTTTAATGCATTTCTCGCTTGCAAGATGAGATGAGAATTCGCGAGAAAAGCTTCCTGGAATTGCGCTACATATTAGATGAAAGCTTGCAAGAAAGCTTGGGTTTATCGCGAGCATTCCCGCTCGCGGTTTCGCTTCACTCGGGTGCGAACGATGAAAAACGCTAGGCAGCAATTTAGACTGGTTTAATTTTTGACTTTTAGCTCCACCAGGCTCTACTGATTCCTTTTATGGCCCTTAGTAATTGTGCAAATTTTGGTACCGATCGGATGTGTCTACGGACCCTCCAAAAAATTTAAAGTTTATATGGAAAATCAGTTAAAATTGAAAATAAATTCTTAAAAAATCACCTCGTCAATCAATTTATGAGAACACTATATATTTCTAAAAGTGAATACTTGAATGAATATTCTACTGAACACATTCATGGAACATTGAAGGCTTGTGAAAATTCGCTGAGAAAAGTTATTAACTAAAGAAGCAGCATGACTTCAAAACAAATGAATTTTATTATTAATCATAGCAATTCTGCTAGAATAAGTATAAGAATTTCTATAAGATTTTCTATACTAATTTCCATATAAACTTTGAAATTTTTGGAGGGTCGGTAGACACATCCGATCAGTACCAAAATTTGCACTATTACTAAGGGTCATAAAAGGATTCAGTAGAGCCTGGTGGAGTGAAAAGTCAAAAATTGAACTAGTCTACTAGGCATGCTAATCGTACACGCTCGCGAACGAACGGACTTGATGTGTTTCTCGCTCGTTTCGCAACACTGCTTTTCACAAAAAATTGTCGATTTGTAAAACAACTCATTCTACTTTCGCCTATCTACCATAAATGAAGACTTTTTTTTTAGATCCAATCTGCAAATGAGCGCCCTCTTTTTTCGCTTTCTCTTTCGATTATTACCGCGAAACCATACAACTTTTTAAACATTTATCAGTATGTTTCGAAAGATCAAGGTTTTTACTAGCTTATTACGCATACAGTTGACGGGAAATCAGAAAGGTGACCGAGTTATTCGCGGAAGAGAAAGTAAACAAAGAGAGGCTCTCCTTTGCAGATTGAACGTATTGAAAAAAAAGTCTTCAAATATCACACATGAAACGACCACATCCAGTCAAAAAAGGCGGACGAACATTGTTAGGCGAAATGAAAATTTTGACACTTTACTCTGCTCGTCTGTGCTAATTTCTTCTAAGAAAAAATGCAACTTGCGGATGCTATTTAAAGGTAACTTCAATACTTGGAAAAAATTTCTGGCGACTGAAATGGACTTGATTGTTTTTTGGAGGGCAAATAGCGCATCCAAGTTGGAAAATAGAATTCCGTTGTCTAGCAAAGTTACCCTTTTTGACTGGGCAGCAGCTTTTAGAAGAAGAGCTCCCAGAATTGCACTCGCAGGAAATTACCAATTTAATTGACAGATAAACATAAAATCTATGAAATGCGCAAATAATTGATTACTTATACCTAAAATTGCATTACAATAGATTTTCTTTTCATGCATATTGTTTTTATTGGGGTAGTGTATCTTATGCAAACATGGCGATAAATGGAACGGTCGTATTTCGTCGCTGTTGTGCTATCTTATAACAAACGCCATTTTGGGTAAACTGAGTTAGATATGCCACATTGAGCTTGAGCTTGTGCGACCACCCCTGGCTGCTACTCCGTTATCGATCTGGACTAGCTGAAGTTGCACAGAGAATAAGTAGATAATTATGCTTGGGAATAGCGAAACATCTTTCAATGTGCAACTCCTGGTAATCCTAAAGTATTAATCAATACCGGCGCAGGCCAGGCCCGAACGTAGATCGCGGAAGGAAAGGGAAGGAATGGTTAGTCCGATACTTGCTTTTCCTAGAGGCCGTATATACTACTGTGCACTCCACAAGTATCACAGGAGAAGGATATTTTTGTTAGTAAGAGTATAGAAGTTGGATCACTTCTTTTTTACCGACGCCAGAGAGATGACTTTACTATCTGGACTAGATAACGATCCACCAAACTAACTAGACCGGGGACCAACGGCTTTACTTCCCTTCCGAAGGGACGTGACCACAGATTTTTTCACCTCAGAAAAATCTCAACGACCTCGGCTGGAATTGAACCCAGGCAAATTGGAATGAGTGGCGGTCACGCTTACCACTCAACCACCGGCGCCGTCAAGAGTTAGATATGCCACATTACATGTCTAAAACCTCTCCACAAAGCGGCGTTTTCAGAATTTTGACATTCTACTTGGTTACTGAGATATAGCGAGAAACGTGCTCTGTGATTTTAGCTTAAAATGACTGTGTATGGGGATTGGCACGAGATATCTTGATGTATTAGATGTTTGTCTTTGTAAAACTGTCTGAGAAACACAATAGCACAATCATTTTCAAAATAAAAATATGCGAATTGCTAGAAAAATGCAAAATAAGTTTTAAACAGGAAATATAGTATATTTTGTAGCACTATAATCAAAAATAACTATTTTTTTCTAGATTTCCTGATTCATTTCCTTCAAAATGCATCCAACCGATTGTTTATAGAACCAAATTAAGCTAAAGATATGAGTAAAAGTTGAAAATTGATGCTTTATTTGTATGGAAAATTTTCCATGCTCGATTATGACATGCCATACAAATGCAATGTTGTATATAAAGGTGTAGCAGAACACACAGTTTGCTAGTATTGGCAACAGAAAATATGTGAACAATCCAGAAGCACAACGGGTCGACGTCATACAATGTAGTATATACAGGTTTGGCGAAGATGGCACTTTGGTATTCGTAAGATGAATCTTACATGAGAGGTGTGAGTGATCACCAGTGTGTCAAAAATCACTCCAATCAGCATGCGTTGAAAAAACCATAGTTTGACAAATCATTAAAATCCGTGATTTCATCACTCATGGTCTTTTTTTGGCTCCTGAGGAGTGAAAACCGCCAAGGAGTGAAAACAGGTAACTAGACTATAATTGCAGCATACAGATTAAAAGCCCGAGCTAAATTTAGATTTTCAATTTTCATTTTATCAAGCACAAAAGCAAAACAGATCCTTGGTACAGTTCATGGCGAAAGCTTCTTTTCGATAGACCTCGAAGGTCAGCATTCAATAGTTAGCGTACTAGGCTAGGCTTAGGCCATCACAGTAATAAATAGTACACCTGTTTTGCATCCTTCCACTATGTATTTGAACTTTTGGATTTCATCTCTTCAGCAGAAACATTTTTACACCGGATTTGAAATATGTTTGCCCGTAATTATTGTTAGAAATATATATTTGTTAAAGAAAATTAAACTGAAAACAAATGACTTGCTTCAATATATACGGGGTGCGCCATCTTGATGTATCCTATTTCAACATTGAACAACTCCGCCATTTTCCAGCCGATTTTAACAGATAAACAAAATTCTGAAACCATTTTGGGTATAAGTCGCTTTACACCAAAAGAACGCGCTGAAATCGTAGCGCTTTACATTGAAAACGATCGTTCAATAGTGAAAACTGCGTGCTTATCGTAAAAAATATGGCAGGGCCATTTCACCCTTTCCGGCGGCGTAAACAAACAAAATTGTCGAATTTATACACGTTATACATCAAACACCACTGCACGACCAGAAAGTAACTGTTTGGGCCGGAATGTGCTCCAAAACAATCATCGGGTCTTATTTTTTCAAAGAGGGAGAGCATCGACGGCGCACGCTACCGTTGGATTTTGGCGCACTTTGTCTGTCCACAAATGCAGAAATCTTGTGGCATCTTGCCACACCGCAATCAAGTTCTTGCAGAGCAAATTCCCAGGATGCGTTGTCTCAAAAAATGGTGATTTGGAATGGCCTCCTCGTTCTCCAGATTTAACGGTGCCAGACTTTTTTTTCTGTAGGGTTACTTTAAAAGTGAAGTGTATTCTAGCAAACCTAAGTACCTTGACGAACTCAAAGCTAATATACGAGCTGAAATTGCTGTGATTATGCCCGAAAAGCTGTCCAATGTAATGCAAAATGGCCGCAAAAGAGCTGCTTTTTGTGTATCAAATGGGGGTGGTGATTTAATCAACGTTGTTTTCTAAACCTGGTTTATAATGAATGGCATAAAATATCCTGAAAAGACTTGTTTACTTGTGAAAACGGCTAAAAAATGGCGTTCAATGTTCAATGTTGAAAAAGGGTACATCCAGCTGGCGCACCTTGTACCTTCTGCTGGGATAATTGAGAAATAAAACATACAAATTTTGAAGACCTGTTATCAAAGTTTGTAATTAAATTCGATCTATAAGAGGCGACAGAGCAAACCGGAGTGGACAGGAGGATCCAAAACCAGGAGTGAAAACCTAAGAGTCAAAACCCACTTGGATTGCTTTGATTGTTATACTCACTCCCAGAAACGTGCATAACAATGATTGGTTTCCACCGCTCCTTTGGAAACAGGCTCCTTGGTGTGAAATGTGTGGTTTATTTGAAACACTGGTGATCACAGAAGAAATCGACTTGCTTTCATCATACCGTTCGTTCCGCTACCATTGAATCGTGTGAACGCTATGACGTCGAACCGTTGTGCCTCTGGATTGTTTACACATTTTTGGTTGTCAACACTAGTAAACAGTGTGTTCTGTCACATCTATATATACCACATTGGACGTCAAAGCGTTCACACGATTCAATGGAAGCGGAACGAACGGTATGACGAAAGCAAATCGATTTCTTCTGTGATCAGTCACACCACCCATGTAAGATTCATCTTACGAATACCAAAGTGCCTTCTTCGCCATATCTGTATAAGGCATTGATACTACATTGATACAAATGTTGGCATCAATACACACCTATGACACATGTGAGTGCGACTTTTGTTTGCATTTTTAGTTAAAACTTGCAAAATAGTCAACCGATCTTCGTAATATTTGAGATATTAATACAGAATAGAAAGAAGCATCAATTGTCTTCTCTGAATTGTTTCTACCATTTATAAGTTTTAAGACATTCAATCTGAAACTTTAAAAATCGTTTTTCTCGAAATGTGCTAAATGGCGCTTGTCATAAGATAGCACAACAGCGACGATTTGCGATCGTATCATAAATGCTAGCCCTATTCTAGCGTTTAGGTTGTGCTTTCATTAAATTAAATGCGTCAGTGTAATGCACAATGTGATGGTGTAATGAGATATGAAATGAGAAATGTTTGCTCGTATTCGTGAGTTTTTATAGGCATACTTGTATTTGTATGGCGTTTCGGTTCTATTAAAAATGAGGCAAGTGCCATTGAGAATGGCCCTATTAAGGAGGGTGTCCCACTCCTTCATCGATTACAATCGATAGAATGCGTATAAATCAACATCTTTGCTTCGTTCTCAAAAACCAATATAATATAGTAACAAAAAGGGGTTGAAAAGGTTAGTTTGGAAACTCATTTTTCCAAATGCAGCGACATTGGATGTCCTTACGAGCTCACCCGTATTATTTTAAAATCTCAACCTTTCTATGAAATCTTTTTATTATTTTTAAACTAAAGAAAGCAAAATAAAATCCGACTTGCAAATTGATATATGGTTTCCATAGTGAGTATTGCACACACATCATATGATCTAGTACCCGCTATCTGTTTGCAATCTCAGTGAAATTCGCAAACTATGGTGGATCTGGTAACCTTATATTCTGCTCTTAAAGGCAAACAAAGCATTAGGAATCGTACACAGATAGGCTGCGTAGAATGTAGCCAATTTACCAAGTATGATAGGATCGCCGAGAACTGATTTTAAATTACATTCATTGCATTTCTGCAAAATAGCACAGTTAGGCAACAAATTTCACCTTGAATGATATTACATTAGACAGTGTTTCCACTTGAGTTTGCTTCCAGGAAAATTGCAAATGCTAACTCAGAGGAATGCTTCAGATTTTTTGTTGATTCAGGGTTTGAAACTGTATCGAGAATCTCGAAAGCCTTCGATGCATTTTGCGCTATTTCACTGATAACGAGTGATGCATTAACAGATACCCGCTGATTCATCGAAGATGCGAAAGCCACTACATGAACGTGTAGTTTTTTTTAGTTCCCCTGCCTTCCTTCGTTTTCTTCTTATGTCTAATTCTAATCTGCATATTCGTCAGGAAAGTAATTCTTTCACTAATCCATTTGGCGTTAAGCAACATATCGCAAAATGCTCTTTTACAGAGCATTAGTATTCAGCACGGAAAGACCAGAAAATGGAACAAAATTAATCTTAAAATACCAAAACATAAGGAAAAATAGTACCTGTACTACCGGTACCACAACCCTAAACCCATACCAACCTACTACGGAATATCAAAGGAGCTCTAATTAGTTCTCACATCACAGAATTGCTTTGAATCATAATCAATGGAATGGTTGGTAAGTGAAGTTCCCATTATTTATTTTGCAGTAGATTCAAAACTAAAATAATTATCTAGTACCTATATAAGATTCATTATATGGGTCATTCCACGCGAAGTGATCAAAAAAAGATGCAAACTTGAAATCGACCTTCACGGATTTGAACAAAATTTGGAGGAATTGTTCATCTAGGGTCAATATATAAAAACCCAAATTTTTGTGTCAATTGAACCACCCCTCGGGTCATGGGAGCACCCCCCGTTTTGGAAAATTGCCAAAACCCTTGATTTTCTTTTGATCATATCTCCGGTTCTATTTACTCTAGAATCAAACCACAAGATGGCTTTTGAAGAAAATTGTTCAAGGAGTCTATAAAAAATATTATTTTTTGCCGACAGTGTTGCCAACTATGCAATTTTTTCAGTTAAATATTAAAAGTTAATTTTTCTCAAAATACGTATATTTTAATTTTGAAAATTTTAATGCCATCGCGTTCCTCAGACATTTTTACATAAAAAACACTTATCGTCCCAATATAATATGAGCGCATCCTGAGATATACCGTTTTGAAGGGAAAAACTTCGATTTTCTCATATAAAAATCCATTTTTATTGGCCAAAATTGAGAAAATCTTCAAACTGTCATAAAAATCGACCCTGATCTGCTAGAAGCAAACCAAATACGTAGTTTTTCATCATTTCTCGTCTACTTCACGAAAAATTATGTTTGAACTCAGAATACTCAAGTTGGTTTTTTAGTGTTGTGCGCTTGCGATTTTATATGGGAAATTGCGGTTTTTTCTCTTCAAAACGGTGTATCTCAGGATGCGCTCATATTATATTGGGATGATAAGTGTTTTTTATGTAAAAATGTCTGAGGAACGCGATGGCATTAAAATTTTCAAAATTAAAATATACGTATTTTGAGAAAAATTAACTTTTAATATTTAACTGAAAAAATTGCATAGTTGGCAACACTGTCGGCAAAAAATAATATTTTTTATAGACTCCTTGAGCAATTTTCTTCAAAAGCCATCTTGTGGTTTGATTCTAGAGTAAATAGAACCGGAGATATGATCAAAAGAAAAACAAGGGTTTTGGCAATTTGCCAAAACAGGGGGTGCTCCCATGACCCGAGGGGTGGTTCAATTGTCACAAAAATTTGGGTTTTTATATATTGGCCCTAGATGAACAATTCCTCTAAATTTTGTTCAAATCCGTGGAGGTCGATTACACGTGCCTTGATCACTTCGCATGGAATGACCCATATACATAATTTTCAACATCCATAGTTGGGCTGACCACTTTAATGAGTAGGTGACATGTTGGTGTCTCACAATCATTAATATTGACAAGAAAAAATGGCGAACATCTACCGTTTTCCAGGATCCCTTCATGTGCTGGCAGTGTATGTGTAGACTAGACTAGCCTAAACTAGAATTTAAACTTTCAAATAGTTCTAACGGCTCGGAAAAATGTTACAAAACAAAGTATTCGCTTTAGGCACAGCTCCCCTATACATCCGCGAATGACTTACTTAGCCATACGGATGAATCCAAAGATTCACAATGATATACCATTTACATATGACACGTGTAGTGTATGTCAACATATAGTCCAAAATATACCATTCCAGGACCCTTCACTGAATTTATCTCGGTAAACGAGCAAATCTGGCAGATTGTAATCAAACTCGACAAATTTTCTTCATTCTAGAAAAAAAAAATATTGCAAACATTTACCAGATTCAGCACCTATCACTATCAGAAGGATCAAAAATATCTCCCACGTAAAATGTGAACCATTCGCCGCTCTGACCTTTGTTCGATTATTTTTCCAGCTAAAGTCGATAACAACATACATAAGACGAAAACCATTGCCTAGTTCGTAGAAATAGGCCATTAGGACGTAGTGGATTCACCTCTCGATGCCTTTCGGGTGATTTTGTTTGCCCCATCTGGACAACAACAACAACAACATTTAATCATACAAAGGAATGAATCACCATCAATTTGCGATTGTTGTGACGGAATAAGATGTTGAAACCAGGCAGCCTAAGCTTCTATAACAAACAGCAGGCAAACAAACATATCAATACTTGCTCGAAGAAGTTTGTTAGTTGCGGTTGAACGTCTGTTATACATTTTGCGGGATTGTCCAATCTGTCAGCATTCGGGGTGGGTTTTCTCAACCGGATCGACCTACTGCTGTGCAGTTGGTGCTGTTAGTTTGTTTATACAACAGTTCAAAATTGGGTTGGTCGTAGCAAAATTCTCGCACATAGCACCAGAAATGAAAACGCATTTTCCTTCTCCGAGTTGTGTTGTTGTTTGTCGGCAGCAGCCGAAACAAGCAAAGTAGGACGGAGTGATTCCCGTAGGAACGACAGAATGATGTATTTTCGTTATCTGCGACTTATTATTGCTAATGAATGCTTCGAGTAGAAAAAAACAACGTCATGGCCCACGAGCACAAGCTGGTCTGAAAGTTGCACCGACAAAACACGTCACAGAGCGAGTGGAAAAACAACACGCACACGAGCAATTCTAGGAAATTCTGAAACGGATTAACGCAGATAACAGCCATAACTCGAACTGCAGTGGAACCGAGCCGGATAGTGATAAGCGATGATAAAATTATTAAGGTCTGATAAACATCGTCATACAAGTAAAATAAAATGTGCTAGATTGTTCCCAAAAAAAATAATGAGGTCACAGCACCGATGGAACGGTAAAATGTAGTGAGACACTACCGCGGAGGGGGTTGTTCGAAGCCCACGAACGGTCGAACCGGAGTCAGCGCAAGGTCAATGATATCCGACATTTTTGAGCCATCCTTTGTACGCTCTGTCGGCTGTGTATATAACCAGTAACACTTGCCATCTTTCGTCAGAACCTCGAACGTATGCACAACTCACGACCCAAATAAGGAGGACGGGGCAAGACGTATAACGAAGAAGACATGACCGCGATGGCGACGACGGACAATGGAACACAAACTCCAATAACTGCACTTTCCACCAAGGCTGCCGCCGCCTCGTTCGCGATGCCAAATCACATACTTTCGCAATCCAACACTTGTAACAGCTAGAGGTAGGTAGGTAGGTAGGTTGGTATGTACTTCACCAGATGCAATGGCGCGGTTGGTTCACGATTAGATGAAGCGCGCGTGGCATACAGTACCAACCTTGAACGTTCGTTGAGTCGTTCCGTATAAGCACTCACTCGATGCTTATAAAATTCCTTACTGAGCACACACACTGTCTGCTTCAGAAACAGCTTTTATGGCCGATTAAAAGGCGATTGAGTTGCAATGATTATATCACACTTCACTTCCTTGTTTTAATCAGTCAGTCAGTCTATCTATCAGTCCCTCGAGTGTAGGGTATAAATTGATATTTTCTTCTCCTATTTGTAAATGATCACTCGCGCGACCTCGAACGGAAACGTGAACCGTTTTGGTCGTTTGCGTCTGGTTTGGTCGAATACTGTTCAGCTACTGACGGCTGGGAATGGGACGTCGCGACGTACACTTTTGCGCTTCGCGAAAACTGGTGACTGGTGTAGCTCTTATAGAGGAGCTACTGGCTGCTGTTTACGCGTACCGATGTAAAGTTGGAAAACAAAAAAAAACATACGTAAATACCTCCCTATATACAACTGAAGAGGATTGGCAGCGAAAGCAGACACCTAGGGTAGTCTGTACTGTTGTAGGTTAGTGTATGTGATGTGATGGTTTCCTTCGTTGAATTGAACATTTGCTGTCCCGTCTGGTTTGGGGATGTCCCAAAACATGAGTCAAGTATAGAAAGGGGCGCTGCTTGCGACTGCTTTTGCAGAATGAGTCATGAGACAAGAAAGGACTGGAACTGCTATCTATAGAAACGAAACGTTTTGCATTAGGTACTGCTACGCGGTTTAAAATTGCATAATGAATAATGGATTCATTTGAATTGTTATCGCCGATCAAATCAGAAATTTTAGCTCAAGGATCGGATTACGTATTGGCTCAAACTTTTTTCTTTGAAACACAAATAGGAGCTGATAAATTTTAACAGTTTCGTCAATATTTCAAGACAAGTAATTTATATCAAAATGTAATTTTCGCTGTTAGCGGAAATTGTTCCTGACATGACTGCACTAGCCGAAAATAATCAGAATAAACTCAACAACTTTAGTTCTATTTATTGGCTTTACTAATTTACAAACTTGCATACACCAGAATTATAGTTGTTTTTTACCAGTTGTGTCCAACAAAAAACACCTTTAACAGGCCAACGTGGGTACCCGGGTACCCACAAATTGAAATGCTCATAACTATGGCTTCCTTTAACCGATTTGGACACTATTAGATGTTTTGGATTCAGGAACTTGTTCACTTTATGATTATGTAAAATTGAACAGGATGAATGGATCTGGTTCATGGTAATCCGGATTTTCCGGAGCAATGTTCCAGTACTAGGGAATGATTTGTAAATTTAAATAATGGCCTAGCAATATGAGTATCAAAACTCTTCAAATTGTCTCGGAAGTATGTTATTTCTTGTTGCAGGACCCTATGGCAATTTGAAAAATGGAATTGAAATGGAATGGCCACTCACGACACCACGGGAACCTGGTCCGGAATGTCCGCTCCGGGGTCAAATTACCAAATGGTTCCAAAACCACGAGATACAGCCTACTGATGCAATTCCAAGAATTTTGATACCCATATTGCTAGTATTTCATTGAAGTTCACAAGTAGTATCCCAGAACTGATACCTGTTTCCGGAAATTCGGATTCCCGGGAACCGAATGAAGTAACCCGATTTATTTTTACCAAGCCTACAAGTGAATGAGTTCCTGAATCCAAAAGTGTCGAAATCGGTTGGAAATTGCCTTAGTTATTGACATTTCAGTTTTGTGGGTACCCGGGTACCCACGTCAGCCTGTTACGTAGTAAAAAAAATTGAAGAGCCCCTCCTTACTCCCCCTCTTACTATATCAACAATATTATTCAATCAAAAGCTTGACTTAGTGAAGTTCACATGTCACAAAGTTTCAATTTCCAGCTATGGATAAAACTTGGGAATTTCATTAATTGAAACTTAAAAAGGAAACCTGGGTACCGCGTCGGACACATAACGGTTAAACATCCATATTGAAGGATTTAAATATCTACGATTTTTGCGTAATATGACGTGATATGAAGTAGGGGAATGTGGTCAGTTGTCGGCACCCGTTTGTCTTTGGCTCATAACATTTCTCCAATTGCATAATATACCAATGGAAAGCCAGAGGCCTTAGCTAATAACTGTTGAAGGAATTTGATTTATTCCGTCAATATGAAAAATATTACTGACAATTTAGTGAAATGACAATTTTATGCCATTAAAAATGTGGTCGGTTGTTGGTACCCTAACAAAATTTAGTTAAAATGGCATAATACGAATAAAAATCACCAACATTCGAAGAGAAAATAAAATTTACTTTGCTTCACTTTACTTTTAACATCATTCCTCATCAGAAGCACAATGTGTGTATGTGAAAAGCTGGAACGCATAGTACGCACTACTAACGCACTGGCGGATCGCATTCATATTTACAGGGTGACCAACTATACCACAGAGTTGAATTAAATCGTTAATTAAAAGTCAAAGTCAATATTTTACCAATAGGTATGGAAAGTGCTTTTTAAAACTGCTTTTGGCAAAATAGACCGCTCCATTATTGCTGTGCCATGGAAATATTTTTTACGGCTTTTCCTTCTTCAAAATGCTGATTAATGACAAGAAGTTTTCAAATAGTTTATTGAAAGCAAGTTTACAATAGTTATGCATGAAAACGCTAATATGCTGCAAGAAGCATCTGAAATCCAAATAAAATGCTACTTTACTGCATATACTAGTACGCCCTTGGTCGTTACTTGGGTAATGTTGGGTTTTGAGATGATCTATAGAGCTCAAAAATTGATGTTCGCCGTCATTCTAAAAACAAAGATGGCGGAGACTTCAAAATTTAAAATTGTGACTTTACCTTGGCGCGTTATCATATGAAACCGTACAATGTGACATAATAGTAGAATGGCTCCATATTCAAAATTGAAATTTGTCATCAAAGAAAAATCCAACATGTCAAAGCTATAGTAAAATATGATGGATTTTTTAATAGAGACAAATCTGAAAACCTGCAATCTGGGTGCTTTTAGAATAGAGATGTCGCCATCTTGGATTTCAAAATGGCATCGGACATCGATTTTTGGTATCGACTCATTAAAACTTTGTCGAAAATATCCATAGGGTAAAGTGGGGCAAATCCGACCGTTAGGTAAACCCGACCTCCATCTGTTATCGAAAATCGAAAACACTACGCGTACTAATATCAATGATATCGTGTAAAGTATCGAAAATAATCATAATGGTGGTATGACAGCATTTTATTAGTCTACATTGAGATGCTCAAACGACAATAAGTGTGTTTTTACAATTTTTGATTTGCTTTTTGTTCATGATTGACTACAGGATATTTCTGATTGTTGAAGTGATAGCATAAAAAATGAACTTAAATTCTTTGAATAAAGTCCTACAAAGCGCATAAATGAATTTAGTACACCTTTTTGTCTTTTTTTTTAATTGCATCGAAATGCAAAATGACGTGGTGGGGTAAATCTATATATTTTTTTGTAATTATTTATTATTTTTTGCACAATGATTCCCAATTACAAACGAAAGACACAAAAGCGTGACGAGTATAGTATTCGTCGAGCAATTGCTCCGATGCAAATGGGAATATCTTTACGTGCTACTGCTCGCAATTTTGACATTCCAACATTGACATTGAATTCCATTTTCTTAATGTTACAATTCAATAACATAACATTCATTGATTTATCATTGAAAAGCCATAAAATTTAGGTAATATCTGTACTAAATCAACCAAAAACATAGGCGGTCGGGTTTACCCCACCATTTTTGAAAACAGCAAAAATGAACTTTTTCGTTAAAGGCTTGTATCCCAAATTTTTCCAAAGACTCGAATAAAATGCTATACATAGAATGTTTTTCTAACCTTTAATTTGGTATATAAAACGACTTGATCCGATGTAAAATGAGCATTTTATAGCCAAAACCATTTGCCCCACCTTACCCTATTGATTGGGATATAGAGAATTCCGCTAAACCGGATGTAGCCGTCTTGGTTTTCAAAATGGTGTCAAAAATCAATCTCTGGCATCTACTCGTCAAGTCCATTCCAAAATTACTCACATTGATCGGGTTATAGAGAATTCAGAATTTGCCACAAAAAATGGGATGCCGACAACCGACCATGTTTGGGTGCCGACAACCGATTTTAGTAACCTTTTTCAAAACTGAACCAAACAAAAATTGTGGCGAACATTTCGTCGCCATTGAATGTTGAATCGCAATATAGAATAAATTCATTTCGTAAATATTTAATGCGCATATTTTTTCGTTCGATTTATTTCTTTCAATAACACTAAGCAAATGTCCAAAATAATTTTTGAGTAGATTTTAACTTGTTCAAAAAATATTCTGGTTGTACAACAGAACATAAGAAACTGTTTGCTACAGCTATCGGCACAAAAATACCGTGCGAATGTAACACACAAATAAAATTTGTCAGAATTACCACACCAGCTTTCTGTCAAAAGTTACATAGGGGTGCCGAAAAACGGACCAGTGCCGGCAACCGACCACTTTCCCCTACTCAGTTTCGAAATTCTTCGCAATTTTGATTACTTAATGGCCCTACTTTGTACTTCTTCCATAACCGACAAACCGCGTCGGTAACCAGCTGGAAGGAGTTCGGTATAAATTATTGACTAATAATTCAAACTCAAATACAAAAATCGTAAAACAACACTAACGTCCTCTAGTAAAAGATGAATTTGACATATGAGGGATTCCGCGAGAAATCGACCGACCGCAAAATATGACTATCGTCGATTCGAACGAAGCTTTGCTGTGGAGTTCGGTTTATAAATCTCCATGATTTTCTGTGCCAATTGTAATATTTTGATAGAAGAGCAATTTTTCGAAAGGGCGAAAATGTTTCTTCTTGCATTAATTTCAACATTTTTTTGTTCGATTACTGTATTTTATACAGAAAAATTACATGAGAACGATTTACAGGAAATGAATACTTCTGTACTAAAAATATACACTGAAAAAAATGTTGTCATCCTTCACACAAAAAAAACAAAGAAAAGAAACATTTTGAATGTGATTGCATGATGGAGAACTTATCGGTAAAAAAGTTTTTCTAACAATAACTTACAATACATGTTCTTTAAATTTCATACTAATTGACATACAAAACTGTAATTTTATTACAGAATATAATTCTAAGTGTCATTTTAAATCAAAATACAATCAACAAAAATCTTCCAAAATGCAATAGTTGTCGAGATATTTGGAATTTTGCTCCAAGAAAAACAATTAACTCGTGTAATTACGCGTTTGTTATAAGTTATTCGCGTCACCCCATCATAAAACGCCAACAATCTAATGTTTTCGTTTTAAAGACGTAAAAGAAACCTTTTCAGTGCATATGGATCATGGAGAAGCTTTCAATAACAATGTTTTTCTAACAACAACTTTTGACAGTTTTATAATTCATACTATCTGCAGTCAAAAATACAATTTTCTTGTTGGATATGATTTTAAACTCTATTTTACATCAAAATGATCATAACAAAAATTTTCTGAAATGTAGTAGTTCTCGAGATATTTTAAATTTTGTTGTAGTAACACAATTATTTTATTTTATCACGATCTTTTAATAAGTTATTTGCGTTTCACCATCAACAACAATAAATTTCCTGTAACTTTCCCTTTGACATCAAACCATTTGAAAGCTACAAAGCTGAACCATTTGAAAGCTACATGAAAATAATCAAAATATGATTCAACTATATAGTTTAATCGTCAGACCCTTTGCTTGAATAATATTTTGATTGTTTTCGTGTAGCTTTCAAATGATTTACCTATTGTTGTTGATGAAGAAATGCAAATAACTTATGAAAAGGTCATAATAAAACAAAATAATTGTATTGTTAAGACTAAATTTAAAATATCTCGACAACTACATTTCAGCAAAAATTTGGCTATAAGGATATTGATTTGAAATTGCGTTAAAAATCATATTCAAATAGAAAATGGTATTTTTGTCTGCAAATAGTATGTATTATAAAAATATGTCAAAAGTTGTTGCTAGGAACTTGTTTTTGCGATTCTAATATTTAATGAAAACTTTAGTTTTTGGGGAAAATTACGCATTTTTTCAGTGCATCTATTTTTTGTGCAGAAGTATTCATTCCCTGTAACTCGTTCTCAGATAGTTTTGTCGTATAAAATACTGCAATCAATTTTTTTTTTCAAGGATGCTGCTGTAGAAATATTCACGCCCTTTTGAAAAATTGACTGTGGAAAATGTTTAGTCTTCCATGCCGGTGAAACGTGTAGAGTTTCATCGGAATCTAAGATGGTCGGTCACGATTTTGAAGATTTTCGGACGGATCTTCGTGGAATTCCTCGACAGTCTTGACAAGATGAATTTGACATATCTGAACTAGCAGAAATTTTACGTATCCAAATGAGCAGAGCATCTTGTTTTTGGGATTTGGAGCGAGAAGATTTGTGATTTTGTGCTCCGGTTAGTTCACTGAAAAGTGATTCGAAAACCGGCGTTTTCCAAACAACTTCAGAATTTTTTATCACACTACTAGATGAAACACTCCATTTACGTCTTCAGACAATAAAACGATTAACGATCGGATCGCGTATACAATTGACGATCTTTCGCTGAGGAAGCTGCACTGAGCCCGTTCACCGATATTTCGTCAGATATTGGTCTATTTTTCCAAAATCTGGTTGAATATTTGACATCTGTTCAACAAAACTGGAACACATTATTTTTATTTATTCGTTAGAGTTTGAAACTAAAGGTTTATTCAGGAGACTATTAGGTTAGCATAATAGCATTTTTTAAATAAAACAGTGAATTAAACGGATGATCTGTCAGTCATCCGAATATTCGTGCATTGTGTTGTATAGTAATAGACGTAACTTAGTAAAAAGTTAAAGTATTGATTTAAGTGATTTTGTAATCCAGGATTTCGGTTTCGGGTTACCGCAAAACACTAAAAATCAGCATCAATGGGGGTATCATTTGAAAGTCAATAATTAACGGAAATCGATGTTTGATGCCGCTTAAAAATCCAAGATGGTGGTTCCCTGGTCACCACAAAACCCTGAAAATGATCATCAATATGAGGGTGTCGTTGGAAAGGAGATGGTCAGTAGATAAGGGGCCATTCATAAATTACGTAACGGAAAAATTGCCCAAAATTGACTCCCCCTCCGCCCATGTAACAAATTGTCACAAATTTCTCCATAACCCCCCCCCCCCCCCCCCACATAACGTAACAAATTCCTAGAATTTTTTTTTTCTTCGGTGAAAACATGTTACGTAACGATCTAGCTAACTCCCCCTCCCCCCTATGTCACAACTTGTCATAACCTAAAAGCCCCCTAAAAGAGTTACGTAATTTATGAATGGTCCCTAACTGATAATTGACATTTTGAAATCCAAAAGGTTGGCTTTCGGTTTTCATAAAGCATCAATATGGTTGTCAATTGAAAGAGGATGATCAGTAGATAACGGAACTTGATGATTGACACAATTGTGAAATCCAAGATGTTGACTTTCGGTTATCATAAACATGGAAAACCATTATCAATATGGATATCGTTTGAAAGTGGGTGATCAGTAGATAACGGAAATTGATATTTGGCGCCACTTTAAAATCCAAGGCGGTGGCTTTTGGTTACCACAAAACAGTGAAAAGCATCATAAATATTGGTGTGGTTTGTAGGTAGCGGAAATTGCTTATTGACGCCTTTTTTGAAATACAGCTTCCGGTAACCAGAGAACACTGAAAACTTTCTTCATTATGGGTGTTATTTGAAAGAGGGTCGTAAGTACATGACGGAAATTGATGATAGACGCCATTTGAATCTGATAACTTTGAAATCCAATATGGTGACCGATTACCACGAAAGTCTGAAAATCAGTATTAATGTGTCGGAAAATTCGGTTTGGCGCTATTTTGAAATCCGAGATGGTTGCTTCCGGTTACAATAACACTGAAACCCATTATCAATATGGGTGTTATTTTAAAGTGTGATAACGAAAATTGATGATTGACGCTATGTTCAAATCCATGATGGCTGCTTACGGTTACAATTTAATATTAAAACATGAATTTGGGTACTATACCTTTGAACTGTATGTGTTGATGAGTTGTACGAGTTTTCATATTCTACTACCAAATTTTAGTTGCAGCACAATAACTATGAAACTTGGGGAGATCGGAATGGAACCACGAAAGTTTTTTGAGAGAATTTTATCATCGAAACCTTCTTCAGATTTACACGGTTCTTGCTACACAACAATCAGTGAATATTTTAAGCCGTTGTTGGAGAAATCTACAATTCTCGATTGAGCGGATGAGATGAAATATTTTAAGATCATCTGTGAAGGGACCGACGAGAAATCTGCAACAATACACGTAGCTTCCTTACGCTATTCCTAATATAGAAGTAAGTGTTGGTAATGATTTTCAATTGAATGAAAACCATAATTTCACAATCAGAATCCTGTTCCTGTTCCACTCTCAGTAAGCATCTCAATTTTTGGCACACTGAAACAATATATAAAGACAAATATCCGACGGGAATGTTAGGGTACAATTCACCCCCTACAATCGTCTAATTTACCCCTGGATGTGAATTTACCCCCGATTGAAAATCACTATTTTAGATGCTTTCTAGAATGTGGTTCTATTCGCACTAATAACGGGAATAACGGTAGATAGAACTACCAAAGGATAGTGAGAAGATCTACCAGAACTCATTCCCGTTTCGTTAGAAAGCTTTGGAAATTGGATTTGTTTATCCTGGGAGGTAGTTTTCTGTAATATTCGGATAAACGAATCTGGCTATCCATGACACTATGCTATATTTCACCCTAAGGAGGAAAAATTTGGTAAACACCATATCCATGACATCTAACACAAAGAACAACAGCGTGAAAAAATGGTCAACTTGCGTCTCTCGTCTGACATTTGACAATAATGATTTAATATCCGTCGACTGAAGCGGGTTGACCGATTTTCAAGTATTGTTTTTGAAAACCTGATCAAATACACAGAGCAACAAACATCATAATGCACTTGATATTATTAATTCTTGTTGCTAGCAAAAATATTTAGCATTTGTTCGAAAAAACGCTCTGAACCAAACCTATCGAACACACACGAAATCTGAGAAGCACACGAAAACTAATTTTCGTCTTTTTCTGAACACCCCCTTTCGAAAGATTCCCATCTTGATGATTTTCACTATTTTGTGATTACCGGGAATTGGCATCTTGAATTCAAAAAGGGGTAATATTCTTTCTTATTTAATACGCGTGGGAAATAAGCATGGTCTTGTATGAGTGGAATGATGACTGTTACGGTTGGACAGAGAATGCGCAAAATTCGCAAACGAAAAAAGCAGTTTTTTTTCAACACCGTATGTCAGATCTTCATAAAAATCAATCAGCGTATGTAGAATGTTGTTACAGTACTGCTGATTGATTTTTATGAAGATCTGACATACGGTGTGGAAAAAACTGCTTTTTTCGTTTGTGAATTTTACCCTTTCTCTGTCCAACCTTAGATCATGTATGAGGTATGATAATTGACAATTTCCCGAGAAGGATCGAAAAATGGTTTTTAATTTACGACATGATCAATCATATTCATTATAAAAAGAATTTCTCATCATAGTGTGCTTTCATATACTTTCGAGCAGTACATGCGCTATATTATTAATTGCGACAAAATTAAGAGTTCTTTCTTTATTTCTTTCTAGATCAATAGACAACAGGGGATTATCAGAAGTTGCACATTGAAGGATGAATTGTTACGATCACGTTAGTGCATAGTGCTTAATTGTAATGGCTTGCTAAGCCAAATCAAGCTTCGGCTTCACTAGTTCTCATCAGCTTAAACAAAACATCTTCTCTTGCTGGACATCACGCTCGACTAGGTGTTTGCACAGGAATCCGGCGCTAGCTTAGTCCTGTCACTAAGTTAGTGTCGTATTCTGATGAAACGAATCCGAAACGCAAATTCCATAATAAATTTAGTTAAAGGTTTTGTACCCTTCACGTGCAAAATAAAGTTTTAGCCAATTTTCTCCTTTTTTGCTGAAAAATCTGTTTCACGGATTAACTTTTCTTCTAAAAGAAAAATGTAGCATTAACTCAAGTCTGTACAATAAAGTAAAATCAAATTATCAGAAAGTATTGGATTGACTCAGCTGACCATCACTTCATTTTTAAGTACAAACACCCAATAATGCCCTTTTTACGAGACCATCAACCTTATTTTTTCATACTATAGTCTGTAATAAAAAAAGAAAAATGAACATGATGCTTTGTTCTGTGTAAACTCCTGAACCACATAATTCACGTGGAAGCATGCGAATGGCCTCAACCTGTCAATGGTCAGTATGTATTAAGATCATCCCACATATACGTATAAGCTCGCACAGTTAGTATGTATAATACACACCTACCTACACCACGATCTATGTAATATTATGCAGGGGAAAGTGGGAAGGAGGCCAATGTCAGATCAAACCAACGCAGATTCCCGCGACCATCTGCAGAGTTTAATGACACAAAAATTACGGAAAAATTCGTTATTTCTTTGTCTCCCGGTGGCGGGCCGTCTGGAAGTTGCGCTCATCTGCCCCCGGGTCTGTCGCGATGGGATCATCGCCATATGTTCAGCCAGCAGCAGCAGCAGCAGTAAAATACGTACCTACTTGCAATGGTTTGTTTCGCAGTTTATCTGTGTGTTCGACTTGTGCTACCAACACTAGCAATGTGACGTCGTGACGGGAAGAACCGACCACACTGTGTAGCTAAACATGTGTTTCGCTTTGGCTGTATAGTCTCTACCATATAATACGCGGTGACTGAGACGTTGACTTCGACAATGTCCTTGAACTCGAGCAGTTGAAACGAGTCAGCAAAATACAGGAAAAATGTTCCACTGACAAAGCCAGCAGGAATAGCACTGTGAAGTTCATTGACGCGAGCACGGTGCGATCGTGGAACGCGCTGCTTTTATGGATTACGATCATTTTTCACAAGGACATCGCGGAATGCCTGCCCTTTTAATATACATATACAGACTATAGTTATTGTACGCTACAATGCTAAGAGTTCATTTAAGGTGACATCACACAGTAAACGAAAACAACTTTTTATATCGCACAACATTGAGATAGATGGTCGGGGGATACACGTGCCGTTGCCGGGTTGAACCTGGCACGTGGTAGAAAAAAAACTTGGAAGTTAAATTATTGCAACGTGATGATACACAATGTACGCTTGCAAACAAACTCGTGGCCTTAACCAACCTTGGTATTCGCATTGCTTGGTGACATTTTTATGTTCATTTAATTTATGCCCGCAGTTTTCCCACGTTGTGGGGACACATACCATAGCAACAACCAGTCCAATTGCCTAATTTGGTAATAAAAACCATTGCAAGCGTGGCCCCAAATCCAGCAAACGGTCAGCCCACCCGGGGCCATAGAAGTAGGTCATCTGAACCGACGATTGCCACCGTTCGTGTGGTTACACAGCAGCGATCGAAAAAATAACTGACCAGGTAAACTGGTGCAAAATTATATTGTTGGACATAGCAAGGCAGGTGCACATAAATGTGCGCACGGTGCAGACACGAGCGATATAAGAAAAAAAAATTAAATAGAAAAAAACAAACGAAAAAAAAAAATTCGCATGAATGATTTGTTTAGCACACCTACAATGAAACTTTTTCATTCACGATTGTATGAGAGAAAGGTTTAGCGTTTGAACTTTGCTATTAAATGGCACTGTTTGACACTTTGAACTTTTTCACGCGCGACGATATTGGGCAATTCGGTGTACAAAGGACTAATAAAATACCCACATGTTCATAAACTTATTTGACTTTTTCTAATTAACTAAATAAAATGATTGCCTCGCGAAGTATGGCATACCTGTCCCAAACGGATTCTCAGCTATATTAATAATGGTTAGGACGACACATGTGGACAAACAAACAACTCGCTTCCAACGATATTGGATTCGGGCAATTTGTAACATGTAGAGCAAACAGCGTCAGTGGTCACAGTGGCAAAGTTTCCCCTAACAAAAAGTGCCCTTTCTTCTGATACTGTATGTCCTCTAATGAAGAATTCCAAAAAAATCCTTCTGAAAATGATCACAACCGTGACCAACCATCTTTGATTCCGATGAAACTTTACACGTTACACCGGCAAGGAAGACTGAACATTTTCCACAGTCAATTCATTTTGACTCAAAAACAATTTTTTAAAAGGGCGTGCGTAGTATTTTTTGCATGCAGCTATTTACAAAAATAATTGTTCGATTATCATATCTTACCACAGCAAAATTATCTGAGAAAGAGGTACAGAAAATGAAAACTTCTTCACAAAAACATATACACTGAAAAAAATGTTGAGACAAAATTTATGTTAAAATATTAAATTGCAAAAAAAACTTTTTTTTTAATTTTTTCTTTCATTAATAAAAGCCTAAAGAGAAAAGAAACATTTTAAATGAAATTGCGGAAAGAGATTAGTAAAAAATGCTCCTTCTACCGATAACTTTGAACATGTTTTTAAATTTCATACAAATTAATAGACGAAACTATAATTTTATTATAAAATATGATTCTGAATATCATTTCAACAGGTAGGGGACGGTGGGGAGATGTGAACCATGGGGAATGTGAACACCGTCAATTCCCACCAAACTGTGAATGATAAAAATGTGGTAATTACTGTTAAATGTTTCTACTTTCTCTTTAGCAAATGTTTCATTAACTCATGTTCTTCGCGTTTAGGTAAATACCGAATAAATATACCAAGCAAAAAGTTTTTTTTACTCAATTGTATTTGTGGTATGTGGAGTCCCGTTATGTAGCTGATTTCAAAGAAAATTACTGCAAAACATTCCTTGAACAATTGGTTTTCATCGACAAAAATTTTTTGAATGAACCTTTAGTGTGTCGATGGAAATACGTATTTTTCGAAGATATGTAAAGTGGGGAGTTGTGAATCACAATTAGTGGGGGAATTCTGAACCATACATTTCAGTGGATTATAGATTTTTTTTAAAGAATAGTATCATAATTTGAAAAAACATGAATGACTCATGCATATCATGATATAAAAAGAATTAACTTTATGCGAAGAACAGGATTCTGCCACAATTTTAATCTCCCCGTACCGCAACCGTGAATTTAGGTGGCTTTTCCATCTCATCTTTAGATCAGAAATATCTTAAAATTAATGTTCTAGAGCCCTAATAAAAATAAACCACAAAAATATTCCATTTGATTTCTTCTACTTTTTGCGATGATTCGCAGCTCCCCCCAAACAAAAAAGACGATTCCACGCATTTGGCCACATCTTGAAGAAGATAATGATTATTTTAAATTGTTTCAGCCTGTGGATGCATTAAGGTATCCTTTACGAATACCAGGTCAAATTTCGAAAATCGACCAATGTTTATGGTAGTTATGCCCCGAAAACAAAACTATGTTCACAAGTCCCCACCGTCCCCTACAATTAATTCGAAAACTTATGCCGTTTTCATAAGTTATTCGTGTTTCTCCATCATTGACCATCAAAAGTGAAATGTTTATCGTTCTAAACATGAAAAGGATTTTTTTCCATGTATTTGGATCATGGAGATGTTAAAAATAAGAAAGTTTTCCTAACAACAACTTCTAACATATTTTAATAATCCATACTATTTTCATTTAAAAATACTATTTTACTATGGAATATGATAAATGGCATTTCAAATCAAAATGCTCATAACAAAAAAAAATCAAAAAGTTTGTTCCATACTATGTTGCGTTTCGGCTTCGCCTCATCAGAAACCGACACTAACACATTGTCGGAATAGATTAGCGCCGGCTTGACGCAAATCCCTTAAAACTAAAACACACTATGTGTTTCAATCAAACGACTGATCAAACGTGATGTCCCGTTCGAGCAGAAGTTCTGTTTATGCCGATGAGACACAAGTGAAGCCGAAACTTGTCTTGGCTTAGCAGGCCTATGCGAAAGCACTATGCTATATTTCACCCTAAGGAGGAAAATTTGGTAAAAACCAAAATTTCTCACTAGGGTGAAAATTTGTTGGTAAAAACCAGTCTTTATACAGGAGGGCACAAATCCCTGCCTTGGCCTGCTAAGCCAAGACAAGTTTCGGCTTCACTTGTGTCTCATCGGCATAAACAGAACTTCTGCTCGAACGGGACATCACGTTTGATCAGTCGTTTGATTGAAACACATAGTGTGTTTTAGTTTTAAGGGATTTGCGTCAAGCCGGCGCTAATCTATTCCGACAATGTGTTAGTGTCGGTTTCTGATGAGGCGAAGCCGAAACGCAACATAGTATGAAATAAGGATTTGTGCCCTCCTGTACAAAGACTGGTTTTTACCAACAAATTTTCACCCTAGTGAGAAATTTTGGTTTTTACCAAATTTTCCTCCTTAGGGTGAAATATAGCATAGTGCAAAAAGTTTGTAGTATTCAAGGTATTTTAAATTTTGTTTCAACAAAAACAATTATTTTGTTTGATTACTAGGAGATTGCAAAAAAAGTATCTTTGAAATCTCAAAGGCTCCTTCTTTCATATTGTGACAAACATCAAAGTAAGCTTTGATGCCAAATTTCACATCATTTCGATAATTTTATGGGTTTTTCATTGAAAAACCCCGAGGCAGTTCTAGCAGAAGAGCAGGCAACTAGACGTGTTTCATTACCACTTCTGCTAGAAACTGCAAAACCAGTGCAATCCACTGCCCCGGTGTTTTTCAATGAAAAACGACAGTAGAACCGCGCCCACTTCACTTGAAGTTTTTAATATTGGCATTATGGGAAAATATTTGGAAAATATATATAAAATGCCATAAATTTTGAAGCGCCGCTCGAAAAATCACGATATATACCTTTTTGTAAAGAAAAAATTCAATTACAGCATCCTTGTTTCCCAAAAAAATAGGGAAAGCTGGAGCTTTGGGGCAACTTGTCCCAAAAATTCTCCATTCTTAATAATCATTCTGCTCTATGCTGCAAAACAGACATTTTTTGCAGTTTCTCTAATGTGAAAAATCTCAGAACTCAAACGGTACCTTTTGCCACCTTTGTCAGAATTCGAGAAGTTGGGCTTCTAGGGCCTTTTGTCATTCATATCAAATTTAATCATTTTCTCGTGCATATATCTCTGTTATTCTACAATCAATTTTTATTAAAAGTACCTTGTTAAACGTGGAAAAATGTCAGAAACAAAATAGAAATAGACTCGTTGCCGGTATAATTCAGAAACATTGGATTTTTTAACATTTCGTCAAGAACCCTCAACTTTTTCATTAAATGCCCTAACACCTCAACTTCCCATGTTTTCCCAGAAATAAAACATTTGCCACGTGATTCCTAAACATTTTTACCCTGAAAATAGTAAACGAAATAATAATTTATTTGAATTGAAATGAGCTAATTTAACGATAAAATGTGGAATTGAGACTGAATGTCACAAAATCTAATGTAGGGTAAACAGGTCTCATACGCCCCCCTTAAGCAAAAATAGCTATATTTCACCATTCGACGCTATGATCTTCTCACTAATTACTCTAATTTATTGTTATATTAGTTAGAAATTAGTATCCGTTTAATTTTTGCCTTTCTCATATAGAAAGGTTATGCAATCACTCTGAAAAACGTCAACCTAATCCCGGCCCGAAGGGCCGAGTGTCATATCCCATTCGCCTCAGTTCGTCGAGATCGGAAAAAGTCTGTATGTGTGTGTGTGTATGTGTGTGTGTATGTATGTGCGTATGTGTCAAATAATGTCACTCATTTTTCTCAGAGATGGCTGGACCGATTTGCCCAAACTTAGTCTCAAATGAAAGGTGCAACCTTCCCATCGGCTGCTATTGAATTTTGGATCGATCGGAATTCTGGTTCCGGAATTACGGGTTTCAGAGTGCGGCCACACAGAAATTTCTCATAAAAACTATAGGAAAAATTAAAAATAGAATTTTTATTTTTGATGCTAAATGTATTCAAGGTGCATAAAACGTCGAGATTTGATGTAAACACGAAAAAAATTTGACGAAGGTTCACTTTTTTGGATTTTGCACATTTTTGCCTTTCTCATATAGAAAGGTTATGCAATCACTCTGAAAAACGTCAACCTAATTTTTTTTTCGACTCGCATAAGGTTTCTGGATTTTAACAGGGGCGTAGTTGATGGTTTACGGAGAGGGGTTACACCCCCCCCCCCTCTACTGTTCACTCCCCTCCTTTAAAAATCTCCTTAAATCACCCCTCAGACCACCACCTCATACCCCTCCCTTTCAACCTCATCATCTTTAAACCACCACTATATTACAAAGCATACCAATTTGAGCTGGGGAGTTGTTCGTTCATGGGACTTTCGCCCTCCTCACATACCCATCCCCGCATGACAAAATGAGTTAGCAAGCAGATAACATTGATCTAATGCTGATTAGGCTAATGGAGTATGATATTTTTTTGTTTCAAGTGTTTCACCGTCGACACGTAGCTCATCAAGTTCGTGGCTGGCATGCCATTGTGTATAAGTGCAAAGTGTACTAAGAATGTAATGGACATTTCCGCAATTATGTTGAACATAAATAGCCTCCGTGCCATAGTTTAGAGAAATGAGAAAGGCACAATTGCACCGCTAGGTGGATTAAAACAGGTTTTTATTAAAAACATCCTGATACAAGTACTATTAAACATTTTTCAAAGATGCCTAAATTCTAGTTTTTTTTCACCCAGGGCAAAATGCCCCCGGTGAAAGTGTAATATGCCCCATAACAAGAGGACGGCATGCCCCACAGCAATCGGAAGGTATGCCCCACAACAATGAGTGGGGCGTTTTGGCCGGTGGTAAGCTGTTGTGAATACATGAATAATTGTACACACACCTAGTTTTAAGCCAAGCTAAAAACTAAGATAGTAACTATAATATTCTAGTAAACTACTTGAAATAGTTCTATCGAATCCGACTGTTTCTAATTGGGTGTAATGCTATTGGAAAAAGTGGGAGCTTACATCAAAGTAGCTCTTTTGAATCTTTTGTGTATATTGTTGTTTTGCAACCTATTAAAAATACTAAACTAACTTAGTACGTTGATTTCATGAAACGATACTGTTATCAGTCATTTTCACTTTTTAGATAATTCTGGAATCCTGGAAATCGAAGAGGGACATTTTGCCCCGTGGGGCGTATTATACCCTTTTACCCTATATACATTTTATTGATGGCAAATCTACTTCTATTTTGTTCCTTAAAATTTTCACGTTTAACGAAGTACATTTAATTAAATTTGATTGAAAAATATTAGAAATATATGCACGAGAAAATGATAAAATATGAATCACGAAATCCGTATTCTGATAAAACTCACAAAAGTTCCGTTCGGCTTCTTGGACTTTTTTACATTATATTAACAGCAAAATATGTATGATTCGGAAGGAAAGGAATAGGGGATTTTTGGGACATAATGGCCCAAAAAGCCCAACTTCCTGTACCTTGCAAGAAACAAACATTTTCATTGAAATGCTAAGAATATTTCTTTCAAAAAAGGTATAAACTGTAAATTTACTTCAAAAGTTATAAGATTTAACATATTCTTTCCTCATTTTCTCTCATAGTATTAATGTCAAAAACTTCAAGCGAAGTGGGCAGGGGTCTAAAATGGTCAAAATTATGTGAAATTTGGCATATGAGTTTGAGTTGACATTTGTCACAATATGAAAGGGGGGTGGGGGGGGTCTTTGAGATCTCGATTGTTCATGATGCCCTATTGATTACGTCATTTTCATAAGTTATTCGCGTTTTCCAAAGTGCTCATAAAATTTACTGTAACTTTTCTTTTGACATCAAGGCGATATTGTAAACTATTTAACAGTTACATGAAAACAATAAAAAATATTAAATTATATAGTTTAATCATCAGACCATATGGAATCATATTTAGGTTGTGTTCGTGTGGCATTCAAATGGTTTACAACATCGCCTTGATGTTAAAGGGAAAGTCGTAGGAAATTACATTAGCATTTTGAAAAACCAATTGTTATTGGTGGAGAAACGCGAATAACTTATAAAAATGACATAATTAATCATTGTTTTTATTAAAACATTTTTTTTTGATATCTCGAAAACTACCACATTTTCGAAATTTTTTGCTATGAGCGCTTTGATTTGAAAAGGCGTTTAGAATCATATTTAAAAAGAAAATTGTAATTTTGATTGCAAATAGTATGAATTTTAAAAATATGTTAAAATTAAAATTTGTTAAGAAAACTTTTCTATTGAAGGCTCCGTGATCCAAGTACACTAAAAAGTTTTTTACGCCTTTAAAACGATAAACATCTGATTGTGGATAATTTATGATGCAGAAACGCGAATAACTTATAAAAAGGGCAAAATTTAAGAAATAAATTACATTCCTTGGAACAAAATTCCAAATATCTCGATTATTGCCTTTTGGAGGATTTTTGTTAAATGCATTTTGATTTTAAATGCTATTTACAATCATGTCCTGTAATAAAATTACAGTTTTATCTGTCAATTAGTGTAAAATTTCAAAACATGTAAAGTTTTATAAGGAATTTTTTTAATGATAATGTTTCTTTTCCTTCTAGGTTTTTGTTGACAAAATATAAAAAAATAAAAAATGTTTTTTTTACAATTTTTACATTTTTCTCAGTGTGTATTTTTTTGGGCAGAAGTATCCATTCTTTGTAACTCTTTTCGAGATAGTTTTGCAGTATAAAGTAAGGTAATCGAAGAAACTTTTTTTAAAAGTAATGCACACGAAAATGTCTACACCCTTTTGAAAAATTGTTCTTATATCAAAATTTTATAATTGCCAAAGAAAATCATAGACATTCATAAACCGGACACAACCGCAAAGTTGTGTTCGAATCGGCGATGGACAAATTTTGTGGTCAGTCGGTTTCTAATAGAATCTCTTAGAAATCAAGGAACATATTTCTTGTTCTTCATATCGGATTGTTTATAAAATACGCAATAATAAAGATCAGGGTTTTAATTCTGCCAATATACTTCTAACTATAGAATATATTACAAAGTTGTATCTAATGAAAAAACAAAGCAATAATATGTATTTTAGCATTTAAATGTTTAATCTTTTCGATTGACACAACATGTTTTTTATTCATTTTAATTGGTGAAAAAAACTAAAACGAATTATCATAAATATGTTAAATCAATAGTGCAATACTTTTAAGTTAGACCCATTTTAAGACAAACATGTCCACCACAAAAATGATTTTCCCCCAATATGATCCTCTATCACCCCTCGCAAGATTCTTAACCACTAACCCAACAACCTGTATATCGATAGAACTTTACTTTCTAAATGTAACAATAAATATTTTCATGCCTTAAAATTTCAGAATAATTTTTAATTGATTTTCTACGAAAATGTAAACAGTTCCTCGTTTGATACTATAGGTTTTACTTGACAATGGTATCTACCATAGAGATTGGCAGGATTCGGTTAATTAAATTTCATAAAATTTATACCTTTGTTTATTATGTTACGTACAAAATAATAATAAAAATAAAGTTCGATTATCTTTATCGTCAGCTGCCTCTAATAAGACCAAAAACAGCACGTGGCTTGATGATCTAATTAAAGTATCTATCTGCTGTGATAACACAGTTCGATAAGTTACATGTTGGCACCTGCGAGCGTGTACGCTATTCAAAATATTTCGCAACACCTGGTTTGGTGTTTTTTAGACATATGAAACTTTGTGCATTTTTTTAGACATATGAAACTTTGTACCGGGCACAAAGAAACCCCTCAGAGCTTTGTCCTCATTTCAAGTCCAAGTAAGTCAAAAGCTGAAAATTCTAGGACAAAGAACTTGTTATCGAAGCTCCAGGACACATATACAGGTCCTATGTCAACGTGACTGTTAGTAGCTACATCTTGTACAGTGTATATAAATATGTAGCCAGAATCGATAGAAGTAAGAGAGAAGCGAAAGGACCTCCTCTTCGCCATTTAGATGCTGCGCTGGGTGGTAGCCCAAAAAAAGAACCAAACCAGGGCACGTTACACAGCCACGTTTTCTTGCGCTACTTTTTTCTGCTTGAGGTACGACCCGTCCCGACCGTAATGGCATTGTGTGTGTGAATGTATTTGAACGGAATTCGGAGGATGGCAAAAAACGCACCGATAAATGAAACAAATGAATGGTCTCATCTTGACTTTAGCATCTACAGAACAGACTGTATTCTTTTTCGCTAAACAACGATGTTCGGTTTCAATCCCCCTCAACGACGGGGCAGTCCAGGTCCAGCTGGAAGGAAAACATGCAATCACCAGAGATTCGGAAATTACGCTGAATAGTGGCGAAGCGGATGCAGCTTTAAAATATTGATGATGTTAATATATTCCTATAGCTGGCTGGAGCTAATGTATTAGTGATGTACAGTCTACAGCTGCTCGGCAGAAAGGTCTAAACGTGTCAGTCTGATCCAAGTATTAGCACATAGTCACGCGCGTAAATCGAATGCCTCGTTCGTCATGGGTACAAAGAGACCGATTACGATGCAGCAGCTTATATTGCTTCGTGATATGCATACCAGCTAACTCGGGTGTATTAATTATTGAATTCGTCCCTCGCTATCGGTAGCCCCAGTTATGAACATCATCGGGGAACAATTCACATTCGAAGTTATGGTTGCGTTGTTACTTAATTTAATTTTTTTTCCGCAAACAGACCCATTGAAAACAACTTTGCACAGTCATTTTGCTCGGTTTTGAAAGGGTTAAATAGCCTTCATGCTTCTCTGCGCGGGATGCGACACTCGCATGGTCTTGGAGTCTCGACAGCAGACTGGTTTGTCATTGTATCAATTTCTAGATCGAAATAGATTGCCATCGCCGGTAGGTGTGTGTGTATGTATGCCTGGAATCGATCCAACTCGTCTTAATGGGACCAAATGAAACTTGAAATATAACCCACGTCAGATTGCATAATTAAACCACGATAAACAACGTTTGTTTTTAACGGTTATCGATACTGTTCGATTGTGTAGATAGATTATTTAAGAAAATATAGGATTTCTAGACTCTAATACTGACTCTAAAGGGATCTTTACACGCGCAATAAAAGTGTCATTACTAAGTAATCACATTACTGGAATTGTATGGAAATTCCATCATTACTCACCTAACACGATCATTAAAAGTGACACTACAACTCAGTAATGACATTACTAGCGCCTCGTGTAAGGGGCCCTTAACTTGAATCTAGTAATATTAAAAATAGAATCTGTGTCAAACGCACAATAATGTAGGGTAGCCCGGGGCTGGTTGGCGGAATCTCTTTTTTCGTTTCTATTAGACATTAAGCGCTATCTCTTGGTATGTACCTCAAGTAATGCGAGACCCATTATCCAATGTGTTTTTGTTGCAAAACATTTTGTTTTGCAGAAGTTGCGGGCGATATTGTGTTTTCGACCATACCAAGAAATTTTTTTAAAATTTTAAGCCCTTTCTGTTATTTAGGGTCTTTTCCAATCTATTTATCGAAAAATTATATTTTTCGATAGTGCGTGAAAATAGCTTTATGTATCTGTATAGATATTACAACTTTTCATGAATGAAAGTTATTTTTTAAATGGTTTTTTATAAAATATGCAGTTGGGGTAAGTTGGCGGTAATGCAAGCGGGGCAAGTTGGCGGTACTATTTACAGGGCAAAAAATAGCCATCAAAAATTTATATCTGGAATTCACTTCAAAGTAAGAAAATCTCTTTCTGGGGTATCTCGTCGATGCAGGGGATATTTATTTCGGTCAATTTCCTGAATAATTTCTACAATTTGCTTTCGGTCAATTTCCTGAATAATTTCTACAATTTGAATAATTTCTACAATTTGCTTTTTGCTAAGTACGCGTCGAAGTCAAAAAGACGGAGTATTCAGACTGAAATATAATAGCAAATGTCGGCTAATATACAGTTTTCTTGAAAAGACATTCAGCACGTTCCATAAGGACATTATGGGGCATTATCGAACGAGAAACTTTTTTTTGACCACTCTAATACACACACAGACATTTACCGACCTCTAAGAACTGAGTCGAATGGTACATGACATGATGGGTTCCGGTTGTCGATGTTTAGAGTGATTGCTTAACTTTTTTATGAGAAAGCAAGAAGGTTCAGGTGTATATCTGAATTTATTGTGTGATCGCACTTTTCAACTCATAACTCCAGAACCAGAAATTCGATCAAGTGAAATTCAATAATAGTTGAGAGGGGTGGGGTTACATCGTAAAAAAAACACGTTTTTGCGATTTTTCTAGAAATTTGGGTGAAGCGAATTGATCGAAACTTTTGTACATTATACTGCATCATTTCAATAACATTCTGTAATTTTTCCATGCAAAAATATCGACAAGTGGCTCGGTGAAGAGGCATTTTGTGGAACGTCTCTGGAAAACACGATTTGCTGTGTTTACTCATAAAATGGTGGAAAAGCTGCTTTTCAAGAAAAATTCCGCTATTTTATGAGTATAAAGCCCCCTTAATTGAAAAATTATCGCGAGAACTCAACGAAGGGGTTAGATATTTTTCACATAGAATGTGTATGCAAAGTTTGAAATAAATCGATTAAGTAGTTTTTGAATGGCAGTTACCACCACAAATCGCGTTTTTTTCCAAACATTCCACAAAAAGCTTCGTCACCGAGTCACTTGTCGATATTTTTACATGGAAAAGTCACAGAATGTTATTGAAATGATGCAGTATAATGTAAAAAAGTTTCGATCAATTTGTTTCACCCAAATCTCTAAAAAATAAATCAACTACTATTGAATTTCACTTGATTCAATTTCTGGTTCCGGAGTTATGAGTTGAAAAGTGCGATCACACATTAAATTCAGATATACACCTGAACCTTCTTGCTTTCTCATAAAAAAGTTATGCAATCATTCTATAAATCAACAATCGGAACCCATCATGTCGTGTACTATTCGACTCAGTTCTTCGAGGTCGGTAAATGTCTGTGTGTGTATTAGAGTGGTTAACCTCCTTAATCACGTAACACTCGACCAGAAAAGCCAAGGGCCATCGTGAGTTCTCATAAGTGTACCTAGAAGTAGACGCTTTTTGGAGGCATTCTTCCAAGTACACCTGCCCATTGACCGTTCCGCTTGTCACGAATGGGGCGCTCCGCATTCCACATAAGCAAATTGCCTGCCAAATCACACATTTTTAACAAACTTAGACATTTTCTGCTTTCCAGTATCCTCAAGAATGTCGAACTTATGACGAGTTGTAAAGAAAACGAAACTGCCGTAAATTTGCTTTTACATAAGTCTCGTTATCCATGACAAGATGATACGGTTTCATCAACAGTTGAGTGTAGAGCGCACCGTAGAACAGTGCTGATCTCGTGAACCAATCGCATGTTCGCGTCCTAACAAGGATAGGATGATACTAATCGTCATGCAATAATCATGTACAATTCTTATTCTGCACGGTGTGGCCTGTGACGATAAACATTAAGCCATTCTACGTGAATTTCCCCTTTCGATTGTGAGAGACGATTCGAATGACGTGAGGTTAGGTTAGGATTAGTAGGTAAGATCAAGAATACTCGTCTTACGGACTAATAAAGGTGCAATTATGTGCTATCAAAAGGTCAATTTCCGTAACGGAATGCAGTGCCAAGCCTTTGGCATGTTTTTTTTGAGACGCATTTTTCAATAATATTGATCTCTCAATTGAACTGTACTCGATAAATTATTAGAGCATAATTCTATTTATTAACGAAATGGATTGGCAACCAAAACTTATTCGGAATGAGGCAGTAATCTTAGAGAAATATACATATTGTTCATTTAATTATTTCTTCGCCCTTTGCTCAAGTTTCCTTCGGGTGTGCTCATTATGCCCTGTTCATTCTGCAGTTTCTTTGCTCTGTCAGCCATGCATTGTGAAGTATTAAATTCCTTTTGAATTCTACACGAAGACCAACTTTTAGGCAAAGTTGTGAGAATTCGAAATTTCTCATTAATATCATCGCACTTAGCAAACTTGTCCTTTAGTTGGATGAGGATTTCATCGGCACCATTCAAAGGTGTAGGATTGTCGGGAGTGATGTCTGATTCTACGCTGACGTCTGATTCTGCGCTGAAATCCGATTCTGCGTCAATATTCATTTCTTCTGTACTGGTATTTAATTCTGTTTTGATTTTGGATTCGACAGATGTAAATGATTCTGTGAATACAAGATTAAAAATGCAAATCAATTATAGCACGCAAACGGGTCTAAAATTATCATACTTATATCAATGTAATGAAATTCGGGTTTTCTTGAATCGTTTCGTGGGTTCGCATTATACAATTTGTTGCGGCATTTTTGACATGCGTAGGGTAAGCTATCATCTACTCTAATGTTTAGCTGTGCTGCCTGTTCCTTTAGGAGCGGAGTAATGTTTCTCGTTTTTGATCGTAGTACCCACATAGCGCAAATCGCACATTTTTGTTTCATTGTCGAGAATGCGATCTAAATGATTATTAACATATGATCGACGGCTTCGATGAAATTTCCTTTTTCTTTGCCAAGCATTGCTGCTGAAAATAGTAGAAAGTACTAAGTGAGGATTGCCTTTTATTTCCACAAGGATATTTTATTAAACATACAGATAGGCCAGTCGTTCCCCAGTTTATCTCAGTCTCTTTATTCATCCTACCCGTACTAAAACATTAGTTAAAGCTGTGTCAGCTAGCTCTGTTCGTCTGGTTGAAGAGTTCGTAGGTACGAAGACAGAGTTATTGACAGCAGCATAAGCGCAGTCCATTGATTCTAATCCTATAGTGACCAATGAAACAGCATGACACTGCAATGAGATGAATAAGAGACCATATATCTTACGTATTGCATGGATGACCTACCGATTTCTCCAGCATCTGTTCCGTTCTTAAGAAACTATATCTTTATATACTATATTTTTCTATGAATTAGCCATGAATTACGTCGAGTAAAAAGCCTAGTTTGGCCTTTTACGGATGTGTAGAACTATTTCATTTATTACGCGGCGTATAATGGATGGAAAGAATATTACAAATGTCCTGAGAATTGTGTAATACTTCTCTTTGAGCGCAACGAAAACTCATGTCCTAGTGTATTGTCATTAAAAATGTCTAACAGATACATCCTAAAATTTGAATTTTTTGTAAGCACAACTAAGCCAGATAGTGGTTCAAATTCAACCGCATATATGCGAAAATGGAATGAACCTTTCGAATAAAATAAGGACTTCGTTAAACCATTAATATTCAACCAACTACATACAGTAGGAAATATATTCATTACTACTATTACCCAAACAACCCAAATTAACTCTATATCCACGATACCAACTGACTAGTCCCGAGTGATGGCCCGGGGAGTAAAGACAGAAGTTCTGGTTCCCTGACGAACGCTTGTGTTTTAGCTAAGGAACCAAACGCCTGCCACTATGCAATATTTAAAACTCGAACTAAATTTAAGTGAGGTCTTGCCTTAATGCAGAAATTGGTTCAATCAAATTTTTCCCTTTTGGGAATAAATATTGCGAATAGTGCATCTTGCATTGGCTTGCTAAACCGAACGAAGTTTCGATTTCACCAATTTTCATCAGATTAACAGAACTCCTATTCTTGCCGGACATCACGCTTGACTAGGGGTTTTCTCAGGAGTACAAATTGTGTCTCCGTTTTTGAAGCTTGCGTAAACCCAACGCTAGCTAAGTCGTGGCACTAATTTAGCGTCGGATTCTGATGAGACGAAGTCGAAACGCAAATTCCTAACTAATCAAACCAGAGTTCCGAATTGATCTTACTTTTAATATTGTTCATAACTTAAATCTATAGGGAATACAGACAGTTTATACACAGACTAGCGAAATGTCAAAAATTGCAGCCAAACGGACTGTCAAAAAGTGCAGCCAAACGAGGTTGATGGTTTTGAGAGGGGAAGTACAAGAGGAAGCTCCTGCAAAGCTTATGGGAGCTTCCGTGATGCCAGTTTACATTCATGGTTGCTAGTTTTACTGTTTTTCTCTCCGCTAGTCTGTTATATAAACTGTCTGTAATAGGGAAGATCTCATGTTGTTGGCCGCTGCTAAAATCGGTCACAAAAGCGCGTAACACCCAAAATAAGCACCGTTCTATGTATTCTGAACATTTTTACGTACTGTTACTGTCCAACCCATCTGCGTCTGGTCGTCAATAGATATGCTTGGACTCGTGACTCTAAAGGCATACAGCTATTTCGGAGCAATAAGGAAAAGTGGGAGTGTATTATAAGCGTCACCATACGCAATTAAAAAAAATGCTTTGAGCGACTGGTTATTTTCATGCATAGAAAAAAGTAGGGCACACAACTTTACTACCGTGATTGGTATCTGCTAGCATCATAATAAACTGACAGGGTGCGACGAAAATGTTTTATTTCGACTAGAATACTGGTACCTGATTGAATGCGGGGGACACAATATACAATCAAGACCAAACGATTTCTCCATATAAGCGTGCGTACAAAAATCGTTTCGTTTCGAGATGCGTAAAATCGCTATTTGTTCGCGAATGGGCTTTAGTCATATAATAATGGCTTGATTGCTTTTGTCCTTGATCCTTCAAGAGTTAATAATTTAGGTGTGCGACGATGGTTTAAAGTAAATCCGGTTTAAGAGCTAAGACAAGTAATTGCCCCCGGTAGAAGTGTTAAATCTTTGACAAAAATAGACCTAATCATTCATATTCAAATCTCACAAACAACTGACACGCAACAGAAATTGTCTTTGTTTACTCGCGCACAAATCTGGGAAGTTTCCAATGCATACCAAGAATGCAGTACACGTACATGCACCCAACACCATCCGTGCAAGTAAAAGTAAATTGATTTTCGCTTCGCACTTCCTGGTCTACATACCTACTCCTAAGGAGTGGTAGTTTAAGGCCAGTATTATACCGTGAACCCCTAGCAAAACGGCCGAACATCCGCCACTCGGCGGTAAAACGTGTTTGTAACGCTTTAATGAACAGTAAACAGTGCGCGATATGCAAACACGAGCAGCTCAGCTATTAAAACGGGTGCCGTATGGAGAACTCGCGGATGCCGTATACTTTGGTGTGACGGAGTACCAATACAGCCAATAGCTACTAGATACAGCTAAATAAATACATAACCACACAATCAGCTGGCACGATTCGCACGTCACCCGATCGCGGATCGAAGTGCGCGTGATGACCGGAGATACAAAATAACTCGGTGTTTGTGAGTGGGTGGATGCACGGAATGGCATCAAAAGCTCGTTTTTTTCTGCAACAATCCGTGGTAGGCATCATAAGTGAAGAGCGCTCACGGACATGGCCAATGTTGGGGCCATTGGTTTGGGGCAAAAAAAAACCGATGTCTGCATTTTGCCATAAGGAAGTGCGATAGTCTGCCAGCTGACATCAGCTTTTGTTGCGAACGCTTCATTAAGGAATGTGCCAGATGGTTACTTTACCAATGGTAGGTATGTAATTTGATCAATTTTAATTAAACGGTAGGTAACAACATTTTCTTTGTTCACTGTCTCTCCCGTGAATAACTTCATCGTTTGTTAGACATTTGTCAACTATTTGCATATTATATTAGTCACAACCATCACAATTAGAACCGTATTTTACATGTTTGAAATGTTTTATGATAGCACCGTCATAAATCGAAAGAAAAACATAATCAAAAAGAAGATTTCATTATAATTATTACTTAAGTCCTGTTGAAAATGTATTCCGGAATTGATTGAAAACAATACAATGCAATCACCATTTTTTTCTTGTTTACGGCAAGCCCGGATTTTTTGGTTTGAAAATGAATTGAACAAATATCAAGCGAAGATAATTTTGCTGTACTAAATAGAGTATGGAACCCGGGAATTTATTCCCGGGGAATCTTAGAATTGACGCATTTACCAGGATTCCCGAATCCCGGCAATTCTATTTACTAATTCAAGAGATTCTGTAAATCCCAGGAAGTTTTTGATTTTATTTAAAAAAACTTCACTTTTGTCATAAGAAATCCCGAAAGGAAGGGTTTCTAACGAATGCCATGTATGCATTATATTAGCACGTTATTATGGCGACGATTACCGAAACAAAAATAGAAACAGAATATTTTTAAACGAGTAAAAACCAACTCAAAAGTTTGTTAAACATTTGCTGAATTAGTTACGGAATTTGCGTTTCGACTTTGTCTCATTAGAATCCGGCACTAGCTTAGTGACTGGACTACGCTAGTGCCGGATTGACGCAAGCTCGAAAAAATGGAAACACTATTTCTAATTAAGCTGATGAGAACTAATGAAATCAACACTTGGATTGGCTTAGCACGCGAATGCAATATTTTTTTTTCTTCCCCTGAGGAGAAAATTGTCTAAATACACCTTTGCGCGCGAAGGGCGCGAACCCTATAGCTAAATTAGTTATGGAATTTGCCTTACGACATCGTCTCATCCGAATCCGACACTAACTTAGTGATAAAAACAGTACCAGCAGTGATGAATACAATTAATTTCAATTTTGTTGTCATGCTGTTTTTCGATATATTTAGCCCTGTCACTCCCGATAAAATGGTCATCTTCACAAAACATTGATTGTAAAATTACGACTAAAGCTTTTGAATGTGAATCTTCCTTTTCTCGCGCGACATCATTATGTAGAGACCCTAGAGGTGTATAAACAATAGTTCACGCACCACTTCAGTAAGCAATGTTTCGGTGTTGGATGAGGTCAAAATGCGGCCGTCAACCAAAACAGAGCGCAGTGCTTACCTTCTCTGGAAGTACATATTCAAATAAGAAAGTAGAGACACAAACTGGCTTCGAGCGAGGCGAAGCAAGTCATTAGCAAATGCTCCAGCTAAGGATGTTAACTTCTATCGGATTTGCCCAGAAACCTCCTGCCAAAAAATGAATATGTCAGTACATTTGAAGTGCGCTAATATGCGCACCATTGATGGTTGTTTAAACTAACAATTTTTTTTTTCTTTGCATCTTGGTAGTTTTTATTCATATTTGTCCATTTTTAGTACATTTTCTTAGAGTGCCGTGCCGACAACCGACCATGTTTTTCAAAATGGCAAAAAATGATTATTTCACTAAATTTTTAAACAACATTTTCTAATTGAAGGAATTAATAGAATTCCTTCTACTTTTTGTTTCTTTGACACGGCTCAATGCGTTAGCATAACTGAGCCGTGGGTCTTTCACGATTTTCACGTGTAAAAATAAAAATTAGTTTTCAAACTGCCCGTCCATCGGATCTTGATAATGCAGCTTATTGCTGCGTGTTGAGATCCTCTTTCTTGGCGGTGAAACATTAGTTGCGTTGCCTGCCGCAACCTGGGGGTCATTCGGTCCGCCTCCTCTAGCGTTTTATCTTGTGTTTACGGGTCGCTGTTGTTAATCCGTCTTCATCAGGATTTGATTCGTTATTAATGGCGTTGGTTTGGAGACAGTTCGTGTAATCGTTGTTACTTCGATGTCGGCAATTGCGGTCTGTTTAGCGGAACTGCGTCCGTTCGTCGTTGAGTTAGTGTGCCCGGTCCTGGTCATCTGTTACGACCAGGAATTTCCTTAGCAGTCTCTGCGCAAGGTTCTCCGTGGTGCAACGACTGTTCACGATATGGGTACGTAGGAATGACTGTTGTTCGCTGAGTATATGCAATACGTTGGACTGATTTGCATTGCATGGTCAAGTAGGAGGGGATAGGTTCTGTCCGACGCATTCTCACAACACGAACATCGTTGCGAAGTGCTCGGAAGAAATTCCTCTAACGGATTCCACTTCTCCGTATTTTGACAGAAATTATTTGATATCGGCGGGATAAGTGCGCGGTGCCAGGTCATGTAACTTTACCTCAATATTGTCATTATCTATATGTGTTGGGATACTGTATAAAATGGCATTACAAACTGCATTATCAAACTGTTCTGCGAAGCAAAGGATTCTGCTTGAGTAATGTTTTTGAGAATAACCAGTACCTCATGGCGTAGTTGGTCCACTAGGAAGTTGACAACAGTCCATTATCTTTCTCCTGATAAAACCAGCCTAGAGGCCGTTTGGCATGCAGTGGGTTGAAGTATCTCAGCAAAGATTTAATACACTGGGTTTCAGATACCATGTCGTAAAAGGCGACAGGAGGCGAAAACAGGAGTCCTCGAGTAGAAGTGTTTCTCCTTGCAGAGTACTGAATGATTGGGATGATTAAAATATGCCAGTCGCGCACGTGTTGTGGGTATTATCCTTGCTGTGTTAAGCGAATCTCTAACACAATGGACTTTTGTTTCTTCGCAAATGGTGGGTTTCAAATGATGGTTATGTCACCAATGGAAAGAAAAGCTTCCATAGGTTCAAGAACCGTATTTCCATGACGAATACTTTTATGTTGGAAAGTTACTTAACCCCGTCCTCGTAGCTTATAACAAAAAGGCATAACAGGGCCACGTGAAATGCCTCGTGTAAACTTGTGAATAGTGCTGTTGACGCATATCTTTTATCCGACCTCACAACTCGTGATATTTGTGCTGTCACAATCAGTTGATAACATAAACAAGAAATTCGTCTATTGTTCGGCATATTTGTTGCATCATGAATCATATCCCTTCTGATGATTTTAAAAGAGTTATACCATACTGTGGCAGAAATGGGCTTCCGCTCATAATCGACAGTGATGCAAATACCCACCACATAATTTGGGGCAGCTCAGATAGCTCAATTTGAGCTGCTTTGATTTGATGTACAACTAGCACAGCACAAATTTGCATATACTTAATGTAGGAAATCATCCAACATTTGCACGATCTGACAGAGAAGAGGTGTTAGATGTAACTCTCTGCTCTGACGATTTTACGCATGAGTTGGCAATCTGGTCCGTACCCAACGAGCTCGACCCGTCGTTGGCTGATCATAAGTACATAATAATATAATACAATTTTGAAGTAAAAATTGGATTTGATTGTGTGGACTTTGCTAGATTGTAAATTCCCATACTTTTTGATTAAATTTGATCCTTTTCGGATTTTCGATGAATCGAAAATTGAGTCACTTCGAACAACATCAGGTGTTAATACTGGCAGTTATGAAAAGCGTGCTCCTTCCAATTCCTTAAAAATGGAAAAAAATTGATGCTTCGGATCATTGTATAGAATCTTCGAGTCTTAATACTTATTGAGTGCAAGAAAGATTGGAGAAAGGTCACTGCGCTGAAGGATGATCTGATGAAAGATCTTCACGGGTGTCGCTTTTCGATCCCTCCTAACTTATTCATTTCCAGTTTCAGTGGGATAGGGGACTTCCGTTTTATTGTCAAATCATATAGCCTTCACCAGAATAAGGTGTCCGTTTACATTCCGCGGAATCACAAGGAATGTTTTAAGAATACACCGATGTTTTGATGAGACTAGATTTCCATAATACTGGTTCACGAGCAGTTTGCTGGGAAGTTCTGAGAATCAAGTCGATTACAGAGAAAATACAGCAGTATTTTTGCAGTATCGACGACCGTTCTCCGGAATTTTTAGCTAAAAAGGGTTATAAACTGACCTATGGCTTCCAAAAAGTCACCTCGAAACGTAATCGGTTTAAGCCGAAATTGAATGACAATATCTCTTCGCAGGTGTTATCGTTCTGTTATCTCAATATTCCGTCGGGGGTGTTGATATATCCATTCATCGAGACGTGACTTTATTCGCTTGGAAGTGAAAATACTTCCGTATTGCCTATTTTATCTGTGTCGTTATTTTCCTTATCCCTAACTTTACCACTTCTCCAAACCTTCCCATTAGGGAAATGATGAAAACGCAAATCATGGCAAGGTACAAATCTCCGATCAACATGGGGAACGCTTTTGAGCCATTTGAACCAGTCGCTACTGATTCGTGAGCTTCCTATGACAAGGAAGTGACACTTATCTATAATTTTTTGGAACCCTTCCTGGAAATGCGCGGGAATGCTTAGATTGGACTCTGTCGATATTCTACTTAGAATTTCGATGTAATCCTTCTCAGTTTTTATGCTATTTTCAAGTTAACTTGCTCCATCAGAACCCTGATAAAGACACCATGAATATTCTGAGTAGTATTCCACGAGTTAGATAAAGATTAAATTCTGATCAGGTTTTCATCGCAATATTGAAGTGATAGTGGCAGAATTGTGAGCAAGATTCCGCCAAAATACTAAACAAGTATCCAACAGAATTTCGAGCAGGATTTTCGTCAGCATGTTTGACTGAAGTTCATTAAAAACGTGATTCTATCGGAATTCTTAGCAAATTATAATTTTCAACAGAATAGATTGTGAGATGTGTTCCGCTGAAAATTCTGACAAGCTTTTTTCAGAATCCTGCTAAGGATTGTACCAGAATCTATCGGAATCCTGAGCAGTATACCATACGACTCATGAATAGGATTCCACAACAATCTTGAAATGAATGTCAATAGAATCCTGAAAGAAATTTTAAGAGGAATTTCATCGAAATTCAAAACAGAAAAAAGGAGAAAGATTGCAGCGGAATGCTAACAAAAATTCTATCAGAACCCCAATCAGAATTCTGGAAAATAGTCAAGCGAAGAATTATATCAGAATCCTAAACAGAGATCCATCAAAATTCGGTGAAGCATATCATCGGACTTCTAAGAATGTATAAGAGACACACTTCAGATTGACGGTCAAATGTCACCATGTGTGCGGACTAGATTGAAATCGTCGTACATCGAGGATTCCAGAGGAGTGCATTGTGGATTGAGCGCGAGACACGTAGATCCTGGCACTTCTGCAAACAGGTGAGCGTAAGCCGGATTCCGACTGTCTGACGGTTTTGCTTGACCGGAAAGTACAACAAGCGCTGAAGCGGAAGACAAGGAGTCGAAATCCTTCCGCGCCTTGGGCCAGGAGATCGGTGCGGTTGACCAGACGGTCTTTTCGACGGCTATGGTCAATGTTCCAGTTAACTTCCGTTCCGTGAGACAGGGAACGAAGTCATTTTGTGAAATCATGAATTGATACAGGAATCAATTGAGAATTATTTTGCTTTGATATCTTTTATCGTTTTCCCCATACTTCCGAAAATTGTCTTTTTTGTACTGCAAGCGTTACAAGAAGCTAACGAACATGCTCGCCGTAATCGACGTTATTGTGATTTTTTATATTCAGAAAAACGAAAATTTCAGTTATGTGGGATACTACTTTTGGTACGTTATTCGTAGATCAACGAACTAGTTGGATATCTTTCGACAATATAGTCCGTCGCATGATGTGGACGGCTTTCGTTGCCAACTGTTTGGAGTGTCCCCCTCTCCCGATGCAACTAAGTACGGTTTTCTAGCTATTTCCAAAACGCAATATGAAAATGTTACATATAATATGAAACCCGAATGAAATTGAACTGCAAAAACTGATTCAATTAAAACATTTTTGAATTCAAACTCAAAATTTGATCTCAATCGTAATCAATTTATAGACCTAAGTTTGCCTTTCGTTTTAATATTTAAGGTTACCAAAAAGCCATACAATGAGTTTTTTCTCAATGTAAAATTTTGGGACTCAAATCAACGATTGCCAAAATTAACCTGAACATGATTTAAGCTCAGAAATAAGTAGAATAAATTTGTTTTGGGAACGTTATATTTTGCACATATGTATAATTACAGCCATAACAATCAAAATATTTCACACCTGCAAGTACCCTTGATCGCACGAATTGCCAGTTTATTAACACCAGCGGAATCTGTTGTCGCATTTATTTCAATTCCGCATGAGTACGTCATTTATTATTGTACTTTTTCTCGAATAAAGCAGGATGCTGAATATACAATGTACTGATACGACAGAAAGGAAACAGACATCGTATCTTGTCAATGAATTTCACATTTGACGTTGTCCAGTGTACGTAATTTTATAGCAGACTACTGAAATATCCGGCTGTCTTCTCAAGCCCAATTCTCAATGAACAAACCATACAACTGACTGCTCCAATATAGATAATTAAAAACAATGCTAATGAAGGTAAATTGGCAGCGCTGGAGGAACCAATTGATGTTTCCCAAATATTCACACATTTTTTGGACTGAGAAACTTTTTGCAATTCATTCAATAGCTGAATCATACTAGTAGTCAGCAAAGGTACCATTTGAATCAGAAGAAAATGGGTTCCCAACGTTTTTCTGAGATTAGGAACCAACACCTTTTATATGTGCTTTGTACAATATTTATTAATGTTTCTAGGATATTTGGAAATTAATTCAGCATAGTGGAAAATGTAAGACAACTGCCGAGACGTCTAGCCATTCATGACAAGTCTTTTACATCAGAGACTTGTCCGGCTAATCTGGCACATCTAATCGCTTCAAGTTGGGGGCATCCCTTCTAGTCCAACACTAACCAGTCTTAAAGTCCCAGGAGCTGCCGCGGTTTCATTCGATTAATTAGGTGCTGTCACAACTCTCAATATAGGGACTATTTTACAGTAATATTCTTGATTTTCCACTGAAGAACTAGACTCAGTAGATTTACTTCCATCTTAGTTCAAATATGGGTAAACATGTGATATTAAATGCAATTTGATAACGCAAATTCCCCCAGAAAGGTCCTTACAAATTGCTGAATTGTATCAAGGTTTGGTCGCTTAAACTGGATAACATCTCACATTTTTACAACATAAGTTGATTTCTAAATCAGGGCCATGGTCTTTTTATTCCATCGATCACTGCCAATATATTTTCAATCCAAACCACGCGCATCTCCAGGAGTATTGAAATTCAATACTAAACTCTCTCTTTCTGCCAGTTGCCAGTCGCTGTAACAGCACATCGATACCCCTCTGCATATGTGTCAAGGTATGCGAAACGAAACTAAGCACAGTAGCTGTTATTTCATATGAGCCTCGATCCCAAACATACCTCTACCTTAAAGGTGGGGTAACCACGCTAAAACGAATCGGTCGAACTAGCCTAGCTTCCACAGCTTCACTTTTCCTTCGGTAATCATTTTAACGGTTGGTTTATTACACATCTCTTCGAGGCAATCAGCCAGCCGTATGTTTTCGCTTTTTCATCGCCGCCATACTCCTTCTTCTCTTCTGAGACTGAAGATTAGGAAATATTTCCCGTTTCCCACAAACGGTTCTCATCATCAGCGCGGCGCGGTTTGCTGCTTTCACTTGTTTGATGATGCGTCTCATTCACTGCCACTGGAAAGGCAAAGAGAGTTAGAGAGAGAGAGAGCGAGATCGGATGATCACTTCATTTCTTCAACCATAGCTTTTAGCTGCACAAGCTAGCTGATCGAGTTGGACTTTGGAGCGTCGCACTCCAGCTAACACACAGCAGCCTTACCTTACATGATTATTATTTTTCGTGGTCCACTTTTAGTTACATCGTTGCTTAGTACTCCTACTCTTCGTATTATGAAACCTTCGGCTTCGATAGGGTTTCCGCGCGATGTTTTCCGCGGCAACAACGCTCGCAGCAGCTCATGCAATCAACAGGGTTGGGATGTCTCACCATCTTTTGCCCTGTTCGTGTATTGCGCGGATGTTGCTGTTTACTATCGTTGGTTGTTTTCGTTTACTAGTGTGACCTACTTACGGTCTAAAACATTTTATGCGAGCAGGCACAAGCGCAACCGAAACGCAAAGCGGATTTAGATCCCAGTCTTCGCTTCGCGAAATAAAATTAGGTTGTGGTGTGCGTTTGTGCCGTTTTATAGTGTGTTTCAATTGATCGTCTTTTGTACAGCTACAATCTACATGTATCGCATCGGAATCTTTGACAACCTAACCGATGATAGCGGCAGAAAATGCGGGACCGGAGGTCTGAACACGATTAAGAATTTGAATTCTTTGCTGTTTTGTTAAACGATCTGGACTACATACACTGCATGCAAAAGGCACCTAACTGAATCGTCAAGTAAAATGCTGCTGCCAAAACTAGTACATATGGGGAATAGCTCACTACATCTTTTTATGATATAGGTGATGAGATCTACAATGCTATGTCGCTATCTATAAGGTGACGATTTTTGAGAATATTCGTGAAGAGAAAAAAAAAACTAGTTTGGCAAGCGATTTGTAGATGTTGCATACAAAGAAGTACATGTCTCCACAAGCGACTACTACCATTCGATTGGTTGGGTTTAAAAGGCTCTGTGGATTTCGTAAACAGCATCCAGAACTGTCGTTGCTTTTTTCTGAAACGATATCGTCAGCTCAAGCGAAATGGTTTGGATTTTTTTTCTTAGCATTTTGGAAAGTTTTATCCTCGGGAAAATGTACCACCCAGTTATATTGAGAATTTCGGTTGTGTCCGTCAAATTATGTTTAAGTCAAATTATTTTTAAGTTCAAAACATAAAATACACATCACCTGAAGGAACCTAAGGGTTAATGTTGATGTTTCCCCGCGCTGTTTGGAGTGCATTGAACGTAGGTGACATCATCGGACTATATTGAGCAATCCCACAAAGATTGACCCGATTGTGTTATAAATCGTGAACGACTGTCTTCGATTAAGATGAAACTTTTTACCTTTCGCCTGTATTAAAGACGCTGAATCTCTGATATACATACGTGCCATCTGAATTCTTTGTTTACCATTTATCTGTCAGTGTTATTCCAATTGAGCACAAGGCCAATCAATGACCCCTGATGTTCCTCGGATTGAGAGCTTTTGACAGGTCTCGTACTCGATTGGAATGACGCTGACAGGTAAATGGTAAACAACCGATTGAGATGGCGAGTTTTTACTCAAAGATTTAGCGTCGTAAACCTGTATCAAAGACTATAAATATTTTCCATTGGCAACCATACCATTTCTGACTCAAGAGCATTTTGTTCGAAAGAGCGTACGAGTTTTGCACGAACGACTTAAAAAAAATGTTGTTTGGGAACCGTCATTTTTATTCATTACCAAGAATGTGTTACACGAAATTAATACAGGTCGGACTCGGTTATCCGGGGATTCGACTACAGTAAACTTCGATATAACGTACATCTCGGTTTAAAAATTATGCGCTATATCGAATTGTACGTTATATCGAATCATGCAAAATTCTCACAGAATTGTTGTTCATGATACTTTATTTTATAGAATTTTGATAACACGTAACTAATTATTAAAATATAACCAACCTAGTAGTGTGAAACAACTTTTCACGTAAGAAAATTATAGTGGTTCCATAAACAAGATGCCACAATTAATTTAAATTTATTGAAAAAATTCTTAATTTGACTCCTTTCCTAATTATTGTCATTCGTCATAATTATTCTGTCTGGGCTTGTAAAGTGTTTTTAATATTCCCACCGTTTGCGCCTCATCCAATAAAAGCAATCTATGGACTTTAATCGTAAGAATAGACTATAAAGGTCCACTTGTTCAAGAATTTCGGAAAATATATTTCAGTCCGCTAACCGGTTTCCTAAATACTACAAACCGGTCGCAAAACGTGCACAGTTGTCCGTGTAACTACAAATATGATCTCTCACTCTTCTTTATTTGATGTGACACATAATAGGACTTGAAAACAATCTTCGATTATTATCTCCGGATTCAGAGGTCTCAGAAACCAGCAGTAAAATTTTGATAAATATCACTGGATTCCTCGTAGATTGTCAAGGGGTGCATCACATGATGGTAACATAAATGCAAAACAGACGAAACAATCATGAGTCCAGGGAACTGAATTCAGGAATATCCGAAATCGGAGTTAAATGTGTCTGCATTACTTTCAATATGATTCGTAGATCATATGGTTGATGTAATTTAATTATCCAAATGTCGAGAATGATAATAAGAATCTCCGAAGAACCGAATTCGGGAGTTTCAGGAAGCGATTGTATCTGATTATTATCAAATATGATTGCATTTGACATGCTATTTTTTTATGGCACACCATGGAAGTTAAACATTGTCATTCGACCCAGAAAATCAGATTCTGCAGTCCCCAACCAACAATGGTCACTTCAATATAATTAATTTTAGTTTTCAGTTAGAAGTTACTGATTTTGTATTACTTATTAAGATAAATGGTAGGTTTTAATAAATTACGATCATACGCAAATGAAATTGAAAAAATCGCTCTCGTAGACTTCAATTATGTAGACAATTGCTACACACTCAATTCGGCTCGGAAATTTAGAAACTGATATCTCAGTAAAGTGAGATTTTTTAGCGTATTTTCGGTGGAATATTTTTTGAGCTTCAGCTATGAAACGTCACTTTTACTGAGTTCTCAGCCAAAAAATTGTTTACTGAGCTGTTGAGATTTCAGTAAAAGATGCGAAAAAATCTTAGATTCAGCAGAAAAAATTATGTGTGTAACATGCTCATTAGAAGCCCAATTAGTACATTTCAAGATTTTGTGTAACATATTGAATTCTTAAAATAATCTAGGATTAACCTCCTCAAATTTTGGCCTACCTCAAAAATAACTTATACATGGGTTATTCCGGTAGTGACCAAAAACCCCAAAACTTAGAATCAATCTTTACTGACTGAAACTTTTTTAACGGCAGTGCTGCCAAATATGCAATTTCTTAGTTTTAAGCTAAAAGTACAATTTTCTCATAATACAACATCGGTTACTGCCGGCCTTTTTTGACACATAAAATGTCATTATACCTACTTTGCTGGGCAGGTTTCTTGCACACTCTTGGAATAATGATGACATGCTTCGCAGGATTCTGTTTGGGCACTTTCCAGGATTCTGATCGAAGTTTTCTTAGCATTCCAATGGAATCTATTTCAGAATATCGATTAGATCCTTGCCCTTATATCTTCGGTTTTTTTCTCTAAATTTTGATGCAGGATTCTAGAGGAAAGATTCTTAGATGTCTGCTGGAATCGTTCTCAAAATAGAATTCTGCGAAGATTATGATTGATTAAAGATGCTGATATTATGTTCCTATTTTCAATGAAATCCGGTGAAAAGGTCTGATAAATATCCTGCTCTGAGTTCCAGTGGGCTTTGAACCAATATTGCTCTACTCTCACATTTTCTTCTTCAACAATTGATTTCTGCTCAAAAGAAAAAAGGTAGAAAAAAGGTTATCAAGAAAGGGCTAACAAATTTCTGATAATAGACCCGGCAGCCACTGGAGGCGATTTCAATTCTTGGGTAGCTAAGGAAAAATGGATGTTAGGCTATAAATGTAAACAGGGCGCCAGGAGTAAACTTCTAGCTGAGGCTGCCAAGAAACTATCATCTACGTAACCTTCGCTAGTTCTTCGATGGTGAAAAACATGAGTGGGAGAGTTTGCGAAGACAACATGCTTAGTGATCACGGGACAATCCGGAAAGATCTTGATCAACTAAATGATGCTACAAGGACAAGAACCGCGATTTTTTCGCGCGCACCAACCAACTTAAAAATACAAACCCAACTCAAAATTCAAATCACACTTTGAAATTGTGAAAAAAAAAATCAATTAGGGTCAAAATAGGCACATTTACATTTACCATCATAGGAAAATTTACCTTGATCATTTTATTTCCAATTATTTCGTGAATTAATTCGTAAAAAAAGCAAAATAAAAGTTTGACTCGATTATCCGGATGAGTCGGGTATCCGCGGTAATTTTTTAAAATCCCTGGATAATCGAATCCGACCTGGAAAACCACTTAATAGAAAGTTGTGTATGCTTGAAATGATAGTCAATTATTGCCACAAATGAAGTTATATCTGTTACGCTTTGATGGTTTTTTTTTAATTTGCTTAAATCGGACGGTCATGAACCAGAACCTAGAAGTACAGTATAAATATTTTGGAAGATGTATTAGGTTTAACTTGAGTGTTTCTGCTAAAATATATTATCATTAACTTCCAAATCGTTTTTTCCCCTCCACCATGATTGATACGTATTTGAGAGGTTACACCACTGCAGAATTTAAAAGAATCGAATTTTCTTATTGGTCTAAAATGTGCTTTTTCAATTCTGCCGCGACACCGCTTATATGTATACCCCGAGCGTACTGAAAATTTTAACCGTGTTTTTCTCAAAATCACATTTTTTAAACATTTGACAAGATCTCGATTCACTCCTTTATTGCGCCTAGAAAAATTTCTGAAATATTCCTATTTTTCGGGTTCTACAGTGGTGTAACCCCTTAAGAACAAACATCAAAGAATTATATCAAACCACTAGATATAAAAACACACAACTGTCCACCTCATCATGCTTATGCTATCAATCTGTAGATGTAGCAGCAGGTAATTGGGTCATTGGGTCATATGCTGCTTTCGATTTTTTTTTCCGATGCAGCTAACATTAAAGATACATAACTTTCCATCTTTTCTTTAAAAATTGAATTGTTACGACCACACCTTTCATAGAACTACCTTGATCCCTATCCTTTTGCTGGGTTAACTTAGAGTCTGTGGTATTATAGTCCCGTACAGAGGAATGCACAACGCTGCCTAAAATGATGCCCTCTTCTTTGTTCCTGTCACCCACAGTTTTTGCTGTAACTTTGAGTGATTTCAACCGAGTTACACAGTGGAGCGAATTGCAAACCTACTGTTTCGTAGCTTATAAAACTTGATTCATAATACTATTCCATGTAATTTATTTTACATTGTTACAAAAAAGTATAATAAACTGAATACAGCGGCTTGTTTTGGCGATTGAAATATTTCACCATGATACTATTTTTCTCAACACCAATACTTTTTTTGCATGTTCTCCGAAAGAAGAATGGTTGTTTATTTTACACGATAGGTAGCCATCTGACTGTTCGATAGGTAAATTTGGCTTCACTCTGTGCGAACCTTTATAACATAAACAACACCTTTGGGTTAACTGTCAGTAATGCTAAACCGTGTGGCCAAATTCACTGTCGAGGAAGATCGATAGTATCAAACGAACACATCCTCGTACATTTTCTTAGATAATCAATTTAAAATCTTTCTGCAGGGTTAAAGATTGATCCTATATATTTTTATATTTAGAAAGATGAGCTCTATCGGTTTATGAAATAAAAAGAGTATTTCTTCATTTAATGACCCAATTGAGCTTTGCAGCAGAATGCCAAGCGGTGTATGCAGGTAACTGGCATACCTATCTCTACATACAGAGTTTGACAATAGGCAACATCGCTTTTCCACCGATCGATGGGGGTCAGTTTGACAACGTCAAAATCGCTTAAAATGTCATCAACAAACAATAGTAGCAGTAAACAAAATAAAACAATGAACACTTTAACTGATTTGATGTAAACTAAAGTGCCCCTCGTTCGTATTTTAAATTAATTTCGTTCATTTTGTTACAAGCAAAGTTCGGCCTTTTCTCATTTTTCATCGCGCGCAAAAGAATCAGGATGCTCGTTTGGATGTTCATGTTTACTTCAAAGGCCCCGGACGCGATGCTTATTTTGAAAGTATAAAACTAATACACTCAAAAGTGGCAAATGTTCCCACCTTTCTTTCGCTCATCTTGCCCCTGGATATCGTTTCAAGGTGTTAATATACACTAAGCAAAATTTACTTTGAATTTCCATAAAAACGTCTTATGACTTTCAGACATAAGGATTTTAAATGGATTTTATAAGTTTGTCTTATGATTTGGAGGGGAAATTTTCCAAATCCATCTCTTATTATTTTCATAAGACAGTCTTAAGAAATTTATGAAAATGTCCGAATGAACGCCATAGGTGCCCATTTATGAAAATTGCTGATATTTATAAGCAAAAAATATAGTGGAAACAATGATTTCCATAGAACAGTCTTATGAAATTCATTACAATATTCGAATGAATGTCATAAGTTTTTTATGGATATTATTGTACCTTTATATAAAAAATAGAACATGGCTGACATTTCTCGAGCATCTTTAGTAGACAAAAAATCAACAGTAAAAATCAACCTTTAGAGGATATTAGGTTTTACACCAACCGACATAACCCCAAAATGAGCCGGATGAACTTCGCTTGACAATTTTCGGTGGTTTGTTTACATGGGAGTACGTGAGTTTGAAATTAAAAGATAGGAACCCGTTGCACTCGAACTCATGCAACTGACAAAGTAAACAAACCACCGAGAATTGTAAAACATGAACGTCATTCATAATGAGTTCATTAGTGTGGTCATCTTGTTGAACTAAATTCGGGACAAATGAACCGCCAAGTGTAGATCCCTTCAGAAGATTGAAGAGAAAACTCATTAAATGGTAAAATTTGTACATAATGAGCAACGCTTCGTCAATATTTCGTGGGAAACTGGGCTTAGACAACTGAATGATAATGATTGTTACTTCTCAATTGATTTTGATAATCATAAAATACGCGTCAGACACTAATTATATGCACAACTTATTTCATTTCAAATAATCGGATATCTTCTGTAAAAATCATAACCATGTAAACTGATTTAATGCTCACAGTAATTTATTCAATAACATAAAAAACAATTATTTAAAATTTTGTAGCAATTTGACAAAAATCTCACTTCTTTTGTTTCAAACAGCGGTAATCAAAAAGTGCTGGCCTGAAACTATTAGCTCCTGGTTGGCCGTGCAGGCCAGTACTGAATTCATAAGAAACAATTATGAACTTTTCACAAAAGTGACGTTTACGAAAAACAAAATACAATTTTATAGAATCAATAACAAATTTCATATGGGTTTCATAAGAAAAACTTATGAAATTCTTAAACGCATATATTGGAGGGAAGTCATAAGACTGTTTTATGAAATACATTATTTGTACGTCTATGGAGTGCATGAATAAAGATAAATGAATTCATAAGCCTGCCTATGACATTCTAAAGCGTTCAATGGCATCGTCAGAAGGCTGGTTCATATGTCGAGACTTATGAAATTCTCAGATGCTTTTTGCTCGGTGTATGACGGGTGGGATAATTTGAATAGTGAAATAGAAATACCTACAAGTGACGTCACGTGTTATGGTTTTCTATTGGGATAACATATAAATTTAACGATTTCGATTATGTAAAATGATGGGATCATGGGTACACGACTGCATTTTCCAGTAAAATCAGGTAAACTTTGTTTAACGATTTATGATCACAAATGTTATTAATAATAACTTATTATAACGATTAAGCTACTGAAAGGTTGCTTTTTTCGCGTGGGGAAATCAGTTATTGAGGATGTGACGTCACATCTTTTTGGCGTTCATTCACCAACACATTCAAAAATGAGCAATGTTCCCATCCTTTCTTTATCGTTCTGATACCACATCACCTTTACTCTTAAACATATTGATTATAGTATTTAGTCTGTACAAAAAAAAATTGATGAGACGATCAAACAGCTAATATTACTTAGTTATCGAAAACTAGTGCCCAACGACTAGCGATTTAAACTACCCTGTTCCCATTCAACTTGCACTTATTACTCTTTCAAAATAACGTCGAAGATAATTTTGCCTCCAAGCAATATGTATGCTTTTATCAAACTATTGAAAAAGGTATACGATCGTATGTCTCTTTCGCATGTTTCTTCAGATTTATTACCCTCTGTCCCAATTTGATACACACTCAGCGAAGTTCGAGGGAAAGCAAATGAAAAGGGAGCGCAGACGCAGGTACAGGGAAGGAGGAACGGAACTGCCTGGCAAAGTACTGTACACCATTTTATCGATCGATTTTTGAGATTCTCGCCCCCGATGGACAGGAATGCTGCGCTTGATTCACAAATTACGATCGAAGGGTTGTCCTGATTCACAAATCTACAAGCTCCGGATCTGTCCACGGAAACTCCCAACGAAAATCCCGTTTTTTCTCAGAAATTCAATCGAATCAATTCCGCTACAGCAGTCGCCACCATTTTTACGTTATCCACCTCACCTTGCACTGTTCAGCTTTACTTTGAAGTTCTTCGGTTGCTCTGCTCTGCACTTCGATGCAACTTCTGGTGAAACACTTCCGGAAAGATCGAAACTCAAAAATCACCCGAATTAATTTTGAAACACTTCTCTTTAACCCTAATTATACTGCCTGCCTAATGGATTTCTCGAGCTTTCTCGCGTGCGTTTGTCTCACCACGGTGGAACTTCTTATGTGTCTGACAGTCGCACTCTGACTCACGTCACGGAGAATCTCGACGTCGTTGTTCCGTTCGCTTATTGCCAGTTTGCTATACATTGGTATATATTTACCGTTGGCTGTGTGGTAGTCCAGTGATCATTCGTCAGTGTTGCCAGTTGGCAAAGTAGTTCGATGCAAGACGTAAAGTATCCCTATAAAAATCGTCCTGATTTTCCGACTGACAATTGCGTCGGAACAACCGTCCAACTATGAAAATTTATTATTATTCGGTCGACTATTGTTTCACCTATTCTTACAAAAATTTATCTTGGGCATCTGCTGACCTAACAACCGATTAAATATGACCAACTAAATTCGTTGCAACCGGTCTATTTCATCAAATTCGTTGATCGATGAAAAACGTATGAAAATATGGGTTTTTACGCGCATTCGATGTTTGCTTCCAACAAAACATCCATGCAACAGAGAACATTAGATGCAAATTCATAGTGATCTAGCCATAGCCCAAATAAACCAACTGAGAATGAAACAGACTTTGAGAGTCGAACAATAGTTTAAGATCAACGATCTTCTGAAATCGGTATATTTCAATGAATTAAATTAAATTCCTTAGTTAGTAGTTTAAAACTGTAACCAGATTTACATGGATTAAATTTTGCGATAATATGGTTACGAAAATCCGACAATACCAACTTAATCGGTTAACTAAAGCCCATAGATTGTAATTTACAATCGGTAAACTCACTGTTTTTCGAAATTGACATTTTTATTTCGAAAAATCGATTTTTGCATCCGGTTTTTTTTTTGGTTCGATGTTTGACATCGATTTTATTGGTTCAGAGAATTTCCATTCAAAACAACGTGATTTTTTCACAATCGATCTTCTTACCCCTAAAAATTGATTTTCATGATTTTTTCATCCAATCTTCCCCGGATCGATGTGAGACAATATCGATATTTTTGAATTTAAAAGATCTAGGCACCAAAATCGATTTAATGCCCATCAGAGAGAACAAAAATAATATAGGTAATTATTTTGTCTATGGTGGTCTGTAGAAGTAGAATGAAAATGTCGGTAGGTCTGGCCACCCTGAGTTCACCCATACACCTGTCCGAAGATTGGCACCTATACCGATAAAAAGTGGCATTCCTACGATGTGAATTCTTTTCACATCGCTTTCTCCCAAAAATGAAATAAAATAGCACAAAATAATTGAACATTATTAATATTTTTGCGATCTAACAGGTTTTAGGATAATATCACTTACTTGGAAAGTTTCTTCCTAAAACACCAAAAGTTCGATAGCTATTTTAGCCTGGGTTTCACCCGACACTTTTTAAACTTGATTTTAAAACCTTGAAGTCACACAGCACTTTACTTTGAACTTCGATGGCTGATTTCTTGAAACTTATAAAACACTATGAAACACACGATGCTGATGAGGTTTGTGTTGTAGAAAATCAACTGCGAGCATAAAATGTGACAGAGGTATATGTATGTGTGATAATGCTCCCAGTGCAAAACAAATGGGCGCGTCTGGGTGAACATATCAATGGTAGGACTTCAGTTTTCAAAAGCAGTGTCTGTCACATCATTTATGTATTTTTAAAACAATCTTTTTAGCACACTACACTGAAAATAATTAAATTCAATTTGTGAATCAAACTGGGATAGAAATTATAACAATACTAGGGGCAGATCACTCTGGGAATGTATAAAAAATTTGCATCAAATTAGAAAAAAATGCATTAAATTTCCATTTTTGCATCAACTTTGCGCTTCCTCGCAGTAAAGTTTGTTCAACAAACGTCCTACGCTGATCCACATTGGTAGACGTTTTGTTGCATATAGGCAGGGTGGCCAGATAGAATTCCTTAATATCGGTAGGGTCACTAAAAGTTTATCGGTAGTTATCGGTAGGCCGGATTGTTGTCCCAAAAACGTAATATTGACAGAGAATTGTAAGATACTGACAACACAGATCTCAGACCAAATCCAACCCAAAAAATGAATGTTGAGTAGGATGTGTCCAAAATCAACAAAAATCGGTAGTTTTCGGTAGGAATAACAAAATATCGGTAGTTTTGCCTTGTTCGTCTGTGAATCGGTAGGGAAGACCAAAATCGGTAGGACTACCGATAAATCGGTAGGTCTGGCCACCCTGCATATAGGGCAAATTTTTTGTAGGGTTTTGACGTCTTACACGCGACCCAAAATACATTGCACGCAACGCAAAACACATTGCACGCAACGCAAAGTACATAATGAATTTCAATTTGAATGGAAAGAAATCTCGACAAGCATATGATTACGACCTAGAAGCCAACTGTCAAAATCCATTTTGAATGGAAATTCCGGACAAACCGTTACACGCCAATCACTGATGTTGGTAATAAATGAAAGAGAAAAGTTTTCTCTTTCATACACTGTTGTGAACTGTGTTAGACTAGTAACGGTTTGTCTGGAAGTTCCATTCAAAGTGGATTTTGACAGTTGGCTTTTAGGCCGCAATCATATGTTTGTCGAGAAATGCATTTAATTTTTGATTTTAAAAATGCATCACAAGTGATCTGCCCCTAGTAACAATAGCATTATACCAGGGTCTTCCCTAATAAATATCACAGAGAACAGACGTCCACCTTCAGCATTCAACTTGTGTAAAATCTCTAACGGTTTCGAAGGTAGTTGGGATATCCAAACCAGGTGCGCTACTGTCGTCATGTTTTGTTGTGGCTGAGTTCGACAGAATTGACAGCGGTTATTCCTCTACCCAGTCAAACTAGTCCGGAACCGGTCCGGACTTCCAGCATGAATTCCAGCTCAAATGCATCAACCGATAGAGACGGAATCGGTTGTTTTCTTTGAGCAAGATTCCATACTGAATCCATTCAGGATTTTGAACCGGTTCCGGAATGGATTTGACGGATAGTTGGGATAGGTTGGTGTGGCGGCGCTAGTGTAATTCAAATGTTTACACACGTTTTTTAAATATTTTTGTTCGACCATGGATGCCTGTTCTCTGTGTAAATATCGTATAATTTAAGAGCCAACGACCTGTTTGGGTTTGACAATTCGCTGGACCGTGAGTTACTTATTGGCGAATCCACAATGAACCAAAAAATAAACGTTAAAGGAAACCCTAATAAAAACATGAACATGAACTTTAACCCATATAGTGCACTATATGGGATAAAGCTCGTGTATAATTTTTTTTATTAGGGTTGCCTCTAACGATTATTTTTTGGTTCATTGTGGATTCGCCAATAAGTAACTCACGGTCCAGCGAAATGTCAAACCCAATCATGACGTTTTGCTGCCATCAAAATACGGGTACTCATTTTTCTATCGATATATGGTTTCTAACGAAAAAAACAACTCAAAGGTCTCTAAGCAAACCAAAACAACTTCCCGGATTTACTTCGATCGATTCTATAAGGACACAGGTGAAAAGCCCAAATCGGCCAAGGCTTTAAGTGTTTCGTAGCAGGATTTGCATCTTATGTAACAAATATGCACAAAGTGATGCCCTAATTCCGAAGACCACTGTCTACAGCCATCACTTCGTCGAATTTTGCAAAATTTGTCCCACGGTACGAACTGAAATCCACTTATCAATACACCTAAGTCCAGCCAGTTCGCTAAAATGATTGATTGATTGCTGCCAGTATGCAAAATCCAAATATAGAAACCAATTGGTTCATTAAATGAGAAAAAAAATCTTTTTTTATTACGCACATCGATAAAACTGATTTTCGTGACTACAATATTTTTCCCAACTCAGGAAACGTGAAAATGACATTTAAATTTAAAATAAAGAAATATGTTGACAATCTTGATTTGACACTATCAGAAGCATTTGACATATCGAATTTCACGACAAATGATGCCCTATCAGAAAAAATGAATACATATTTTCCCGGTTTTCCCGCAGGGTTATTTTTATTTGACATAAACACAATCCAATGCATATAGTTTTTTTTCATTTTGGGTGTTGTCTTGATAGGCCAAATGTAAACAACCGCAGTTTTTCTATGTATGGTTGTCTATGTTTACATAAGATTTATTTAAAAAAAAAAAACAAAAAATCGTTTTTACGTATTACAACGAAATTTTTTTGAAACAAAAATTATTATAAGTATATTTGACCTAAAATTTATCGAATGGAACGGAAAACTATATATATTTTATTGACCCAATTGTAGATCCGAAAATAAACGTGTTTTATAACCTCCGGGACATTGTCATAAAGTCTAGGATTCAATCATTTATGAACTGTGAGCACCGCAGATCATGCAATATTAAGAGGCTGGGACATTACGACGCATAGGACATGTGAATGTTTCTACGATATATTACAGTCTGAGAATATTTTTTTAGGATTTTTGGACTACTTGTCTTTGTTTTGGAATTTTTGTTATTGAAAACCTTCCAAAACCTCTTCCAGTTTTCAGTAACTATCTCAAGTCATTTGAATTAATCCATATCTATATATATTTTTTTTAGTCTAACCCGTAATCTTGGCTACAGACTTGAACAATAATACATTATCGAACCAAGGGAAGAAATCTAACTCAGATGAGTCAATCGACGATGAAGGACTGGGGCGCAAGAACAACGGAAGGCTGAATCACACCCAGAATAAAACGACTGATGGTGTTTCGCCTAAATGCGTTTGTACAACTTTATGTATTTGAGATATTATTATAAAATATATAACCATTCTTGATTGCTTTCCTAGTTGGATGGAATCCTTCATCTCTTTTTAGTTCCAGTGCATTCAGATCGTTTGCTTCCTAAACGTGGTAGTACCTATAGACGGATTCAAGTTAGAATATGAACTATGATAACCATACAAAGCAATTACCTGTTTTTCCATAGCCCGTTTCAAAAATGTGAGCGCCTCCAACAAATTATGTTACTTTTTCACATAGGTTGCACCGAGCCACTCGAAATTTGCGAGTTTGTCCTTCCATCTCACGCATGGTAAACTGATAAGATGGTCCAAGCCCGACAGGCGTCATGCTACACCAGGATAGTTACCAATGAAAGACCCAAGCGGCTAAAGCTTTAATAAAACAAAGAACGAACCAGGATAGGTGTCATAGCCGTGGGACCAGTAAGAAATCAATTGCCGGAAACAGAGATGGATAGAAAATCACGCCCACTGCAGTACCGTCCCGGTCAAACCATTCGGAATCCTGAATGGAGTCAGTATGGATTCCAGCTCAAATGCAATAATCGATTCCGAAACCGATTGGGTCGGAATCGGTTGTTGCATTTGAGTGAGAATCCACACTGACTCCATTTAGAATTCCAAATCAGTTCCGGACTGATGCGAATGATACAAACTTTTATTCTGGAACTCTTTCTTCATATCACTCGTATTTTAGTAGCTACCCGAATAGAAATGCACAACAGTATTACAACATTTTTTATTGTTACATTAAAACGAAAAACAATGTTATTCTGGAAAATTTACAATGGAAATATAATCACATTTGTTGTTTCTACATCCAATTTCATTGTAAACCCGATTTTTACATGGAAAAAGGGGGGTCGTTAAGGGATGTAACAATGAAAAAATTGATCTTTTCTCATACATTCTGAAATCAAAACATCGATTTACATTGTTTTTCAGTTTTAGGTTTTGGAGGCATGAAGGACTGCATCATAAGTACACTGATGTTACAAGAAAAGTTGTTGTTAACAAATAAAACTGTTGTAAATTCAACTTTCTACGATCAATTTCGATATTAATTTCTGTTCGGTTACTTACCAGTAACGAGGTAAGCAGAGGAACAATTTTTATGTTGTGCGAAATACAAATTTCTTTTAATTTACACTATATTAAAGCCAAAACAAGAAATATACATTCATTCCATCCGGTCATAATCCAGAGATAGAATTTTGTTCGCCAAGTTTTTAGGACACCGTTCGAATTCAGGATTCCAACGTGAGAGAGATTTTAGTGTGATTTTCTCCTAGGGTTCAAATAGAGGTTAAGACCTGGGACGCGACATGCGAAGACGGTCTTCTTTGTCCCTCCCGATATTGATGTTATTTTACAGCGAAAACCCGCTTGCAAAATAATTTCAAGCAAATGTGGATGATAGTGCTTGTCCGATTCGGCATATATTTCAGCCGATGAGGTAAAGATTCGGTTCGCAATGACATACCATTGCCGGTTCGCGGTGACATTTACTTTTTTTCACTTTGCATGTCCCGTCCCAGGCTATTATTGTTTGTGGCACTAAAAACTGGATTCTAACCGCACTGCGCCCTTGTCACTCTTTCATTAAATTCTTCTCATAGACTGGTTAGTTCGACTGGTCTATCTATGAAAGTACCATCTCTATCACTGCAAATACATGTGTTTTGACAGCTCGCAGTTTTGAGATCACTCTCACTTTGAAAGTGCGGAGTCGAGGTTGGTGGGAAGTGCGCAATACTGTATAAACATTGTTCGTCGCATTGTTCTCGCAGTAGATTTATAATAAAATTTCATGTAACAATCAATTTAACTGTTCAGCAAAAAACTGATATAGTAAATTCACATTAAATTTTATTGTTTTTCTAATATTAAGATACATAACCACCCCCATTTTTCGCTGTAAAAGTCGTACTTTGAAATTTACTGTAGAAACGTTAAAGTTTGTTGTTTTTGTATTGTAGCAGAACACTAGAACTTACCATCAATTATTGTAAAGTTACTGTACTATCACAGTGAAAATCATGGTTTTGTTGGTGTACATTTTTATTCGGGTAGCCATGGCGAAATCAAAATTTCATTAGCCACCATGTCTGAGCAGAATGTAGGCAATGAGTGGATAGATCGAATATTAAGATTTCTGACAGCTCATTTACAATCACAGATGCAAACTCAAGTTAAAGGAAATTGGATTGTTTTCATCATAAAATTCCTAACCTCAATCGATTTCTGCAGTGCAAAATATTTTGTTTTCTTCACGAAATAATTCAGCGCATTTTTTTTAATGTATAAAATTTGCAGCAGAAGAAACGAGACAGATAGAAAAGCAAAAAAAAAGTAAAAGATCGATGCATAATTAAAATTTCTCAGTGTATATACCTTATGAAATGTTGACGTCAATTTGTGTCTTTTTGAAAAGTTGTCATATTTAACATAATATTATGTCACATGAACGTAGAAAACGCGCATATATAATTCCATTGAATCTGTCTTTTCGATTGGCTAATTCACGGTTATTATTTTTTGAAACAAGAAAAAGTAACTCATATAATATAGTGTAAAGTAACGGTTAGTAAAATTTAATACAACATAACTATTATTCCCTTTAAATTATTGAGCCAAGCCTTCCAAATTCACAAAGAACAATAGCATTCAGCATGCCGTGTGTCGTTCCCAACTGTGATCCTGTGGGACAAAGCTTTACATTACGCTTTCCTCGTAATCACTTACTGTTTGAGCGCTGGCGTCAGGCGATTGAACTGGGTACAGGTTCCACCGTTCCAGCGGATATCAATCACCCGGATGCGGAAATCTGCCAACAACATTTCTATGATACCGATCAGTACAGTGAACCGCATATTTTCCGAAACCGAAGGTATTTTATCATAATTTTTGTATTTGTTTATTAACAACTTTACGATAATCTGTCGACATATGCCTTAACTCAGGTCAAGGAAGCATTGTAAAGTTATCTATTTATATTATGCATCACGACGGAACAGGAAGCGGCCGAATAATCAATCGGCTGTAGTGCAGAATAAGAAGAAACAGGCTCGATTCATTTATTCTTATCTTTGCAGGTTTAATCGAATAGTACACCTGTCCAGCTGCAGATTATGCTTGCGTTTCAATTTTTCCGAGCGTGTTGCTCCTGATCTCCGTAGTCAGATCATAGGCAATGTTGCTGTCGAGGAGATTATAAAAGCTATCTTTGAAATTGATCTTGGTTATTCTGAATATTTTGATGGCATCTGCGAGGATTGTCTGGCCCGATTGGATATAGTGGTTGCTATTCGAAAACAGTTTATCGACAGTGAAAACAACTGGCGAATGGTGGAAAATTTTATAAGTGAAGAAAACCGACTGAGATATACAAAGGTGCTCATGACGGAGATAGAGACTAACGCTGCGACAACTTTCCAAGTATTGTCGGAAGAAATGATAGATATGAAAAATCCGTTGGAAAACGATATAATGGAGATAATTGAGACGGCTAGTATCGAGAACGAATCAGTAAAAACAGAAGAAACGATAGATATGAAAAATTCGTTGGAAAACGATGTAATGGAGATAATTGAAACGGTTAGTTTCGAGAATGAACCAGTAAAAACAGAGGAAATCTTTGAAAACACTGATAATTGTGTATGGAACACTAACGACCATGAATATTCATTAAGTAAAACAGATATGCCAGTAGAACCCATTGCTAAAAATGATGAACGGAGAAAATTAAAGTTGAAGATTGATCCAACTAACATACGTCGAAAAGTTCGAGGCAGGCCTAGTACTGGTCGAAAGAATAAAGTGATCCTTAAAGGTATGACGGATCGTAAGTGCTACATATGCGTCCGATTGTTTAAAAATCCCGAGGAACTACTTTCTCATATAATCGTGCACGTTGATCAAGACTTAACATGTAACGTGTGTCATGAGACGTGTCTCAATATCGCTAAATATAATCGCCATTTGGCAAAACATGATTCGGTGGAACGGCCATTCAAATGCGATTACTGCGAACTAAGATTCGCTAACGAAGTTGTGCAACGATTTCATGAAACTCGGAACCACGGTATTGACCATCCGGGAGTGCAGATAATATCGAAAAAGCGGAAAGATAAATATACTTGCCAACACTGCGGCAAGCAATGTGACTCGCTCGCATTTCTCAAGGAACATGAAGGTGCTCACAGCGGCATCAAACAGTACGAGTGCAAGATATGTGGGCGACTGTTTGCTAACAAAAACAATCTTGAAAGGCATAATCTGCTCCATACCTCTGAAATGCCATATAAATGCGAAATTTGTGGTAAAGGTTTCCGGCAGTCCCCTAGATACAAAGACCATCTCCGAGAGCATTCAGGCGAAACTCCATACGCCTGTGATGATTGTGGCCGTCAGTTTTCAACCACTACTCTTCTACGGAAGCACAAAGTTTCATTTCACTGTATGTACGTTCCGGTTACGAAGGTGAAGAAGTCAATAGTCAAGACAAGTAATACTCTACGCAATAATTGTCCGATCTGTCCAGAAACCTTCAAGCAGCACTCGCTGTTAGTTGATCATATTGACCTGCATCATCCAGATGAAGATATCAAGATCTTTCAGTGCACCATATGCGAGAAACGTTTCGTTTCGAGACAAGCGTACTATGTGCACTTTCGCAATCACGAGAAAAGATTCCAGTGCGAGTACTGCGAAAAAGCTTTCAGCAGCATTCAGACTCTAAAATTTCATCATGCCACCCACAGTGGCATTCGGGCGTATTCCTGCCAAACGTGCTCACGATCATTTGCACATCTTGCAAACCTAAAACGGCACGAACTGGTGCATCTGGGAATCAAACGACATGAGTGTGATATCTGCGGTAAGCGTTTTGTTCAGTCAAACCAGCTACATTCCCATCGAAGAACACACACCGGAGATAAACCGTACGAGTGTAAAAGCTGTGAGAAAAGATTTGCGGATATAAGTACGCTTAGAAAACACCGAAAAAATGTTTGCGTGGAATAAGGTGTCATTCAAAGCAAAGACTTGGCAACAATACTTTTGTAAAATTTTGACCTTGTTTCAGTACTTAGTGTACAGGACATGTGCATGGCTAGTATTACGATTCAACTGACACAGAGATTCGTTAGTATGTTTTGAACAATATTTAATTATATTGCACTTTATTGTTTTTTGAGGCCTCAAACTCGATGGGTAATTCGCCCTGATCAATTATATGTATATAATGTATTTGCGAAAAAATATAACTTTAGCAATGGCATGCGGAAAGTGTTTGAAAATGAATACCGATTCAAATTCACGTGCTTTACGATAGGCTCTGAGAATAAAATTTAATGTTTCCCGTGGAATAATTCCTATCTTTCAATGCATTAATCCATAGTCCTTTAATGTCTGTATTTCATTGAATGGTTTTGAAACATCAATTTCTTAACGAAAAATCAAACTCCAACTCCGTGCGAAATCGATATAGATCCTTCACAAAGGCGCCTAAGGCTGGATTTTCATAAACGATTATATTATGCCTCTGTGGGTGAATGGAGTACAGTGAGTCTGTACGACATGGCGCTGGGCCTGTGTTCGACTGGCACAGTCCATTCTCAATGATTCGGACGTCTTCATGGCTGATTGGTTGACGTGTACTCCTACTTACTAGTGGGTAGATCAATTCGTTTGGGTAGGGGGGCATTGGTTTCTGTTAGTTGCCGACTCTTTTAACCCTGGGTATGAGGCTAGTTCAGAAAAGGAGTGTAGGACTGGAACCTAAGAGATAGTTTAATCCTCAGGACTTGTTTTTATAATTATTTACCTCGACACAGACAATCAGAAATGTTGAGTAGCCTTCTCGGGTCGGTATGATCTATTTGAGTCGAATCAGATGGACATTCGGTTCAAGCAAAATTTATGGGGCATCGTGGGTAAATATTTCTCATCCTTTATGGGAAAAGATTCCTTTTGCTATACTTTAAAATGTAATTACCCGTCTAGCTATTCAGCATAAGGATAATAGAAATGAGTATTTGCCTGTTCCATATTCTAATATCTACGAGTATTGACTAGAACAGATAACTAGATGACCGAATTCCGTTATAGGATGACAGTGAAACAGCACAGTTGTAGGAAAAAGTATTTGCGAGTACACCTTTGTGCCTTTTAGCACCATAACTTCTTTAGACCCTTTCTCGTGCTATATAGCACCAGTTCCTCGTTGAACTCTCGACTTGTTCGCGAACTACACGGTCTACTTCCCGACGATAGACCTAGCTCACTCCGATGGAGAATTCCCCGGCGAGAGAAGTTCTCTTGAAACTGAGCCAACCAGCCATATGCCGAGTCTGTTCAGTGATACCGGTAAACTAGTGATCCGACAATCCCGACAGGTGGCGCATCATTCCAGTCTACTCAGCCTAGTCCCCGGCGGTGAACCTAGCTTACGCCGACGGAGAGTTCCGCGGCAAAAAAAGTTCTCCCGATACCGATTATTAATTGTGATGAAACAACCTCTTGAGCCCTTTGTCTCTCTGTCCGGTAACTTTTAGCACCACAACTTTTTTAAGCCCTTTGGTTCCCTTTTCGTGCCATTTAGCACCTTTTCCTCGATGAGCCATTCAACTCCCGATTTGTTCGCGAACTACTCGGTCTAGACTCCGACGGAGAATTCTCCAGCGAGAGAAGTTCCCCCGAAACCGATCCTATCAGCCTGATACCGAGTCAATTCGGCGATTCCAATGAAGCAGGCCGTCCGGTTCGCTTGTGCTTCAACGATCGGCGACTGATGGCGTCTCGTCGCGGTCTACTTATTCTAAACTCGGGCGGTGAATCTAGCTTACGCCGACGGAGAGTTCGACATGAGCCTACTCAACTAGACTTCAGCGGTGGATCTAACCTACTTCGGCGGATAATTTCCCGGCAGTGACTGCTCCTCTGAAACATTTACAATCTGTTCATCGCGCCATTTATGCTGTAAGTCGGTAATGATCTGCATCACCGCACAGTCAACCACGTTCCACGTGTTTATATCGCTTGTCATTCTGTAGACATTATCCGGGTTGATGTCCGGTCCTCCCGTTTCGAGCATCTCCCTGCACGTTGCATCGAGCCTCAGACATTCAGGAGTTGTGTCAGGTGGAAGTTCAATTCTCCGTGCTTTCTATTGACCCTCGTTGACAGGTTTGGGATGAGCCGGTAGGTTCCACTCTCCGCATTGTCCCATTCCTGCTGCCACCTCGCCATTGCATCAATTCTCACCTTCTTCCTCACGTTTCTGGTGTTCCTCCGATTGTAGCACTCGATTTCCTCCGCCATGGTAATGCAGATACAGCTCTTCCCGGCGACAACGTATACTGCCTCCGATGATATTGTTCTGTACACACTCGCGACTCTTATGGCCATCAGCCGGAACGTCCTGTTCAACTTTTCACGGTTTCGCTTGGTTTCCAGTGTCACACCCCAGGCAGGAACCCCTTAATGGCAGTATCGATAACGAAACACTAGATAGCGGACGCCTCGTGATCCTCGCTATTGCGTCTGTTGCTTTCGCCGACTTTTCGCAGGCGAATGCGACATGGTTATTTAAGTTCAACAGGTTGTCGATTTGCACTCCAATTTGCTTCAGTGCACACTTTAATGCAATCATATGCCCTCCGATGTCGATCTGCATCCGCTGAACCGCTTTGCAGTTGCTGAGCGACAACACCTCTGTCCTGTGGTGAGCTATCTGCAGCTTGACTCCGTTCATCCAGTTCTCGATCGCGTCTATTGTCTCCGTCATATACACCTCCACTAGAGTGGGACATGGTTATATGAAAAAAATAAAATTTGGCTCCGAGTAACTTTTTGGGTTCCATTTAGCTCCCAGAACAACTCTGCAAATTTTTAACTCGATCGGTGAAACTATATTTTTGCGCCCACGGTTTAAAGTTTACATGGGATTTTGTATGGGAAAATTGTCTTTTGCAAATTAATTCGTCCAAGAGTCGCCCGTTATCTCCTAAAAATAAACAGATGTCTGATTTTTTTAAGAAATTTGTCAAGGAAACAAAGTCTAGAAGACTGCAAAACGATCTGATGCTTGTGGAAAAAGTTATTAAGCAAAAACCGGTTGATGCCCTGAAGATTGATGAAAATTTCACTTTTCATAGCATCACTGCTTCTGACGGTTTTATTATATACAAAATTTTTAACTTTCTTTTATTATGTACAAAAGAAGCCTCAATTTATAACTCAAAACCTTGCGAAGTGGCCAAATAGTATAGATAAACGATTTAGATACGTTAAGAGAGGATTAAAACAAAATTGCGTATAATTGGACAACCAACAGCAGTGGTGCTAGAAAAAATGAATATTTTTTCAATCGTCAGAGCATCAATTGATTTTTGCTTAATAACTTTTTCCACAAGCATCAGATCGTTTCGTGGTTTTCGAGACTTTTTTCTTTGTTAAATTTCCTATACAAGCCACATAACGATTTATTTTTAGGAAGTAATGGGCAACTCCTGGAGGAATTATTTTGTAAAAGTTAACTTTCCCATACAAAATCCCATGTAAACTTTAAACAGTAGGCGCAAAAATATAGTTTCACCGATCGAGCTAAGAATTTGCACAGTTGTTCTAGGACCCAAATGGTACCTAAAAAGTTGCTCGGAGCTGGAATCTATTTTTGTCCCACCCTAACCTCCACTTCTTCAAGTGTCTTACCCATTTTCACTTTCACGGGCAGCCGCAGTATCAAGGACCCCATCGTGCATACAGCAGCACTTTGCTCTGGAAGTAGCTCTTCAGGATACGGCATGGATGGGCGGGGACCCTCATTCTGTGCAGCGCTGTGGTAATGGCTTCCCAGCTATCGCTGGTAAATGCATTCTTCACATCTATCTTGACCACAGCGCAGTATCGATCTCCTCGTCGCATTCGTTAAAATGCCTTCTCCGCACTCTTGAGTACTCGAATTGCACCTACTGTCGATGCTCCGGAATCTGAACAGCGCGCGCTCGCCCTCAGTTTGGCCGGATCGCCCCCGATCTGGCAGCAACACCAGCTTCTGTACCTTCCACATTTCGGGGAAGTTGCCTTCATCCACAGAGAACAGACGTCCATCTCTTCTCTGTGGACTTGTGTAAAATCTGTAACGTGGACTTGTGTAAAATCTCTAACGGTTTCGAAGGTAGTTGGGATATCCAAACCAGGTGCGCTACTGTCGTCATGTTTGTTTGTGGCTGAGTTCGACAGAATTGACAGCGGTTATTGTTGTATTACGTAGTTTGCTACCACTACATTAGTACGGAGTTTGTGGACACTCCTCATGAACGTCATTGATTCAAGCGCGCATTCTCATTGATGCACGCTATTTTCATTCATTCTGTTTCCGAGTGCGTATCAATACGGATGTACAAATAAAGCGAGTTGTTTTCCCGGTAGTGCAAATATAAAAACTTAAAAAATGGATGAAAATCAGTTTTCTCGTTTTACGCACTTGCAAAAGCAGGCAATGGAACAGCTAATAGGCACGATACGAAACGTACAAGTGAATCAGCCTGTAGCACCAGCGGCTGGATATACTGCCGCATCGTCTGTTCCTCGTCCGCCTCCGTTGGAGTTGGAGGGTGACATGGAGCGGAACTACAATTTTTTCGAAATGAATTGGAAAACCTATGCCAGTGCGGTCGGCATGGATGAATGGCCTGTGACACAGAACAAGCAGAAAACAAGCATTTTGTTATCCGTTGTTGGAAAAGACGCGTTAAAAAAAATATTTTAATTTTGAACTAAACGATGAGCAGCAAAACGACCCAAATCTCGCATTGGCGGCAATTAAGCTTAAAGTTGTACGGGAACGAAACAAGTTTGTCGATTGGTTTGATTTTTTTTCGTTGTTGCAAGACGCCGCTGAGAGCATTGATAATTATTTATGCCGTTTGAAATCGCTTGCAAAGTTATGTAAATTCGGTGTGTTAGAAGAAGACATGATCAAATACAAGCTAGCTACATCGATCAAGTGGTTGAAGCTTCGATCTAAGTTGATCACTACCCAAAACTTGACGGAAGCAAGTGCTCTGAATTTATGTCGTGCTGAGGAAATCACAGAAAGGCATCCGTCAACCGTGGGTCAATCAAGTGTAGAGGTTAATATGGTGAAGAAAGAAAAAATGAAGTGCAAATTCTGTGGTGGTAGGCACGATTTTACTAAAGGTGTTTGCCCGGCACTAGGGAAAAGGTGCAACCGATGTGGTGGAAAAAACCACTTTGAAAAAGTGTGCAGAGCTGAGCGAAAGAAGCAGTTTAAGAAGAAGCTCCGTGTTAAGAAAGTGGATGAAGATAGCAGCTCCGGCAGTGAATCGCCAGAAAGCAGTGGAAATGAAAACACTGAATTAGACTATGGTGAAGATGTGTCTATCGGTAAAATCATCGACAGGTCCGGCAGTGGCGGACATGTTTTAGCGGATTTGGATTTATTCCTTGCTGGCAAATGGCAGGTAGTACGATGCGAATTGGATACTGGCGCGAATACAAGCCTTGTGGGACACGATTGGTTGGAAAAGATGACCGAAAACAGCAAAATCGAGTTGTTACCATCCACGTATCGCCTGCAAGGTTTCGGTGGCAGCAACATTCCAGTTATTGGGCAGGTGAAAATTCCATGTCAGAGAAAAGGTCGTAAGTATAACCTTGTTTTACAAGTAGTTGATGTCAGCCATGGACCACTTCTATCGGCAAATGTTTGCCGCATACTGGGTTTTGTAAAGTTTTGTAATACGGTGAAGTTCACGGCGCCAAAATCAAAACAAGAACTGTTGAACATTTACCGTGTGAAAGCTCAGGATATCGTTAAGCAACACGAAGAGGTTTTTCATGGTATCGGTAAATTCTCTGGAACCGTCTCTCTGGAGGTAAGCCCAGACATTACACCTTCGATACAACCTCCTCGAAGAGTGCCAATTGCGATGAGAGAAAAGCTGAAAGAGGAGCTAAAGAACCTCGAGTGCGATGGGGTAATCGTGAAGGAGACTCAACACACCGACTGGGTCAGCAACATCGTTTTGGTGAAACGCAAGGAGCAGAAGTCAGAGTCCGTTCGGATTTGTCTCGATCCGATTCCACTAAACAAAGCGCTTAAACGTCCCCATCTTCAGTTCACTACCATCGATGAAATTTTACCTGAGTTGGGAAAGGCAAAGGTATTCTCAACAGCAGATGCTCGTAAAGGGTTCTGGCACGTGGTACTGGACGAACGTAGTAGCCGGTTGACGACTTTTTGGACTCCGTTTGGTCGCTACAGGTGGACTCGCCTACCTTTTGGAATCGCTCCTGCTCCGGATATTTTCCAAATGAAGCTACTGGAAGTGATTGAAGGGCTACATGGAGTAGAATGCATTGCCGATGATTTGCTGATTTATAGAATCGGTGACACGCTGGAGGAAGCTTTGGAGAACCACAATGTCTGCTTGGAGAAGTTGTTGGTTCGCTTAGAGAAGTGCAATGTGATGTGAAATTTTCCGCGACCAGCAGACCGAAAGCAACTTCAGAGGTTCATTGGCATGGTAAATTACCTAAGCCGTTTCATTCCGAATCTTAGCGCAAATTTTACAATTCTTCGGCGTTTGGTTTCGGAAAAAGAGGCTTGGATTTGGTCGGAAAAGGAAGACGAAGAATTTGATCGTGTGAAACGGTTAGTAGCTGACACGGGCACACTGCAGTACTACAATGTAAACGAGCCGATAGTTATAGAGTGTGACGCTAGTTCTTTCGGTTTAGGCGCAGCTGTCTTCCAGAGCCAGGGTGTTATTGGATATGCTTCACGTACACTCACACCAACAGAAAAAAATTATGCACAGATCGAAAAGGAACTACTTGCCATCCTTTTCGCTTGTGTACGTTTTGATCAACTTATTGTTGGAAACCCTAAAACTACCATCAAAACTGATCACAAACCGTTAGTCAACGTGTTCCAGAAACCATTACTCTCCGCACCGCGACGTCTTCAGCACATGTTGCTAAACCTACAGCGCTATCGATTAACAATAGAGTTTGTGACTGGGAAGGAAAATGTGGTGGCTGACGCGATATCCAGAGCACCATCCTATGAAAATCGAGCTGATGATAGTTTCGATAAGCGAAACATCTTTCGTGTATTTCGTGAAATTGAGGAAGTGAGCCTATCAAGTTTCCTGGAAGTCAAAGATGAGCAGCTGAACGAGATCATCGGGGAGACAAAAGCAGATCCGTCTTTACAGCTTCTAGTGCGATTCGTTCAGGATGGTTGGCCGTCATCCGTTAATAAAGTGCCAGACAGTGCAAAAGTGTTTTTTAAATACAGAAATGAGCTCAGCACTCAAGATGGAATCGTCTATCGCAACGACAGAATTGTGGTACCATATTCGCTACGTCGGAAGTTAACTGAAAAAGTCCATGTAAGCCACAATGGTATAGAAGCGACTCTCAAATTGGCACGGGCGAATCTCTTTTGGCCTGGAATGAGTGCCCAGATCAAGGAAGTAGTTTCTCAATGCAGCGTTTGCGCCAAATTTGGTTCGTCTCAATCGCCAGCACCGATGCAAAGCCACCCTGTCCCTGTGTACTCATTCCAATTGGTCTCAATGGACGTTTTCTTCGCGGAATACCAGGGAAAGAATCGTAAATGGCTAGTTACCGTGGACCACTTCTCAGACTTCTTTGAAGTTGACCAACTGAAAGATTTAACCCCAAAGTCAACAATTGCTGTGTGCAAATCTAATTTCTCACGACATGGTAAACCACAACAGGTCATTTCAGACAATGGAACAAATTTTGTCAACAGAGAGTGGAAACAGTTCGCGAGAGATTGGAACTTTTACCATACTACATCTGCACCACATCATCAACAAGCCAATGGAAAAGCTGAAGCAGCAGTGAAAATAGCAAAACGGTTATTGAAGAAGGCAGAGGAAGCGCAAAGCGATTTTTGGTGCGCGTTGTTGCACTGGAGAAATGTACCTAACAAAATTGGTTCCAGCCCTGCTACACGATTATTCTCCCGCAACACACGCTGTGGCATACCTACGTCTGCCAACAATCTGATGCCAAAGCTGGTAGCAGGAGTGCCACAAGCGATCGAAGAGAGAAGACGGAAGACTAAACTTCAATATGATCGGAAAACAAAAAATCTTCCTCAATTAGAGACAGGGTCTCCGGTATACGTGCAGCTAAATCCAGAGATATCCAAGCGGTGGACACCTGCCATGATTAGTAACAAGTTGAACGAACGGTCATATGTTATTGACGTAAACGGTGCTCAATATCGACGTGATTTAGTGAACTTGAAACCACGTAACGAACCTCAAACGCCAAAAGTTATTCCTGATCCAGCCACTATTCCTAACGTCGAATCACTTGCCGCAGAGAAGTCATTCAACGAGCCATCGTTCTCGACAGTTACTGAGAATACAATTCCAAATCGAACATCAATTCCCAGTATACCTGATGCTATATTTCTGGAAGAAACTAGAACACCAAAACCGATGAAAACTCCCAGAATATACAGACCATCCAGCGATCCAGTAATCGAAGAAGATAGATATACTAGATCCAAGCGAAGTGTCAAACTTCCGATTCGTTTCAAAGATTACTGTCTTGATTAGTTTTTCTCTTTCTATAAAACAGGGAGGATGTTGTATTACGTAGTTTGCTACCACTACATTAGTACGGAGTTTGTGGACACTCCTCATGAACGTCATTGATTCAAGCGCGCATTCTCATTGATGCACGCTATTTTCATTCATTCTGTTTCCGAGTGCGTATCAATACGGATGTACAAATAAAGCGAGTTGTGATCCAAAGACAAAAGTATTTTATTTGATGACCAAATAAAACAGTTATTCCTCTACCCAGTCAAACTAGTCCGGAACCGGTTCGAATTTCCAGCATGAATTCCGGCTCAAATGCATCAACCAATAAAGTCGGAATCGGTTGTTTTCTTTGAGCAAGATTCCATACTGAATCCATTCAGGATTTCGAACCGGTTCCGGAATGGATTTGACGGATAGTTGGGATAGGTTGATGTGGCGGCGCTAGTGTTTATCGTATATTAATTCAAATGTTTACACACGTTTTTTAAATATTTTAGTTCGATCATGGATGTCAGTTCTCTGTGCTTCATCTATCTTCATGACGTGGTATGCCAGGATCGCAGCATTTGGTATTCCATCCGGATCGGGGCCATTCTTTTGATTTCAGTCGATGCGATGCTTGTGTAAGCACATCGTTAGTCACTTTCCGATCGTCCGTGTTGGCTCCCTCATTTTCGCCGTACGGTGTCGGTGGCCAGGTAGTTGGATCGTGCTTCGGGACGAGACCCTCAACGATTATCTTCAGTGTATGTAGCCCATTTCGGCTGGTGTCGACGGGCCCTTCCTTTTCGCCATCACGACTCGGTACGCGTCTCCAGAGATTGACGTCTACTGTTCTGCACAGCTCCTTGTGTCAATCTGACTTGCTAAGCTACCGCGGTTCTAACTTCTCTATCTGTCTTCGATATTGCTCTCTGAGCCCGCTTTCTAACTCTATGAAAGACAGCGCGTAGCCTTTTTAGCGTCTCGTTCCACCAGTAAGCTGGATGCCGTATATTGCGTGGCTCCAGTTTTTGCGGCATTGTAGCGTAACGATCCTTCTTGTTAGATAAGCGGCATCCACGTTCTCGGTCCCACTGTCCGATTGAAGTGCTCCAACGAGGTCTTTCGCTAGTCGGCCATCCTTCTCCGTGTTGCAGCAGTGTTTCGTTGGCCGATACGGTAACGGAGCGCTTGGTGGTCGCTGTGGGTATACTTATCGCATACCACAATCCATGGTCGCCATCAGTGAAAGACTGCAGAATGTGATGGCGATGATAGACTCCTTCCCGTCCCTCTGAAATGTGCTAACAAAAACTTCATTGCAAAATCGTAGGTCTAACTTCACTAGAGCTTCCTACAGGATAAGCCTCTTGTGTTGGTTACTACTGCCCCACTCCACAGCACAGGCATTGAAGCCATCCCCAATGACAACCGGCTTTCTGTTAATCAGCTGCTCGGTTTACTGCTCCAGTATTAGGCTGAACTTCGCTTGTTTATTCGCTCGAGAGGCGGTTCTCAATGGGCATCTCGACTATCCAACCATAGCTTTACCTACTTCCAGCGCCTTGACAGCAACGGTTACCGGTAAACGAATCATCGCTGTCTGAGTTCCTCCATACCTTATCTTTAACCGGATCGTCATGTGCACCTCGCCCGGGTTACACTGCTGCATCAGTGCATCCCTTGTTCGTCTTTCGTCCTGATCTCATCCAGGTCCTTGCACACAATCACCGTCTGCGGGCTTAAGGCTTCGCTTCTGCCTCTTCATTCAGCGAGTTGGTAATAATCTCCTGCATAGTCGAGTTGTTAAGCGTGGGACTCTCCAACTCGAAGAGCATCTCACCTTTTTGGGAACGCCTGGTTCTTACCACGTTTTCCTCCAGAACTCTTAGCTCTGACCTTCTTGAAAAGCGCTGCATATGTCGTTGCATCATTGACTTTGACGAGCATAACTTTTCCTTTTGGCGCCTGTACCTACCTGTACAGAACACTAGATTAGGATTGTCACTGCGGCATATATATTGTTTTTCATTTCGAAGACAAATTTTTCCAGATGTATTGACTGATTTCTGGCAGAATTCTGGCTCAGCATCAAAAACCGGTTCAGAATTCTGGTCGGTGAAGACAAATGAACACATTCACCCTTATTCTTGTTTACGACGAAAGCGAGATTCGTTCGAAAGTTCTTTATATTCACGTTTACGACAGCAAAATCAAATGGGCTTACTATTCGTTCGAAGCGCTTTCGAACGAATCTCGCATTCGTCGTAAACAAGAATAAGGGTGATTAATTTATGAAATGTGAAGACATTTGAAAAATATACCTGTTACAGTCGTGATTCGCTGGTTGGACCACATCTCTGTCCAACTAATGAATTTGTTTCGTTAGTTGGACCGACTGACAGATGTCAAAAACTCTCCAAAGGAGACGTTAGAGTGTGATTGCATCTATTCACATCTCAAATAATTGTCAGATTGATTGTCAAAGTAAATTTGACATAAGATTTTGGCATTCAGATGCTTTTTAGTTGGACAATGGTCCAACTAGCGGAGGTCCAACTAAAAAGCGGTCCAGTTAAAAATGTCCAACCAGCGAATCACGACTTTACTAACGGCAGATACAATTGTGATCAAGATTGTGATGCATTTTTAAAAGTTCGAAATTAAATGCATTTCTTTCCATGAAAATAGAAATTCGTAATACATTTTGCGTTGCGTGCAATGTATTTTGCGTTGCGTGGAAGACGTCAAAACCTTACAAAAAACAGCCCTTCATTCAACAAATAATCAAACAAAGTGGATCAGCGTAGGACGATTATTAAGTAATCTTTTCTGCGAGGGAGGGTAAAGTTGATTCAAAAATGGAAATTAAATGCATTTTTTCTAAGTTGATGCAAATTTGTTATACATTCCTAGAGTGATCTGCCCCTAGACCTGGTATCTATTTAAAAATTTGCTAACCATATTAAATTTTACACCAACCTGCCTAAGCCCACAAACTGGGACGGATGGACAATTCTCCACACAGATACGAAAAACTACCAAAAGTTAAGCTCTTTTAACTCAATCTCGGGGTATCATGGAATAAGGTAAAATTAGGTAAACCTTGTTGAAGGTAGTTTCCCTTTATAAATGGCAAAAAACCACAACTCATTGACAAGTTTTTTATACTCAACCTTGACTTTAATATGCCTAAATTTAAGTTGAATCTACCTAATTTTGAGTATACCTCAAACAACATAAAAGTACCTTATTCCATGGAAGGCCTCGACTGAGTCGAATCTCTCTTTGTTTTTGACAACACTAATAAGTGCGAAAGCGACGCAAGACTCAAAACTACCTAAATTTAAGTTAAAAGAACTTATTTTGCGGGTTGTTCTATTTTTCCGTGTATGCTATATCTCGACAAACATGTCAAATGGTCCTAAGCAGGGATACCAGGCTTATTTTTCAAATGTCTTCACATTTCATGAAAAAATTCCTCCACCGACCAGGATTCTGAATCGGTTTTAGATTTTGAGCCAGAAATCTGGCATCGCTGGTCCTAAGTGCAAATGAGAGCCTCTCCCCAGTTAAGCTCAGCCGGAATTGAACTGGAATTCTGGCTGGTTCCAGTTCGTACACGGGCTCCAGTGACACAACCGATTCTAACTAGAATCGGTTGTGTCACTGGAGCCGGAATACGAACTGGAACCAGCCAGAATTCCGGTTCATTTCCGGCTGAGCTTAACAGGGTCTTTGTTTACTTTCGATTATTACGGCGCCATCTTAAAACTTTTCAATATTGTTTCAGGATATATCGAAAAACTCTGATTTCGACTAGCTTATTCTGCTAAGAGTTGAGTAACAAACGTATAAACTGCCGAGTTATTGGCTCTCAAACGTGAAACTTTTTCGCCCGATGCGCCAACTGGATTTCATTTTCGGTACTAGTCAAATGATGATGAAAACATTTTCTTGCATTGATGGTATAGGATGCTTGTTCTATTTTAATTGTTTTAAAATAAATATCACATAGTTTCACAAAAAGCTTGATTACAGGTGATAAGAAAACAGTCGTTCTTTCGTTTGACACCAAAACATTCAGTTGAACGCAATATTTTATTACGAATTATTGAGATCCGGAATTATTTTTGTATTGTTGAGGTTAGGTTGGTTGTTTTAGATATGGAAAATGTTTATCTAGAAATTGGACTTATCAGTGGATAACCTCGACTACCAACAACTACACTCTTTAATCCAGTGATTTTTGCCCACCTTCGTGTTTTCTATCGAAATTTCAATCTCTGAATTCCATTTTAGTATAAATTGAAACCGGAAGAACAAATGTGAGTGAAGTAACAAGAAATTTACCATCTGGATATTTTTCAGAGGTAGGAAACATATTTTCTTCACCAATATTACTTTTCATTAGAAGAAATAACGTTTAATTATAATATTGATTGAATTTAAAAAAATCAGAATTTACTTTCCAGTGCGTTTTGACAGATGAAAATAAAAACATCATCATTGAACTTCCGTGTCCTCTGGCGGTCGACATCTAGCGTTAGATCACGAATTAGCGAAAGAGAAAGTAACCAAAGAGAAACTGTCATTTGCACTTAGGACCATTTGACATGTTTGGCTAGATATTACTCCCTACACGCTCATCCATAACAACTCAAATTTGAGTAGCCAGCCACTCAATTTCATTAAAAGTGCACATAGTCAAAAATTGAGTTTTCCTCGTTTACTCAGTTTTGAGTTTGGGATAAAAATGTCAAATTTGAGTACATTTTACTCAAGAGGGAAATACAGAAAATAATCATTCCGCATTTTTAATAAAAGTACAAAGACATTCATTGGCATTTCAAATATCATTTACCTGATCCTCCAGACCGTTGTCCAGGTGTTTGCGATGTTCGGGAACTTAATTCAAGGGTCGTTCTCTACATCTATTTCATGCCGATCGGCATCTTGTATAAATTGCCGAAACTACAAAAACACAACTAGAAGTAAGATTTGAAAGTAAGCAAAACTCAATGAAACTTACCTTCTAGTTTTATGAACGATCATCGGCTTTAACTTCAGGCTCTTTATAAAATTTAAATCAACACCTAATTCCGCACACTTTTTTGAGAGTATTTTCTTCACTCAGAACTTTGAAGATTTTATGATTACTCAAGAAATGAGTTAGTTCTACTCAAATTAAAACTCATTTTTTGACATATCCCTGTCAAAAAAAATACGGACGAACATGGTCAGGCGATTTAAAAAGTTTGACGTTTGACTCAACTCGCCTGTGCTAATTGCCCCTAGGAACAAATGCAATTTGCAAATGCGATTTAAAGGTAATTTCAATACTTAGACAAATTTTCTGGCGGCTGAAATGGACTTGTTGTTTTTTGCGTTTTTCAAACATGGCGGTTCATGTTTGGCTTAAGTTTAAAATTGTTTATTTTAAACAATTGGCGTGTTCCCGCTTGTATTTTGTTTGTTTAGTGCACTTAATTTAGTCAACGAATGTGGAAAATTGTGGAATCGTGTGTAAGTATAGTGGAACAAGATCTCTGATGGCGATTTCGCTTGAACCTGAAACTGAGTCAGGTTCTAACCCCAACCGCTGTCAGTTCATACATTTTGACAGCAGTTGGGGTTAGGAACTGACTCAGTTTCGCCTCAAACGAAAACCACATGAGTCTAAATGAAAGTCAGATTGTGGTAAGTTTTGGTGTGCAATACGAATTTCACCATCGATTCTTTCTATAGTCTGGTGGTGATTACCTAGTGTACCGATAAATTTATGTGAGTAGATAGTGAATCCGAAAATAATTATTATTTTTGATTTTCATATCAGGCAATTAAGGGCGATTAAATGGCGCGTTCCCTGGGCGATTTAAGGGCGGGTAGAGCGGCAAAAAAATGACGGCGGCAAATCGCCCAAATGTTGCATATAAAATAGCCCCCTAATTGCCAGCAAATTGCTGGCAAATTGTAGGGCAATTAGCGCATCCGAGTTGGCAAATAGCCCCCCGCTAGCCAGCAACTTGCCCTTTTTGACTGGGATTGCTATTACTTTTCAAATTGAGTGCTCCGAACTCAAATTTTGAGTAGTTTTGAATGAACGTGTAAGGAGAAAATTGGTCTAAAACCGTCTTTCTGCATGAAGGGCACAAAACCTAACTATAATTAGTCCAGTGTTTGTATTTCGACTTCGTCTCTTTGAATTTTCAAAGCTATTTTTCTAGATTCGATATCATTGCGACTTCGGCCCTTTGGTCGCTTCATGATCGAATTGTCAAACATGAACTTCATCCCAGTAAAGTTTATTCTAGTTAGAATCGTTTGTGTCACTGGAGCCGGAATACTGGAACCAGCTGGAATTCCGGCTAATTTTCGGCTGAACTTTGCTGGGATTTATCATAAGTTCATTCGTATCGTCATCTTGTAAACTCAATACTTACACTAGCAGAGAAAGGTTTTTTCCTCATCTGATCGCCGTTCTACATAACTTTTGTCCGTTTAGCATAAGCCTACTGACGGGTTGAATATAATCAAAACAGAAAACATAAATCGTGTATACAACTACTTACTGCAATAAAAGATGCAACTTTTCTGAACATTAAATTTTGTTGTTGAAATTATAATTTTAACGGATTGTGTTGTCAACTTGGAACAATCTTTAGAACAGTATGCCGTGTATCGTCCCCAATTGCGATTCGAAAGGGCAAAGCTTCACCCTGCGCTTTCCCCGTAGTCATTTCTTATATGAGCGCTGGCGAGAGGCAATCGAATTGGGCTCTGGCTCAACACTTCCGGCCGATATCGATCCGCTGCAAGCGGAAATTTGTCAACAGCATTTCGATGAAGTGGATCGGTACAGTGAGCCGATAAACTTTCGAAATCGGAGGTAACCCTCGTAGAATGTTTAAAACGTATGTAATTATTTTGCAAACTTCTCCCTAGCTTGGACCGAGACGTTCACCTATCCAGTTGCAGATTGTGTCTTCGCTTTGATTTTGCCGAGAGGGTAGCACCTGTGTGCGGAGGACACCTAATTGGGGATATTCCGATCGAGGAAGTGCTGAAATCTATCTTCAAAATTCAACTGGACAATAATTACGGTGTCTGTGAAGCGTGTCTTGTTCGGTTGGATATCGTTGTAACTATACGCAAGCAATTTGCCGAAAGCGCTAAATGTTGGCAAAAGATGGATGTATTTATTAACGAGGAGAATCGACTAAGGTACAGAAAGGCACTGAAAGCTGAAACTATACGAGTTCCGAACAAAGTTATGTCTGCAACTAGGGAAGAAATGCAACAAGAATCACGACCGATATCGCAAGTTGTGCAGGCGATGCCAGTCAAACTAGAGACAAAGACAGATTACACAATGAAACCCTCAAAACTGGTTAATACACCCTTACACGACGAGGCATCCTTAGAGGATATTGAGCGCAATGATGGGAACAATCATCCTGTTTCGTCAAGAGATGATAATTTTGTTCGTGAGGTAAATCAATCTTCGACAATAGAAGAAACAAAAGTTACAATGCGACATAAAACTACATCTAAAGAAAACTCAATTGAGAAACGCGGTATAGGAAGGCCTCGGAAAAAGTCCGCCAAAGTTTCAAAGGAGAAAGTGCATCTCAAAGGAATGACAGAGCGCAAATGCTACATGTGCGTTCAGTTGTTCCAAACATCGGAAGAACTGTTTGCTCACATGGTTGTGCACGTTGATCATGATTTGACCTGTAATGTGTGTAATCAACCATTTCCTAATCTTACTAAATATAATCGTCATTTAGCGAAGCATGATTCAGTTGAACGACCAATGAAATGTGATCACTGTGAACTAAGATTTGCTGATGGATTAGGTAAACGGCGACATGAAAAGCAACGCCATAACATCGATCACTCGGTTACGGTTTTTAACTCGGTCAACAGCAAACGAAAAGGGAAATACACGTGCCAACATTGTGGTAAGCAGTGTTTATCGTTATCTTTTCTCAAAGAACACGAAGACGCCCACGCCGGTATTAAACGACACGAGTGTAGATCCTGCGGTCGCCTGTTTGCCAACAAAAACAATCTCGAACGGCACCATCTTATCCATACATCAGAAAAGCCTTACAAATGTCAAGTTTGTGGAAAAGCCTTCCGACAGTCCCCCATGTACAAAGACCATCTGCGATTACATTCGGGCGAAACGCCGTACGCATGTAACGGTTGCGACATGCAGTTTACATCTACCACCCTGTTACGAAAACACAAAATCCGCTTCCACGGAGCAATATCCACGCCCACGAATAACAGTCTTTGTACGATCCGGCCCCACAATCACTGCCGCTTCTGCATGAGCTCATTCAAACGTCACTCGCTGTTGATTGATCATATCGAGCGGCACCATCCGTACGAGGAAATTGAGTACCTTCGATGTCCCACCTGCGAGCAGCAATTTGTCGTGAAGCAGGCGTTCGAACTTCACCTGCGCAACCACGAGAAAAACTTTCAATGTGAGTTCTGTGATAAAGCGTTCAGCACCCTGCAGGCGCTGAAATTTCACCAGCCGATCCACGACGGTATCAGAGGTTATTCCTGCAAGACCTGTTCGAAATCTTTCACACACGTTGCCAACCTAAAGCGACACGAACTACTGCATTTGGGAATCAAGCGCCATGAGTGCGATTTCTGCGGAAAACGATTTGCGCAGTCGAATCAACTGCATACCCACAGGAGAACACACACCGGGGAGAAACCGTACGAGTGTCAAAAGTGTGGCAAACGATTCGCTGATAATAGCACACTTTGCAAGCATAAGAAAAGTGTGTGTAAGCCGATGTGAGGTACGTTTTTATGTTTCATTATGTTAAAATGTGTACCACAGCTTTCAATATAGATATCCCCTCTGTCCGTGTTGTATAGAAATGGCAGACAACCTCAACGCAAGCATGTGATGACTGCATTATGGCATCTTATGTCCGTTTTTGAACTCAAAGCTAAAATAGAATTTCATCGTTACTAGTTGATGTGTCATATTTCTACGGTCTTCACTCAGATGTCAAGATTTTTTCGGTATGTCACTTAACAGTTACAACTGAATAGAATAACTACAAGGCAGTTTATTTAAGTTTCCTACCCGTTTTCACTGGATCTCGCATTAAAAACTTCATAGTATCTCCAGCCATCTGCATAATTAAAAGTATTTCTTCCTTCAAAGCTTCGATCTCTTGCACATAAATATCGTTCTGTTCCTGCAATTCGTCCAGCTGCATTTGTTTCTCACTAAGATCGCTACAATAAAAATACATTTGCATAGCATATACGCAGAAATCACCCTTCCTACTTACGTGACAGTTTTTCGTTCGGTTTTCCTCTTTATTTTCTGTTCAGCTGTTAATTCTTTACACTTGACATCAACGTAGTCCCGGATTGAGTTGCAGTTTTTTTGCATTGCTTCCAAAATGGTCTTTTTGTTAGAGCAATCTTTTTCCAGACGATTGCAGTTTAGTTGCAGTGCATCAACTTCGTGCTTGATGGCTCTACAAAAAAAAAAACATTTACAGCTTCATCACGTATTTAAACCTGTAGGAAACTTTACTTTAAGGAATTGTTCAGCGGATTTTGTAGAATATCTTCTAAAGCCAGTATACACGGCTGAATCTGGCTGATGAGAGTGCTGTACTCCGAGTTGGCCAACTGTAACGATTTCTCCTGTTTTTCGCTTTCTTCAATTGCGGATTCCAAATCTTCGTTTTTCCTAGAAATTAGAAATGCCAAAAAACGTTGCTGCTTTTGTTAACGAAACATTTATAATATGCATACTGTATGAGAGCAGCTGCATCCTCGTCAACGACACGTTGATCCTTAAGTGACGCAAAATCTGTCTTCAGTTTGGTGATCTTTTCCACAAATTCACTCTCGGCTGTTTTAATCGAAAGAATTTTCTCTTGCAATTGCTTTTTCTTAGAACGGAGCTTTTCGTTTGCCCGCTCTAACTGTGGCAGTTGATCTTTCATCTTGCTGATGTTTTGTTCTATCTGTAAAACGAGGTGAGTTCCAGCGATCGATTCGATTAGAGCAAGGAAAAAAAAATCAACTCACGGTGTTCACTTTGATTTTATGATTTTCCAGTTCGCACTGTTGCTGATTCATTTTAGCTGTCAATTCCTGGTACTTCGCTGTGCAGCTAGTCGCTCGCTCGACCGTATCATCACGCACCATATTCACATAGAACAGATAGTTCAGTAGGATATTCAGCACATGTATAGTCTTCTTCGGGGCTGTAATGATATTATCTGTAGAGTTTGCATTCTGAAAATTGCAGTCATACTAACATGGTTTAATCAAATCGACATAAAAGAAAGTGCTTTGCTTCGATCCCAGACATAGCTGGTAGAAATGGTTTATGTATGCCACCAGAGATGCTCTTTTCAGTAGTAGGACATCCTTGGGTTCATTGTACATCTGCGATGGAAAAGATTAAGCATAATTAAACAGCCAATAAATTACAAATTACTTACGCTCTCAAACTCCATCACATCATATTTCATCATTTTGAGGAAGCTTATAAAATTCCGAAAGACGAATGACTCCGTTGGATGTTCCAATTCTACTGCTCCAATCTTGTGTGGAATAATACTGTTCCAATTCTCTACGAAAGTCGCATTGGCCATTTTCTTTGTTGCTTTTGAACTGGGACTTGCTCGATTACCATCTAAATTAATAAAAACTGCTTTTGGATCGAATTAAAGACCAAAATATAAAAATTTCCGTTGCGATTGGACTGCTGTCAAAGCTCTTTGCGTTATATTTATGATTTTTTTTAAGGCAATCACTTCAGTACACGGTTAATATAAAGTACCCATCAATGCGTTCAGCAGCTGTACTAAAATTACATATTGAAAAATGAAATGTGGTTGACTAGTAGATGGCGCTCGGGGCGAAAAAGATATCGGTTAAGCTCAGCTGGAAATGAACTGGAATTCTGGCTGGTTCCAGTTCGTATTCCGGCTCCAGTGACACAACCGATTTTAACAAGTATCGGTTCGGTCACTGGAGCCCGTGTACGAACTGGAACCAGCCAGAATTCCAGTTATTAACCCAGTTAAGCTTAGCCGGAAATGAATCGGAATTTTGGCTGGCTCCAGTTCCAGTGACACAACCGATTCTAGTTAGCCAGAATTCCAGTTCATTTCCGGCTGAACTTTACTCTAGTTCCCAGTTAAACTCATTCCAGAACCGGTTCGGATTCCTGAATGGAGTCAGTATGGATTCCAACTCAAATGCAATAACCGATTCCTACTCAATCGGTTTCAGAATCGGTTGTTGCATTTGAGTTGGAATCCATACTGACTCCATTCAGGATTCCGAATCAAATTCCGAATGGTTTGACCGGGTTAGAGTGTGACCAACACGAATTTGACGTATCCAAACGAGCATGCAATCTGACATATTTCTATTGTGAATACGTCAAATTTCATGTTCGTTTCGATACGTCATGTCCGAGGGGCGATTCACTTTAGTATTTTCGATTCAGGCTAACGTATTGAGAGACGTATTTGTGTATTTTTCACGAAATGACATGTATTTTGTGTATTGATGAGTATTGATTATTTCTTTCACAATTCTTACGTATTAGTGCATTAAAGACGTATTTGTGTATTGTTCACGAAATGCAATGTATTATGCTAATTGGTGAATTATTTCATAATTCTTATAGATTAGTGTACTAAAACGTAAATATGCAAATATTGTATTTTTGTTGAATAATCAATTGAAGCCGTATGTTACAGAATTTTAACGTTTAAATATTATTGTAGAATGCAAATAAAATAATTTCATAAATGGAAATAATAAAATTCGCGCAAATGGAATTAATAGTGATTTTTCATGATTGACGAACAATTAAGCATTATGCCAAATTTATTTTTGACATTAAAAATGTCTTACTCCACTATCTGGGGCTAGGTGTCATTCTAAAATCTAAACATCTCCCATGTAACGAAACTATGAATGGGGTTTTATGTGCCTAATAGTTATGAAATGTGAATGTAAGATTAATATTTCTTATAAATACCCACATTGGGTTTATGTAGATTGTATAACATTCCCCCGAAAACCATTCCCCAGAAGAAAAAATGCCGAAGCTTTTTCCCCAGAAACACATATTCCAGAAAGTACTAATTCCCAGAAAACAAATTCCCAGAAAGTACCAAAGCCCAGAAAACTTTCACCCAGAAAGAACCAGAACCCCGAAAACTGTTCCGCCGAAAGTACCAAACCCCAGAATGTTATTCCACCGAATTTTTTTTCTTCTATTTTCTCAATAAACAATTCGTTACATTTAAATCATGTGCACTTAAATACTTGCTATAACTTCACTATTAACAGTATTTTTTTAACATTTACACATTGTGCTTGAATTTAAACGCATTAAAAAAATGGAAAGATCTACGGATGATGATTATAAGTTAAATGAAAGCTATTATCCCTATTTGATAGAAAAAAAATTATAATTGGTTTGGAGCCAATTTTTGCATTTAAAACAGCTTGCTCCACATGTACCAATACTGGCGTAATGGCTAATTTCGGTTCCTATAAATGCAAAACCCATTGATTACTTATGGAGCATGCCACTCTAAGTACATTTGCCCCACTATAGCTGCAAGGGAGCTGCTATGATAAAACTTATAGTGCGAACTACAAAGCAAATAATAATTAACGGCAGTTGGCATTTTAATCAAGCGGTTAGCCTACTACTTCACCTAGTAGTATGTACACCACGGCAATTGAAGCATCCTATTTGTTGCGGTGGCTAGAACATCAGAAGAACAACACTTTTTGACAGCAGTATAATACAGCTTCAAAACTGAATATTTTATTAATTCATTTATAATTCATCATATATTGTATAGAAATGCTTACATCGTAGTGTTCTACAACTTCTATGCTCCTTTCCCGTCGCAACGATCTATTTTTCAGGGAAACGATTATTTACTTCATGCTTTACAATGCATGTTCGTTGTGACCTAAGCTGTGACAGATATGATCTGAATTTGATGATTATCCACTGCGCGAGGGAGTGGACGCTAGCTTCACCAGCATGACATTACGCACAGTGGGCGCCACAACATTCCCCCTCCCGTGAACTACTCCATCTTCCGAGCGGCATGCAATATCGGTAGCAATATTTCATCAGTTACTTGCAAAGCTCGCTGTGCACATAATCCCAGGGTCCCAAATTCTAACGATAAGCCAATTGCTTTTGTTCACTTCACTCAAGGTTAACATTCTGCTTACAGATCTATTCTCTTTACAAACCAAAAATGTGTCACGCTTCTTTAGTATATAGTTGATATAATTTGCTACTTCTGTAACTGTTACAGTGCAATCCGTTCTCAACAAAGGACACTCATCAGCAGCTAAAGTTTTATTCTCATGAACTATCAGAACAACCGATTCGGTTCGTGTTTCTTTTGACTCGTTTCTATTGAGTCCCAATTGTGTATTATTTTGATTTGCCTGCTCGCAGTAGGAATCTTTTACCATTCGATTTGTGTTCACTGTACAGCGTAACGGTTGGCGAAATTCCTGTTGCTCGTAAGCTAATTTACGCGCATATTTCTGTCTGCTCTCAAGAATTTTACGAGAATATTCTTGTCGAGTATCGGCTAGCTGCCGTTCATACTCAATTTGTATCTCATTGAGTTGACGGTCATACTCTTTTTGCCGCAACCGTTTTTCCTCCTCCCATCGCTTTTTGCGATCCGATTGCTCTTCCCGTAATTTTTGTACTTCATGTTCCAGATGTTCAATTTCGTACTTATATCTGGAATTAGAGTCTAGAAATGTCGTTCCCGCATTTCCTAGCATCATACGATTTTTGAAGTTTGTTGCGGTGGCTAGAACATCAGAAGAACAACACTTTTTGACAGCAGTATAATACAGCTTCAAAACTGAATATTTTATTAATTCATTTATAATTCATCACAGACAGAAATATGCGCGTAAATTAGCTTACAAGCAACAGGAAGGAATAGAAATGCTTACATCGTAGTGTTCTACAACTTCTATGCTCCTTTCCCGTCGCAACGATCTATTTTTCAGGGAAACGATTATTTACTTCATGCTTTACAATGCATGTTCGTTGTGACCTAAGCTGTGACAGATATGATCTGAATTTGATGATTATCCACTGCGCGAGGGAGTGGACGCTAGCTTCACCAGCATGACATTACGCACAGTGGGCGCCACAACACTATTGTTTGTTGAATATCCAAAATCGTCGCGTGTTATTGACGATTAATGATTGGGCATAAAACTTTGGCTGCATTGTGATCAAAAGTTAACAACAGCCCCAAGAGTGGACGAATTTTTCACATGCTTGGTTATAATCACAATACATAAGAGCAAGGTTCCTTTGCGATCAGAATTTTACACCTTGAACTAATAATTCCATTTACACCGGATCTAGTTATAGTTGGGTACCCAATTACGCACAAATTGTTGTAGTATTACCAAAAGCATTCTCTGCTTATCGCCTATAGTGTTCTTGAAAGGTTTAAATCGAGTACACCCTTTTGTGATATTTGAATAGGGCACTGAAAGATCAATAATTGAAGCGGTGAATACGTTGCATTTGATCGTATTCTCATTACAATGCACTATTGTTATCAATCTTTTGATCGAGTGTCGATCGAGTTATCTGAAGGACTGTTCTCTTGTTTATACTTATTCTTCAGATAAGGTGATCAAAAGATTGATATCGATAATACTTCCGAAAACAATAGTGCATTGTCATGTGGATAATATAAATACGGTTGTTTTCATCGGCTACCAGCGTAGTATTCAGAAAAAGATTAACCATGGCTGAGCAGTTCTTCGGCTTCCAGGAAAGTGATCCTTTAAGTGACGGTTCGTGTGAAATAGTGAAGTGGAACAAAAAAGGATTGAAACTGTTACACGAGGGATTTGTGTACCATAAAGATAAACAGGTGAGTAAATATTTAAATTTATAATTATAAGGTTTACTTGCGAGACAGTGTAAATTAAAATAGAAGTACCTATGTTGAAAAGAAGGAAAAATGTCGCAGAAACCCCCTAAACGTTTTGTGTGTTCATTTAAATTTCAATACAGGTTGAAAGAAAGTTTGAAAGAACGAATCATCCCCTAACCGGGCAGATGTGTAGATAACAAGTTTGCTTGCGGGGGTTATCAAATTTTATATAGTTGAAGTAGATTTTGTACAGTTTGCGCGTAGAAACTAAAATGAGCTTTTCTCAAGAACGCTTGCCATGCTATTCGTACACGCTCGCGTACGAACGGACTTCCGAGTTGCGCAGAAAATGCAATAAATTTTGTAACTCAAACAAAAATGATATGATCAGGACTGTTGATGAAAAAAAATTATATTTTTGCGTTTTATATGTAATATTGACATGTTTTCATTACATTTTTCAACATTTCAATCCCAATTAGATTATCAATTACATTATGCAGAGATATCAAAGCATCAATACTGGTATGAGAGTATTCACAGGCCTTAGTGTGAACAGAATAAATAATAAACGAAGAATAAACGAAAAAAAACATGGAACATAAAGCTGCTGGGGACCTATTTGGACCAAATTTCTAAATTCGTATTCTGCCACATTGATTTCTTAATAAAAAATGTGTGCTACGAGTAATTACTGGAAAACGACATTCCGATCATTGTCGAGCACGTGAACTTTCAAATGTCGATATAGACTTTTCAGCTTCTATGAAAACTGGACGAATTTTTGACTGATAGGCTGTAAACGCTTTAAACACTATGATTCTGTCGTGAGAGTGCTGGCAAACTTGAACCTAATATCTCTGGGACCTTCTCGATGTTCTTAGCAGAAATAATCCTGGCCGAATACGTTTTGGACACTTGATCGCTCAAGTCGCTCAGTCTTTTTTAATGATACGAAAGCACCTTCCCATGGTGTGAAGTATCATAAATAAACAAACTAAATTATAAAATACGTTAGAGTTTGCATATTTCCAAAAAAAAATATATGAACATTAAGGGGTTACACCACTGTAGAGCATGGTAAAATAGGCATATTCCGGGAGTTTTTCTTGGCGCAATAAGAAGAATCGAAATTCTGTAGAATGGGATTAACAATACTAATTGTGAATTACATAAAATAATTTTTCATGTAATTTGATGGCGGCTGCGCACCATTTTCCCGCTAGTGTTTTTGGAAAGGGTCCATCATAGCCGGAAAAGTATCTTCCGTAATTTTTTGCCTGCCTAGAGCAGGAAACTAAAGTTTTTTTTTCGATTTCTTGGTACAATGGCTAGCGACATAGGATTTTTGACATTAAAAATGTCTTACTCCACTATCTGGGGCTAGGTGTCATTCTAAAATCTAAACTATCTCCCATGTAACGAAACTATGTAAGGTTTGCACGCTTATAACTCCGATATTACTAGATGGATTTTAATCATTCATACACCAACCGATTCAGAAACACCTAACTTAAATATTAATACTAATTTAATATCTCCCCAATAAAAGTAGACTTTTGGAAATTGGTAAAATTAAAAAGTTCACGAAAAACGGGAAAATTACCATTCGTGAGGCAGATTTCTCAGACACAGCCGTCAAAAGAGGGCAGCTTAGTGACTCAATGAAAGACGAAAAGTCATAAATAGAAGCAACGCATGTCCGTTTAAATCAGTTGTTGCTCTTGTTTCATACGAACAACATCGTCTCCGGGCGATGCAATAAGCGCTATCGATTTTCGGCAACGTTGGCATTTGCACACACTCGCACCTATGTGACTAAACCATATACGGTTAGTTTATAAATAGAGGTGACGCGTACCCGTTTGAATCAGTTTTTGTTCTTATGTCGAACGGGTAAGATCATGGCTGCAGCGTGTGGGCACTACAATAAGCGGTAGACGCTATGCATTTTCGGCAGCGGTGGCCGTGTGCGGATTTTTCGGGTACCAGCACGGTGTCACAGAATGATTTGCAAAGTGGGTGGGTGGGGTGGTTTGGATTTAATTCAATACGGTGTGTGCTGCGTAAGAGTGTTGCGTTTGAACAAAATATATTTATTTTTATGCATGCGTGTGCATTGTAACTTGTTAATCCATGTTTACGGCGCTTTGTAGCTGCGTAGGGTAAAGAGCCTATTGGTTTTCATGTTTCATATTTCGGTTATATGTTTTTTTTGAGTAAGGCATCTGACAACGTGCTTCTGTAGTTATTGCACTGTTCAGCAGCGTAGTATTTTATATAGGGGAGTACACTCAGGTTTTATTACGCGGTATTTTTACGCGAATTTTGAAATTTCCGCGGTTTTCATTTACGCGTTTTTTTGAAATTTAGGCGGTTTTCATTTGCACGGCCTGTATCCCCTGCGTAAAAAAACCTGAGTGTAATTGCATCGGAAACAGTTACATTCCCAGCAGAACTTTTTGTTTTCTAATTTCAAACACTTTTGTTTCGTACTGTACACAACGGAAAATTTTAAAACAGAACTTACCGTCCCAGCAGCAGTTTAGGCGGGTGTTCTTTTTCGATTCAAATTCAAGCCATGTCTTAATCGTTACTGGACTTAAAATTGTTTTCCCAGTTTATGCAGTCAGAGTATCTGTCCTGCCCTATGTATTTGAAACACAGTTCTAATCGCGTTTCAAAGTATACAACAAATAGAACGGTTAGGTATACCAATTTAAATTTTAAAATAAATCTGTTTTAAATTATGAAACAAACCGCTGTACTGAAGATATAATTATGTCAGTCCTATTACCACATAAAACACCTATATAACATAAAACGCTGCAGAATTGGTTTAATAATACAATGTTTACACTACAGAGTTATAACACGTTATAATAATTAGCAACAAGAAAAATGTCACCAAGATAGCATAAAAACCCGTTTTAACTGGTAGTGCGAACGTTGTATAACAATGTAATTTATCAAATAATTTCATTTGTTCAACCACTAATCGATCAAGAAATACTTAACGTTAAGATTGTTTACTTAAGTTCATTAGTACATTATTGAAAATTTAAATGGAAAATGAAATTTCATATTTCATGGAGACTCTGCGTGTGCTTCCTCATCACAGTTCTCAATATGGAACTTTTCTTTGGAATATATTTTCTGGACAGACCAGCCTATTTTTACTAGATGGATCAGCCAAATAATGCCAATCACCTAGTGAGATACTTGATTAATTGTAATAATAGATAACCGTTAAATGACCTTCAATAAATTATGTTTTAATGGGGAGGGTATATAGCAAATTGTAACATAAAAAACAGGCGAGTGAGCAAGAACTTGAGTCGATATGTGTGATAGATAAAATACATTTGCACGCTCTTGAAAAAAGCTACATTTTTAATGTCACCGTGGTCGTGTCCTGTACACAACCCTTTAATTTTTTTCGATATTTTTCGAAAGCGCTGTAAAATTCATTAAAAATGACGCAACATCGTTTTTTTAAAGCTATGCAATATTAATATAAAATCGTACGTACGTCGCTGCAGAAAGCAATTTTGAATACACTGTGCAAATTTCAAAACGATCAAAAAAGAGTTATTTGAGTTACATTTCCGACCAGCTAAAAATAGTGGTTTCGAAAAAATCGCGTTTAAAGTTTTCAATACTCTCGTGGTATACATAAGAGGCGCTTCGGCGACATATCATTTTCAACACTATTTAAGCACATTTTCAGCCATTGACGATTTTTTCAATGTTTTGAAAATTCTAGTGATGCAACCCCTTAATAACTCGATATTTAGTAAAAACTGTTGCATACGGCCAGTTTTTAGAAGAAAAACTGTATTCATTTTCCAGGATGTTTGTCCAGATGTCAAAATTTTATTTAAAATTTTTCAACTAAGGGGTTCCTTTACTCTCAAAAAAAATAAAACAATTTTTTTGGGAATAAATTGTTGGGGAGCGAATAGATTTTATTTATTTATTTTTATTACAAAGATACGTGTTTTGGTTCTCGAATTTCACTTTTGAAGATCTCGTGCGATCTTGAACCGCGTTTTCCCTGTCAAGTGAGTCTTCTCATAGAGCTATTGGTCCGATTTCAATATTTTTTTAATTGTTCAGAAACCATACCGCTATGTTGGGCCTAGAACGATTTGCAAAATTTTATTTTGTTCCATTGTTATACCCCCTTATAGGTAAAAAATGATGTAATAATTGGATTTTTTTGCAAATCGTTACATAACTTAAAAAAACATTTTAAAAAACCTGTTTCGGGAAAACATAGCCAATGTAACTATGACTATAGAGAATATCAACTTTTTGGTTACAGATTACCCAATTAGCTAACTTTACTTAAGCGGGACCAATGTAATTTCAACATCAATATCACCAATAACGTTTCAAGGTCGCAGAGATTTTTATTTTCGTCGTTAAAAGTTAAATTGAAAAGCCAAAACATGCATCTTCAAAATAAAAAAAAATCAAGATTCATTCAGTAGATCTTTCACAATTTATCCCCAAAAACACCTCAATTTTAGGCCTCGAGGGCAGAGGACCCCCTTGAAATTTCAATGGTACATGATGCAACAAACATTGAAGAATGTTATAAAAAATCTTTAATGTGATAGTTCGAATATGTTTCTCCTATTTTAGCCAACTTTTTGCATCAGCTACTCCATAGTGTGCTGGAAAGAAGGAATCAACCCCTATGTTTGAGTAAGTCGGTCATACGAGGGGATAACAAGTTTCATTCCTAGGGCTATTTGGCATACATATGCAAAGAACTGCTCATGTTTAAAAGAAGGAGTCAACTCCTATGTTCGAATAAACCGGGCTAACGAGTTGATCACAGGTCATGCCCTTATTGATTCATCTGCTACATAAATTGCTTGCAATTTTGTTTACTTTTTGACTTTCTTGTAAATTTGAACCTCCTTCTCAATTGAATTTGTTCTCCAATTAAATACCCAACAATCAACGAAAGCTGAATAAGCGTTTGATAAGCGAAAATATGCTGAGCTTGAACTGATGAAGCTATGATTCAGCTATATTGTTTTTTTATATGGCTGTGTTAAACTATATCTAATGGTAAATGAATGCATATGACACACTGTTTGGCGATTTAATTCGCTTATAATTTATGAGAAAACTAACTTCTCATACTTGATACGAGGCCATCTTCATAAGATTCCTTCAAAACACACCTGTACTAAATTCTGAAATTAGTTCCGCTTACATAGTTTGAATTACTAAAAATAATTGTAAAAATACTACTATTGTTAGGTCGAGAAGAAATGCTACTGGCAGTGTGCTCTTCGAAGGGAGCAAGATGGCTCCTCGAAGTGTAGCGGAAGAGCTCGGACCGAAATAGTTGGCGATAAGCACACGATAATATCAGCATCAGACCATAACCACATGCCCGATCCCCTACAGATGGAAAATACACGATTCCGAGCAACATTGAAGAGAAAAGCACTTGAAGGGAGCGAAAAACCAGAAAAAGTAATTCGGTTATGTGCTGCGCAGTTTCCGGTTGAGGTAAATGCAATTTTGGTGAACTGAGAATGTTACAAAATCAAAAATTAGAAAAGCAGTCTCTTTCACACCGTTTGCTGAATCTATGAAAATTAATCAGCAGTACTGTAATAACATTCTGAATAATATTGGTCAAGATTTAGCAAACGGTGTAAAAACACTGCTTTTTAGTTTTCGATGCTTATTATTATACTTTATAACTAGAGTGTATGTAAGGACGACACTTTCATACAGTCTGCACATAATCACTAGTTTTTGGTAACGACAGATTGTTTCTTCGAACGAATGAGCTTATTATTTACAAGATTTACAACACGATAGATAAATATGGTTTTCTCTATCTAATATAATTTATTTTAACAGGTGCAAGCTACTATGTCTAAATTAGCACAGAGAAGACTATGCCAACGACAACGACATGCAGGTCATCTCCCAGTAGACCCTGAAGATTACGACCTAATAGATCCTTCTTTTACAAAAACTTTTGACGGCTCCGATTTTCTCTTGAAAAACATTAAATTGAAAGAAGGTCGATTACTCATATTCTCGACTATTTCTAACTTAACGAGACTAAGTCAATCAAGAGTGATGATCCTTGACGGCACATTCTCTTCGTCACCAAAAAACTTCCGACAAGTTTTCACCATCCACGGGTCAATCGGAACAGGCATTGAACGAATGTTCTTGCCCTTAGTACACATGCTCCTTCCAGACAAATCGGAAGCCACTTACAAAAAAGCTCTAAAACTGATGAAAACCATAGCAGCTGACAACAATATTGTAATTAATCCGTCGATTGTACTGACAGATTTTGAAACCGCTGAGATAAACGCTATAGCAAGGATTTTTCCCGATTCTGTGCAATATGGTTGCTTTTTCCACCTGACGAAAAATTGGTGGAAACGGATCCAAAAATTGGGATTATCGGGAATTTATTTCAAAAGCGTGCAAATGCAGATGTCTTTTAGACAAGCCCAGGCCTTGGCCTTTTTGAAGTCTCAAGATGTGCCTGAAGGCTTGGGTATTGTTCGTGCTTCAGCTCCGGAACAAATGGCCCCGTTCTTTGATTACATCGAAAAAAATTACGTTGTGGGGAAGCGAAGGGTTGGAAAACACTGCGCACAGGCACAGCCCAGATTTTCCCCTGAATTATGGACCATGCGATACAACACCCTCAATGACATACCCAGAACCTCAAACGCAATAGAGGGGTATCACAACAAATTCAATGCACTCCTAAAAGGTACCAGCGACCTTAAATTTTACGCGGTTGTAAAAGCATTCAAGGAGGAAGAGCAATCCACGTCGGCGGAATATATGCGATATCTGCAAGGAGATATGATAAACCGTCGTCGTTGTAAAAAAACATGCAGGAGAGACAAAAAATTAAAAGAAGTTTTAATTGCCGACCAGGAAGCTGGTACAACATTAAAAGATACCATTTTATCAATAGCTTTTATTTTACAAAACCAAAAATGAATATATAAATAATATAAATAATAATAAATAAGTCATCTTCAGTTAAAATATCTCAATTTCTGGGAAATGGTTTTTTCTGGGGTATGAACTTCTGGATATTTGTGCATTCTGGGTAACGGTTTTCTGGGAAAAAATACTTTCTGGGAAAAGGTTTTCTGGTAATTGGTACTTTCTAGGGAATGCTATTCTGGAGAATGGTTCTTTATGGGGAAAAAACTTCGGTGTTTTAATTTCTGGGGAATGGTTTTCGGGGGAAAGTCGTACAACCGTTTATGTACCAGCAAATAGTGTATATATGCCTCCGTTAATTGCAAAAATCTATGTGTAAAATCAATAGGCATAACGTTTACTTTTTTTGAGTGTAGTTCACAGTTCGGAAAACGTGTCACGGGATTTAGGTCCCTGTGTATTTTAAATGGAGCACGGGATTTCAAATCCCGTGACGGGAAATGAGTCTACACAAAAATGACGGCTTTCATGAAGTGTAAACCCAACCGCGGGAAACTTCACGGGATTTTAAAATTTTCCACACAGAAATCCGGCAGAGAACAATTCAACACAAATTGTTTCCGATGGGGAAAATTGTATTTTTATTAATTTCAAAATCTGCGTAAATGAAAATCGCGTAAATTTCGAAATCCGCATAAATGAAGACCGCGTAGATTTAAGAATCCTCGTTAATGGATACCGCGTAAATTCAAAAATCCGCCTACATGAAAACCGCGTAAATTTTACAATCCAAATAAATTAAAACCACGTACACGCAGAAAAAAATATTGGTAAAAGTAAGAATGTTCCACCAACGCTTACTATTAGGTTGAAAGTAAAGCTTTTGAAATAATAAATAATAACCAAAATAAAAGTTTTCCTTCTAAGCTAATGAATAATAGCAATCGAAATAAAAGTTTTATTTTCAAACTAATAGTACTGCCGTTCTACGCATAATTGTCCCATGTATATAGGCAATCCCATAGAACATGGGACAAATATGCTTATAACGGCAGAGTATGCGTTAGTTGTTTTTTGCTAAGAGTGAAAAACTCTTTTTTTCACCAATATTTTTTTTCTATGTGTAGATTCAAAAATCCGAGTAAAAAACTGAATGTATAGATAAACATCTAGAACGTTGCAGATGGAGCGGAACAAGCGATTTGAGCTTCTTTCTGCAAAACGAAATTTTGGCTTGCTTCAATGATTCCAGTCGCCCAGTTCAACTGAAGGGAAATTGAAAAGGTAGGGAGGGTAACGTGATATGAAACAGCAGACCGATTTTCATTTTATTATCCGTTTTTTGTCATCTTCATCGTAAGACCGAAGAGGAAGTGGATAAAGAACGAATCTGCACATAATAGATCGTGTCCACCGTATCGGTCAGAAGGAATGGCGCCTTTTATAATGCATTACAAGAAAAACCGAAGGAAAACAATGCTGAACTTACATAGATTATGTTAAAGCTGGAAAAACTCGCACAAGGATGGCTAATTGATAATTGAACGAATGTAAATAACAGTACTCATCGATTCGATCCTAACCAACTAAGATCTTTTATTTTTTATGGAAATTAAATGAGCTTACTCAAATGAAACAAAATTAATGATTCTCTTCCATGAAAAAGTATATACTATTATCATAGGATCTTGGCTGAACTTGCAGCGGTGATATGGGAAGCTCTATTTTATAATTCATTCAACTTTTTGTTGCATTTGTCACATTTGTATACTGAACGTTGAGTCGCACGCGTTGATGTTGGCTTATTTGAGAAACGCCTAAAGTCGTTGACCTGGCCTACACTCGAAAGTTTTCCTACGTTCATATTGGCATATTATGTAACGTGCGTTCACACTTGATAGACAGCACGATATGCTTCAAAAAGTGGTTCGGTACCTTCTCCGCAGTACACCGTTTATAATCCAATGTACGACACTGGTCATTGAATCCTCGATCTTTATTTGTCTCTGAAGCGGACCCTACACAAGCAGAAATATTGACAATAAACCAATTATTGATCGAGGAAGCACATTATGGTAATATTGATTCTGTAGAATTCATATGGGATTGATAGATTAAAGCAGTCTTGTCAATATTTTTATTGATTGATTTTATTAATTAAAAATCAATCAATCTTCTGTATCAATATTTTGTATCTTGAATCCACTATAAATGAAGGGCGCCGTTTTTCCATGTCATGGGTGCTTAGTAAGGTTTTACGAAGCCATTTTCTGAAAAAAATTAGATTATGGTGTGGTACCTAAACGATAAATGCACGATAAATACTTGTTTCACTTTGACGCACATTTTCTGTTCAATTTAGCCATTTTTACTTTTTCAACGAAAATAATTTTATTTGGCAAAAGTAATGACAATCTTTTCCTATAAATATAGCAACACTGGCAAACATCATTTCGCTATCCCTGCAGTAACATTGCATACGATGCAAAAAGTCAGAATCAACCAATCAGGAGCTGGACCATTCTGACGTAAAATTGGAACAAAAACGGCACCCCTATTGTCACGCCTTGTCTTAGATTTGTCTCAGTGCCAGTGGAAAAGGCTTCATTGCAGATGCCATTAATCTGTGCAAGCAGAAAAGCTCCGTCGAACGGCAAACCACCGGCAACTACAAACGTACTAATTAAACAACATTACATTTTTTAATCGTATTTGGACATTCTGGCTTCAGAGCAGCCAATGAAAAAACTATAACCAATGCCTGACAATATATCCTTTGATCTCCTTTATCTTTGGGTCCATCCGCAGAGCTTCTTTTTTATTTCGATTATAGAGGTTTTAACCTTAAGGTCATCCGCCTCTTCGGGTTAGAAAAATCTCTTTGGAAAAATTTCTAACCCTATGTGCTGGTCGGGACTCGAACCCAGGTGCGCTGCGTACAAGGCAATCGATTTACCAACTACGCTACGCCCACACCGACACGCAGAGCTTAAATAAATTGTTAACGAACAAAAAAAAATAATTACTGAACCGAGCCCGCTACGTCATTTGTTTATGTTTCTCTTCTTCATTGTCTCTTGTTTTATCGAACCGCCCTCACACATAGAAAAATGTGCCCACCTTTTACCGTCTTGGTTGCGCATTTTCACATTAGCGAACTCTATGATACATTGCAATTTGATTTTTCAATTTAGTACTAAAGCAAGATAAAAATTATGTGGAAATACCTCTTCTTTTCGCATCTTGGTGCAACATAAACTCCCCACACTGTTTGTCAACAAAATAACCACCAAACTATTAATAATTTTGTAATTTGATTCGTAATTTATAAGCAAAACGAAAACTTGTCAGTTACAGAAACTTTGGATTATTACTGTAAAAGTATTACGATCCTCAAAACCAAAGCCTCATTAAAGTGAATATCTCCAACCAGCCAAACTATATGCAAATATTCATCGGAACTCGCCGGGAATGGCGCCTCCCCACATCCATATTCTGCTGAATCAGCTTCCGCAGTATTTTGATCCATGGTTGACGATCGATCGAATCGATTCAATATGCGCCGGAGAAGAGTTACAACAGATCCCCAATGGCAACAATTCCGGCAGTGATTCTGAAGATGAAAATGAACGAGGAGATCCCCAAACCGTAGACCTCCGAGATTGCACTATGATCCAACGGGCCGTGGGTGACGCCAATTTGATGGAACTGCTGAATGATATCTGCATGGAAGCGAGAAAAATGCGTCTGAAGGCGGGTGTTTTCGATCAGTATGATAACTGGCAGTATTTATCGAAAAAGATAAGTGTCGATCAGTTACTAGCGTTTATCTATGGGCTGGTTTGTCTGGCGGAATACGATCCAACAGAAGGAACGAATAGACGTCTCGCAAGTGCAGCTGTAAAAACTTATTTGACGCTGTTGGGCACTCCCGGTCAGAAACAGACGGCTGCATTTAACGAACAGGTGCTGTTAAAATGTTTGGATATTTTCAAGTTGGCGGAACTTCTGCTGGATCCCATGTTTAGTGACTATCTCAGAAACGAGCGGTCAGACTTCATCACGCGACTGCTGCTCGATTACATACAGATTATGGATGAAATACAGTTGCTACTGAAATGTATGACTCTTAAGAGTTGCGACAATGTAAAGCTGAAGTTGATTAATGAGTTGAAATCGATCTTGGATTATGCCATTAAACATGCAAAGAATCGCCAGGTGGCAGAAAACGTGGCTGAAAAAGTATTCGAGACACTCGAATCAATTTGCTTGCCAGAGCACGACGATCATAACGAGAGCTCTAAAACAATACAACTAATTTTGAATCGGACCGCCGTGTTTTATAAACTTGAGTATAAGAACTATCCTGCTTGCTTTCAAATTTATAATTTCTTCTTGAAAATGCTACATCAATACCCAAAGGATACGCCTCCGGTTCTAACAATATTCATCAAATCGGTTCTAACCAATCCGCCCAAAGTTTTCTCCCGTGCAGAGGATTATGCTTACCTTAGCGATATAGCTGTCAAGTACGAAACCTCTATGTACAGCAGGTGCAACGTTTCAATCGTAAGCTATTTGAAACAGATTGAAGGCCACGCAGAAACTACCGCTCGAGTTAACATCGTTGATTTTTTGGGTAAACTTGCAACCGTCGACTGTACCGTAGATTGGGAACTGTTCAAGGCGGATATTTCCGATGTTCCGAGAGAAATTCAAATGATTGAAATACTGTACAATAAGTTGATTGAAAAGAGTTCCACTGTTAAGTTGAAAGCGTTTCACTGTCTTTTGAAAATTCTTCAGAATGGGAATCGAATTATGAAAAAGATAATAAAAGACACGTTTTATTGTGCTACCGCTGACGAGGATGAGAAGAGTTACCTTCAGATGAACGACATGGAAGAGCTGTACCAAACTGCCGAGCTGGAACTTGGCATTTCGAGAAACGCACTTAATTTCAATCTGAGTTCTGCCAATAGAAACATGCGCTCAAACTCAGTGCAACCTGCGTCACCCACCAAGAAATCGTCCGAAGTCAACGGAATAGAAACCATCGAAGACAAACTTCACACGCTGAGCGATGTTATTTACGAAGCTACACTTTCACCAACATCTTCCATTCGACGCGTGGCTCTATCCTGTGTGGAGTGTATCGTAGAACTGAACCGGAATAGGATCGACGATCCGATTTTCGAACACGTCATCATAAAACTTGCCAAAGATCCCGTGATGCTGATGCGACGAACCACCTTGAACGTGTTGAACCAACTGCTAGCGAGCTACCCAAACTATCTTCCGCTGATCAAAATTTGGTCCAAAAGTTTGCTACTGTTTCTAGACGATAGCGATCAAAAGCTGAAGGACTCGGCACTGGAGAGTCTGAAGTGCAATGTGTTTGATAACATCTGTCGCTTCGAGGATTCATCCTCCAGTAAGATCTTCACCCCGTGGATGATTGTCCGATCGATTCTGGTGCTGGGGAAAATCAACGTCCTCAAGACGGCCGTCGATTCGTGGATTCAGAAGTCGATATTGACGTGAGTTAGAAAAAGTTCAGTTCATTAATGAGCCTAAATAGTACATCTTTATTGTTACAGTCAAAAGAATTTGATGATCATCGAATCGCACATTTTCACCGTCAACTGTAGCGAGGCTTGGATCATTTTGTCGATAATAGCGAACAAGATGAAGTCGAGAAATCCGGATGTTGTGATCAAAACGATGAACGAAATCCTGCAAGTGGATATGGTAAGTGATGTATACACTCCTAGAACACTAGTTAGGATACTCTGGTGAAGCGGTTCAGATGGTATTAGTCTCTTAAGAGCCATTTGTATGTTTGAGATCCAATCCGGAAGGCTTCTTAGTTACAGTATGATGGTAACACGATACAAGTAATGTCCTGTACATTAGACCGCTATAGAATGTCAAGTTCTATTACGCATTGTAATACAGAGGCTTTACTTTTTTTTATAACATTCCAAAATAAAATCAAAAGAAAGGGCTGTCGCAGTATTTCATATGAATTTCGCCAGAAGATCCACCTAAAGTATAATCTATTCTTCATTTTATTTCTAGTACAACTCTCCGCTGTGCCTACAGTACATTCTGTGCGTGATCAAAGCCTGGCTGGATGACTTCACCCACGCGGGTCTGAACCACTTATTCAAGATTTTAAGTGACCTCTTGCGCACCGGAAGTACCACAATTTCATTGGTCAGTGATGTGTACAGTCTCTGCTGCGCAATCAAGGAGAAATCTGATGGATCTGTGGACGAGAACTGGATCCGTGGAATTCGTGACAATACTGCTGAATATCTGCTGCATTATCATTCCCATTACACCAGCTTCCACATGTCCAATGAGCGATATTTGATCAATTTACTGGTCTATGCTGAGACTAGTATCGATCTGAACGACAGACCGCACGAGAAAATTTTGTCTATTCTGTTGCACTATTTGACTCGGGTTGCATCGGACGAGAAATTCTGTGAGTTTGAATCCGTCCCATGACTATTGTAGTTTCATGGTAAATCTTGTTTTTTTTAGTTATACAACAAACTGATCAGAATAGAAAAATCTGTGTCACTATTGTGGTACTATCTCGATTTGGGTTACGCGACGGATCTCTGGCGTCGACAATTATCGGCGACTTCAATAAGATAATGAAATTCAAGAACATACATGAAAGTATAATCTGTACTTTAATAACCTCTTTTTCGGATTTGTGCAAAAGGTAACACGATTGTATAATTTAATAGTTGATACGATATATGCGGATTTTTTTTTCAGACATACCTCCTTAGTTGATTCGTCCATCAAAACAGTGATCCTGCAGCTCAGTTCGAGTTACATTACAGTGCGCAGTGTAGCCTTGAATAATCTAAACGAACTAATTCTCCAAGATTACGTCAAAATGCGTGGCCGAGTTTTGCTAAACATTCTGAAGTTAACTATCGATGAAGACAGTCAGATAGCGGCTCAAGCTCTCTACGTGATCCAATTATACGTGCATTCGAAGAACGAAAAACTATTAAAGGTATCTCTATTGGAGTGTGTCTACGTTTTCAACAATTACCTACAGTATGCCGTAAGTGACATGTTTCCTGCATCCGAGATAGATAACGAGCCCTGTGATCTAGCCGGCAAGGACCAAGAAAACATAGCAAAGCGTAACCTTATTTATGACTTTTTCATTGACAACATCGACGATCTGAGCTTGTTAAAATTACTGAAGAATGTCAATAAAATTGACTCTCAGCTAAAGCAGCGAAAGTATGTCGAGTGCCAGGCCGGGGCAATCACATTGGTCGACCTGCTGTACATATTCACAAAAATGGTATTGGTCAAAGATCGAGACAAGGTGCGGCTAGCAAAAGCGGCTGCTTCCACTGCAAATGATGACAACGCTACACCTGATGCTCCTACCGAAGAGGGACCTTCGCCGGCGAAGAAGTCACGAGTGAGGATTGCACTCCAGCAAAGCGAACAGGAAACGGTTGACTACTCATTATAATGGCTTCTTTAGCAAGCGATATGATAAAATATTTTCGTTTTCAGATCACAATCGTTGAAAAAATGATTGCAGTATATTACGACTTTCAGTGTCGAGTACGCGAATACATCGGCAAAGTGGATCCATCGTTGGAAGAACTGGCTAATCAGAGGTTATACGATTTTTCGATGGCCACTGCCAAACAGTTTCGAGCTTTGGTTGAGTTTGCCAAACCAATGGTGTTTTGGAGAGGGTTGATGAAGGCAATAGATGCCGGCAGTGAGAAATCGTCACCCAGGAAAGGAAGACGAAGAAAAACAAGACGCAGTTGTTCGGGCAGTGAGGAAAGCGAAAACGAGAGTGTTTGTGACGATTACGACGAAACGGATATCCTGTAATATGACACTGTTTGATGATTCTCTTCGAAATATCCTTAGTTTATGTCAAGTTAATAACATTTGAACCACGAGATTTTTTTTATTCAAATCGTTTATTTGATAAGGCACGTTTGCGTTAGCTTAAAGGTGCCAATTTTTTGTTTTACATTTTAAAATTCTTGAAACTAGGGGATAACATATTGATTTTTTTTAAATGAATCTAATGAGATTTTATAGCTATCTTATACATATATCCGAAGGGGTAATATAATTTTCGTAAAATTATAAATTATAAAATTAATAATTATTAATAATTATAAACTATAAATCAGTCATTTATAGTTTTATGGTAATATGGTTTCACATTTTTAGCAGGAAGATTATTGTAGCAAATTATTTATAGCTAAGGGGGACAATTTGTACAACCATCTTAAAACTAGGAATAACTAGAAGGCGAGATTGAATTTTGTAAAGATTCGGGGAGATTACCTAGATATTTTTATGTGGTAGCAGAGTTGGGCGTTTTCGACGAGATTATGTAATATAATAGTTAAAACTAGTACAGACAAGAAGAGCTAAATGCTTCGTGAAGATATTAGGTAAGGGGGGGGGGGGGGGGTTGTGTAGGGGGTGATATTTCTGGGTACAAGAGTCAGGGGAGGGAGGGCGGACAAAGATGACAGGGGGAGAAAATTATTAACAGTTTCAGGCATCGGGAGATCAACGTCATAGGTTACAGACTCGGATGGCCTTCATCAAGAAGAATTGTGTACCTCTACTCCGGGCGGTTCTCCTCGAGTCGACAGTGGTTCCTCCAGACGATATCGTAGTACGGCTCAGATGCGGATCGGAAAGACTTCGAGTTGCGCGTGTGATGTTAATACTGTATGTCTCGTGTTTGTTGGCTCATTCGACAGAGATGATTTGTGTCGCCTTGGAGTAGCTTTAAACCATCGTGGGTGTATGGTACAGACGGAAGAGGGCACTTCTGAGAATGATAAGAAAAATGAAAAGGGCAGTTAAATTTGTATATTGATAGTTTTTAGGAAGGTGTATACGAGGGACATAGAGACGAGTTCGCGGCTTGCCAGTACATCTCGAACTGGGACGTTGATTGGTCTTCCTCGGGCCCGGAGGGTATCCATTAGCCGAGACCTGGCGGAACTGTACACGGTGCACGCCCAAACAGCGTGCTCGATATCGTGGCAGCCGTCGCCACAAGCTCAAATACCATTATTAACGAGCCCAATACACCGGATGTGTGCATCTAGCATATAATGGTTTGCCATGAGTCGGATATCACATGAATGAAGTCACGACCCACATCCGTCCCCTTGAACCAAGGTTTCTTCGAAACCTTAGGGATCATCGAATGTAGCTGTAACGTTGTTTATAGTTGCCCAGTGGGCTACCCCCCGTCGTTAGAAGAGCTAAGAAGCAACACACATACACCTATATCATTGTAATGTAGAACAGAGAAACTGTCCAACAAAACAGTATGTTCTTACCACGCAACCGAGTCACACGTTATTATTACATGGTGTCAGAATTGTCAGTTCACAGATGTCGAACGATTCCGCGAGTGACGATTTGTTTTAAAGCTGTGTAAAGCACGAGTAAGCGATGATGATGCAAGGAGCATCAATTAAGATGAAGCGATGCCAAAATCACAACAAAGGCTATGTTCGGGTTACGTTCAGCATCTGTGTGCGGTTAGAATATTCTATACCGATAGGAGATGGTACGCACACAAGCGTATCGTTCAGCCAAATACAAATATGTTAATACGGAATGCTCTAATTTGTTTGTTCGGTGAGCCAAAAAATGATCAGGCATTTGTATGGGACCTTGGCGTATTTAATTTGTATTTGGTTCAGCCAAATACAAATATTTGTATTTGGTTCAGCAATCATCTGACTGATTTTTGCACCACGTGTTTCATTTGTTTTGAAAAACAAAAAGGTACAAATTTCTCAAACAAATTGAAATTCCGTAAAGAGAATCTATTCATCTGCTTGTGCTAACATGCCTACATACCGTGATACAATTTCTAAGCAATCTGAGATAAGACATTCAAGTTACAAAAGGTTTTGTCTTGCGCGCCATTGCAATGTTATGATTTTGACGATAAAATAAAAAGAAGAAGCAGAAACGACGGCAGCCATTTTAGCTGCCACCTTGTGACTTTATTCAGTATGTCCTTAAGCCATCGAAGCCGCTGATCATTGAAGAAAACATGGTGGCGAAGTAGAAGCTTTGGTGGCGTCAGTTTCGCTGGTATGCGCTGGCGACAGAACTTTCAGAAAAACCCACACAAACACAGGCGACTCCATTTTTAAGATGCATTGGCGAGGACTGTGTTAGAGTATTAGATACACTCGGGCTCACCGAAGAGCGGGAAAGTGATATAAATATATTGAAAACAAAGTTTGACGGTTATTTTGTCCCAAAGTCATGCCTCTCATATGAGCGCTGTGTATGGAAAAATCGTGCAAAATGAAGGGGAACAGTTTGATACGTTTTTGACGCGTGTGCGTGAGCAAGCGAAAAAATGCTCGTTTAGCATTCTTTATGATCACTTGATTTCGAGAACGACACATACAAAGTTGATTCCGCAGTTGCTCAATGATGAGCAGAACTTACAAAAAACTATTAATATTATTCGAAACTTCAAGCTGTCCCTCAAGCATTCTCTGGAAATGAAAGCAGCAGTGGAAGTGGACTCAATCGCGAAACACAGTGGTAGGGATCCTGGAAAATTGAAGATGTTCGTCTACAATTTTTCTTGTCAATATTAATGTTTGTGGCACATATGGAATGTGACACAATCATTAAAGCGGCCAGGCCAACTGTGCAGCGTACAAAATAAAGATGATTCAAAATTATACGGCAATCAAATTATTCATTTAATGAAGAATTTAATCAACGAATCATTTTGAACCTTAAATAAGGAAGAAACGTGGACAACCGTACACAACCGTTTCAATTTGGTGGGAGTTTGATAAATCGTTGGGAGTGACTTTGCTAAGAGGGTTAATGTCACTCCTTTTGTTCCTGGGATGGGACAGAGGTATTTAGCCCTGCCCTGGCTAGTGAGCCTAGGTTATAGCGCCTTTATTCGGTCGGTTTTGCATTCGAGTCGCCCTAATGTCTACAAAACCCATATAAAAATAATGGTTTCGAATGAACCTAGAGCGACTCTTATTGAAAAACTATCAGCATAAGATTGAGTTAAAAGCTTGAATTTACTACAATGAAACAAAGGACTCCTGTTTCGATCGCCTCTCAACGAGGTTATCAAGTCACTCATTCCGAAACAGGGTCGTTATCCTGAAGAGACTCAGCATGAACTCTAGCTCAAATACAACACCCGATTCCAACTCATTCCGTGCCGAAATCCATACAGAACCCATTCATGATTCCGAATCGATTTCAGAATGATTTCTCCGGGTATCACCATCTAGATGGGCTCATCTGCAGCATATATAAATAATTAATAAGATAAACAAGTTAGATCTCACCGAATTATCTGCTCAAAGTATCTAAACTCGTCAAGGCATTTTTAAATGTCCAGTATTAAACTACGTCGTCTTCGTTCTTGCCAACGGCATCGATATCTATATGTTTAGTTTCTCTAATCTTGCAGTCGGGAACTCAACTATTCCGATCATCTGTGCTGCTTGACCCGAACTCTGGATCTAGTATCCTTGATCGATCGTTGGTCATCTAGTGTTATTCTAAACTCTTGATTGTTGATTCTAAAATATTTTCAACTTTTTCATTGGTGAAAACCACGACACATGAAAATTTGCTTCCTCCTTTTCTATCACCACTAGGGCATTGCAATTTTTTTTTTTTTGAATTCTCAAAGGCCCCCCCTCTCATATTGTGACAAATGTCAAAGTAAGCTCAGATGCCAAATTTCACATCATTTGGACAATTTTAGACCCCCGCCCACTTTGCTTGAAATTTTTTGAAATTGGTACTATGGGAAAAAATGGAGGAAAAATACATTAAATGCTATAACTTTTGAAGTAGCAATCAGAAAATTAATATTTATACCTCTTTTGGAAGGAAATAATCTTAGTATTTGAATGGAGGTATATTTGTTTCTAGAAAAATACGGGAAAGTGGGGTACTGGGTCATATTGGCCCCAAAATCCCCTATTTTTAATGATTTTTCTGCTCCGTGATGCAAATCATACATATTTTGTAGTTTTTCTAATGTAAAAATATCTCAGAAATCGAACGAAACCCTTTTGACCTTAGTCCGATTACGAGAAGTTGGGGTTAAATGGCCTTTTGACATTCATATTAGACTTCATCATTTTCTCATGAATATATCTCTATTATTCTTCACTCAATTTTCATAAACTATACCTTGTTGAACGTGGAAAATCCTTAGGATTATAACAAAAATAGATTCGTTACCGGTAAAATTCAGGAACATCAAATTATCTGACATATAGTGTCGATTTCACATTTTTATCATAAAATCGCACATATTAACTCCATTTAACAACAAAATTCTTATTTAATTTACTACTTTTAGTGTAAAATATGCTTAGGGATCACATGAGAAAAGTTTCATTCCTGGAAAAATAGGGGAAGTTGAGGTATTAGGACAAATAATGAAAAAAATGAGATTTGTATAGTAAATATCAAAAAGTTTGATGTTTCTGAATTTTACCTCTAACGTTTTTATTTTTGTTGTATTCCTAAGAATGTTACACGTTCAATAAGTTACATTTTATGAAAATTGATTGAAGAATAATAGAGATGTATACATGAGAAAATGATAAAATTTAATATGAATGACAAAAAGCCCTATAACCCCAACTTCTCGTATTCGAACTAAGGTCAAAAGGGTTCCGTTCGATTTCTGAGATTTTTTCACATTAGAAAAAATACAAAATATGTATGATTTGTCTCACGGAGCAGAAAAATCATTAAAAATAGGGGATTTTGGGGGCAAAATGACCCAGTACCCCACTTTCCCGTATTTTTCAAGAAACAAATATATCTTCATTCAAATACTTAGATTATTTCCTTTCAAAAGAGGTATAAATTGTAATTTGCTGATTGCTACTTCAAAAGTTATAGCATTTAATGTATTTTTCCTCCATATTTTCCCATAGTACCAATTTCAAAAAATTTCAAGCGAGGTGGGCGGGGGTCTAAAATTGTCCAAATGATGTGAAATTTGGCATCTGAGCTTACTTTGACATTTGTCACAATATGAGAGGGGGGGCCTTTGAGAATTCAAAAAAAAAATTTTTTTGCAATGCCCTAATCACAAGTTGGCTTTCATTGAAACGTAAAAAACGAACAACAATATCCAACAAAGAAAGATACAAAATATAAGCAGAACGTGCTCGCCGACAACAAATGTGGCGTCCAATATTTTTCAAATTAATCGGCTTCATACGGTACTATACTCCGCCACCCTACTGTTCCTGCAGCGGGCCGCCTATCGTATGCTACTCGCTTCCTCAGTTGTTCCAGAAAGGCGCCTTCACTTTTACCATAAATCAACACTTAAACATTTTGTAAATTTAAATTACAAAACTATGGTATTTTTAATAGAAAGTTCTAAAATAGCACCAGGGAAAAATTGACGAGAGAAAAAACGAACTGTAGCGAATCACAGTGCTAGAAGAGAACGTTATGTAGTAAAAACTGAAATGATTGTCTGTAATCGGTGTGGCCGGGAACACAAAAAAGGTTCCTGTGCCTCGGCCTGTCCGGCCTTTTACAAGACATGCTGGAGGTGCAATGCAAAGGGGCATTTCGCCAACAAGTGTTCCGCCGTAGCGAGTGACAGCGTCTCAAAATACAAAACGAAGGCAGTAAAAACAGTGGAATGTAAAGATGAAGAACTATCAGTGGAAGAGCTGTTCATCGGAAGTGTTTCGGACGACGATGAATACGGAGGAGAAGCATGGTTCGAAACACTGCTCATCAAAAATAGGAAAGTGTTGTTCAAGTTTGATAGCGGTGCGGCCTGCAACGTGCTCCCGCTGAGTGTTTTCCGCAGATTCGGAGAAGAGTAGGTGCCTTCGTCAACCAAACGTTTGGTTTCGTACAGTATTCACAAAATGTGCGTGATCGGTGAAGCCCTGTTGCCAGTATTAATGAGAGGCAAAACAGAGAAAGCAATTTTTAAAGTTGTAGATGGTGATGTTGCTCCGATCCTCGGAAGAAAAACGAGTGTTCGGTTTAATCTTATATCAAGAGTGCTAAGCATGGAACAGTCGTTGTTCAATGGTTTAGGTTGTGTTAAAGGGTTCGTGTATGACATAGATATTGTCGACAATCCAACGTTTAGCAACAATCCACCAAGAAGAATTCCGCATTCACTACAACAAGCAGTAAAGAATGAGATTGGTTCCATGGAAGGAATGGGTGTCATTTGTCTTATCAGGGAGCCGACGCCAGTAATGAACGCGTTGGTCATCGTAAGACAAAAAGGTAAGCTACGCATATGTATAGACCCCTCGCAAGTGAACCGAACGCATCCACTGTCAACGATAGAAGATATATCTACGCGAATCTGCAATTCCAAATATTTTACGATACTAGATTTGAAAAAAGGCTTCTTGCAAATACTAGTATCAGAGCGAACTATGAAATACCTGGCATTTTCCACTCCATGGGGTAGATACACCTGCAAAAGACTTCCATTCGGTTTAGCATCAGCGCGAAAAGTTATCCAAAAGCTGATGAACATGCTTTTAGAGGGGCTAGAGGGCGTTGAGAGTTGTATGGATGACATACTAATACACGCAGAAACTGAAGATCGTCTTAACGAATTGACAACCAAGGTGCTGGAAAGAATCAAATCAGCTGGTCCTAAATTGAACAAAGATAAGTGTCTCTTCAATCAGACATCCGTCAAGTTTTTGGTCCACATAGTACCCCAGCAGGGCTTGGAAGTAGATCCGGACAAATTAAAAGCAATTGAACAGCTAAAACGACCGACGAACAGACTTGAATTACTGTGAGTGTTAGGCACAGTGACATACCTAGGGAAATTCATTGAGAATCTCTCCGCAATTACTGAACCTCTTAGAAAACTTCTCATTGGACGTTGAATGGTTCTGGGAACAGGAACAGGAATATGCCTTCTTAAAGATAAAAACTTTGATGACTTCATCACCTATGCTAACCTTTTACGATGTAAATGCGGCAGTAACCCTCTCAGTAGATGCTAGCTCGAAAGCTTTCGCCGCGGTCTTGCTACAGAAAGGAAAGCCTGTTGTATACGCATCAAAGTCCCTTGCACCCGCTTGAGAGAATTATCCTCAAATCGAGAAAGAAGCCGCGGCTATCCGTTTTGCATTTTACAGGTTCCACGAGTACGTTTACGGAAAGGAACTGGTGATCGAAACAGATCAAAAACTTTTAGAGTTCATCTACAAAAAGTCTCTTGATACTCCCCCACGACTGAAAAGAATTTTACTAGATGTTATCCAATATGGTCCTACGATCGTATGCAAGATGGGAAAGGAAATTCCGTTGCCAGATATTCTTAGTAGAGACGTGAAAAACGATGATTCGCAAGAAAGATCAGACGAGTTAGAGGTCCACGTAGTTCTTCAAATGAGTAAAGACGCAAGGGCTGAGTTAGAGGAAGAAAGTATGTAACCAAGACTCAGAAATTCGACAGTTGATTGATGTCATACAGCCTTATTCTGCATTACGACGGATCATATTTTCGAACGAATGTGGTTCGATCGAAGTAGGCTCCCGTTTGGTTTTGCTGTCGTTATTGAGAATTCAGATCACATTCGTTTGAAAAAGCGATCCGTCGTATTAGAGAATAAGGCTGTCTGGTTGGCCTGACGATAGGAAAAAGTTACCAAGCGTGTTGCGTCCATACTGGTTTTTTAGGGACGAATTGGCCTGTTAGCAAGGTCTAGTATTCAAGTCACATCAAATAGTCGTTCCGAAAAAGTTAAGGAAAAAGATGCTATCAATCATTCATGCGGGGCATACAGGTATTCAAGGCTGCATAAACAGACAGCAGAAATCAAATTGTGTATCTGGCAGTAAGCCATTTTCGTCGACCAAATTCCCGAGGCGAAACAGGATCATTTTGTCGAACAACTTCCAAATACAGGACAATCGTTGCAATCGGTCGATAGGAGTTGTGATCGAAGGCTTGTTTTTTTGGTTTTTGGATGGCGATTACCTTCACTTGTCTTTAGTCATGAGGGAAAATGTTGCCTCAAGAAACTTATTAAATAAATTCAACAAGCGTCTCTCGGCAGATTTTTCGACAAGTTGAATTTGATTCTGTCCAGCCCTGTGGCTTTATTGCCATATGATAAGAAGCAAGTGAGAACTCCTTTATCGAAAAAGGTGTTTCGTTCGCGTTATCGTGAGTGGCGGCGGCGCGGTAGATCTTCTGTTCCGGGTCTGAATCCGGACAAACCTTGGCAAAATCGAATATCCAATGGTTTGAATACTCCACGCTCTCGTTAGTACTGTTTCGGTTACGCATACGTCCACTGAAAAAAATCTAACGTTAATTCTATTTGCTTCAAACCGCTTAAAATTCATAAGAAGAAGAAATGCTATTGTTATCACGCGAACACATACCTTCTATGTGTCAACTGTATAAACTATGTATGTACACAGATAAGTTATATATGCATACTGTTATAGAATGGGGTTATATGTACCTAATAGTTATGAAATGTAAATGTAAGATTAATATTTCTTGTAAATACACACATTAGGTTTATGTTTCAGCAAATAGTGCCTCCGTTAATTGCAAAAATCTATGTGTAAAATCAATAGACATAACGTTTACTTTTTTTTGAGTGTCGAACTTTGCCTCAAAGAGTGCTCATCGATGTTTCTCTCATTAATCCGTCAACGAGCCGACGCCAGTAACTACGTTTCTTGTCTTTCATCAAACTTCATTCCCATCGTCGCGTACTGTTGATATCTAGCTGGTAGCCCGTTGTCCAGGAAAATATACTCGGCGGCCTACTCCGCGTACATGTCTGAGCACTCTGTCTCACCATGGGTTGGGAGACCGTCCGCGAGAGTTGTTTGCAATTAGTACAGTTCATGACTCGCGGTACGAAAAGACAAATAGGTACACGAACCTTGTCAAAGAGGTGGCAGTTGGGTAGAGCAGGCCCAGTGAAGCCTGCTTCAAACTATTTACCACCACCCCCGTCCGGAGAAACAATTTGTTTCAAATCTGTAAAAAACATATCATTTCATAGATTTATAGTCAAAAGAATTTTATTTTGTTCATCTCGAACACGTTCTGAAGTTTGTTTTCAATCTATGTCGATAAAAAAACAATTCAGGAAATGTTCAGTGTTTTTCTCTGAATGTGGACACTGCTTATATCGCACAGAATAAAAGAAGCGTTTTAATGTTTTGTTTTTATTGACATAAAAAGAATAATAAAGAATATACTCTAAACTATTAATAACCAAACCCTTCACGGTTCGCTGTACTTGAGTGCAGAGTCTGGCATAATGAATAAACTTCCATAGCTTTTTCAGTCAGCATTATATCCCGGATTGAGGTATAGCACATCGAAAAAACCTCGCTGCTCGCTTGCCAAGGTTTGCAGCGCATTGTTCTGTTCAGTCCGATACAAGCTGGCATGCTTTCCGACAAGTTTCATCAACTGTTCCACGTCGGTATCATGAGCATGCTTAGCCCAGACCTCGCACATACTCTCCACAAACCAGGACCCGTTGTGCAGATCTCGATGAGCAGCGAATCCCGGCACGGTTGAGAAACAGATAAACATGTCCGCAAAGGTCGGCATGTTAGTAGGTGGGTCCTTTTTCAGGTTGATCATACCGTCACGCTCCGTGTGCTCCGATGGCCGTAAAGTGCCGTAATCTGCTTGATCGCCCCTAAAATTGACCGTTAGGTAGAAATACTACTATTCCGAAAGGCATCATTTACAAACCTGCAGATGGAAAAGAAAAAAAGCTTCGGTTTTCGTATCAATTTGCGGCAATTGGCATTATTAAAGTGCACCAAAATTTCCTCCACAAATAACACCGAATTATCATGAAGATAAATTTTGTCCCGTCCTTTAGTATGGTTACCATGGGCCAAAACATAAAAAGCGAAGCATTCTGTTGAAAGATGATCTGAGGCTTTCAGCTGTTCGATCAAGTCCACAAAGTCCTGTAAATATGCAATCAATAAAATGAAACACAATAGCAAGGACTAATATAAATACCGCTCTGGTGAGATCCTCATAGTAGAAAACAGTAAAACCAAGCTGTCGGAACAATGACACCAAATTGTTTTTATCCGTTCGCGCTCCATTTCGCACTGGATGTGTGTTATTGATGTAGGTAATCACGTTCAGTATAAACACTACACCTCTATTGCGACTTCTCATTTCATAGGCTTGTAACAAGCGATGCCGTTGTGGTCTGGTCGTAAGTTCTACCTTGAGTAGATCCTCACATTTTTCTTCAAATACTTCCAATTGGCACTTAATGCCCTTGTCCGTAGTTTCAAGCAAGATACTGTTGTTATTCTTTAGATCGTCCTCTTCGGACACCGAGCGAGATCCTATCGATAGATTCCGCAATTTACGCTGAAGTTCCACCGAACGGCTAGAGTCCCCCAGATTGGCACTGATCGAACGGGGTCTGTTCGGATTAAATGTTGAGCGGTATTTCTCCTGCCCATTATTATTGCCCGAACTAGTACCACTGCTTGGAGGATTTCCAGGTTTTAGCAACGCATAGGCATCAGGAAAATCTTTTTGACAAATTTCCAGCAAGGTCTGGAATGCAGTTGGCCCTCGTTTGGTTATTTTTTCAAATAACTTTTTGTGTTTTGTAGCTTCATCTGGGTAGCGATGCTAAAATCAAGTGAAAATATAAAAAACCGACACCTAAGTATGACTCAATCCTACGCAACTTCTTTGTTACCTACGTAATCTGCGACGTAACATTCTTACCTCAATGATTACTACCATTACCTCCGACAGCATTCTTCGATTGTAGCATTCATTTCTCAAAATCTCATAATTGGTCTTCTGAATCAACTGGTCCATCTGACGGAGAATGGTTTGTCGTTCCATTTGGTTCATCTTGAGCCACAAATAAAGAAATTTCACGCATCAAAACAATTTGTCAGTATAGGAATGTTGTCCTAATATTGATTACGATTCACACGCCAAAACAGATTTTACTAACAACTGACTTAAGTTGTCACACGATTTGAGTAATATATTTTCAATAAAAAGCAATAAATCACTTAAATTCACAGAAACAAATTCGATCTATCGTTGCTTTCCTGCGCTCTGCTCTGAGTCATTGTTTTGATTATTTTCATTACAAAAAATGGCGTCCCGTTAAAACACGACAGTGCTGCCAATAATGCTTGAGATGACCTGGTACTCCATGATAGGATCGAATCAAAATTCGTCGAAATGACAATTCTAGCAAAACATTTGAAATGGGCCTAACTGCAAAATGTAAAATCGAATTTTCATGTTTTCCCCAGAGTTTTTAATAGTAGAGTTGCGTAAAGAGGATTGGCAACATTGGACCAATCATTGGTCTTTTTTAAATTTTGGCAACCTTTTATTTTTAGTTAAATTTCAAATGACTTAACCCGAACGCTTCAGTTAGATGTTAACTTTGTGCATTTAAAAATTTAAAATTAAGTGTTTAAAAATCAGTACGATAAATAACATCGTATAAAGAATTTAAGCTTTTTCCGGTTCTCAACTGATCCGCAACTAAGAACGAAATGCATTGATTTTTGCCGTCTGATTGGGGTGTGACAAAAAACAGTCGAAATTGCAGCGTAAGATAAATTTGAAACAGGTACATATGTATAAGTGGAATGCATACACAAATTTGTCAAAATTTTAGCTGCACTTTAACTATAAGAAATACCTTCATATTTCCACTGTCGGTGGAAGATTATTAACACTACCCAGAGCTGTTCCGGTGTTTGAAATAGTGCCAAATTTGAATATCAGTGAACATATATTTTTTAATAATTGTCATTAAGAGAAATATTAACATTATTTAAATGTTGATATTACATCATTGAACTTTTTTGCCTTTCTCATATAAAGAAAGGCTATGCAATCACTGTAAAAATCGACTTTTCAACCGAGGCCCGGAGGGCCGAGTGTCATACACCATTCGATTCAGTTCGTCGAGATCGGCAAATGTCTGTGTGTGTGTATGTATGTGTGTGTGTATGTGTGTGTGTATGTGTCATTTAAACTCACACAATTTTCTCAGAGATGGCTGAACCGATTTTCGCAAACTTAGTTTCATCTGAAAGGTACAACGCTCCCATAAGCTGCTATTGAATTTTTAGTTGATCCGACTTCCGGTTCCGGAGTTACGGGTTGTAGAGTGCGGTTACACAGCAAATTCCCATATAAACTGGTACCACCATGATGTTCAAATGATGTAAAACATATTAAAATTGATGTAACATTACTCTAGTTTGCGGGTCTGGATCACTAATGATCAATCAAAGCAGCTTTGACCACATTGGCCACCTATGACGGTTCATGACGCCCTCGGGGAACCCGCCAAGTTCCTAAGCTAATATCACACCCATTCCACAACGAATTCTCTACCGATTTTTACGAACTTAATTTCAAATGAAAGATACAGTAATGCCATTGACTGCTGCTGAATTTCATTCGGTTCTGACTCTTGCTTCCGGAGTTACAGGGGTGTTAGTAAGGATACACTGGAATTTCCCATATAAATCGGTGCAATCGTAATACCTCAGAGGCTAAAAACTATTGAAATGGTCACCAAATTACTTCTAATCGCAGATCTAGATCACTGATTGCCAATCAAACATTCTTTGAATATATTGTCCACTATCGACGATTCCGGAATTCCGGGCATATTCCACAATTAAAGTCACATCGGTTCTTCGGTGATGACTGAACCGATTTTCTCAAACCAAGTCTCAAATGGAAAGCAAAATATGCAGTTGAGTATTACGTCGCCGCCCCTCCTACCCCCGCCTTGCCCTTACACCTCCCTCCTTCATCACTCCCCTCCCCTTGGACCACCCTCACGCCCGCATTTCCTTCATCCACCCCGTATACCGAAATAAGATGAAGGATTTCTGACGCATCCTCCACTCTCACTCTACTAACCCCCCATTTCCTCCACTTTCAAACCCATTCCACAAACATTTCAAAATATAATTACATGAAGATAACATTGAACTCATGCTGATTAAGGTAATTAAATACTATTCTTTTGCCTTTCTCATATAGAAAGGTTATGCAATTGCTCCAAAAACCGACTTCCTAACCGAAGCCCGGAGGGCCGAGTCTCATATAACATTCGACTCAGTTCGCCGAGATCGCAAAATATCTGTGTGTATGTATGTGTGTTTGTATGTGCGTATGTATGTGTGCATGTATGTATGTATGTATGTATGTATGTATGTATGTATGTATGTATGTATGTATGTATGTATGTATGTATGTATGTATGTATGTATGTATGTATGTGTGTGTATGTGCGGATTTGTTAACAAAATGTCCACATCGGTTTCTCGGAGATGGTTGAACCGATTTTTAGAAACTAAGATTCAAATGAAAGGTATACTATTCTCATAGGTTGCTATTGAATTTCATTTTCAACCGACATCTTGTTCCGGATTACGAGTTGAAGAGTATGGTTACAAAACAAAATTTGTTGATTTGTCCACATCGGTTTCTCGGAATTTTCTGAACCGATTTTGACAAACTTGATTTTAAATGGAAGGTCCATCAGCTGCTGTTGAATTTTGTGTGGATCCGAGTTCTGGTTCCTGAATTACAGGGTGATACGTACGATCACGCAGCAAATCTCGATTCTAACGAATTCTGCGATGAATGTAAAAAGGGGATTTTTTTCCAAAATGTAAACACAACTGTTGAATTTGTAGATCTAGGTCACCAACAGTCATTCAAAGTCTCTTTGGCCACACTGGCCACCATCGACGGATCCGGAAGCATCCAAATTCAGAATAACGGTTATATTGGTTTCTCGAAAATGGGTAGACCGATTTGATCAACTTAGTCTCAAATGAAAGGTGTTCCGTCCCCGGAAACTGATATTAAATTCCATCTCCATCCAACTTCCGGCTCCGGAGCTACGGGTTGTGGAGTGCGATCACACAGAAAACTCCGATTCAAACCGATACCGCGATGAATGCAAAAAGGTGCTCTTATATATACTTAAGTGTAATAAGAATGAAAGACATTTCCCTAAAGTTATATTGTACGAACCAGCTATTAAATCATAGTTTGGAGAAATGAGAAAGGCACAATTGCACCTCTAGGTGGATTAAAACAGGTTTTTCATAATTATAATCACATAATAACGATACTCCCCACGCATTCGAGCATTGTTATTCTTCGTGTCCGATAGGTAGACGTTTTGAGTGTTAAATAGGTAGATTTGCTTCAGTCTTTGCGCAACTGTGCTTTATAAACTGTGGTTTTCCCTTAATACATATCTCGACAAACATATGATTACGGCCTAAAAGCTAACTGTCAAAATCTACTTTTAAAGGAAATTCCGGACGTACCGTTACTAGCTGAACACAGTTCACAACAGTTTATGAAAGAGAAAACTTTTCTCTTTCGTTTACTACCAACATCTGTGATTGACATGTAACGGTTTGCCCGGAATTTGCATTCAAAGTGGATTTTGACAGTTGGCTTTTAGGCCGTAATCATATGTTTGTCGAGATATCTACGCGAAGAAGTACATAACGCAACATTTGATTATGAAGAACTTTGATAACGATTTTACACCAAATTATAATTAATTTTTATGACTAAACGGATTATGAAACGGCCTAGCCGATTACAAAAGGGCCTAACTGAATTCAAAAGGGCCTAACTTGCTATACTCATTTTAAAAGGATTGTAATGTATTATTGTATTATAACCGATTGTGAAAGGCTTAAAACAGCTGCGCAACAGTTACTCGATGAATTAATCGAAACTATAACTGCTCTAAGCCCAACTTTTCCATAATTTACATACAGGGCCAATCTGACTTTTCGAAGTTTCGTTGGGACCAACCTAACCATTAAATTATATTTTATTTAATTCGTCTATCTTTCGGTGTAATATCAGGCCTGAACAGTATTTTTGTGTGAGGTATATAAGTAGATGCAATATGCGCAATCAAACGAAATAAAATAGTATGAATAGTATAATGAATTTTCCGTATAGGATCATAATTATATAGTATAGAAGTATACTTCACGACTCAATAGTATGGCAATTCAATAAAAAATGACATATTCACGTGGAATTTGTTTGAATATAATTTGAAAGACCACATGAAATGTGTTTTAATAAATTTACATGTGAAATTCAAATGGAAATAATTTGTCTTACTTTTATCATGAAAGTGATGTTTAATTTCATATGGTTTTATCGTGTGTATTATTTTCAGTGTGGTTATCAAATCTAGCGGACAAAGCTAGACAGGCAAAAATGAAACTCAAAAGAACTGCTCATATTTAAAAGGCATAAAATCTCGACAAACATATGATTACGGCCTAAAAGCCAACTGTCAAAATCCACTTTGAATGGAAATTCCAGACAAACCGTTACTAGTCGAACACAGTTCACAACAGTTTATGAAAGATAAAACTTTTCTCTTTCGTTTACTACCAACATCTGTGATTGGCGTGTAACGGTTTGTCTGGAATTTCCATTCAAAGTGGATTTTGACAGTTGGCTTTTAGGCCCTAATCATATGTTTGTCGAGAAATGTTAAAAATTCCCTCGAAATATAATCAATAATAGGTAATGAATAACAACACATCATTATTGTTGCTTAGTGCAGCTTTAACCTTATGGGTCATTCACCTGATAAACTACACATTCGAATGTTCAGTGAGATCACTTAGAAAAATTATGCCCAATGACCATTATGCCAAATAACCGTTATGCTAAATGTCCATTATGCCAAATGACCTTATGCCAAATGACTTTATGCCAAATGGCCCGCTCCCACAGATCACTTGTGATCTAGGGGCAGATCACTTGTGATGCATTTTTAAAAATCAGCGAAATTAAATGCATTTATTTCCATCAAAATAGAAATTCATAATGTATTTTGCGTTGCGTGCAATGTTGTTTGCGTTGCGTGTAAGACGTCAAAACCCTACAAAAAACTAGCCCTACATTTAACAAAACGTCGAACAAAGTGGATCAGCGTAGGACGTTTGTTAAACAAACTTTCCTGCGAGGCAGTGCAGAGCAGATGCAAAAATGGAAATTAAATGCATTTTTTTTTCAATTTGATGCAAATTTGTTATACATTCTTAGAGTGATCTGCCCCTAGCTTGGGATGCATTTTCCAAATTCAACAAAATTCAATGCATTTTCTTGCCATCAAAAATGGAATTTAGAATGTATTTTGTGTTGCGTGTAAGACGTCGCAGACCTGCAAGAAACTAGCTCTACATACAACATCGAACATCGAACGTAGTGGATCGGCGTAAGGTCTTTGTTACACAGCCTTGTCTGCGAGGGTGCGTAAAGTTTATGCAAAAATGGACATTAAATGCATTTTTTCAAATTCGATGCAAATTTGTTGTACATTTCTAGAGTGATCTGCCCCTAGGGTGCCAGACATGTTTGTCTAATCCAGATTTCAGAGAATTTGTCCAGATATTTCCAATTTGAAAAATTCGACAAGTTTTGAGTCGAGCCAACAGCACCCACCCCTCGCAGACAGAACCATCAATTGACATTTCGACGAGTTTTGATTCGAGTCAGACCCACGAGTTTTTAGTCGAGCTATCAGATCAGATCAGACCTAATGTTTACGTTTAGTATTGGTAAATAGTTAAATAATTTATTATTAATTAAACTATTAATAATAATAGCTACTTTATTAGTTTACGATGTCTTTAAAACGTGGTATCGATCATAGTAGATCTGTCGAACCTACTATGAATATATGCGATCTGGACGAGGATTCACTGGCTTGTGTCTTCCAGTATCTTCTTCTGGACGATCTAGATCGGTTGGTGCGCGTTTGCAAGAGATTTTACCAGATCGTTAACCTGCATGTGTACGCCAAAAAGAGTGCTAATCTTTTGCGTACAGGACATCAACGGCGAAAATTTACCCATGTTCCTAGCAGGGATCTTCATTACGACTTCAGTTATCGGAAACGGATAAGCCTATTTGAAAACTGGCGTTATGGGCGGTACCGAGAAATGCAGTTCTTTTACCACAGAATGCTGTATTTTTCTCACATTTTACTAGAACGACGGTGGCTGTATATGTCTCACCGAGGCCAGCTGCGAGCGCATGAACGTATAGCCAAAGGTGACAAAGTATTGAAAGGTAAAGCTAGCTGGATCGTAGGAAGTTCCAGAGATTGCGACATCACTTGGATGGAAAAGAAAAAGGATCTTGTGTTCGCGGGTCGAACGGATGGTTCTTGTTTTGTGTATGATTGTTTAAGCGGCTATTACAGGCAACAGCAGCTTGCAGAAGAATGTATCACGTCTGTAGATTTTGATGGCCAACTGTTCGTTTGCGCGACCAAGTCTAAATCAACATCTTTTTGGACTGGACTCGAAGGTAGGGAAAATTTTGGTCTGGAACGACAACTTCAACTGGACGATGGCTACCAAACGATAAAATTATCTCCGAACGGAGCAAATCAACTTGCGGCTGGAAAATACTGTGACCGTGAAAAGAAAGCATTGAGGTTGATCGATGTTGAAAGGTAAAAATAGCTAATTATTGCAACTGTTTATTTTAAAAACTTTCGATTCTAGCGGATCGACATCCACGTTGAACTCTCCGACTCGCGCCATTTATCACGTACAATGGAAAGATTTCAATACGATATTAACAGGAAACTTTGACACGACCTTTCGTGTGGTAGACATTAGAACCGGACAGGATGAAGCCGTGTGGACAGATCCCTACGATTCTTCGGTTTATTGTTTCGATTATGATGGCGCCCACGCAATTCTTTGCGGAATGAAACACAACTTCCGGGTTAATCTGTACGACCTTCGCATACAGAAGCGGTGCATTCAGATGTACTTTTCTACTAAGAAGTTGTCACACTACTCACCAGTCTACAGCCTGGCGGCTGATTCCAGTCAGCTTTTTCTTGTGACAGACCATGATTTGCGGGTATTAAATTTTGATGCAAATCATGTAGAAAAGAAAGACTATACGTTCGATTTATGTAGCTGATATTCACTTTGCTTAAAATCTTTGAAAGCTAGAAACTAACTTGGAAGAGAATAAGATGTCACATGTTACCAAGTTGTGAATAAATCAAAGTACATAGTGTTTTGAATCGAAGGAGTTATAGGAGGTTTTGAATTTTAGTTATGGTAGAAATTGGCATTTGAAAATGAAATTTCGCGTCTGACTAAAACAGCACCTAATAGAAATCCGTTGCCACCAAAATGGCTTTATTTAAGAAACAAATTAGGGTAAAATCGTAAACCTTCTATCGACTCATCGCGGCAAAGTTGACCAAGTCTCTCGGCGGCCAGTAATCGTTCGTTTGCTAGTAATAGAGAAATTCCCACAACTCGTGCCAACTCATCCGCACTTATTGAGGTATTCTTTTTCGCCAGTTCAGTCGTCTCTCGCGAAACAAGCTCGTCGTCATGATTTTCCAACTGAAGTACCATAGCACCGCTCGGAAATTCTCTCAGCTTGATTGGTCCTATCAGCAGCTTGCAGGCTTCCAGTAAATCCTCTGGTGAAAGCAATTCTAATCCACGAGCACGATTAACTCTACAATAAACATCCGCCAGGGACATCATACCACCCGCTTCCTGAAAGAATAAAAATTAGTAAAAGCATATCAGCTCAGAAAAAGAAAACTCGTACCGATATTGGATCCAGTAACATTTCACACAGTTGCTGCGACAGTTTCATAAAATACTCCGAGTTGCTTCGTGTCCCGTCTCTCGTTACTGGGTCATCTATACCTAAACTCATTAGATATGACTTGAATCGAACCGTTTCATCCTCGGATATGTCCCCTTGTCGCTCCCTAATTTTGGTACTCACAACCTTCGAAATTGCTACCATTTCCTTTGCCATCTCCATCAGCTTCCCCAAATCTTTAAACGCCATACTAATGTTATCATCCGTCTGCTTCTGCTTCTCGACTAATTTTCGTTCAATTCCCACAATGCCGGTTCGCAGAACCCGCTTCGATGGCTCCGCTTCCTGTATTCTTTCATTACTGCCCCCTTCGCTAACTAACCAAATTTTTGCGGCTACCGTTTCGTGCAAGGCATGAACGAACCCCGGATCAACTCCATTTTTCCCGGAAATTTTGACGAATGATGCACAACTATGGTCCATCGGACCGGGAGCTTTATCCGGCAGCAGCCCTGCTAACCGAACAATGATCCTCTTTTTTCGTCCGAACAACATCGAGCTAGCTTCCTCTTCGCCTAAGGTTTGAATATACTTGAGACGAAGCGATAGCGCATTGCCGCCACGGGCAATCTCTCCGTTACGACCCCACAGCAGTCGGTGGGTAGTAAGAACCAATTCCCCGTCCTCCAAACTGGTCTGGGGACGTTATCGCTGTTATCTTAGCAGGTTTTTATTTTGAAAACGAATACTTACTTTCTCATCGCCATCATATAGCTTAATGTTGCGATCCTTTGCCACAAATGATTCACTCTCGCCAAGACGAGCCTGACAAAACTCAAATCGGTTCATACTGTATTTTAGCCTATCATTGATGACACCTACAATCGAAGAAAATATTTGGAGTGATTTCTTCTTCTTCTTCTTCTCTGGAACTGTCAGTGACAGTTCTTTTAAAGGGCAGAGTGACATCGACTATAATGCCCTGTGGTTTTTAGCGAGAGTTGTGCTATGGATTCACCGCTAGTACAAGGCTCCCTCGTTTCCCTTCACAGCAGCCATAGCCCCAACGGCGAGGCCAGTCAAGCCTCTACAGGATTAAGGTGCTAAATATCCATATTAATATTTTTAAGAAATTTGCATACTTCCAACAGGGTATCAATATTTTTGTCATTGAACAAATCAGTTAAACTACGAAATCGGCAATCGAACGAGTATTTCGATCTAGTCGTTCCAAACCTTACGCAATGCAACACAATATGCTCTCCTGTTTCGGGTTCGTTACAGATTTCACACATTTCATCATCAACTAATTTCATTTTAGCTTTCCAAAATTTTGACCAATCGTGTCCTGTGATAAGTCTATTCAGCAGCCTTACATTTTGATTACTCAAATTTTTATTAAAGTACCATGCCTCTTTATTTACTGTTTGTTGAAATTTATAAAAAGTTTTTCCTTTTTCAGATGAATAATCTCGGTACCACAGATTCGTATTTTCAATTGATTTGATCTTGAATAACCCGAAAGCGTCTGAAAGTAATATGCTATTGGACATGGTTATGGACCCGTTGATTGCTGATTTGGCAAGACTATCAGCTATTTCATTCCCTGCAATATTCGTATGGCTAGGAATCCATTGCAATGCTACATTCCATTTGGCTGCTTTCAAGAGTATGTGGTTTACAAGTTGTGGTGTTTTTCCAGATTGTTGTCCGGAATCGATAATCAAGCATGAGGATTTCGAGTCTGTATAGACTACTGCTAAATTTATTTGTTCTTCATCTATTATAGTAAGTGCCTTATCTATGGCTAAAAGTTCTGCCGTTGTGATGCATGTTTCTGTTTCCAATTTATAAGAATATCTTCTATTATTATAAGCATTGTATATTCCAATTCCACAGATTTTATCGATTTTAGAAGCATCTGTAAAAATTCTTGGTCTGTTGTTATATTTTCCGTGGAAAAGAGATAGGGTGGCTTGTTTCAGTATGACGGGATTGGTATTATTTTTTGAGGACATAACTGTGTCTAATTGTGAACAAATATTGATTTTGGGTAGTGTACTGTTGACGGTTGTAAGTGGTGATATAGATTTGAAAATTTGTTGTTCTTTAATAAAGAGTGATTCTAGATACGTTAATTTTTCGCTATCTGTTTCGTCTTTTAAAGATAATAACTGTCTTGCAACTATATTTTGGTAATTGAATGATCGGGCTATTTCTTTATATGTAACTAATTCGTGTCTATTGTTTAAAGTTTCACAAGCGGCAACGGCAATCAGGGAATTTAAAGGAGTAGTTTTGGTCCAACCGGTAATCATACGCAAGCATTGGTTATTTATCGTACTTAACAATTTTTTGTTGGATTTACTCGCATTGTTAAATATGGAAGCTCCATATTCGATTACACTTCGAAATATTGCTTTGTAAATTAAAATCATAGTTTGTGGGTGGGCTCCCTGTTTCAATCCACCGATTACTTTGATCATATTTAGCCTGTCAATAATTTTTAATTTTGTATTTTTTATGTGTATTCCGAAACTCATGTATCTGTCTAAGGTTATTCCAAGATATGGGTGAGATTTAACTGTTTCAATTTTTATGTTATTTATGTTTAAATTTAAGATGTTATTGCTATTTTGAAAAAGAATTACTTTTGTTTTACTAGGGTTGATACTAAAATTTAATTTTTCCAATTCTACAGAGATTATATTTATTGCATGCTGTGTTTTATTGTTTAGTGTTTCTAGGTTTTTTGCTTTTATTACTAAAGCAAAATCATCCGCGTACTGTACTAGTATGGCGTCGTCTTCGATCATGCTATGTAGGGCGGCAGTATACACATTAAATAACGTAGGTGATAGTACATCGCCTTGTGGTAACCCGTTAGAAACAAATCTTTCAATTGTTTGGTTTTTCAAATTGAACGTAATTTTTCTATTTTTTAAAAATTGAACTATCCAGGACGTTATTTCTCCAGGTACACCAAAGTTTATCAAAACATGTTCGAGTATATCTGTCTTAACAGCGTTAAATGCGTTGGATAAATCTATAAATACTACGGCCGTCAATAACTTGTCTCGTTTATTTTGTTTGATTATGTTTACTAAATAGTTTGAACATGTGATGGTTGACATATTTTTACGGAAGCCAAAGGACGTATCTGGAATTAAATTGTTATCTTCTAAAGTTTTTTGTAATTTAACCAAAACTGCGGAGTTAATGATTTTTGTGAGGACTGGTACTAATGATATTGGTCTTTGACCCTCGATATTTGACGGTTCTTTACCTGGTTTTGGAATTGCTACAATTTTAATGGTCTTTAGTCATCGGTAAATAGCAGTCCTTCCAAATGTCATTGAGATGCTTTATAATTGTAGATTTCGTTTCTGGTTGCAGTTGTCGCAAAGTTGAATAAGATATTTTATCTATCCCTGGCGCGGACCTTTTCTTTTTTAAATTTATTATGTCATTAAAACTTTCAAGATTAAGAATGTTTCCTTCCGCACGAAAAGTTGAATCGCCCGTAAAATATGGTTCATTTTTGCCAAAATGTTTATCGAGAAAGGAATTTGCCATGGACTTATCTTCTTGAATTATTTTATTAGAAACAAATTTTCTTCGTTTTCCTGTTAATCTACCGATTTTAAGCCAGAGTTCATTTGATGACATTGTTGGATTGATTTCTTCTACGAACGATTTGAAATTTTCATTTTTTGCTTCCTTTTTAAGTTTGTTGAATTTAGCTTGAGTTCTTTTACATTGTATTAAATTATCAATAGATGAGTTTTTATTGAATTGGGTTCGAGCTTTGTTTTTTTCCTCCCATGCCTGAGACAATTTTTTCGTCCACCAATGTTTCGGTGCATGCTTGTTGCGAATTTTGTTTCTCTCATATATATTTGCTATAGAGTCTTGAAAATCCTGCACACTTTTGCAATTATCCGAAGTTAAGCATTTAATATCAAGGTTATTTTTTTTGAGATTATACACATATTTTCTCTCGTCTGTTCTATTGTGGTTAAAGTTCATTTCAATGATAAGATGATGGCTTCCAATCCCATATTCAAGGGTTTTCCAATCCAAATCTGAGAACAGGTTTGGTGTACATAAACTAAGATCTATTGCCGTTGATTTTCTATTCAACTGAACTGGAATAAATGTTTTGGATTTATCGTTTAGAAGAATTAAATTGCTATCGTTTATTAAGTTCATTACTATTGCTCCTTTCGCATCTGTAAAGTCATTGCCCCAGGCATAGTGGTGGGCATTAAAATCTCCTCCGATCAACACTCTGGAATAAGGCTTTACCAAATCAAAATTTTTTGAAATATCCGACTCTAACTCGGTTTTTAGAATTGAGGGCGCTATATACAATGTGACCATAACCATGTCCAAAGCATATACCTCTATTGCTACTGCTTGAGTAGCGTTTGAGAGTACTGGCATCTTAATTGTTTTATAACCTATTTCGTGCTTAAGATAAATGGCACATCCACCGTAACCATCTACCCTAGAGTTTAAGAATCTGTGATAACGAGAGATGTTGTACTTGCTTGTTTGTTCTTGTGATTCGTGTGTCCACGTTTCCGATAAGAAGGCTACTGAATATTTTTCCACAGTCAATACTCTCTGTAACTCATCCTTATTTTTTGAGAGGCTCTGTATGTTGCACTGCAAAAATCTGAAACGATCCATAAACAAAGAAAAATCTAAAAAATCGATTTCGTATTTCCTGTGGTTACTAATGATTTATGCTATAATGCTATCTAAATTGAAAAACTTTTTAGAATACTCTTTTATCTTTTCCTGAAGCTCTTCTGTGACCCCGGAGCATTGGATCAGGGCTGTGTAGAAGTTTGCGAGTTCACCTCGTACGTTGCGATTCGCCGTTTCCTGGGCGTCTTCATTGGCTTTCCTGACAATGTTGTCCCAGCGTTCTTTTTCGCTAACAGCGAAGGAATTGTTCAACCCAGTTCCTTTTGATGTTCCTTCTGTATCAGGATTTTTTGTTGCGATTCTATTAGCCGTGCTTGCAACTGACTTCTTGATAGCGCCCAAAGATCGTTCCTCTGTTCTGTTGCTATTGTTGCTTCTTTGCTGTTGTTGATTGTTTCGCATTGTGTATCTTCCTGTCGTCATTTGAGCAAAAGTGCTTGGTAGTGATGGAAACTCTGCGATATTGGCCAAAACGTCGTACTGATTCTGTGTTGTTATAGGGGTAACAAGCTCGCTTGCCTCTACGTATGTCAAGTTCCTCTTAGACATCATTGTTTTAATGCTTATCTCTCGCTGGCGGGCAGGGCAGTTGGGGTCCGTCGAACGATGATCCGATTTACGACAATGAAGGCATTTCACTTCATTTGGGCACTGGTCTTGTGTCTCCTCGTGTATGCGGGAACATTTCTCGCATCTCTTTTTCGATTTGCAGCTTTCTTCCTTGTGTCCGAAGCGATGACAATTGTTGCAGAAGACAAATCGACGAACGTACGGTTGAATTTTTACCGACGTCCCAAACACATCATCGCCAACCAGTAGATTTGCTTTGACCCAAGAGTTGAAAAACACGATAATTTTGTTACGTCCTAGGTATTTCAGCTCAGTGATCGCGTTTCTGTATTTTTCCATTTTTCGCAGAATTGATCCAACCGAGAATTTGTTGATCCGTTTTGTATTGTCGTCCATTTCAATGTACACTCGGAACGGTGCAGCATCCTCAGCTACATACATATAGGATTCACGTGGTTGATCATCCGCCATTTTATTGGCGTCATTTTTATTCGAGACCTTTCCTTTGTCCGGGGGCAGAACGCGGTCCCCACCCGACGCCATGTTTTTTTTTGTACCAAGAACTCTTTCTCTCGGCTTTTCTGTTCAATTCCCGTAAATTAAATTTGTATGCTCAATTCGCGCTTATTCTGCTCCGCAAGATAATTTTTATCCCGTAACAATTCGTTTAAATCACGACCCGAACTAAACGAGAATAAAACCGTACGCACTCGGATATCGTTCCGCTCACGACGGCGTTAACCACTCGAATGAAGTTTGATTTCTTCTTAACCGTTTAAAACCTAGAATGCCTATATTGAGATATTCCAACCGGACGGGACATCAAACTTTTTCAGCTGATTTTGACGTCTTAGATTTTGACAAAAGCAAAACAGCCGATGCAGGCTGGATGTTGTTAGCTCGAATCAAAACTCGTCGAATGTAAACAAAATTCATTCTGTGTGGGGGTCCCTATTATTGGATCGAGCCAAAACTCGTCGAAATGTCAATTAACGATAGGTTCGTGGCGGAATATTGTTGGCTCGAATCAAAATTTGTCGAAAGTAAACAAAGCTTATTCCATAGCGTCAAACTGGCTCCCAGGTAACGAAATCGTTAGAGTTCAACGTGGTGCTGGAGCGTTGCCGGAAAATTTTTATTTCCCAGATTAAATTTTAGGAAACTTCCCAGTTAAGCTCAGCCGGAATGCTGGCTGCTTCTAATTCGTATTCCGGCTTCAGTAACACAACCGATTCTAGTTAGAATTGGTTTTGTCACTATAGTCGGAATACGAATTAGAACCAATCAGAATTCCGGCTCATTTCCGGATGAACTTTTCTGGGTTTCGGTAACCATCCGATGCCCTTCAGGTACGGTTGTACGTCATTTCCCGGAATACCATTTCCCAGAAAACTATTTCCCGGAATGTGCCATATCTCGGAATATCGTTTCTCGGAATGTACCATTTTCCGGGAACCGTTTCCCGAAATGTATCATTTTCCGGAAAACCATTTCGCGGAATACCAGTTCCCGGAAAATAAGAAAAATTTCGTACCTCATCGACCAAACTTATTTGTAAAAGACCTGCTATGCTGCTGTGTGCTAGGAGATTTTACCTACTTTATAACATGAAAAGTTGTTTGAAAGTAATTTTAATTTTTTTATCTTGAGAAGTTATTGTGGCCTGAAAATTAACAAAAAACAAGATAACGACAAGATTGCGAAACTGTCATTTTAAAGATTCAACCTTTTCGATTCCGCGATGTTAGAAAAATTAATTTAAATAGGGAACTTTGGTGGTGTGCGGGTTGAGGCATTTTCTGATGCAGATTAGTTTTGTGAGTTGATATCAACCCTTTTTTTTGTTTTTAAGCCCGAAACTATTGGAAAAAAAACATAAAAAGTGTGATAGCGAAGTGTATTAAAAATCTAACTTTCAAAGCAATAAACAATAACATCATGTGGAAGTGTTTTCCGCGAGTTTAAACGTTGCATACACTGAGAAACAAAAATATGCATAGTTAGCATACTTTCTATTCCCGGCTCTTTTATTCTGTTGTGATTTTTATGCATTTTCTAGCATATACTTCTGCACACAGAAAAAATATTGGTAAAAGTGAGACAAAGTAATGTAAAATTCTGCGTGTACACGAAAAAAGAAAGGAGGCCATAGTAAAAGGTGGTCATTAGGGTGGCACGAGGATGTATGAAAAAATTGAATACCGCAGAACCAAGTTAGAAAAATTCGCAATTCTTCAACGAACTCCTACGCTAAATCTGAATCAAATCTGTTGGAGCATGTTTTAGCACAAATGATTCTAAATTTGTATGGAGTTTACTATGAGAAAATAATACATTTTCATTAAATTCATAAATATGCTGCCTGGTGCCCCTGAAAAATATATTGTATGCTACATTCTATAGATTCAGTCAAGTAGAACAACTTCTTCTAAAAACAGTTCATAGCTATGACAACTGGTTTATGAGTTATTGCAAAATTAAACTTTCGTTGCCCTGAAAGCTATGAAAATAGTGCTGTCTCTGGCTACTCGGCGAGCTGAATTTTCAATCAAGTGAACCTTGACGTAGTTGTTGTCGTCACCAGTCATACCATTGGTATAAAGCGGAAATATAGTCCAGATGGTATCATCCGAAGCATGTGATCAAAAGGACTTGGGATCGAATTGTAACATAATTATTTTTATGTATTTTTTGTGTACAATAATATACGTTGAGTTAATAGAAATTGAAACAAGATTGAAGCGGGAAAGATTCCCGTTATTTTGAAACTCAACTGATGTTCACCACATGCCTGTGCAGCTGGAACTGCTAAAGAGTGCCTCGTGAACTGAAGGTAGGTTAATTGAGTAAGCCGGGCAATATCTGTCACTATACGCCAGCAAGAGTGTCTCCGGCCATGAAGCACGACTTGATTTTAACCAAAACTTTTAAACGAATCATCCAGGGATTAGGATTGGAGTAGCATCGAGAATATAACGTTACATTCTACATAATAACGTTCCCGCTTTACAGGCAGCAAAACCAATTAAAATATTAAAAAATTAAGAACCGAACTCAAGTTCTTCAGATTGTCTATTTATGACGCTCGCACCTGAACTATAAAATCGCCTATGTTGATAGCTGCCTAATACCATGTTCATACTACACTACATGTTATAATAATTAGCAACAAGAAAAATGTCATCAAGATAGCGTTAAACCACGTTTTAACTCGTAATGTGAACGCAGTATAATTCGGTTTGTGGCTACCATATCACAGTCAGGGATGCCATTATGCCAGATTTATCTGGCACAGCCAGAGTTTTTTGCAGCTTCCGGACAAAAAGACAAACCGCTCATTCTGCCAGATTTTTAAATTAAAAAAGTGCTTGCACACACATTTTGGAAATTTGGGGCATATTTTCCTAAATTTATCAAAAATCAATTGATAAATTTTCATGACTTTGAGGTCGCTATTTAAGGACAGATTTTGCCCGACATATTTAGTTGATCTGCCAGATATTCTTTGAAAAATAGTGGCACCCCTGATCACAGTTAACTTGATTGAAATATTTTCACCAACGATGTAGATACTTAAGCCAACGACACGACTAGACACTGGCATTCCAAAACTGTATCGCAAATCTGACTACCCCTCAGTGACTCAGGTAACTGGTAATGTCAAATATGACGATTGGTTAGAAAATGCACAAAACTAGCAGCACTTATGAATCTGTTATTTTCCTTAAACAATCTGTTAATATGCTCCTATAGCTACCGTTGCTTCCTCTGGTTACGCGAACAACAAACTTTTTTCATAACATGATTCTATTGGCGATTTGCGGCAAAACCAAAATTAGTCATGCGACACCTATGATTCAGCTCATGAACTGGTAAAGTGATACAGTTTGCTTTTTTTCACCCGCAAGTGAGTCGTAGCTTACAACAAAAACTTCATTTTCCTCTCGGAAAAAGCTTACCACTGCCAAAATATGAATGAAACGAGTAAGAAATTTAGTTTTATTTGCAATTATTCTGAAGTTACAGCCATTTGCAACTATTTGGCTCATACATTTCTTCGAAATGCGTTCGGGGTATTATTGTGGTTATCAAAAATCGTTCCATAAATAAAGTTCCAACTTGAAACCGAGACCCAATCAGTACCAATGTCAAACTCCTTCATATTTTGGACTACGTAGGAGATTCAGTGAAGACTATCAGAGAGAAGGATTGGCTGTGTATGATACAAAGCTAACACTTTCCTATTAACCAGATATATTCTTTCCTCGCGTGATCCGGAGAGTTGCATGAATTTACACCATCTCATGAAGCTTTAGCTTAACTTAGGAGGAACTGGAAATGATGTTGCGGCGGCTACGATGCTCAACAAATTACATTTTGGAACAGCACACATATAGCTCTGCAAATAATATTAGAAACCACTATGTTTTACAACCTTTTCGCAAGATGTTTACTCATCATCTTATAAAATGATGGTTTTCCATCATTTTCATAAACAATTATCAACAAATTGATCGGTGATTTGGTGTTTAAAAGTTATTTTTTTACCAATGTTTACAGAAAATATATGCACTATGACAGAACAGAATCAAATCAGCAACACTTTGCTTCCAGCGCTATCTGTGAGCGGTTTCAACGTAGAATCGCCAATTTGTTGTGTACGGAATAAAAGGAATTATTAAGCATCGAAACTTAATGTTCGCTGTGATGGCCTCTGGAAATCCACGGAATTTAGAAATATCCGGATACGCCGTCGGTTGTTTATTTTACTAACCGGTAAGTTGCTTTCTTAGTTAGTTATCAGTATTTCAAACAATACTATTGTATTTGCAGATTCACTTCTGATCAAGATATGATGCATGTTGCATTTTCGTTTTTTCTTGGTGCAACACCGGTGTAGTGCAAAAAAAAAAGAGATTGATCACAACCAAGTTTGAATGAGTGTAGCACAGACTACACTGGTGTAATGCTAAGTCAAAAACGAAAACGCCATGAATGTATTGATATATCAAGCATTCGTCGGGAAATGGCCAAAACAGCCAAAAGAAAACCATTTATCGCTCATCCGTTTTTCGGTGCCATATTGTACACACAATGAAGAAAGATGAAGAAGGGGAAATGCAGTCAATTTGAATATTATAAGTTTTCGAAAAAGTATGTTTCACGCACGGGTGGCCAAGAAGCCCCAAAGGGAATCTACCAGTTTCGCGCCCTTGTCGGTGGTTCTCGTGTGCAGCACTCGGTGCATGCAATCACCGTCCGCAGTGCGTCATCCGTCGTGGGCCAACCCTGCCGCATCTAACAGCATCGTTGCCGCTCCGAACGGCTATCAATCACCTAAACAGCCACTGTGAAACGAATTAGCATGTTTCCCACTACCCACTGGTGGCTTGCATCAAACGCCTTATGCATCAAACGCCAAGAGAATCGAAGTACATAACATGTTTACCCAACACCCAGTGTTGGCCCACAGATAACGCAATATCACCCGTCGTGAACCAATACTTCATCATAGATAGATGCAGAGGGTAGTTTAGTTGCGGGAAACGAAGAAAAAAGGTAGATGGTTTAGGTCTTCTGCAGTACGGAAGAAATTATATGAGAGAAAGGCTTAGAGAACGTCACAAAGGTAGGATAGCATTCGATGGATCATGAAAGTCATCTTGACAGAAATGAGCAGAACAAATTAGTTTTGTGCGGTTTTCATTAGGTTTTTCCAGTACCAAGAGAAACTGGAAGTATTCTGGATCAAACAGATAGAAAACCGTTCATGTATTCTGTTCTTCCCTTTTTCTTCTGGTAGCCAACCGAAGTTTTTTTGGTTCCTGTTTGGTCAGAAGCAGCTTCCGCGTACTGGAACGAGCCTATTGTCCCCGCATATGTGATTTCAGTGATCCAGCCTGAACATGTTTAAAAACAGAAAAAAATTCAAAGAACGTTGAGGAATTTGAGCATGATTAGTTCTTTCGTGTATTTCCAAATTTCTAATAAAATACAAACTTGGAGCATTTAATATTAATTATTCCTTTCCATTTTGGAACAACAGAAAGATAAACGCCTTACGCTAGCCGGGTGAGAAACTGATATAAAAGTAGATTTCCGTAGTACAGTATATCTAGCACCAGAGCTGCTTCCTCGACTAACGGAACGAGAGCGGACTTTATCCTTCCTTCGTTTCTTTTTCTGAAAACTATAACATAAGTTTAAGTTTTACATACAATAGAGAATTTTTACTTCATTACCTTGTTGCGCTGAAGCTCGAGTGATGGATACTTTGAAGGATTACAGTTTTTCTTTATTTTATTTAACTTTAACTTTTGAAACATAGGGCGATTTATTCAAAAAAGGCTCAATTCAAATTCAGTTCAGATGAGAAAAAAACCTTACCTGCTAAAAATAACGTAAGTCAATGAGAATACCTTAAAAACAACTATCTGCCACTACTCTAGGTCGGCCGGACCCGTTTCTGAGACATCTTCTGCCCGTGATACAGACCGGTGTAGTAGCCGCTCATGTACCAGGACATGAGCATAGCGGAAAGATTCTCCGACTCGACATCATCATTATCTAGCATCGGCGGTGGTACCACAAATGAGGCTCCCATTCCCATCCCAGCACCGGAGCCAGCAGCCGCCGACGCTGCTGATCCAGCCATAGGCATTCGGAAGCTAGGACTGTAGTTAATCCTAATGTTGCTAGCTTTCTTAGTCAACTTCTCCTCATCGTCGCTAACTTCCATCCGTTAGTGATCTTCTTCAAAGGCTAGTTCTGCTGCATCCTCACGATGCTTGCGACGTTCCTTGCGTCCCCACGATGGCACCAAGCTGTCTGCCGCCACAGTCTGGTCGTTATTGTAGCCCACATAGCGAAGCAGTGTGCTGCCGTCCTTTGACATTGCCAAAATTGTTTGCTTCATAATCTACGCCATCGTCGTAGGTGGCTCGGCAATAATCACCGATCTTGAACACCGGCTTGCTTCCCATTTCAACGGAACCTTTCTCGGTCGCAGTACCTTCATCTGCGAGAGGTTTATCTGGCAGCCCCGGTTTAACTTCCTCACTAGTAGTTTGCTCCGGTTGGCCTTGGATGTTACCTTTTTGTTAGTTTTCATGGCCAATCGCATGGCAACATCCTCTCTGACCATTGTTAACGATTCGTCGTACTTGCGAATGATGAGCGTATCGTCCCAAATTTCGTCGTTCGAATGCTCACTTTCGGACCTGCTGGAGCTCGGCTTACGCGACCCAAGTTCATTCAATGGCAGTTCTGGTTATCACGAACAGATTTTTGAATAAATAAATCGAGAATTTTGTGAAAAACTGCTTCGAATTATAAAAGACGATTGAAATTTGTTTTTTTTTTGTGTTCTGAAACTGGAAATCTGGCAGACAAAAGCAACCGTTGCAGGTTCCTCATAGGGAGGACAACGAAAGGTCGTACGATACCGATAACCCGTTCAGAGCCCGTTTCTTATGAAATTTGTTTTTCAAGTTAGTTACTGGACTGGTATTGTGCAAATAACATGGTTGCTATACAGCAACTGAAAATCAATAAACAAAAGAAGTGTTGCTGAAGAAATAATTTTTTCGTTCGAATCAAGGGGTCACTCAATATACTGGTAACTGGCAGTAAATGACTCGGACCCTTTTTCTTCACAATATTTCATTGAGTTTCAGGTCGTGTCGTTGCTTAAGCATTGTGTAAAGAATAACTTTTGAACCAGAAGCTGCAGCCCATTACACTCTTGGGGGAAGTTGGACACGGTACTCGTATCTACCGAAATTAGCATAGCATATATTTTTAGAATACATAGGAGCGTGTCTACGAAATATTAAATAATGTGGATCGTTTATCCATGTTAATTGTCATCACATACAAACTTTAAACCATTTGTGCTAAAATATAGTGCAACCTATCAAATTAACATTTTGCATGGTTAAATGAGGTCGTATAGCGAGGAGTTTTAGATTGGTTCTACTGAATTCTAGAATTGGGTCATTAAGCTATATATAGTTTTCCGTTCCATTCGATAAATTTTAGGTCCAATATACATAAAATAACATTATTTTAAAAAAAATCGTTATAATACGTAAAAACGTTTTTTTGTTTTTTAAAATAAATCTTATGTAAACTTGGCAACCATACATAGGAAAACTGCGGTTGTTTACATCTGGCCTATTAAATCAACACTCAAAATGAAAAAAATATTATATGCATTGGATAGTGTTTATGTCAAATAAAAATAACCCTGCGGGAAAACCGGCAAAACAAGTATTCATTTTTTTTCTGACAGGACATCATTTGTCGTAATATTCGATACGTCCAATGTTTCTGATAGTGTCAAATCCAGGCTGTACACATATTTCTTTATTTTAAATTTAAATTTTGTTTTCACGTTTTCTGAGTTGGAAGAAAACATTGCTGCAATCACGAAAATGAGCATTATCGATGTATGTAATAAAAAAGATTTTTTTTTTCTCATTTAATGACCCAATTTGTGTCACCCTAGTGGTCAAGTGAATTGGTTCTGATTTTTTTATTATTTTCACACATTTTGTACTTTGAAGTAAACAAAAATAACTTTCAAACCGAATTTATGACTTTTCAAATTGGTTACTTTGAGAGTTGAACCCTACATACACAACCCTTGAATTTTTACATTCGACGAGTTTTGATTCGAGCCAACAATATCCAACCGACTCCTTGAAATAAATCGGTTTATCTGGCAACGCTCCTGCGCTTTTCATGATCATGACAGCCTACCCTGTCTATAATATATTATATTTTCTATAGTCATAAATGAAAATACAAGGTATGAATTTTTGTGTTTGAAATTTGGTTTTGTTGAATGGAACTGCTTGAAACTGTTACTAAAAATAAGTAATCATACCTTCCAAAGCTAATCACGGTGTCGTAAAATGTCCAGATCTAAATCAAGACAACAGCAAGTTAGTAAGAATGTAAGTAAAATTTCAAGCATGTCCGCTTACCTTTTGCATAAGTGCATACCGGAACACCTGACCTCATGTTTTCAAATTTACCAAATCAATTACCTTTCGCAGGAACAACGCAGTGAATATCGAAACTTTCGAGTAGTTTTCTTTTATTGTATTTTGATTATCGTTTTACCTGTAGTCACATTCTTTGGTTCCAAGTATTTTTTGTTCGACGGTTTTCTTCAACTTACGCCGGTCAGCAGCAACATCTATTCTGCGGTTTCAGCTGTAATTGTTCTGCACATAGCGCTTGGATTGTACATCTATCGGGCATATTTTGACAGCGGTTCCGGTTCTTCCTCCGGAAACTACCAGAGATTGTCTCAAAAGCAGGATTAATATCCTTCAACTATTTCATCAAACCAACATTCCATCAAATTTTCATCTCACGTTTACACAATGGACAAACTGGATTTAATCAAAGGACAAATCCTACTGCTCGAGCTAGAAGATGAGTGTGTAATCGGCGAGATTTTACACATCGGTGCAAAAAAATCATTTGTTCGGCTGCAAAATGTCCGCGACTTCCAGAGTAATTTGCCGATCCGTGGTAACCAGGATTATTACAGCTCCGAAATCAGAAGTATTAAAATCATCGAACAAAGTGACCCGGTCGATCCGTGCAATGCGTCCTCCGTTGTGTCTACCACGGCGGCACAATCTGTCACCCGTATCGATCTGGATGATGTGCAGGAAATCTTCGACAGAATCAACGCGCACGTGTTTATACACCAAACCGATATGAAGTACCACGACGCAATAAAATACTTGAAAACTCAAAAACTTATTGCTTTGACGATGGAAGGGATTGCAGGGGGACGACACGCCAGTGCCCCCTCGTTGCTGTCCATTTCCACGCTGGAGCGGATCTACGTGTTCGACGTGATGTGGATGAACGTGCCGAACGACCTGCGAATGATCCTGGCAAGCTCGAAGGTGCGTCGCGTTGTTCATAATGGTCGACTGTTGGAGGATGTGCTGAAACATCGGTACGGGGCACCCCTGGGGAAGTGCTTCGATACGCTGGTGAGTGAAGTAGATAAAATGAGCTAATTTTAAAGTCTCCCTTTCAAAATTATGGCTACGCGAGAGAAAGTGCCTAATTTTCGTCTTCAACATTTAATGATTTTCGAAAAAAAATTACTATAGCCAATAACTAAAACTTACCATTCTCCTACGCATAGGTCGCACACGTTTCCACAAGCTATGATGACCAGAGCGAGTTGACCATTCAACAGTGTTTGTCAAAATACTTAAATCTGCCTAACAATTTTTTCGACGGAAATGTAAGTAGCAAGTCGAACCTACTGCCGTACGATACCACCCATGTTCACATGTTTGTTTCCACAGATTACATTTGCTAACAGGCCCCTGAACGAAAACCAGCGCAAGGCAGCCGCCAAAAACGTGGCTTTTCTGCTAGCATTGCAGGATTATCTCGTCCATGAGGTGATGCTGGAACCGTTTTATCAAAGCTGCAATCGATACGGAGCCAGCTTGGCCGCTGGGGATGAACATTACACTAGCATTTTAAAACTATCCAAGGGGCGGAACGAGGATTTGATCGACATTGACCGGTTTAAGTTGAACCTTCGGCAAAGTGATGAGCACAAAGAAGAATGCAGTACGCCCACCACAGTTTAGAGTTGAGTAAATTGGTTTTGATTTTTTTTTGTTATTTTTGGCCATGTAGAGCAAAATCGACCGGGCATCACCAAATCAGTCATGTAATTATAAAAAAGATTTAAGATAAACATTTCTTATTGTGTTCAGTAAAAGATGGCCAAACAGTAGAAAGTAACACCCTTAGCTGCCTTATATAAGGGTGTGTATCTAGTTGTGATAGTTCGGCAAAGAATGGAACTCAATCGGTTACACTGGAATTTTCCCTTCAAGGACAGCCAAATTATTTGATAGTTGAAACATTTATTTTCGTGTTTTTTAATCCCTATTTGTTCTCTACAATAGTTTAGGTTTCTTCAGCAAAATTTGCAGTTCATGGGAAGCGATTAGTACTATGTTCGCTTCTTCTTTTGAAATGATTCAAATTATAACACAAAAGGATAAAATCAGCTGCGTAAACTCTAGGTGATAGTAATCGAAGACAGAACTATCCATTGTCTGCATTTTTTTTTTTTTCATTGGCACCACCTATGATTATTCGGTCTCAGCCGCTCTACGAAATTCTCCCAGCGACGATACCTAGTAGTTTCGACACTTGTTTAAAGCAGCAGTAGATCATTTAAAGAATATAATTATGAACCCGCACCGTACGGGAGTTGAAAAGATCTTTTAGTCCAATAGATCATCCTCCTTTTTGTCTGCTTTAGCCGCTTGGGTTCCATTCTCCTCCTTGGTTTCACTGGTTTTCTCCGCAGGCGAGGTGGATTTACCCTTTTCCGTGTCGCTCGGTTTGTGAGCATTCTCCAGTGCTTTGACAAACTGCTCCAGATCGCCACTGTTGGCAGCTGCTACGGCTTCTGCGTTGAGCTGAAATTGAGAAACTACTGGACCCAGCTGACCCGACTGGAGTGCGTTTGAGAACATTGACAGAGCCTGCTGGAACTGAGGTGATGATAAGGTTTCCTTCAATTGTTGCTTTTTGTTGTCGTCTCCTTCAATCTGAGGCAGATGTTCGACTAGGGCTTCCACTTGTTCCGGCACCGTGATGACCGACGAAAGAGAATCCGAGTTAACAGCAGTCGAAAGGTCAACGTTACGTCTTTGTCCGGCGCCGGCACCAGCTCCTGCTGCAGGGCTCATTCCCGCTAGGTAGTTTTGAAGGTCAGCTAAACGGACGCGATTTGCACCGTCACCAGATGCGCTTCCAGAGCCGGTACTAGCGGCTTGCGATGCAGCTGTAGTTCCACTTGTCTTGGACGAATCGGATGCATTTTTTCTTGGAGCTCTTGGTGTGGAGGGAGCGTTTGAGGCAGCTGTCGGTGTGGTTACTGCTGTTCCGCTGCCTGCGTTACTTGAAGACAAAGTGTTGCGGCTGGAAGGAGTTGTTGCGCTGGTACGGCTGCTCGAGTTACCCGACGACGAACGACTGCCAAAAATATCTTATTACAGTTTACAATACACAACTAGACATCCCGACTTACCTCATCGAGCCTAGAAGACTACTCAATCCTCCCATCTGGCCGACTCCACCGAAAAGCTGCATCAATTGCTGCTGCGACATGTTCTGCATGAGGTACTGCAGATCTCCATTATCGCTGCCACTTCCCCCGCGGCCAGAACCACCTCCTAAGCTGTTCGAAGACGGTGGATTATTGATCACCTCATTGATACGACGACACCATTCTTCATCCTTGTCCGTTTTTGGTTCCTGCATCCAGAAAAATAACCGGCGGCTGGAACTCTTGAACTTCAACAAAAACACTCGTCCATTCTTGACATTTTCGATCTTCTTAAATTCGCAATCATCGGGAAAGACGATCAAATCGTCTTCTACGTTTCCAGTAGTACGATCTTTCCAGCAGAAGTGAATCAGACCATCGTCCGCTTGGTACACGTAAACTAGGCCTTTCCGATTGTCCGGATGAACCATTTTGTTGACTAGATTCATCCGTCCGGCACGAAACTCCACTAGATGACGATTCCCACCGGAACTGCCACCGAGGGCACTGCTACTGCCAAATATCGGTCCGCTCATAGTTTGCTCACTTTTAACAATATAGTTTATTCGTTGAAATACATTGAAATGACAAATCGTAATTAGTATAAACATACATTGGAATTTAATGTAGAAAATTCGAGTTCATGGACAGAAAGGCTACCACTACTGCTCTAGTTTCCTCATTCTCAAATAAGAGGTCAAAATTTTCAATTACTCACCTTCCACGAAGGCAATTTTCCAATGAATCAGATCGCTGATTTCTTCCACAAAGAGTACTGCAATTAGAGAGGAGTAATTAAAATATTTTGCAATTCTATTCTAAAACTTTTGCGTTACAGGTTCAAATAGATTTTGGAACTTACTGGCTGCGAATATGGGCTAACTCCTTTCAACTTCTGTCGCATCAGAGGCAGAACGCGAGTGACAATCCAAATTTCAAGATTTTTGTTTTTCGCTGAGTACGGTTGGTAACGTTCGTTCACCTCATACAAAGCCACCAAAGTGGGGTATTCTACTAATGGCTCGAATCAAAACTCGTCGAAAGCACAGTTAATAAAAAGTTAATAATATTCCAGTTGCAGTTGAAAACTGGAAAATCCAACCAGCGACAATCATGTTTTCTCTTGTTGTAAACAATTAAATTTCGTAGGAAGTAGTGTAAATTATTCGTACAATGATGTGCACTACTTCCGACATGATGAATTAGCCCAAATTTTCAATTGTAACGATAATACGATAATATTTCGTAGAGTTTTCACTATATGTTCGAACGAAACAAAAACGACGAAGCGTTCCCGAATAGAAATGTACAGTAACAAAACCATGATTTTCACTGTGACAGTACAGTAATTTTACAATAATTTACAGTAAGTTTTAGTGTTATGCTACAATACAAAAACAATAAACTTTATCGTTTTTACAGTAAATTTCAATGTAAAATAGACATTTACAGTGAAAAAGGGGGGTGGTTATATATCTTAACATTAAAAAAATCAATTTTTCTCCATACATTTTTTTCTCGAAAACAGTGAAATTTAATGTGAATGCAGTGTATCCTAGTGGCAGATCACTTGTGATGCATTTTTAAAAATCAGCGAAATTAAATGCATTTCTTTCCATCAAAATAGAAATTCGTAATGCATTTGGCGTTGCGTGTAAGACGTCAAAACTCTACAAAAAACAATCCTACATTCAACAAAACATCGAACAAAGTGGATCAGCGTAGGACGATTATTAAGTAATCTTTTCTGCGAGGGAGTGCAAAGTTGATGCAAAAATGGAAATTAAATGAATTTTTTTTAAGGTGATGCAAATTTGTTATACATTCCTAGAGTGATCTGCCCCTAGACTGTATCAGTTTTTTGCTGAACAGTGAAATTTATTGTTATATGAAATTTTATTGTAAATCTACTGTGAGAACTTGGCATCGAACAATGTTGAAACACTAATAACTATAATATTTATTGTTTTATGATTGTTTGTAGGGTAAATGCTATTGTAAAATTCTATCTGGGTTTCCACTCTCGCACTGATGCAAATTAATTAGGCGCGTAATTCGAAGCACGGACCGGTGGCGTATAGCTGAAAAGATAGCAAAGTGTATTTAAGAAAAGATTCGCAATAGTTAAAAAATAATTTTACTTACGTTGTCAGTTTACTTTTGATTTACGAGTTTTGATTCGTTTCAATAGTACAGGAACCTAGGGCCAGATCACTCTAAGAATGTATAACAAATTTGCATCAAATTGAAAAAATTGATTTTATTTCCATTTTTGCATCAGCTTTGCACTGCCTCACAGAAAAGTTTGTTTAACAAACGTCCTACGCTGATCCACATTGTTCGATGTTTTGTTAAATGTAGGGCTAGTTTTTCTGTAGGGTTTTGAAGTCTTACACGCAACGCAAACAACATAACAGCAACGCAAAATACATTATGAATTTCTATTTTGATGGAAATAAATGCATTTAATTTCGCTGATTTTCAAAAATGCATCACAAGTGATCTGCCCCTAGACAGGAACTCACCGAGAAACATAAAAAAAATTAAAAATCGTTTAACGTTGATCCTATCAAAAACAAATATATTAATACGGAATGCTCCAACAATTTTTTGAGGATACTTTTTAAGCCAGGGTGACCACGACGACACGACCTGAAACTTCATGGAACTTTCTGAAGAAAAAGTGTCCGAATAATTTACCGCCAGTTACCAGTATATTGAGTAGCCCCTCGATGCTGCCAAAACAATAATTTCTTTAGCAACACTTTTTTGTTTATTTGATTTTTTGGTTGTTCATAACAACCACTACGCTCTACACTGTTACAACATGACGCTGATCCTAATATAGAGAATTCGAAAAATAAAGTTCCTCTGGATTTGGCAGACACCTATACAAGCCAGGTGAGTACAGAAAGGATGAGCTGCTAGACACCGCGTGCAAGTGACTGACGCGAATCCACCCCCTTCGTTTGCGTGCCGGTTACAATCGCATGCGGGTCGTGATGCTGCTGCAGCACGCTGTCGACGTTCATGCCAAGGTACTTTGAGGTAACCGAACTGAACGGGAACTGCAGGAAAAAATTACATGTGAGTAGAAGTTTAAGCTATAAAATATAGTAATATTTTAAATATTGAACGCAAATTTTCAGATGAATATAAGGAGCACTGTGTGTTGGATGCTTGTCAGGTTGATATTCAGTGACTGAAAAAGAACCTCAGCCCAAAATGTAAAAATTGGACACCCGTACAGTGCTGACACACCATTGCATGCAGTAGCCCACTCAGTGTACCCGAAGCGAAAACAAGTTCTTGAAATTTTGATACGTAAAGGTACCAGTTGAACGAGAAAAAAGAAGACTTCCTAACACCGTTGCACATTTCAGCTGATAATTCACACTACGAGATTATGGACGTACTTCTGCGTCACGATGCCAAGGTGGATGCACTCGATGGACTCGGTCAAACAAGGCTACATCGATGCGCTAGAGAAGATGGCATTTAAGCCTGTCGACTGTTGCTGTCGTACAACATCGATACCAGCATTGTATCCCTGTAGGGCTGCCCAGTTTGTTACAGAGGATGTGTTAAATATTTTTTCAAGATCTGCCTTCAGACAGTCGATCTGGGAAGCAATCAAAGCCGGTGAACTTAATACGGCTCGACAGATTGTACTTTCTAATTCGGTGAACGTAAATTGTGATCTGGATGGACGACATACGACTCCACTGCTCTTTGCTGCTGGCTATAATTGGGACGGGGGGGGGGGGGGGTGTTTCATCCGGAGCAGGGTGCACTTAAATATGCGACGAACTACTCAATGAAACACTCGCAAAAAGTGTCCATAAGACATTCTGTAGGATTTGAAGTAGCTTATACTGGTTGCTAATGCTTTCTAACCAAAACCACTGAACCAACCCGCAGTTCCTCCCAATGCAATTATTTTACAGTAGTTTCAGTGTTGTTTGTTTTGATGCACAAGAATGATATTTAAATATAAAGTTAATTGAAATATGTATAACTGGTTTTATTCATCCGAAAAATGTTTAGATAATAACAAGTTCATACAACGAAGCTCTAAAGTTTAAATTTCTATGAAATTATTTGGTGATCGATCGGGTTATTGTTTGGCCGATATACTTGCGGAGTAGAATTTTAATTTATGGATACAATTAGCAGATTTCCAGTCCAGTTTTTACTGTTTGTTTTGGTGAGGTAAACGCATCGGGTAGTTTCGAAGGCGGCATTCTCTGGTGACAATGAATCCGACGACTTGTTTGGTTTTTCGTACTACGTTACAGGATAACGTGACATGAATAGTAAAAAGCATAGGGAGAAAACTTCGAATATGGGAAGAAATTGTTGCGTTCCATGCTGTGCCAGCTGCTAGGGGAATTCATTGGCGTTTTATTCGTTTCCGATGACTGATGACGCACTGCGGACGCTGATTGCTTGCAACGAGTGCTGCACAAAAGGACCAACAACAAGTGCGTGATAAGAGCCAAAGAATGATTTTATTTCGGTTCCGTTATCGTTGCTCCATCGATCACTATTTTTGATTTCATTTGCCCACATATTTGAGGGGACAAACATCCACAAAGACTTTGTTGCAGCTTACGTACATCGATGCGGTACAATTTGTCGTGAGTCCAACGGAGATGCACGAAAGCACGGTTGATTCCATAGAAAGCTATAAGATGAAACTTCATGAGCACTTTTCAATCGAAGTCCGTCCGCGCATCCTCCTATCATCACAAGAAATCTAAAAAAAATCATACGCCAGGCTCCTCCAATTCGCCGTTTATGAAGCTCTTACGATTATGATCAACAACCGATACGGAGCATCCCTCAGATTGCTTTTAATGTTGAGAATACTCATCAGGAGCTGTCTGTGAGTTCCAATTCCAAAATGTGAGTGAAAAATTTATTCACCGCGATCGATCAATTAGCTCTTTCCACGTCTTGTCACCCAACGCATTGCGGTTGTGACGTGGACATTTCTCCTGTCCCTGTCTGCAAACATCACACTGCAAATCTGTACGGGGGTCCTGTTGAGATTATAATGATAAATCAAATTACGAAACGAAATTTGAGCCCACATAATCTTTGTAGGCGAAAAAATTCTTCACTTTGTGTACATACCGCCCTGGAGTTGCCTTGTGATTAAGTGTAAATACTACCGCAGCACCATTGATGAAAAAACAACAGAATTATCGTACTGCATTTTTGCCGCTTTAGAAAAAAGAGAATTTGAACGATTAAATAGATTCATAATTGTTCGAATACTTACCATATTGCTAACGGCTTGTTTTGTTCTAACATATTTTTTTCACTGCGTAACCAGGGGTTGCACCAATAACAGTTTTCGTCAATGTTGCTAGTTTCATACATTTTCATATCAAATGTCAAATTTGACTTTTCCAGTTACCTGAGTCACTGAGGGGTAGTCATATTTATGATACAGTTTTGAAATGTAAGTGTCTAGTCGTGTCGTTGGTGACCATATTTCCGGTTTCCCAGAACATGTCCAGATAGTCCTGAGATATAGAGGAAAAAGTTTGATTTGGGCTGGTTTTACTCTTCTACACTCAAAAAAATTTAAGCGTTATGCCTATTGATTTTACACATAGAGTTTTGCAATTATCTGAGGCATATAGACACTATTTGCCGGCCCATAAGCCTAATGCGTATATTGCGCACTTCCCACCAACCTGGACTCAGCACTTTTGAAGTGCGTGTGATCAAACTGCTACTGAAAACTGCGAGCTGTCAAAATACATATCTTTCAAGTGATAGAGATGGTACTTTCATAGACCGATCAGTCCAACTAACCAGTCTATGGGAAGAATTTAATAGAATAGTAAATGCGCAATGTGGTTAGAATCCAGTTCTTAGTGCCACAAGCAATATTTACAGGAAATATTGGCACAGACTAACAGACATAACACTCAAAAACAAAGCTTCGTCCGCTTTAACGGTCATTTTAAATATATTTGTAGTTGGGACTGTGGCCACATTTGAAATTATGGCGCCACTGACATGAACAAGCATATGGGGGATAGACCACTAGAGAAAAATAGTTACCAAACCTGAGGGGTAACCCACCAGTAAATGAGTGTTTGGGACTGTGAATAAAAGGTGGAGCTAGTGTCCTGGGAAAATTGTCGGATCGATGTTTCTTGAGGGAATTCCCTCATAGTGTTATGTCTGTGACTGTACTGCTGATTGATTTTTATGAAGATCTGACATACGGTGTGGAAAAAAACTGCTTTTTTCGTTTGCGAATTTTACGCATTCTCTGTGCAACCTTTAGTTAGATGAACTTATTCTCCGGATTGTTTCATTGTCTTTCTTGAGATAATCTAGCATTTCATCATGTTGTTGAGAGGTGGGCGTGGCGTAGTTGGTAAATCGATTGCCTTATACGCAGCGCACCTGGCCTCGAGTCCCGACCCCGTACATAGGGTTAGAAATTTTTCATAAGAGATTTTTCTAATCCGAAGAGGCGAATAACCTTAAGGTTAAAACCTCTATAATCGAAATAAAAAAAATCATGTTGTTATAATATGGGAGACATCCGAGAGTGACTGAAACAAAAACTAAATGTTAAAACGATGTATCACTCGAAATTATGTAAATCAAATGTGAGCGTGATTTTACGCACGGCCCGGTGGCGAATGGCTAAAAAGTCGCAATGTGGATTAAAGAAAAGATTCGCTTTTTGAATTAAATACAATAGTATTAGACGTTCCATTGGAAACACGCCATCCAATCATTTTGAAGCGATAATTGGCGCATTTGGTAATAAATGCTAAAAACGTCGAAAAATATGTGTTAGCCAAGTTTAATGTGTGCTGTTTACTTTAACCACAGATAACAGACGTTTAGGCTAGAACAAAATTTCTTCAAAAACCTGTGTAAACTTTCAAATTGATATACGTTGGAAATCCGTGTTTCACTATTGCCATCTGCGCAACTGTTTGCTACACGTGTTTGACAGTTGCACTCTAACTGCATTGTATCGATCACTGCGTCATCTACAAACGTTTGCCAAACGTGTTTCAGACGTCTGATTTATTCGGAATATCAGTAGCGGGTATTTACACACGATTCAAATCGAGCCTAAACGTCTGTTATCTGTGCTTTAACTGAATTTGTCAATAGAAATGATTACAAAGTGTGCTTCCAAAGTTTCAGGTTTTCGTATGTTTTATTTACAATAAGGTTTTTACACAAAATTGCACACCTTTTATTAAAGTGTCATTCATTCCATAAGAAATACATTGCGACGAATCGTGCGCCGAATATAGCGCTACGAATCTTGCTGCGACGAAAAATAATCTTCACGTCTCCTTTGGAAAAACACGTACAATATTTTCTGTTGAAATATCTTTTAATTGCCCTTCTGAAAAAAATTCTAAATTTAGTACTCTTTTTAACCCTATAATGTTTTCGTTGATTTTACCGTGTGCATTAAGACTCGCTAATTTTTTCGCTGAGATGCACCCCTGGAAAGTTGTCAAATCAAATAGCATTTTCAAAAGCAGCCAAAATAAACTAGGTTTTTGTTACGTTCATCAGATTTTCGTTTGGAAAAAAAAAGTTTATACCAATTTCTCACGTGTTTGGAGTATAGTTTCAACGACTTGCCATGTCCGACCCCAGTTCTAAAGATACCGTGCTGAAAACAGCAATGATTTACGTTTGTGGCGGTGAGAAAACGAATTCGATTTGGGTCATCATGCGGCGCAGCATCTTATACTGTTTTTTTTTTATTGCAGAATGTCACCACGAAAACGAGATGCGTCCCCGGGATCCAATCCGTTGCCGCGAGTGTGGCTACCGTATCATGTACAAAAAGCGAACAAAGCGATGTAAGTTGCGTTAAAATAGTGTCCATGGTGTAGCGAAAATTGGGACATCTGATCGTAATTCATTATTCGCACGGTAACCTCACCATTAAGCCATACCTACACCTTTCTAATCCAATTCAGTGACAGTGCAGTACCGTGAACGAACATCACTAATCTTTCATATAGATAATAGTGGTGTCCGTGCACGGTACTGTCACTGAATCGGATCAGAAAGGTGTGAATAGTGCTTTAATCACGTCAGGTATAGTTACAGCCCAGTAAATTCCAGCCGGAATTCTGACTAGCTCTAGTTAGCTTCCGGCTCCAGTGACACAAACGATTATATTTAGAAACTTTTGTCACTGGAGCCAGAACAGAACACTATTTAGACCCAGTCAGAAATCCGGCTCATTTTTCGATTGGACTTACTAGGAGTAATTTGCGTTTTTATGATAGCCTGCCAATTTTAAACTATACATCAGTAAAAGAATTTTTTTTACGGGATTCAATTATAGTTTTAAAATTCTTTTTTAGAATTCGGTATTGGTAAAATTAGTTATAATTCCCTTCTATTTCTTATTTTTTCAGTGGTGGTTTTTGATGCCCGATGAGACCAGCATCGACGCACTTGTAACTATAAGGAAGCCAACACAGTAAAATGTTTGTAAATCTTAATAAATGTGAATAAGTCAACAGATGTATCAATATCTTGAAATTTTCTTTGCTTGCAGTACATTTCTCCTTGTCCCTGTCTGTCGGATTAGTTTCTCGCATACCTAGCTCCTCTATTTATATGCGCCGCATTAGCACATCTGATTATTTTCTCTTTTGATTATTATGTTGCGACCATAATTTTTCAGTCCATTTTGAAGAATATGGTGTCGATTAGCATACCGCATTTGCCCAAAATATTGCGATCTGACGATCTGTCAAATCGTTCATCTGCATAACGAAGGGCTGATGAGAACACATTCTGGGTAGGCAATCAGCCATACGTTATGCAAAGTTGTGTACATATGAGGTTGAGTATATCATGCAAGTGGCGCCAAATTTAGTGTTGGACAATTTTCGTTTCTTATGGGGTTTGAAGTAAGTATGTATTTCTATCAAAATTCACCTTGAGCGAAAATTGCGGACGTCCGTTACTCATAAAGCACGTATCACATCAGCAGATGTAAGAAAAAACTTTAGTTATCTGTAACCGTCTGTCCTCAGTGATTAACGATTCGTCCGGTATTCTTTAGTTAATCGAAAACGAATATGAAATAAATACACCAAAACTTCATCTCGATAGTAAAATAGCTGAATGATTTTAAAACATTTGTTTTAGCTTCTTAATGGTTAAAATTTACCTTGGTAAATGGTTACCTGAAAAGTGGCCCGGATGAAATCGTTTGACAATTTTCGGTGGTTTGTTAACATGGGAGCTACGTGAGGTTAACATCCGTCGCACTCGAACTCACGAACTGCCAAAGTAAGAAAACACCGAGAATTGTCAAACATGAACTTCATTTATCATGAGTTTTTTCGTATCGTCACCTTAGAACTCAAGATTGAGACATTTGCCGAAACGTACACGCCGCACCAATTGCTTATACTAAAGGTCGCTCAAAGGTTGTCTGCAAGGTTTTGGTGTAACTAGTACATGTATTTGCGGCAGTAATAAGGCTCCCATTTTGGTTTAAACGCAAAGACAATTTTTAAAACAGATTTGATTGAAAAGTATAGCTACCTATTTTATCAATCCTGTAATCTAAAAAGAATTTTTGAATTTTACTGATCGTGGTGAATTTGGCACCACTTGCATCTGATATACTCAAACTGCATAAAACGTTGCATAACGCAGGGCTGATTTTTGGAACAACTTGTGTTCTCATTCAGCCCTTCGTTATGCAAATTTGCCATATTATCACAGATCGGCTAAGGGCCGATTTCTTCACCCTCGCTTAACGCTTAAGACAGGTTTAAACGTACTGGTGAACCTGGTTTAAAAGTTAAGCGAGGGTGAAAAAATCGGCCTCAAGCGCGGTGTTTCATGAAGCGCGGTCGTTCCTTTCGATCGGGAAAGGCCGCGTAGAATTTTGGGTAAATGCGCTAATATAGATTTAATATATGCTGCTGTGTGCTCTTTTCAGATATTTATCCAGTTGTCGTTTGAAAAACAGCCATTTCTCGAACCAGTGCTAAGTAAAGACACAAACCAATGTGATGCGTATATGTATCGAAAAAGCGCCACCGTCGCTTGAGAGGTCTTCTGTATCAGAGATGACATTTACGTTTTGTTGCTGTTCGTATCGTAAACGTCATTGCAAAAACACAAAAAGATACGAAAGATTATTCACTACAGCTGACTGGTTTGCCATTAAGTTGCAGGACTTTTACTGTAATATTCGACAAAGAAAATTCACTTTCAGATCTGCATTAGTTTCCGCTATCGGTCGTGCCATTTCCGCGTGTTTATGCAATTGAATTTTCGTGTAAAGCAACGAGGGTTTATCGCAAAAATTGGGTAGGAAATCGTCAAAATCGTGATGTTCAACTTCGACGGCGACTTTCGTCGTCGCCCACAGCAAAGTCTCGGTGGTGTATCGCAAAAATCAGACCGTCTCAGCATTATCCGGAAGGCTCAACAGGAGCGACAGAAACGAGAGGATGTACGTCGCCAGCAGCATGGTGCAACTGTGATCCAAAGTTCGGTGCGCAGCTTCGTGCAGCGGCAGAATGTGAAACGTCGCGAACGGGAACGATTCGATGAATATCGGAAGACGAATGGGTTGAAGAAGCTACTGGATTTGGAATATCTCACGCGAAGGATTATATTTTTCTACCATGCAAAGAACAACAAGGACGGAGACCGGTTGGTAAGTACACCTCTGCACTGCAACAGGTTTCTAAGAATGGGTTCAAAGAAGGTCATTCAACCAAGGGATAGAAATCGATATTATGAATTTAAGGATTTTTTGTTGTGGGTGAAACAGAGAACATTGAAATTAAATGTTTTTTTTTTACAGATTTATCTTTGTCAATACTTGATTAAGAATCAACAAGAAGCTTTTGAGGTGGCAACAACTCAATCAATGTGGACGTATCGCATAAAGAAATTACTGGGATTATGTCTGCAGCAGATTTTCATTCCGGAGCATTCATCCGTGAGTATGATTACTTTGTCAATTTTGAAGCGTTAACACCTCTTATTCACAGACTATACCGATGCGCATGCTGGAGATCTATTCGTGCAACACCTACATTGAAAAGTATTCGAACCTGCAAACGCGGGGTCGGAGTTATCTGGAGGATATTTTCTGCTATTTGATCCGCCAGAAGTACTTCCAAATTATCCGTCAGCTAATAGAGGAAAAAATCCCTCCCATAGACGAAGACACCACCGTGCTTCCGAATCCGATCGGTGATGCGCTGTTGCAGATGTTGCTCCGCCCATTGAAGTTGATACCGACGGCGAACGAGAGATTCAACGCAAGCATCCTGCAGTCGTTCTGTTTCTACATCTTATCACCGAACTTTTCCGATCAGATTAAGCACTACATCGTTCCTTCACTGGCGAAGAATGCTGATTTTCCATATATTACACTGGTACGGTACATAGCCGATGAGTATCAGGTTCGGTTGGACTATCAAAACACAATTTTAATCGACATTGATGACGAGATGGATGATGGTGGGTCGGTTGCCGCCAGCAGGGGAGGAGAAAGTGCCAGCAAGAAGCTGCGGAAGAGTCGAGAGAATGAAACGCTTTTGCTTACCAGCTCGTTGCTTTATGCCGTTATGAAGCTGGGTGAGAATCAGTTCGGTAAGTACAGCGTCCATTGTTGGGTTTTTGGAGTTTTTGGGGTCTTCTGGGTGCTAAACGGTAATGACGAGTAATTTTCGAAACAATATTTCACCCACATTGGTATCTAATGGGATGATTTTATGCAGTGCAAACTCTGAGCAAATCAAACGCGTTCAGCAAATCGATTTTAGACAACTGTTTGTTAATATGGGCTTGATGCGACAACATTCACCAAGTGTTTACGCTCTTTCCAATATCGTTGGAATAGAGAACGATCTGATATCTCTATGTGCTTCAGGTAACGACGATTGTTCGATTAGGGCGCACTATCAATCATAGTTGCCGTTTCAGTAGCAGAATAGAATGTTTCGTGGTCGACGAAAGAAACAGGCCGTGTTCGGTCTACTACCGGATTAGGCCAAGTTGTGGACTATATAGAGCTAAGGGGACCATGCGTTGAATAGGAATGTTCCAGTGCCGGAATCTCGGTCTGTTTTCAAGACGAGACGCACGTTTCACTTTTGTCACTAAATATGGACGAATTCATCTTTCCGTCTCTTTTTATCCTTATTGATGTCTTGAATGTTATGGTAGGCCTCGAATGACGAAACGAGTCTGTGCCGCTGCTGCTAAGATCCTAAGATTTCAGTAGTCAAAGATCATAACAATGAAAGCACTCTAGCCCAACCGACACATCAGGATCGACGCCAGTAACATCCTGATTACGACATACTGGTTATTGAGTAAGGAAGGATGACACCGATTTGAAACGGTGAGTGGACTAACAACATGGTTGTCTCCGTTCCGACAGGTTTCGGGTTGTGTTAAAAATTCGGCACCATTGAGTTGGTGGTAATAGGTACGGATGGAGTATTCCTGATTTTACGCCGATCCGGCTCTGAACTGCTGCTTGGGATCACGAGAGGCGACTATGTACAACGAATGGAGATAGCAGCCCGAAGTCGCCAAAAAGGGGTTTAACGAGGTCATCACCTCGGCAAAGTTAACCAGTGCAACAACAGTACGACAAGGAGAAACAGTAGCCGCAGATTCAACACCAGAAGCAGCCTTCACCAGCAGCCGCAGCAAAAACAGGTAGGCAGCGCCTGGTTGAAAATACCAAGCTTGTCGAGTATAATAGCGGTGGCCAAAAAACTGATGGACGAACTGCACAACTTTGTTGACAAAAGGAGTAATGTGCACAAGGACATCTAAGCACTGGTCCTGAAGATACAAGGAAACCTCGGATTGGCCGTCAAGGAATGAAGAACCTAGGAGCAGAAAGTGGTCTTTGAAAATAAGGCAAACAGTGGCACCACTGAAAGTGAGAAAGACTTACGAGGCGAAAGACATACCCCAGGAGATCGAAACCGTGTCCCTCCCTACACCGAAGAGTCCAAGAGCTTCACCAGGTGATTCGAGACCAGGAGGTTCCAAGAAATACAAGAAGGCTCCCGGCGTAGCGAACGAAGCACTACCCACGTGGATAAAAACACTAAACGGGAAGTCGACAGCACAAAACAGAAGGCAACAAAGATAGGTCCGAAAAGCGAAAGCGTCCGTGTGTTGTAGCTATCATTTCGGAGCCATAAGTATCCCGGCCAGCGATGGAAACTGGATAGCAGATAACGCAAAATCAGTGGGGATTTGGACGACGGGGAGATATCCATTTCAGGAAGTTATTCATCGTGCAGGCTTTGTAATCGCCAAAATCCATAGTCTTCTTCTGCAGCTACTACGCACCTCCGCGGTGATGCTCGATAAGCTGACAGCAGAGCTTATCGATTGGAGACTATTTGTTGTAGCTGGCAATTTCAACGCTTGGGCAGTAGAATGGGGCAGCCGCTTCGCAGAGTTCGCAACGCCGCTGTAAGAGCTGTTCTAAGACCAGCGTATAAGGCGGCAAGAGCCGCATTTAACGAGGAAATCAAATTCAGTAAGAAAGCCTGCCTAGAGGAGTTTTTCCGCAATGCCAATTCAAATCCGTGAGGCGACGCCTATAGAGTTGTCATGACGAAGATAAGAGGACCAGCAGTACCAACGGGTAGGTGCTCGGAGAGGATGAGAATCATCGTAGAAGCGCTATTTCCACAGCAAGAATCGATGGCCTGGCCGCCCACGCCATACCCGACTCAGCATGACTACGAAGAAGAAGCTCGGGTAACCAACGAGGAGCTGATAGTGGTGGCAAAAATCTTGGGAACCAAGAAGGCCCCCAGACCAGACGGTATTCCGGCTCTGAAAACATCAATGCTATTGAACCCGGGCATGTTTAGGACCGCGTTGCAAAAGTGCATCGACGATGATAACTTCCCCGACATCTGGAAGCGACAAAAGAAAAGAGGGAACCGTTACTGCGTTAAGACGTAAAAAACGTCTTCAACAGGGCTAGTTGGGCTGCTATCGCCGATTTGCTACGCAATCTGTGAGTTCCCGAGTACCTCTGTAGGATTCTGAGCAGCTACTTCCAGAACCGGCTACTGATCTACGAAACTGTTGCCTGAAAAGAAGTGTTAGCGTAACAGCGGGCATACAGGGTTCCATACTCGGCCCAACTCTTTGGAATGTTATCTACGAAGTGCTGAATCTGAGCCTCCCCAGGGGCGTGAAGATTGTCCGTTTTGCGGACGACGTGGTGCTCCTAGTGATCGGTGAATCACTAGAGGAAGTAGAAGTACTAGCAACAGATGCGATAGATGTTGTGCAAGACTGGATGCACGAGAAGAAGCTGACGTTATCTCACCACAGAACCGAGATGGTTTTAATAAGCAACCGAAAGGCAGTACAACAAGCAAGAATTTCAATGAGAGAGTGTATCATCAACTCAAAGGGGGAAGTTAGACAACTGAGAGTGATGATAGACGACAGACTAAGCTTTAATAGCCACATTGACGGGATGGCCGGAAACGTGATCTCGGCACTATCTCTGATCATGCCCATTAATTCGGCGATCAGCAGCAGTAAAAAGCGACTACTACCGAGTGTCCCCACACCGTTGCTCAAATACGCAGGACCTGCTTGTGTGACGGCACTGCAGACGAAGAGGAACACATCTCGGCTGAACAGCACGTTCAGGCTGGTGGTGGCCATGCGGGTGTCTAGCGCGTATTGAACTATTTCATCAGAGGCAGCCTACAAGATAGCTGGAACGATTATCATAAACCTGCTCGAAGAAAATAGCGAGTGTTATAGGGATCGAAGCACGAGAGTAGTCCGTAAACGAACCCGAGTTGATACCTTAATCAAGTGTGCAACATCAGTGGGATAACGCTGCAAACGGTAGATGAACCCGTCGACTAATTCCATGCCTCTCGGTGTGGGTAAACAGAGCGCACGGTGAAGGTAACTTCCATATGACGCAGTTCTTGTCTTGTCATAGCTGTTTCAAGAAGTATCTTCATCGGTGGCGGTGATGCAGAGGAAACGCCTGATACAGAGGAAACGCCACGGACAAAGAAAAATGGGACGCGGGAACAGAACAGTCGTTCATATCACGTCAGCGTGGCAACGAAGCTGGCGCGAGGAGCAACATCCAGGAACATAGCAATACACGGCTTCGGGTCGTCGAGGCACCGACGAAACGGAAGTTACACTACAACCGGAATCACCGGACCAACTTTGGCACTCGACAAGTCAGTCTGCGGAAGAGAGATAATGTAGACTCCCGGAGTAGGCTAGATCAACCGCCGAGGACTAGACTGATTTCACGCATCGTCTACGGTAGGTCGCTGGGGCACCTGAGAAACAGAAGTCATCCTCCCCACGGAATCGCAGGACAGACCTCGGCACCTAGCCGACCAGCGTCGAGATAACAGTTTCGAGAGAACTTTCAACATCGGGAAATTTTTCCGTCGGAGTAGGCTAGGCCCACCGCCGGGGACTTGTACGAGTAGATCGTGAAGTAGCACCGGCAAATGGTCGTCAGGGCACCTATGATCTGAAAGTCACCCTCCATCCAGAATCGCAGGACCGACCTCGGCATCTACCCAGGTAGCATCGGTTTTGGAAGATCTTCCACCGCCGGGGAACTCTTCGTCGGAGTAGGAAAGATCCACCGTCGTGGACTACTCCGAGTAGTCCATAGCGAATCGCCGGCTTGAACCGTCGGGGCATCAGTGTACCGGACACAATCTCAGAATCGCTGGACAAACCTCGGTTTTCTACTGGACTGCATCAAAGCATAAAATAACGCGTCCGTCAATGGTTGCGGGACACATTCTTTCGCCAGGGAACTTTCCGCCGAGGTAGGCTAGCTCCACCGTCGGGGACTACGCCGAGTAGCACCGAACGCGACAAACCACCACTATAGGGTCATCGGGACACCAGTTAACCGGAAGCCACCCTTCAACCGGAATCGCTGAATCGACCACGGCATCCAACTGGTCAACGCAGTGAGGAGCGCATGTAGAATATCATGTCGTGCAGGACTGATATGGCGCTTATGAGAACTGCGAACTAGCACGACCAGCCAGACCTGAAATCAAGCGAAGTGCATGAGGACAGCCTGCCGCTTAAGTTGTTACTTCAAATAGAAACCGGGGGATCAGGCAAATGTCGGACTCCTTGGTGGAGTTTAGAGGAGCACGGTTCAGAGTTATCTTTTCTGTTCAGAGTCCCTTACTTTGGCACACGATGGACGAAATCGGTAGAATGATCTAACTACTAAAAGTGCGCTTTACCACCAAGTAAGTAAAAAAAGAACACACACATACAGACATGTCATTGGAGCGCCCGTGAACTGGAAGCTACACTCCACCAAACGGAGCTCAACACCTACTGAATGACCCTTTGAGTAGGCTAGGTCCACCGCTGGGGACTATATCGAGTAGATTGGGCCGAAGCGGGGAGCAAAATGGCTCACGGAAACGAACATTGGTATCAGGAGAAATCTACAGCCGAGGAGGTCACAGTAGGGGGGATTTAACGTCGTGGAACTCTTATGCTGTTTTCAGTTTTAGAGTCACTCTAGGTTCGCTCTAATGTTTACAATATCCATACAAAAGTAACAGCTCCGAGCGAACCTAGAGCAACTCTGATCCAAAAAGGAAATCAGCATTAGTTGGAGTAGTGTGGTTCGCCGCCGGATAATATCCGTAGAGTAGATCTCGAGAAAACTGGGAGCCAAATAGTTTAAGGAAGCGGGTATCGGTGTTGTGAGAAATTCCTCTATCGGGGAACTCTCAGTCGGAGTAGGGTGAGTTCACCGCTGGGGACTATCTGAGCAGATCGTGATAAGACTGGGAGCTGAATGACTCACGGAAACAGGAGCCACATGGCTCACGGATTCAGCATCTAAATATAGAAATAGGCTCCTGTTGCTTCTCCGACGCCTTGTTGAGTTGATACAATTTCAAACAACAGTAATACTAAATTTGGCCATCAGATCCAACAATATTTCACATTTCCGCCAAAACAGGCTGTCAAACGAAAGAATTGACTATTTAAGTGGTAGCTTTATTCAACATTTTTTCAATTTACATTTTCTTTGCAGACAATCTGAACAGCGTGCCCCTGTATAGCGCCTACGTGAAAGTCATTTCATCGATGGTGAACAACATTACGAAACTACCGCGAATGGCCACCGAAACCTATCACCATCGACAGGATGATTCCAGTGACTCTGAATCGGAGTCCGAAGATGTTCAGATGCTTACCAGTACGGAGAATCAAACGCTAGCGGAAATCATCAGCATGCTCAACGATAATCAGCGAGTAGCATTCGTGGTGAAACACGTCGATGATATCCTGGATAAGCCTGATGTGATGCAGCATCTCTGTTTAGTCTGCCACAATCTGATGACCTACAATCGGCTGGCAGTGTACGAGTATAAACTGCTATACATGCTAGCTTCCAAACCACAATTCATTCGATCGCTTTGGTACACCCTGACAGCTCAAACTGTTAGTCAAGGTTTCTCGTCACCAATTTCGTTGCTGTCCAAGGGATTAACAATTTGTAAGTAACAATCTGTTTCGGTGATCAGTTTCTTTAACTATTACAATTATTCATATGTTATAGCCAAGTATGATTCTGACAGGATAGTTCCGATATTGGCCTCATTCTGTGCCCTCTTTGGTAGACTCATAGCCACACTGCACGATGGAGAATTTTGCCAGGAAAACGTTCTTCCAGGGACAGTCAGCAAAATCATGCCATTCACAATCCCAGAAATCATTCCGCTCAGTACGACACTCAAGGAAATTTCACTTGGGCTGGTAGAGCTTGCGTTTCCCGAAACTCGCTCCTCGCTCAAAGACAGCTATCGCACTATGTTAACCTCACTGAACAACGAGTCCACTTCCCACTATCGGCTCAAGTGTGATTTGAGCGAGCAGAACAAGAATGTTTGGCCCCATCTGCTCAAAGTTTGCGTTTCACTGCTGCGACAAATTCATACACGCGATCTGCGACGAGGTTTCTGCCCGGATGGCCACTGGACGGCACAGAATCTAAATCTCCCGCTTGATAAACCCACCGATTTGCATCTGTCCCGGGGGCGACGGGGACCGCGGCCATTTCAACCTATTCGAGACTTTACTCGAGAGGATGTGGAAGATGGACCACCTCTCTCCACGAAGCAGATCCGGTCGATAACGATCCTGCGAGAGATTCCATTTGTGGTAGCGTTCAACACTCGCGTCGGTGTCTTCCAGGGGTTGGTGGCGGCCGACAAACTTCGGACTCAGGGTGATCTACAGGGATTCCTGCAGGGACCCTCCATTCAACTGACCGTTCGAAGGTCTCATATGTACGAGGATGCCTTCGATAAGCTGAGTCCGATTAATGGTAGGAACTCACTTTTTCCAGTTTCTTGATTAATATATCATCTCTCTTTTTAACATTAGAACCGGATCTTCGTCCAAAATTCCGCATAGAGATGGTTAACTCTGCCGGCATGAGAGAAGCCGGCATCGATGGAGGAGGAGTGTTTCGTGAATTTCTGTCCGAGCTTATCAAGACTGCTTTCGATCCACACCGTGGCTTTTTCATGTAACTTAATGACACTGTTTGTGACAATGTTTAGCGATTAACATAAACCTATTCGATTCAGGATCACAAAGGACAATATGCTGTACCCGAACCCGAGCGTGGGTAAAATTGTGGAAGACTACCAACGACATTACTATTTCATTGGACGCATCCTGGGCAAAGCATTGTACGAAAACCTGCTGGTAGAATTGCCATTGGCAGAATTTTTTCTTTCGAAACTGGCGGGCAAGCATTCGGATGTAGATATTCACCAGCTGGCATCGCTTGATCCGGTGTTGCATAGGTATGCTCTCATTTACTAACGATAAGAATCTGTTTTCGCCTATAGACTAATGTTTTATGACGCCCATGCTAACAGAAACCTCATGTCGCTGAAAGCATACGAAGGAGACGTTTCAGATCTAGGATTAGATTTTACTATAGTCTGTGATGAATTAGGTGAAACTAGGGTAAGTTTGAATCTGTTCGATAAGTGCAACAGTACACAATACTAATGTTTTTCCTCTGCATATATACAGATAGAAGAGCTCAAGCCGAACGGTGCCAACATAACGGTGAACTCTTCCAACCGCTTGGAGTACATCCAGCTGATGGCAGATTTCAAATTGAATAGGCAGATTAGATCGCAATGTTTAGCGTTCCGGCAAGGTCTAGCGAACGTACTACCCATTGAGTGGTTGTACATGTTCAGTAACAAAGAACTGCAGGTGCTTACATCTGGGGCCGAAATTCCAGTGGACGTTCACGATCTGCGGCAAAATACACGATATGGTGGTGATTTCACGATAGAACATAACACAATTCAGCTGTTTTGGAAAGTGGTCGAAGAGTTCGACGATATTCAGCGAAGACAGCTGCTCAAGTTTGTCACTAGCTGCTCGCGTCCTCCACTGCTAGGTTTTAAAGATTTGGATCCACCGTTTTGCATCCAGAACGCTGGTGATACAGACCGTCTTCCATCGGCTAGCACGTGCATGAATCTGCTCAAACTGCCGGCCTTTGAAAAGGAGGATGTCCTACGCGAAAAGTTGCTCTATGCAATCCAGAGTGGGTCTGGATTCGAACTGAGCTAAGGTTTGATTGGTGAAGATGTGGTGTGGCTTGTAAGGTTGTTCCTTCGTGAGCGTGTAATGTGTTGTACCAGAGGTTTGGGTTTTCGGTACAAGTGTTTTTTCTCTGCAGTTTGGGTTCCTCACGTGGAATGACGAATATCAATGTGTAATGTGCTCCGAAGCTATTTTACAGCAAGGGTACACTTATTAGTGAACAAGGGGAAGTGTAAGCAATTGTATGGTTATATTTATTTCGTAAAACTATTTTAAAGATCGAATACTATTCCCTACAGAATAACAAGCGTATGATGTAAGAGATGAGGCAAATGTAGAAGACATCAATTGTGGATTTGTGTTGTGTTTATTTCAATTACAAAAAAGAGAAAGCAGATATTCGCAATACGTAAGAAGTAGTTGCCCTTTCAGTCTTGTATGTTTACTATTTGGGATTGGGTGTCATTCTTTTTTGTGTTTCCATGTTGCTGACTTGGCCCTCGGTTTTGCTGTTATATCATCCCATATATGGGGGAAGGGGAGGAGTTGCTTCTCTAATCTTCCGGTCATCACATCGCATGCTTTGGTATTCTTAGTATGTATAACAAACATGAAGATGTGACACAAGGTGCCAAGAGCGCACTAAAATCCGGTCAATCCTATTTTGCATTGGATTGTCTGCTCTAAATATATCACCAGGGGACCATTCATAAATGATGTTGGATTTTGACAATAGGGGAAGAGCGTCACGTAACGAGATAACTAAAAATGAATTTTAGACGTATCAGCGGATCAGGGATAAAAAAAACGTACAACATTGTTTATGAATGGCCCCCAAACAAAGAATATTCCATAACGAATATCACGTAACATCGGTGACAGAGCATTGGGATCAAGGCCAAGTCCCCCCTGGGTCGTGCAAAACTGAGAAGCAACATCAATTTAGGCACAGATAGCAGACGTCCATTTATTTTCATTTTGTTTTATCTTTTCACTTGTTTCTCCTGCTACGATGTGTGCGGATCGGTGCGGGTGAGCGGGACGGCCAAGGAAACGGAAAGCCAGTGGCCCAAACAGATCAGGAACAGGAGGGAGGACTGCGAACAGGAAAACCGACAACAGAGGAGAAATCGTTTATTTATTTATTATAGCTACGATACTAATCACAATTGTTTTGCTTTTCTTGTTTCGTTTCAGCAAACCAAAATCTATACGGACTAACACATACGAACAGTTAGGCTTTGTAGGTTCCCATCTTGAGAAATGACAATGATACTGTACGAGATGGCGCTGGGCCTGTGGCCTTCGACTGGCATGGTTCATTCTCATTGATTCGGAAGTCTTCTTGGCTGGTTGGTAGATATGTGCTCCTACTTGCAAGTTGATCAATTCACTTAGGTGGGGGACATGTGGATCCTACTAGTTGTCGACTCTTTTGATCGTGAGTATGAGGCTAGTTCAGGAAAGGAGTACAGGACTGGCACCTAAGAGATAGTTAATTATTCAGGACTTGTTCTTATGATTACTAAACTCGACCAAGCACACCGGCTCTCAGAAATGATAAACAACCCTTTCGGGTCGGTGTGGTCTATTCGAGTTGAACTAGGCGGACATTCGGTTCGAGCAAACTTTAAGGTTAATAGTGGATAAATATTTCTTACGACTTTATTGGCGGAGATTGTTTTTGTGAAATCCTAAAGTACCTTCACTGGTATAGCAACTCAGGATAATAATAGAAAAATTAAGGGTTTGCCTGGTTCATAATGTAATGAATATGTATATTGACTAGAACAGGGATAATCGAGTTATGTTATAAGATAGAGAAGAAACAGCACAGTTGAAGGAAAAGTATTCGCGAGTAAGGACTAATACTGCTAGTATGTTTACCGTTTCAATTAATAGTCGTTTGATCTGCTTCGGACCTAGGAGACAAAAAGGAGATTAGGAAGAGACAGAAGCGGATTCAATGCGAAATTTGCCAATATGACGTTGACCCCAAGACGATGGTAGGATGATTTTCCATAGGATGACAGACTAGATGACACGACGTTACACGCTCTAAACTTGCGCCAAATAGTTTGTATGTATGTATGAATGTAAGCCCGTATGTATGCCTGTATGCATGGATGTGTATAGGAGCAATGTATCCCTGAGCAACATGGAAGGACACCTCTGAGCCGCCAAAACGCTCATGGGAAGCCGGGTGCGCGGTCATAGGTGTGACCATAAAGCACTGCACACACTGTCAAGTGCAACGGAGAGACGGTAGGTGTACAATTAATGCACATAGGTTGCAGAAATAGGTTGTTGAGACAGCCCGATTGTACACTGATAAATAACAATAACAATAATATATCATCCCATATATAAATGACCGAGTACCGGGTATTCAGCTTGATGGAACCGACTGCGAGAAGGGGACCAGCGTTGCACAGAAGCCGACAGGTCCGATGGGAACATCCTCTGCCTGGTGCAAAATCAGAACGACAATGAAGCACGGTCCTCAAAACGGTAGAGCTCCTGTTAGCGGTAGATGAGGCTTCAGTGAAACCGATGACCTTCTAACACAAGCAGCTGAACTACGTATTCAGAAAGGCTAGAATGCGCCAGTTGAAGGGGGCCCCGGTTTTCACCGAACGTGGAAGTTCTAGGCCAGCATGGACTGAAAAAGCTCTTGTCTCAGGAGCAATACACAGAAGCACCCTATCGTATGCGGCTCACGAACTGATACGAAAGGAGAGGATCGAAAACCCCCCCTAGGCGAAGGTGCGCAAACGGCAAGAACCGAAGCAAATACTGGGCCAAAAAAGGCCACTGGAACGTCGAACAGAACACAGCCAGTGACTAGCCGTCGGCACAATACATGGGATGAAACATTGGCCCCAAAAATCAACGGCAAAAAAACACCGCGAAAATGAGCAGCGTTTGCTGCATTCAAGTGAACCTTCACCATGCAAAAGGTGCCACAAGCGTCATTGCCCGGAGGTTCACCAAAGAGCGCCTATACATCGCTCAAATACAGGAGCCGTGGGCAAATAAGCACAAAATCTTAAATTCCTCAGCTCACAGGTTAGTATATTGTATCGACAATCCAACTCCAAGCGCTGCAGTTTTGATAAACAGAGCAATAAAATTTTCTCCAATTACAGAAATCATTCAACAAGACATCGTTGCAATAACAGTGGAGGCACCGACGGCTAGGGGAAAGCAGGAGATTGTGATCGCATCTGTCTACTTCTCTGGCGATGCGGATGCAGCACCACCTGAAATCGATGCCCTCATAAAGTACTGCAGAAGCATAAATAAGCCCTTTATCACTGGATGTGATGCCAATCAAATATGGGGTAGCAAGGATATAAATGCTAGAGGTGAGTACCTACTAGAATACCTTTCGTCAAATGATGTCCATGTGTGTAACAAGGGAGTTGTACCTACATTTTTGAACACAGTTAGAAGCAAAGTACTGGATCTCACGTTATGCAGCGCTTTCTGAAGTTTCCGACGAACATAGTCTGTCGAAAGACAGACACATAATGTTCGCCATAGAAGCCAATAAACTCACAGTGCAAAAACAGGGAAATAAGGAAAACAAATTGGTGTTTATTTCGCTCACACCTGGAACAGTCGAAAAGAGCGGGGAGTAAGATCATCGAGTAAAATCAAAGTTGAGGTCGTCATTGAATCGTTGCCGTCGTTAGAACACGCGTCAAATCTTAGGGCTTATGGTGAAGTGACCTTAAATATAGATGTCGGAGGCTCGATCAGTTAGAACACGTTCGTGTCGTTGACGAAGGCTAGATCGAGCGTCCGTTCGTTCACATTGCTAAGAGAGCAGTTTCTGTGATGGCCGTCTCCTGCTCCGATGTCGCATTTTCTGGAATGTAGCACTTAAGATCGCTATCGAAAGACCATCGGAGAGGTTGTAATCACCATCAACAAGTAAATTGTCTCGCCTGCTTGCTTTGTTAAGAATGCTCGGAACCGCGGAGGAGTGAACGTTATACTAGTGAGGATCACTGTTCAGCCTCAGATAATGCAGCAAATAAATAACGACCGACCCGGCAGGGATCAATGGGTAAGTGGCCTAAAGTTTTCCAGGCAGAGGTATATGCAATATACACTTGCTCGGTGGTCTGTAAGAAACGAAACTACAGGCATGAAAAAACCACAATCTTCTCAGGCATTCAAGCAGCACTGTTGGCATTAAGGTCGACGCAATGTAAGTTCAAAATAGTTTGGGAGTGCATCACATCTTTACAACTGGCAACTCGGAATAAAGTAATGAGATTCGAATTAGCCAAGCGTGGTTCATCAAACATGTTTGTTGGACCAGAGCCATTGCTAGGCATATCTACATGTGCCATCGAACTAGAACTTTCGGCTTGGGAAAGAGAACAACTACTACACAACTGGCGCAACGCAAAAGATAACCTGCATTGTACTGTACGAAAGAAGAGTATGCATCGTTTCACCCCCGGTCAGCAAAGGAAACACCAACCGAGAGTAAAAGGGCTAGTCTTATTGAAGTACACTAAAACCAGCATGTAAACCATACTTTTGGGGATATCACCAGTCAAGCGGTGTCAGGTACCGGACATTACACTGGTGATGACTAAAACGTCGGAAATTGATTAGAACCAGTGAATTTGCAAGATATACGCCCTTATTCTTGTTAACGATGAATGCGGGATTCGTTCGAAAGTGGTTTGTATTCCCGTTTACGACAGCAAAATCAAATGGGCTTACTATTCGTTCGAATTTCTTTCGAACGAATTTTGCATTCGTCGTAAACAAGAATAAGGGCGATAGTTTGCAAAAACACATCGTATGAGGCAAGATGGCAGCGGCGTTGGTAAATTCCAATATTAATTCGTCAAAAGGGCGAAAGCGTTTTTTGTAAACAAACTTGTTTCGACAAATCTTATTCGACCTTTTGCAAATTTAATATGGATTTTTGCTGCTATGACGGCGCGTGGGAAGAATGGGAGCTTTACAGAGAGCAATTGGAACATTTTTTGTTTCCAATATGGCCCTTTACATGCACAATAAAAGCGTCATTACTAGCACCCTTATTCTTGTTTACGACGAATGCGAGATTCGTTCGAAAGTGGTTTGTATTCCCGTTTACGACAGCAAAATCAAATGGGCTTACTATTCGTACGAATCGCTTTCGAACGAATCTCGCATTCATCGTAAACAAGAATAAGGGTGATAAGCTTCTTCGTGACTTGTGTACTCCTGATCAGTAAAAGGAAAAAGTTACAAAGATTTATGCACAGTGTTGTCAACGCACCTCACGCCTCCGGTCGTCGTGCACAAAGAGAAAAGAACATTTTTCCGAGCTCAACGAGGAGAGGGCGCCCCGAGTCAATTAACGACTGGATTGCACGGATCACAAATCTCGCAAGTTTAGCGATGCATTGCAGAGCAATCTGGTCAATAAGTTTATTGATGGACTAGTTGGTAGGGCGTTCGATCGAGTGTGTGAGGAAAAAGAAACACTTTCTCTGGAGAAACCGCAGGAGATGGCCTTGAAATACGAAGCAGATTCAACATCAAATAAAGCGATTCACTATATAAAAGGGAAAAAACAAGCAGGGTCAAAACCGAAGTCAAAAGTTAGTCAATGGTAGAACAACAACAATCCGCCACTCGTGGTGGAATCCTCTGGACGCGCAAATTGCGGTTCAGCAGCACTATATTAGTAAGTGTCAAGAATTTTTCATCCACAATATGACGGAGAACCAAGAAAGTGAGTTTTATAGTTAAGGTGAAAATTTCAGAGCATGATTATTAGAGTGGGACATGGTTATATGAAAAAAATAAAATTTCGCTCCGAGTAACTTTTTGGGTTCCATTTAGCTCCCAGAACAACTCTGCAAATTTTTAGTTCGATCGGTGAAACTATATTTTTGCGCCCACGGTTTAAAGTTTACATGGGATTTCGTATGGGGAAAACGTCTTTTGCAAATTAATTCTTCCATGAGTCGCCCGTTACCTTCCAAAAATAAATAGATGTCTGATTTTTATAGGAAATTTGTCAAGGAAACAAAGTCTAGAAGACCACGAAACGATCTGATGCTTGTGGAAAAAGTTATTAAGCAAAAACCGATTGATGCCGTGAAGATTGATGAAAATTTCACTTTTCATAGCATCACTGCTGCTGACGGTCGAATTATATACAAAATCTTTAACTTTCTCTTATTATGTACAAAAGAAGCCTCAATTTATCCCTCAAAACTCTTGCGAAGTGGCCAAACATTATAGATAAATGATTTAGACACATTAAGAGAAGATCATCACAAAATTGCATATAATTGGACAACCAACAACAGTGGTGCTAGAAAAAAAGAATATTTTATCAATCGTCAGAGCATCAATTGGTTTCAGCTTAATAACTTTTTTCTCAAGCGTCAGATCGTTTCGTAGTTTTCGAGACTTTGTTTCTTTGTTAAATTTCCTACAAAAGCCACATAACGGTTTATTTTTAGGAAGCAATGGGCGACTCCTGGAGGAATTATTTTGTGAAAGTTAAATTTCCCATATAAAATCCCATGTAAACTTTAAACAGTGGGCGCGAAAATATAGTTTCAGGGATCAAGCTAAGAATTTGCACAGATGTTCTAGGACCCAAATGGTACCCAAAAAGTTGCTCGGAGCTGGAATCTATTTTTTGTCCCACCCTAATGATTATAGTATGGAGTTAGATTATGCGGCAGGCGTGAGTATTAGTTCTCATAAGTTATATAAGGAAGAATTCTCTAGTTATGCACTGGAACAATCGGATTGGAAACTGAAATTGTTTGCGGGATCGTGGTTGAAAGTAGTGCGCGTTTTCCAGATCATAGAATATAATGCAATTCGTTAGAGAGTACTTATAGCTGCGGTTGCAGAGGAGGGCCCTCCGTTACTAAGAAAAAACTTCATGATAGCTTTTGGAATTCGTCTGGCCATCATAAACAGCATGGGTAAGCCGGTTACGTTAGGTTACGTAATTAACAGGTTCGACCTGAAAAAGACGGACGAGAGAATTCGCTGCATTCGCGATGCGCCTGTCCCGAAAAACGTGACAGAGTTTAGGGCATTTGCAGGGCTGGTGAATTGCCAAATTCGTCAAAGGCCTGCCAGATCTCATGAGTCCAGCTTACTAATTACTAAAGAAGGGAACAGTGTTTATTTGGTCTGAAACTTGCAGCGAAGTATTTTAGAAAATTAGAGATGAGATTTGTCGTGATGTCACGTTGACACATTTTGATCCAAGCGCGGATCTGATACTGACGTGCGACGCGTCTAATGCTGGTGTTTCCACCATTCTTAGTCAAAAGGGAAAGGATGGGATTTTGCGTCCAGTGGAATTTGCGTCTCGAATTCTCCATGCGCTTGAAAAAATTATAGTCTCATTGACAGAGAGGCTTTGGCAATAATGTACGGAGTGAATAAATATTTCTTGAATTTGGCTCGGAACAAGTGTTCTATTCACACAGACCATAAACCTTTGCTGAGTTTGTTTCACTCTCAGAAAGGTATTCCAGCGATAGCAGCTAGCCGTATGCAAAGGTGGGCCCATTTCCTTTCCAATTTCATTCCTATTTCATTCCTATTTAAATTTCATCAGCAAAGAAGAGTGGGGACTGGTGTCAGTATCGGAGTTGAGATTGAGGACTGTAGAAGATCTGGATTTTGGCATAGTTGTTGATTTTCTTAAAGGTTCGGTGGATAAAAATCGATTCAAGGAAAATCCTTATTTCAAGCTTATTGATAAGATATCATTGGAGGATGGTGTGGTGATGAGAGGGCATAGAGTTGTTATTCCGGAAGCCCTCCGTAAAAATGTGCTGTCACAAATCCATGAACCACATTTGGGCATGGTTAAGAGTAAGAGCATTACTAGGGCTAACGTGTGGTGGCCCAGGATCGATGAAGACATCGAGAATACTATGAAAAATTGTTCAGCCTGTGTGTTGCACAGTCAGTCCCCGCCAAAAGCAGAGTTGATTCCGTGGAGTTCACCAAGGAATGTATGGAGCAGAGTTCACGTGGACTTTGCTGGTCCAATCAACCGCTGGAGTTATTTCATAGTGGTTGATGCTCTCTCAAAATGGGTAGAAGTTTTTCCTACCAAGAGTTGAACTGCCGAATTCGTTCTGGATAAATTGGTGGAGTGTGTTTCGCGTTTTGGCCTGTGTTACCATCACCGATTCGCCAGGAAAGTGTACAGGCCCTTTGAAAGCGCCAACCAAAGCGACGCTTTAAATAGTTGTCATCAGTACGGTTTGGCATGAGGATATTAGGTCGATCGTAGTGTCAAACAACAGGAAACAATATTGCGAGATTGCGAATTATTTACGTGTTGCTAGTGAACCGAAACCTAAAACTAGTGAACTATACTAAAACTAAACCTATACTACATTATATCTTAATTGCTAAAAGCTAAGCTAAACCTATAAGTAAGTGAAAAAATGAAATCTTAGTATCTAGAAACCTTAAACTAATAGTTACCTAACTAGGTGGGCGAACCACGTTGGATTGAAGACCAAGTGTCGATTGCCAAGAAGGCCACTATACATTGTATTTGCGTGAGTTGAAAACAGACAGTAGTATCGATTATATCAAGAATGAATTTATTATAATCTGATTGATTGTAATTACAGTTAATTTCACACACTCCGAGTTGGATTGCTGATCCTTAAAATTACTTGGGAGAAGAACACTAAATTGTAAGATACACACATTAAAATCATAACCTTAAACTAAATTTGATGATTTCAGCTTGAGCTGACAAATAAATTGCTGCTAACAGAAAGTGATACTTCTTGTTTATCTCAACAAACTCAAGAATTTATTGGATTCTACGATCCTATACCGAGCAGTGTGATGGCAAACAACAACAGCAGCTGTGCCGTGTGCAATCGCCCTGATTGGGCTGAAAAGTTGGTTCAATGTGACAATTGTGATCATTGGTACCACTTAACCTGCGCTGGTGTCACCGATTCTATTCAACATCGCGATTGGACGTGCACAAGCTGCCTGCCATTAGTCGTGAGTAGTGAATCAGGGACTGTATCGTCGCGATGCTCAGCTATCGCCGCACTGGAGCTCCAAAGACTAGAGGAGGAGCAAGAAATCAAAAGAAAGCGGTTCTTGCAGGAGAAAGCCCTGGAGAAAAGGCGAATCTTAGAACAAGAAGCTGCCGATAGAAAGAAGCTGGAAGAGGAGGAAAATATGGAGAGAACCTTTCTTCAAGAGAAATATGAACTTAAGAAAGTTCAAATCGATACAAAAAGTGATGGCGGTAGTATTGTCAGTAGAGGAAGTAGGGGTCGGAACAGTGTTGAAAGGGTTGTTCAATGGATACAAAACGATGTAAAGGACGCTCTCAACAGTACAGCTAATAATGGTAAGGCACCATATCGGAACGATGCCCAGAAACTCGAGGCGCAACTTCGATACACTGTACCGAACTCCCCCAGGAAAAACTCCATGTCTGGAAGCCAGCAGTCAGAATCTACGCACCATGCCTCTACTCCCGAGCCACCGTCACCATTTATGTACGCACCTTCTGGAAGCAGCGAACGGTCCATCTCCCGACAGCATGGTGCTAGAATCAGAGAGGTATTGCCACCTGTGCTATCAGAGTACAAACAGGAGGGCAACACTTTGAGTCATGAGCAAGCCGGAGGAGAAATGTACGCTGGTAATCTATCGCCAACTCAGATTGCAGCACGGCGCGTAATGTCTCGCGGCCTACCAGAATTCAGTGGCAACCCAGAAGACTGGCCAGTGTTCCTAAGCCAATTCGATATTACGACGGAGTGCTGTGGGTTTAGTCACGCAGAAAATCTCGTTAGATTGCAACATTGTCTGAAAGGAATGGCCCTAGATTCCGTTCGTAGTCGCTTGCTTCTTCCAAGCTCCGTGCCGCAAGTGATGGAAACACTTAAAATGCTTTATGGCCGTCCTGCATTACTCATTAACTCTTTAATACAGCGGGTACGCAACACACCGGCCCCAAAAATCGAAAAACTACACACAGTAGTGGAGTTCGGAATGGAGCTGCAGAGTCTCTGTGACCACCTTATAGCAGCGAATCAGGAGGCTCATCTGACAAACCCGTCTCTTCTTCAAGAGCTAGAGGAGAAACTTCCAGCTCATTTGAAACTCCAGTGGGCTGTACATAAACAACCACTACACACCGTCACCTTGAAAACCTTTGCTGATTTCATGTCGCACTTGGTCTCCGCAGCTAGCCAAGTTACATCGCTTACTGACTGTAAGGCTGATCACCGTCGTTCAGAAAGGGACCCCAAGTCAAAACAGCAAAATAGTGGATTCCTTCATGCTCACTCCGAGGCGGATGAAGAGATGGTGACGAGTTCGCAGGCAGACAGCCCTGCGCGTAAATGTCTGGTATGTGAAGAAGTGAATCATCGCGTAAAAGATTGTGAACTGTTCAATAGCATGGATGTGGAGGAAAGATGGCGAAAAGTTAATAGCCACCGATTGTGTCGCACTTGTCTCAACCAGCACGGTAGAAGACGTTGTCGAATTACAATCCAATGTGGGATTGATGGATGTCAGTTCAAACACCACCGCCTCCTACATAGTAAACCTGAAAATGCAACAACTTCAGAAAGTCTTACTCACCGAGATCTAGCACCAAAGGCACTATTTCGAATCATTCCGGTAACAGTTCACGGAAAAATGGGTTCTGTTAACACGTTCGCCTTTCTGGACGATGGATCTTCATTGACACTCGTGGAACGGTCGCTAGCGGAACAATTGGGAGAAAATGGACCATCACGCGGACTTATTCTGAAATGGACAGGCAATGTAACTCGTTGTGAGTCAGGCTCTCAAGAAGTTTCGTTCGGTATCTCGGGACAAAATACAGGAAACCAATTCCAAGTAAAACGAGTCAGAACCGTGTCTGAACTAAATCTCCCCATTCAATCACTCAACCTTAATGAATTAATGGAGCAGTATCCACATTTGAAAGGCCTTCCAATACACGATTATAAGAGCGCTCAGCCGCGTATCCTCTTGGGTTTAGACCAATTAAAACTATCGTTGCCTTTGAAGTATCGAGAAGGACGTGATGGAGACCCCGTGGCCGCCAAGACCCGCCTAGGTTGGTGCATTTATGGTGGAAGTTATGAGAACACCACAGTTGGAGTAACCTACCACATTCTGGATGCACCGGAGGAAAGCTTGCATGATATGGTGAAACAGTATTTCGGTCAAGAAGATGCAGGGGTGAAATTATCTCTAGCTTTGGAGCCAACCGACGAAAAGAGAGCAAGACAAATTCTCGAACATACAACAAAACGGGTGAATGGTCAATACGAAACAGGTCTCTTATGGCGATATGATCACTTCGAGCTACCAGACAGCTACCATATGGCATTACGTCGCCTAGAATGCTTGGAGCGAAGGATGCAACGAGATCCATTATTGAAAGACAATCTGCATAGGCAGATTAAAGAGTACCAATCGAAAGGTTACGCCCATCGTGCATCAGCAAGTGAACTGTCTAGGGCTGACCCTCGCAGGATATGGTATCTGCCGCTAGGAGCTGTGATAAACCCGAGGAAACCCGAAAAGATTCGATTGATTTGGGATGCCGCGGCAAGCGTATGCGGCATATCGCTAAACTCGGTCCTTCTGAAAGGCCCCGATCAACTATGCTCTCTACCAGGTGCCTTGTTTCGTTTTCGTCAACGACCCATAGCAGTGAGCGGAGACATCCGTGAAATGTTTCACCAAATACGTATTCGTTCGGAGGATTGTCAATCCCAGCGGTTTCTTTGGCGCGATGATCCAAACCGTAAGCCGGATATTTTTCTGATGGATGTGGCCACCTTCGGGGCCACATGTTCACCGTGTTCTGCACAGTACGTCAAGAACCGAAATGCAAAGGAATTTGCTGATAAGTGGCCTAGGGCTGCCGAAGCAATTATCGAAGGACACTATGTCGACGATTACTTGGATAGCTTCGATTCCATTGACGAGGCCAAGCTTATCACGACAGAAGTAACGATGATCCACCAGAAAGGCGGATTTGAAATCCGCAATTGGCTGTCCAATGCACCCGAAGTGTTGAATCACCTCAAATCGCCTTCAAAAACAGTTGTCAAAAATTTGGATCTTGACAAAGGCGATAACAAAGAACGAGTGCTAGGCATGTTGTGGTTAACTGAAGCAGATTCACTCGGGTTTTCGACACAGATGCGAGAAGACATAGCGAAAATAATCGCAGAAGAACAGCGACCGACAAAACGACAAGTCTTAAAGTGCGTCATGAGTTTATTCGACCCCTTAGGCATATTGGCACTATTCTCTGTTCATGGTAAGATTTTGATCCAGCGAATATGGCGCTCAGGAATATCGTGGGACGACGAAATAGAGGATGGAGAGTACGAGTTATGGAGGAAATGGATAGGATTTCTCCCTTCCTTGGTTGACATTCAAATTCCTAGATGCTATATGATGAATTTCAACCCATCAGCCGAGCTCTCTACCCAACTACACATATTTGTAGACGCGAGTGAAGAGGCATGTAGCTCTGTAGCTTACCTACGCTTCGTTTTGCCGGAAAACACAATCTCATGTGCCATTGTATCAGCTAAAACGAAGGTAGCTCCGCTCAAACCGCTGTCGATACCTCGCCTGGAGCTGCAAGCCGCTATACTGGGTGCTCGATTAGCTCGCTTCATAGAGGAGAACCACAACATAAAGATTGACGAAAAGATTTTCTGGTCAGACTCAAGAATCGTTCTGGCGTGGATTAGATCTGACAGCAGACGATACAGCCAGTACGTTTCATGTCGGATAGGAGAAATTCTCACTCTAACCGAAGTAGACGAATGGAAGTGGGTACCTACTAAAATAAATATTGCAGACAAAGCTACGAAGTGGGGTTATAGCCCAGGCTTCAACTGGAAGCAATGGTTTACTGGACCTGAATTTCTGTATCTTCACGAACGCATGTGGCCGGAACAGCCAAATCTTAAGAAAATGCGCACAGAAGAAGAGCTTAGACCTTGCTACGTTCATTTAGTTATACAAGAACGTCCCATTATACAGTTTGAACGGTTTTCCCGCTGGAAAAAGCTGCTGCGAACAGTTGCATATGTATACCGGTTTCTCTCCAACGCAAAGGTGGCTCGACAGTCGCGCTCCACAGGATGCCTTACGCAAGACGAAATAATTGCTGCGGAAAACTCTATTTTGCGTTTATGCCAACTAGAAAGCTATCCTGATGAATGTGCCATCCTGAAGACAACGCGAGGACAGGGTACTCTTAGTAAGAGCAGTCAGCTATACGGTCAAAATCCTATATTGGATGAACATGGTGTTATCCGGCGAAATGGGCGAATTCCAATGGAAGTGAATGTTGGGTTCGGTGTGAAATATCCCATCCTTCTTCCCAAGCAACACCGAGTCACCCAATTGTTGCTGGACGATTATCACCGAAGATATCACCACGCCAACAACGAAACAGTTGTGAACGAGGTAAGGCAAAATTTCTATATTCCTCATCTTCGAACCACTATAAGAAAAATAGCCCGACAATGTCAGAGATGCAAAATACAAAAATCCCAACCAATAACCCCAATGATGGCACCATTACCAACTGCGCGATTATCCGCATTCGTTCGGCCATTCTCCTACATTGGCTTGGACTTTTTTGGACCTATATTGGTTAAATCAGGGAGAAGTGACGTGAAGAGGTGGGTGGCACTGTTCACTTGCCTTACAATAAGAGCAGTGCATTTAGAAGTCGCACACAGCCTGAGCGCAGAAAGCTGCATTATGTGTTTCCGAAGATTCGTCGCACGACGTGGAGCACCTTTGCAGGTGTACTCAGACAATGGAACCAACTTCGTGGGTGCTGAGCGAATATTGCAGGAGCAAATTCATCGCGGGCTGGCTGAAACATTCACCAACGAGCATACCAAATGGGTTTTCAATCCACCATCAGCTCCCCACATGGGTGGTGCATGGGAGCGAATGGTATACTCAATCAAGACGGCAATGTTCAGTATAGACAGTGGAAGAAAGTTACACGATGAGGCGTTCCTAACGCTGTTGGCAGAAGCCGAGAGTATCGTGAACTGCAGACCTTTAACATACCTCCCCTTGGAGTCAGCGGAGCAGGAGGCTTTAACTCCTAACCATTTCTTACTGGGAAGCTCAATTGGAGTTAAACAACCGGCCGCAATCCCAACGGATTCCCGATTGGCCCTTCGATCTAGCTGGAACCAGATTCGCCACCAGTCAGATCTGTTCTGGAATCGGTGGCTTCGCGAATACCTTCCAACTATATGTAGACGAACAAAATGGTTTGAGGACACGCGAGCAGTCGAAGTGGGAGATCTGGTATTCATCGCAGATGGGAAAAAACGGAATAATTGGATACGTGGAAAGGTGGTAGAACTTAGGCGAAGTACAGATGAGAGAGTTCGTAAGGCACTGATCCAGACTACGACAGGCATTCTAGTGCGTCCTGTGTGCAAGCTGGCGATCTTAGATGTTCAAGAAAATGGTAAAACTGCTTCCAATACGCAGAGTTACGGGGGCCGGGATGTTACCATCACCGATTCGCCAGGAAAGTGTACAGGCCCTTTGAAAGCGCCAACCAAAGCGACGCTTTAAATAGTTGTCATCAGTACGGTTTGGCATGAGGATATTAGGTCGATCGTAGTGTCAAACAACAGGAAACAATATTGCGAGATTGCGAATTATTTACGTGTTGCTAGTGAACCGAAACCTAAAACTAGTGAACTATACTAAAACTAAACCTATACTACATTATATCTTAATTGCTAAAAGCTAAGCTAAACCTATAAGTAAGTGAAAAAATGAAATCTTAGTATCTAGAAACCTTAAACTAATAGTTACCTAACTAGGTGGGCGAACCACGTTGGATTGAAGACCAAGTGTCGATTGCCAAGAAGGCCACTATACATTGTATTTGCGTGAGTTGAAAACAGACAGTAGTATCGATTATATCAAGAATGAATTTATTATAATCTGATTGATTGTAATTACAGTTAATTTCACACACTCCGAGTTGGATTGCTGATCCTTAAAATTACTTGGGAGAAGAACACTAAATTGTAAGGTACACACATTAAAATCATAACCTTAAACTAAATTTGATGATTTCAGCTTGAGCTGACAAATAAATTGCTGCTAACAGAAAGTGATACTTCTTGTTTATCTCAACAGCCTGTTTGATGAACTTGTGAGCGATAATGGCACTCAGTTTTTAGCGGATTCTGTTAAGGTTGGACAGAGAAAGCGCAAAAATCGAAAACGAAAAAAGCAGTTTTTTTCCACACCGTATGTTAGATCTTCATAAAAATCAATCAGCTTATGTAGAATGTTGTTACAGTACTTCTGATTTATTTTTATGAAGATCTAACACACGGTGTGGAAAAAACTGCTTTTTTCGTTTTCGCTTTTTGCGCTTTCTCTGTTCAACCTTAAGCGTTTTCTGGCGGCTAATAGTATCAAGCAAATTTAAACAAGTCCTGGTCATCCGGCAACAAATGGTGAGGCTGAAAATATGGCTAACCTTCAAGTCCGCACTGTTGAAATGTTTGTCTGCGGGAAACAAGGATGTTCGGAATGTAATAGCAAATTTTCTTATTGGATATCGTAAATCGGTACATTGTACAACGCAAGCATCTCCAGTTATGGTCATGCTAGGACGAGATATTAAAACTTCTTTAGATTTGTTTAAACCGATTCGTCTTACAAGAAGAAATGAGGTGGAAACAACAGCAAAGCGAAATATTGTGAAAAGTCAAAAGTCACAGAGGATCAACTATTATGGAAGCCGAAATTCTGAATTCAATGTTGGAGGTTGTGTCATAGTACGAGATTACAGATATCCTAATACGGCTGCATGGGCCCCAGCGGTTGTTCGGGTAGTCTTAGGTAGACGTAATTGCAGAGTAGAATTGGTCGAGTCAGGTCGGATCATCAAACGTGACTTAAACTAGATAAAATTCAACAAGTTCATCTGGAGGATGGTTGGTTCGGACAATGTTCTGCAAGACAAGATAAACGATCTTTCAAGAAGTCTAAGTCAGGTTAACTTGGGGCATGATGAGGTTCAAGATACGGTTGGGCCACAACAAACGGATGATGTTCAAGTAGTTAAAAATAAGGACTTAAGTTGGAATTCGTCAAAAGAAGCGAAGGAGGTTCAGCAGTACCAGGTTGTGAAAGAGGCCTCTGGCGACTGAGAGATATCAAAGGCAGAATTTTATTGCTTCCTCCTCTGATTTGACACTCATAATCATATCTTCAACATAGTGTTGTTTTATGGTGGCGCGAATTGCTACCAGGTGTTCTTGTTCGAACCTTTATGTGTTGTGATTTTTCACGTATTGTGCCGTACTCGGTGAGCAGCATGCAACGGACATCATTACTTGCACTATGTAGATGCTTGGACCGCTATCTGTTTCACAAGCATTCCAGATGAAACGTTGGCAATGCTAGTACATCTCACGGATGTCACTGCATACCGCTGTACGAAACTCCCGGAACTGAATCAGCACGGAGAGAAGAGATGTCAGCTGATTTGGACCTTTTAATAGAATTGAGTTTAGCGAAACTCCGAAAGTGGTGGCTGCTGCATCCTATACTGACCTTGTTGGTACCAAACTCGAGGTTGGTCAACTTCCAACTCTTCCGCATTTAACGTGCGGATGTATCCCTAGTCAATGTGATCATGGATTTGAGCATTCAGTTCCCCCTCCAGAAGTGAGCCCTTAATAATGCGGTTACCTAGACATCTCTATCTCCGCAATGTCATCGCTGTACTATCTGGAAGTTAGACGATATTGTACTTCCACAGAAGGCCAGATTCGAAGCCGCCTACGGGTCGGGTGAGGGATTCCAGCATTGATTGTGCACGCTTGCTTGCTTAGAAACACCTACGGCACAAATTAGTCTTTGACGAGTTCGTGAAAATCCTTACTTTTCTCGTGATTGCACTGCCAATCCTGCAGTGTTTGATAGATTACGTAGAGCCCAGCGTCCTTCTCTCCCACGCAACTAGCAAAAACAATACAGTCGAGACGTAAGAACTGCAATCGGCTCATTTGACCGTCCTTCGCGACCCTACAGTGAATATCTGAGACTGGCATTGTTCAAACCGATGAGGATTCGCGGGCTGGCATCCTACTAGGACCCATTCGAAAGTCCCATGAGGGTGGTATCTCTGTTATTACTCCGCCGTAAGAAGCGTTTGGGACCGAATTTGCAAATTCGCGATCGTTCGTACACCGGAGAGATCAAACATCTTTGTCGGATTTGTTACGCTGGAAACTCGCAGCCTTGTGCTTTGTGATCTGTCTTCCGTCTTCGTAGTTTTACCTATTTACTTAATGGACAGCGGCTTTCTAACCCATTTCAACCCGAGCTCGTCTGCTAAACTCTGTTCTAAAAGCGTGAGTTCGGAGTTGTCATCAAGGAATGTGTAGGTTTGAATCGCCTTCGATGGTCTGTACAAAATGTCCGCAATTACTCTGAACAAGATCTTCGACTGCATTTGGTGTACGGTGCAGCTTTTCTCGAGAATGGTGGCTGCTGAAGAGGCTTCGCAGCATGTTTGTTCTTGTCTACATGACCTGTTGTCTTTCCGCAGGCATTAGAAGCACAATTTGTAAGCTCTTACTGTCGGCCACTTCAAATCGTCTCCCGTAACGTTCGATGGGTGGAACAACCGTAACATCATTTACTCGTTGGAAAATCCACACACCTGGGATGATGTATTAAAAAACGATTAAAAAGTGGCCTATCTTCGGCATTACCACTGAAGTCTGGTAGGTTCATCGAAACTGCTTGGCGTGTGGCGATCTGACTTCGCTTCAGCACACAAGCCGTGTCGTCACTGAGATCGTGCGCTAAGAGAAATTGTCGCACAACTGGAGGGGAGCGCTGACGGGCATCATACAAAACTGACTCAGACATATCTTCATTAAAAGTTTCTTAATTTCTCTCAAGAAAGTTTGATTGAATTTCAGTTTTAGGCAAAGTTGTAGGTAAACAAATTATCCTTCTTATTTTCACTTCTAAACTGAAAATGTTCGAAAAATCCCATACAACCACCAAACACGTCGGTCTGGTACCAAGACTTGTCCAATTTGCTTCAAATCTGGTGCACACTCCTGGTGTAACTATAAATCGAATCAGAGGTAGGACGATGATGGACGGTACATAAATGAGACGTAGTAGAAGGGAATTAGATGCAAGACAGAAGTGTATTCAGTAGATGTAAGGAGGCGGCAGAAAAGCGACAAAATAAATTTTTCATAGGACAAGGATGACTGAGACCGTGATATTTTTTCTACCGCTATTACCCACCTTTCATCAATTTTTTCACAGTTACGCTTCTCGTTTGTTTGCTGTGTTTTACCATTTTATTAAGAATTCACATTGATCAAACAGTTACAATAATAATATATAATAATCGGTATTATCTTGTTCTGTTGCGATTTACCCTTTCCTGTTTGCGGGTATATGACACGTTTATTTCCTCTGTTATTCGCACATATGATTTACATCGTATCTAGTTCACTGTAAAATAACGAATAAAATAAAATCCTGTTCTGACATTGTGATTTTTCCAATGTGAATCAACTTTCCTCTATTTTTTTCTTTTTCATGATTTGTACAGGCTTCTAAATCAAACAATCTTTGTACGTTGTTAGTGAGAGTGTTAGTTGGTGGAAAAATAAAAATTAAAAAAAAAATAGATTGCACTCTTGGCTAAGCCGAATTGTTCTCTGGCTATAATTTTGAGCCACTGTTAGATGAGAAGAAAAACAAGTCCAGCATTCGGTCACAGAGTATGCTCATATAGTGTAAAAATTATTTGTGCGAAAACACACACCGAATTTCTTCCACGGTTTGAAGTACTCAAGTGTAATAGCTACACATATATTTCCTCGCTAGTTTGTAGGATTTCTTCGTAGTTTTATAAGTATTTTTACAAGTGTAGCCACCGCTGTGATACACACGATAAAAATGATGATTTTCTATACATTCTGACCGAGCACCCAGACCACTTCACTTCCGCTTCTTACTATAGGACCAGCTCTTAGGTTTTCGCTTTTTCTGTTTGCGCTGCGACTTTTTGCTGACCAATTTTGTGCATTTTTTTGCGGCCAAAACAGGCGGTGGGGGCTTCTTCGCTGACCGCCTTTTGCCTTGCGATCTACGATGTTTCAGTCTCTGGTGGAGAATTAGTTTGTACCGATGACCAAACTGGCTGCCACAGAGTTTGCACCGCTGCTGGGGATTAGTGGAAGTACCGTGGCGCCACCGATTGTGCAGAATTAGTGACGTCTTGCTGTGATAGTGGCAGTTGTCCACATGCTCTAGACGCTGTTGGTTCTGGCAGATACGACAGCACAAACGCCGACTGATCAACCGAATCATGTGCTTATCCCTAATGTCACCGATTTGATTGATCTCGGTATTTGCGGTGACGTGACACATTGTCGGCACTGGCAAGGGATTCGAGTCCGTGTCGGCCGTACGAATTAGTTGCTGCTTGGAACTAACACGACCGATTTCTTCATGAACGAATACCACATCTTCACCGTCTTCTGGTTTGTTATTGGCAGCAAGGGTGCTGATTGAAACCTCCTTGTGGTTCCGAAGGAACTCTGCCAAAGAAAAGTTTTCCTTGCCATCGGATCCTTCCTTCTCGATGATCGGTTTGCAGAACGCGCTGGCTAAATACATATTGTATGGCTTCTTATACACTCTATCAAAAATAGTTTCGTTTATATTCTTATTGTTAACGCTACTATTGTTATTGTTGCTGCTGTTGTTGTTTCGTTCAATTCCGTTTTCGGCAGGACTGCCGACGATGTTTGCACCACCGCTGGCCGTGGTCAGATCGATAACTTTATGACTCGTGGCACCAGGCGTTACCGACTGCGGGTGACGGTGGTCCTGGTTTTCCTTATCCTTTCGGGAACTACTTTTGCGACGTCGCTTCGAACCGGTCTCACCGGTCGAATTCTGACTATTTGTACTATTCTGGTGATGATAATGATGATGATGATGGTTCGGTTGTTGTTGTTGTTGAGGATGGCTCGCGGGAGGCGAAGTGATGGTCGTCATCGACGTCGCCTTCTGTTGCAAATGTTGCTGGGCAACGGCGGCAGTGGCCAGTAGCTGGAGCAACGATAGGTGCTCTTCAGTCAGGCTGCTGACTGGTGGCGGCGACGGTAGCAGAGTACTGCCGACATTGCTGTTTGTGGGGCTCTTCGCATATTGCTGTGGATGGTGGTTTGTTGAGCAATCGGTAGCGGCAGCTGTTGGCGTGTGTGCCGGTGAGCACCAGGGTGGTGATGACAATGGTGAGCACGATGCTGATGAGGATGCTGCTACCAGAAGTGACAGCCGGTTGGTGCTGTTGCTGCTGCTACTGCTTCGGCTGCTACTGTTGCTAACGTTGTGGTTTCCGCCTCCCGCGTTATGAAAATCCTGCGTGACGGAAGCTTTGTTGCGACCAATCGCTTGCATGTTGAGTAAGCTGTAAGAAGAGAATTAGGGGCGTAAGTTAACATTGGTAAAGATACTGCAGGATCGTTTTTTGAGGTTAGTAATGCTGTTTTCTAACACTAAACAGAACTAAACGTTGTCGTAAATAACATTAGGAACTTAGTATCTAATGGTGCATTCATTAACCGTTTTAACACATTCCAAATCAGTTGATAAATTCCAGTGATGATCGGTTAAGATCCCCTCATATTAGAATATACCGATCGAAAGAAAAAATAATACCCTCCTATGCTGTTAGAATTTTTTTAGGATTTCGTACATTTCGCTAAAGACGATTTAAACAGCGAAAGATGATCACTTAAACCAAAACAAGTAAAACAAAATAATTGAATTGATTCCCTCAATTTACCAAGATCTTTCGAAAAATAAGATTTTAATGACATTCCTAATTCGAATAATCTGATTTTTGATTTTACATCTCTAAGATTTAATCTCGATGAAACTCGATTCACTGCCTGTTGTCTCCAATATCTCAGGCAACTAATTCTCCTCAGAATCTGGCCCATTTGGTTCAGCCACCATGACCGCTGCGCTTCTCTTTGTTCTGTATCTGCCGCGCTGAAAGTGAAAGCCTACTTGGTCGCGTTGTTGGGCTGCGGTATTACAACGTGTCTCGCCTATCCTTCCAGCTAAAGCTACCTTTCGGATACTTGGTTCACCATAGAGTCGTGGTATCATGTACACCGCCAAGAATCGTTCTCAGCATCCTCCTTTCGAATACGAGTGCTTGCAAGTCTTTCTCGAGGATTGTCCACGTTTCGTGCCCGTAGAGAACTACCGCGATTCGTGCATGATGCACTTCGTGCGGTGCTGCAGCTTCGTGGATCTCAAAGTTTTATGGAGTACATAGTGAGCGCGACTTCCGGAGATAATGCACCTTCTGGTCTCTCGGCTGGTGTTGTTGTGCGCAGTCGCCAATAAGCCCAACTAGCCTTAAACTTGTCGCAGTCGATCGTAATATTGCACCCTCTATTATCCCGTTTGTTCCCTATCGCGCTCACTTCCCCAAGCCAGCATGTACTTCGTCTTATGCACATTTAATTTCAGTTCTACTAATTTGCGTTTCCGTCGGATATACATGTGTCTGCGATTATATTCACGTCGTTAGCAAATCACACGAACGGCCACAAACCGCTGAAAATCGTGCCCCGCATATTGAGCCCCGCTCCCCAAGTAGTCAATAAATAGTAAAAACGTAGCCGTATATCTGCTTTAGACCTGCATATAGGCAAATCTTTAATAGCCGTTAAACCCTATATCCTGATTTAATGCTGATATAATTTCAGAAAAGGCGAAATATTGCACTATTTCTATGCAGGGACTGGTTTGTACATTACCAAAGCTATTATAGGGCAAAATATAGAACTGTCAAATTTGAAAGGCTGTTTTCGACACTACTCGTGCTGTTAGAAAACTTTAATTGGGTGTCATCTACCGCGTTTTTGTCGCGCTGGTTTTTTTGAAAGTTTCCCTTTCAGTATGACAAACAAAAAAAGAAAGGAAAAATTAAAATAACATTTAACACTGTATTCAACTTTTTCATAATGATATGAGATGAATATTTTTCTCTCAACGGAATTTGGTTTTTACTTGCCACGCAATTTACGGCGTGTGTGACCTTTTGCTACATAGGCTTCAGGTCCGTTGCGTGCGGTTGGTCGGGTTGGCCTCCGCCAACTACTTTTTAGAATAAGTCATAAATAATAAAATAAATCCGGATAAATGTGTCATTTCTAGATGTGTACTAATGTATTGTTCTCAAACTAAAGGGGATAGAATAAAGAACGAACGTTATTAATGTAATTCAAACAAAAAGTAGCGAACTACATATTACTTGTTTTCTAAGTTTCACCTAAAACCTAAATGGGTCACATAGTTGCCGGTGCTTAACTTAGGCTCAAACCAGTAAAGCTGGCAATTGAAACGTTGGACCACTTGAGATTTTTTTAGTTCCTGGAAGCGCCAGATGCTTTTTATTTGATCTCTAATTTCTAAGACAAGAGGATGTTTGCTTCGGTTTTGTGTCAGTGTTTCCCCGAATTGTTATATTTGGTGGTCTCTCAAAAGAAAAATTTTAGTCTTTACAAGAAATCCCATCAGCCTTTAGGTTTCAGGAGCAGTAACAGATGCCCGACAAGAGAATCGTCGAAGTCGCACTCTTCCTGTCTCCCCACAATAAAAGCGCGCTTTTTGGCATTCTCAATGCAAAAGTCATCCCATTAAATTTCCACGCACCTGCCACATCGTGTCTTATTGCTAAGAAGTTCCATTTGCGCGGCACAAATATGAGTTTGAAGGGACATACACTTTTGTTCCGTCCTGTGCGATTGTCGGTTTAAATCTTAGCTCATTGAAGCAAGGGGTCCTTGAAACAACCAACCCCTATCTCCAGTAGATGCATGCATGACAAACTCGACTCGGTGATTACACCATTTATCTCAACATTGTAGGGTGGCATGTAGATGCGATAGCCCTTCATGAAACACTTATCGCCAGTAATGTCATTCGCTTGCTTTAGACAGGATGTCACAATTTTGAGCTTATCTTGGCGAACTTTCGAGATATCTGTCACGGCTGAATATCAATTTCTTTGAAATCTTTAGAATTCTTAGTAAATTATCTGTGATCAGAAAGAAGACCAGATATGGCCCGACTGAGATCAATGTGTATTATTTTAAGCGAATTTTGTTCGACATACATTTTACCATCAGTTGGGCGCAAAGTAAAAGAATGCCAAGGAAGCGTCAGAAATTACTGATGATTTAAGAAATTGAAAACGGGACTGGAGATAGTAAAGAAAAACTGCGATGTATGGAAGATAACAATTTGATTAGTAAATGGCAAAAAGAATGAGTAAAAATCTTTGATATCACGAAAGCATCTTTGTTTTACTCGCTTGTGGTAAAAGAAGGGTGGGTAATTTCTGGGACATAACCGGAATATAGTGACGGACAGGTAATTCAAATCAAAAGATTTGCACCGTGAATAAAAATTCATAAATCAGCTTACAGGTCCTAAAACTTGTCTCCTCAATATACTAGCCAGGATATTTTGTTTCCTAAATCGATGATCGGTGTGTTGCCTTCAAAACTTGATTTCACGAGTTTACGAGTTGTGGTTACATGTGCGACAGTCAAACACGAACGAGCTTCCACCGACTCTCTCGGCAATCGAGTTTTTCAGTGTTTGCAACCATAGAATGAATATTCAAATAAATTCTTCGATTTTGTTTATGGTAGAGGCGGGTTGAATTTCCCTAGAAATCGTCTACTTAGTGAACCGATGTGCATGTACAGTAGACTGCCCGGGAAAATAATGAATGAAATAATGAAAACTCAATCGGCCCACCCCTGAGTCAATTCCTAGTCCCACCAGGAGTACTTCCTCCAAATTTAAAGCAAATCGGACAAGTCTAGCTACCGGACCAACGTGCCTGAAGTTTGTATGGGATTTTTCGATAATTTACATGGAGAAACCCCACTAGTGCGCATTTTCGCCGCTAGGTCGCACTGTATGCATCGTATTATCACTGTAATTGAAAATAAGAAAGATATTTTAATTGTCTACAACGTTATCGAGGACTGCTAGTCAATCCGGTATTGTTAAAAGAAGTTTTTAAACTTTTGACGAAGTAATGTCTGAGTCAGTTTTGCATGGAGCCTAGCAGTGCATGGTTGTGCATCGGTACTCGATTCCCACCAACTATACATTTTTATGAGTTACTGGTTAGATTTAGCTGAACAGTATGTTCAGAAGAATTGTAGTATATGATACGAGTTATGTTTTGGATTGAACATTTTAGTTCTACCTGTACCCGCATAGAGGGCGCCAAAATTAACTTTTCAACTGAGAGAGATAGAATTTTGAGATGTTCGGAAGAATTACTGAAAAATGCCTGTTCTATAACTTTGTAGAAGATATCTAATTCCTATCTCTCTCCGTTGAAAAGTTAGTGCTGGTACCCTCTACTAAAATTAGTTACCACTAACACTACATGCATACGAAAAACTACTTAAAATTGAGTTCTTTTGACTCTATTTTTGGGTATCGTAGGGTTAATTTAGGTAAAGGTAGTTTAAAACCACTTCTATAATCGCTAGATTGTTTAAAGGGTGTCCAACATCAAATTTCAGCACGGAAAAAACTCTCATTGAGTATTTTCTCTTGAAAATTTGCGAAGATGTAGTTTAGAGTGTATTTTTATCGCTGTAAGTTTTTTCGAAAATTGAAAAAATGGCGTCAACCGAAAAGCACCGTCACGAATTGAACCTTACTACCAAACTCCGAGCATCGAACGAAAGGAGAAATGCAGTCAGAATGGATGTTCTATTAGCGATCAGGATCACAAGCGTGTAGTAAAAAGTGACGAACGGCGAAATACGGTGGGAAAGTCACGGACCCGGAAGCTGTACACTAGGGCATTGCAAAAAATTTTTTTTTTGAATTCTCAAAGGCCCCCCTATCATATTGTGACAAATGTCAAAGTAAGCTCAGATGCCAAATTTCACATCATTTGGACAATTCTAGACCCCCGCCCACTTCGCTTGAAATTGGTGCTATGGGAAAATGTGGAGGAAAAATATATTAAATGCTATAACTTTTGAAGTAGCAATCAGAAAATTACAATTTATATCTCTTTTTAAAGGAAATAACCTTAGTATTAGAATAGAGATATTCCTGTCTCTATAAAAATACGGGAAAGTGGGGAACTGGGTCATTTTGACCCCAAAATCCCCTATTTTTTGAATTTTTCTGCTCTGTTGTGCAAACCATACATATTTTGCAGTTTTTCTAATGTGAAAAAATCTTAGAAATCGATCGGAACCTTTTAGACCTTTGTCCGAATACGAGAAGTTGGGGTTATAGGGCCTTTTGTTATTTATATTAAATTTTATCATTTTCTCGTGCATATATCTCTATTATTCTTCATTCAATTTTCATAAATTGTACCTTATGGTATTGAAGTTGGATGAAATAAATATGCTAAAACTAATCATGATGTCTTTTTTTAACAACTTTATGCAAAAAAACAGCATCTCTGAAACTTTAGGATATGAAAGAATGGGCTTTCCCCTTGCATTTGAAACCAAAATCAAAATAATCCGTCAGGGGGTCTAGAGTAACTCTTTTTTGAAGTTTTTTTCGTGACAACATAGATTTTACAATGGAACTAGTTCATATTTCTGCCCCTAGATGGTGCTTTAGACATTCGAACAACACTAAAAGTGAGAATCTGATAGATTATTCATTTGTCTACAACTTTGTTACCAACTAAAAACCGATTTGAAATTATCCCGAATAGTAATTTTCAACGAATTCTAAGTCTAAGTTAGTTTCACAGAAGACCTAGTAGTTTGTCAATTCACAGACACAAGCACCAACTAGTTGTGTTTAGTTCAACAGTGCATTCAGCGGAATTTGAAAGCTTGGAAAATCTCATCGTTTAGCTGAATATTATCATTCCCTGATACAGGGCATCAAAAATATTTTTGGGATTTTTTGCATCGTTTTGGATAAGTATTGTCCAAACTAGTATGATATTAATATTCTTTTTATGATGGTAAGTGATCCATCCCGTAGAAACAGCTTTTTTAATTATGTATGCCTTCTTTTTCATTTTTCGATCTCAGGGATGACTGATAACTATTCTTACATGGATCTCCTACTCTGTTAGCAATTTCGTATAAAATTGACTTGTCCTGAACTTCAACCTTTATATTTGAACAAACTCAATGAAACTTTTAACGCACCATTGCAATATTTCGCGGATTTCATTGCATCGCTTGATTAAAAATGCAGATTATCCGTTTTTAAAATTAACTCAATGTGACAAACAGTGAACAAAAAACTTTGAGTTTTTGGATCAAGATAATTTTTTTTGGGATATCATATTTTGTTTTCAAAAGTAATACATATCGTATAATCTAGGATCAATTTAGTAACGATATCTCGCATAATTGATAGGAAATGGCCGTAAAATCCAACTGCCACAATATGCTTTGCGGAGAAAATTTGAATAAATCGTTTCACGCTAACCAGTAATTTGGACAGTTACTGTTGTGGTTTGCGTTAAATTAGAAACGGTGTGTCCCAACATTTCGTCTTGAACGGAATTATAATAGCTTACTTAAGCGATCATTACCTAAATTATACGACGTATGGTCCTTTCTAAAACATAAATGTAAGCAAACCCTTGTAACCAAGCAATACCTTCCGATGAATCGTAGTTCCTTCGAATCTATCGGGAAAGATTACAAACCAAAAGCACAAATAGTTTTCTGACTCTGTCAAACATCCTAATTTTCAGAAGTTCAATTAGAATTGTCAACGTAATGAATCCCGTCTAATACTTTCATGCCACTAAACCCAATGTTTTTTGGTAATGTAATAAGTGCGAGAAAACATATTTCCTTCCGATGAATCGTAGTTCCTTCGAATCTATCGGGAAAGATTACAAACCAAAAGCACAAATAGTTTTCTGACTCTGTCAAACATCCTAATTTTCAGAAGTTCAATTAGAATTGTCAACGTAATGAATCCCGTCTAATACTTTCATGCCACTAAACCCAATGTTTTTTGGTAATGTAATAAGTGCGAGAAAACATATTTCCAAACCACTAGGCCTCGTGTGAAACTATCTTAGATATAACTTTGTTAAAATCTTAAACAACTTTTCCGGATGATTTCAGATCAATTTTTAGTGGACAACAAACTTGTAGACAATTAAATTTTCTATCAAATTCTCTCTTTTAGTGTTGTTCGAATGTATAAAGCACCATCTAGGGACAGAAATATGAACTAGCTCCAGTAGTAAAACCTATTTTGCTACGAAAAAACTTCAAAAAAAAGTTGCTCTGGACCCCCCGACGGTTTATTTTGATCTTAGTTTCAAATGAAAGCGCCCATTCTTTCATATTCCGAAGTTTCAACGATGCTGAATTTTTTTGCATAAAATTGTTCTAATAAATACACCGTGTAATGGGTTATTGTCTGAAAGTTTGAAAAGTAACCATAACTTGGTTGAAGTCACTCAAAGGAACAGAAACAACTTTGGTTGCCAGAAACAAAAAAGTAGTTGTCATTTTATGCAGTGTTGCGCAATCCTCTGTACGGGACTCCAATGAAACATTGCAAGCTTACGTCATCTGAGTAAAAATACTCGAAAAAATGGCAGTTCAGCGAGCTTTCGAAGCAAGTTTCTTATACTGGGTAGAATTAAATGTTTTCTAAGTCCAAGTAAACAAGCTCTCCCAACTGTCAGAAATAGGGTTGCCGCATCTCCGGGTTTGACCCGGAGACTCCGGTTTTGACCCGGAGACTTCGGTTTTTGGAGACGATCTCCGGGCCTCCGAGTTTTACATCAATTTCTCCGGGTCTAGTGAGACGATGATTAATTTTAACTGAATTTATTTGCTTCAAACGAGTTCTTCTGGTGTTAATGTTGGCTGCTTCTGCAGTGATCCTTAACTGTTGGCCAGAGAGAAAAGTTTTGCTCATTTGTTGGAAACTCCCAAGTGACTGTGATGACGAATAACCGATTTTTTCGCACGCAGCGAAAATTCCGGAAGACACCGCACCTTCCCAGACGTTGCCAATGTCCTGTCTGCTTTGCTCTACTTCTCCTGTTGGCTATGGCAATCCTTGTTCTGCTTGTTCTCCACAGCGAGAGCGGCCGGTGCTTTTGGATTTTTGTCGTTAGCCAGGGAAGTGAAATTCCACACTTATCTAAATCGACAAAACGGTTTACAAACGTGAAAAAATTACAGCCTAATGAGAATAGCTCAGAACAGTGGTGTACATTATGCTTTGCCAAAATAAAGCGCTGAACGGCAAATGTGAATCAATGTTGATCATTGATATCTCGACGAGTTACCAAAAGAATAAGAGTTACTGATACTGATACTAGATACTGATCTCATTTAAACTCAGCAGGTAGATCTGGTTTCGACGTACAGTGACAATCTCATATTCGTACACCTATAGTGTATATGTTTAATATTGTTTCACAAACGTTTGCGCTATTTAATATAGGTATAGGTTGTTTTGTAAATGTGGTAGTAGAATCATCATCTGTCATTTTCTTATCATTTGTAATCTAATGTGTGCAAGTTTCCGTACACTACACATAAAAAATCATTACTTGGTGTGAAGAAAATGGCACAATTTCATATTCGTACACTTTTGAAAAGTCATTTAATTTGTAATTTAAGACCTGTCATTTCTTTATGTTTTTTTGTTTTACTTTGAAAAATAGATTTTATGACTACAGAGAAGTGTTCATTGGCACAGTTTCCTCAACACTAGTTTAAGAAATTCCCTCAAATTAACGTAATGGTTAAAAAAAAGTAAACTAACTGCCATTATGGGACGGAAACTAATTATTGCTCACCAAAATGAAGCTAAATCACTTCAAAAAATCTTTGAAATTGTTCAAAGGTTGCGTCCAACTATTTAACATGTTGTTAAAAACTTTGATTTGGCGAAATGCAGAACAGATATAGCGGAAAACTTGAACTGTAAAAACTTAACGATGAGGGATAAACGATTTTTAATAAGAAAAATTTGGGAAAATTGAGTAATTAATGTTATATACATGGTAAATAAAATGAATCATAGCATTTAAGTATAAGTCTGCTCTGGTACGGCTCGTAATGGACGGAGAACGGACAATTACAATGACTGTGTTCTGAGCAAGAAGCTGTTCATCAATGAGAAGAACAAAGAATTGATTTTTATACACTAAACAACTTTATTGGATTATTGGAAAGATGTTAAACTTTGTCTACGAGTCCAAATTCAACATCTTTGACTCAAATGGATGTTGTTTTGAGTGGAGAAAATCGAACTCAGACCTGGACGTAATAGTCTTATAATAGCAGCTAAGCGCAGGACAGTGGAATTATTGCATGGGGTATTATGTGTCCACTAGAAGTGCTAGAAATTTAGTTTTCATTGATGGAATGATGGATCAGAATGTGTATTTTAATATGAACATCTTAAAATAAATTTTAAAGCAAAGCTTCCATAAAACGATACTTTTACTAAAAATGGTGGACATTGGAAATTCGATCAGGAGAAGAATCTAAAGCATAAGGCGTGCAAAAAAACGTTTAGAGGGAATTTATAATTGTTTAAATGTTATGGATTCTCCACTGCAGACCCCGTTTATTAACTGATTAGAAAAATGAATGGGAGTATTTAGATAAAAAGTGCAAAACTATCCGAATTATAATGAGAATGATCTTAGAAACTACTATTTAGAAGAATGGGATAAAATTTAAGTTGAATGCACACAAAAACTAGTGGTCAGCATTCCAATATTGAAAACTGTAATTATAAGCAAAAGGTACCACATTAAATTTTTATTATAGAAATTTCAATTGATTTTTGAAAAAATATGTGTGCTGTACGAATATGAGATTGCGTGTATATTTGACTATCTTTAGAATTATGATTTTTTGTGAAAAAATGAGCATTTGTAGTACAAATTATTGTATCTTCCTTATGCTGTCTAGTAAACAATTTCTACATAAATAAAATGTCTCGTGAACTAATTTTTTACTTGTAAAATGCAGATAAGCATTCCGCACAGCGGTGTACGAAAATGAGATTGTGTCACTGTATACTCGTGTTTCTATAGAAGACTATCTCATGTCAGTAAGAATCTCCGGGCGAAAGCCTCACCAGAGGTGGCCACTTTGGTCAGAAAAGTGAGGTGACACATTTTTATGCAAATTCTATAATACATAGACTCAACCTAGAAATATTATACTTTCTATATGAATAGTTACTGAGCGGAGTCAATTAGGGAATCCATTAGACGTTTGTTTGACAATTCAGCGGTAGGTTCTGTTAACAAGTCTGCTCCTGCGAACAGAAAAACTCGTCCGACAAGCATCTTTCGTTAGTCCGATTCGTTTGATGTAGGACCGAATCAACGATATTGTCGGACGTCGATCCCCTCGGAGTAACGTCAGAAGAAGTAAACAAGAAATAATCAGCTGATCAGAAACGTCTCATGGATTGCCTAATTGAACATGACAAATACCGGAGCCAATCGAGCATGACGTCATATAACATTTTCTCTTTGAAAGTATACGGAGAAGGTATTGTGATTATGGTGATAATAATTTTTCTCTTTTCTTGTGTCATCGAGCATAGAGAAACGAAAATAAAGAATTCGTCTCTCGACTCGATTGAGTCTAATGTTGAAACACTAATAAGTGCGAATGAAATGCAAAACTCAATACTACCTAAATTTAGGTTGAACGAACCTACTCTTTGGGTTGTTTTATTTTTTTTGTGCACAATACCCTTGCGCTTTATGCATTCATAATGCTAATGTAGAGCTCGATTGTATTGTAAATGCCAAATGAGTTTTATGGAACATTAGTGCTAATCTATAGCCAATATTGTTCAACGTCTTATGGTTAGTTGGGTCTGGTTACGTGATTCGAACGAGTTCAAGAAACTATCCGAAATCTTGACACAAAACCGTACTACATCATTCATTGTAGTCTTCAGTCTTGTCAATTTTCTGGGGAAGTCATTCTCGTCCAAAATTTTCCATATCTCTACGCGGTCTACCGTGTCATATGCGGCTTTCAGGTCAATGAACAACGTCGATGCGTTTTTGGAGGATAGGATATGACTTATGTAGAAGATTTGGGTAGTCGTTGATCTGCCGTTGATGAAGCCGGTTTGATAACTCAATCAATAAATCCGTTTATCATTGGTGAGATGCGTTGGATTAGGATTTGGGATAACCAAGTGCTATTTTTAACTTTAATCTCCGTGTAGTTTTCTCAGTCCTATTTGTGCCTTTCTTGAATATTGGGGTGACAATCCCTTTCTTTCACTCTTCCGGTAGCTGTTTTGTATTCTTCCGATTATTCGATGTATGCGTTTCGTTAGTTTGTCTGGGCCCAATTTAAAGAGTTCCACTCCCAAACTATCCTTATCGGCTGCTTTGTTGTTCTTAAGTTGTTGGATTGCCTCCTCTTGACTTCGTTCATATAGGAAAATTGTTTTTTTTTTTTTTTTTTTTTTTTTTTTTTTTTTTTTATTTCGATTATAGAGGTTTTAACCTTAAGGTCATTCGCCTCTTCGGGTTAGAAAAATCTCTTATGAAAAATTTCTAACCCTATGTGCGGGGTCGGGACTCGAACCCAGGTGCGCTGCGTACAGGAAAATTGTTATTGACGAAAAGAATAGTCAATAACCATGTTTTTACAATAATTTGTAAAAAGAGTGAAATAGTAAAAGTGAATATGAAAGCGAAGTGAAAAAGGGTAATTCAAATCAACATAAGTAGAATTCAAGAACAGTTTTACGTGGTACATGAGATGAAAAAACCATGAATTCGGGTACGAAAAAGAAGGTGTTATAATATGTCAGAGAGACGTATTTTATTTGTTCCTTACCCGTAGAACTATATATTCTGGGATGATTCATAATCTCTGTATGTGATACGAAATTTTATAAACTATTTCGGATGCACTAAGCTATATTTCTCCTTAGGGACGATCCATAAATGACGTAGGATTTTTTGAGTGATTTTTAACACCCCCCTCCCCCATCGTAGCATTTTGTCACAAACCTCTAAATACCCCCTGGTAATTACGTAGCTTGACAGTAATTCTCCCCCCCCTCTTGTCACCGTAAAATTAAATAAAAAACTATGTTAGTTATTCCCCTTTAAAAAAGCTACGTAGCATGACATGACCCCCTACCCCCTGTCGTCACACATCATCACAAAATGCAAAACTCCCCCCTCCCCCATATAATGCTACGTCATTTATGGATGATCCCTTAGTGAGGAAAAAATTTATAAAAACTATTTTTTCTCCACTAAGGAGAAAATTGTTTAAAACCATCTTTGCGCGCTAAAAGCGCAAAATCTATAATTAAATTAGTTACAGTTAGTTGCGTGTCGATTTCGTCTCACCAGTATCCGACACTAACTTAGTGACAGAACTAAGTATCGGATTCTGATGAAACGAAGTCGAGACGCAAACTCTATAACTAATTTATTCAAGATGTTAAACCATTGTCAATCAATTAATCGACTTGCGTTTAGTAAACAATTGTGAATACCAGGGATAGTTTCATGGAATATATTGGTAAATAGTGATAGGCAAAAAAGGGTAAATACAAGATAGTGTGAGTGAAAAATTTGGCAACTAAATTTAATATTTAAATATAAATATATGCATAGAAAAAAGATATAGTTCGTGTAAATATTGGGAACCCGAATCGGCTTATCATAAACCATCACTAGGCACCAAACTAATGAGACCATGAAACGTAATCAAAATCCAAAATCAAAAAAAGGAATGTTCAGCTACCGCAAACGAAAAGCAACAAACAGCACTTTGATTACCGGGCATAGTCTTCTGAATCACTTCCGTCCGCCTCCAGATAGCTAAAGAGAAGCTCAGCTCCTCTTTTCCGGTTCACTTTGGCTATCCAGTGGTGGGTTTGTTGTTGTTGGTGTTGTTGCTGCTGCTGTTGTTGTTGTTGTTGTTGTTGATGCTGCTGCTGTTGCTGTTGTTGCTGCTGCTGGTGGTGGAGGGTGTGGTGTTGAGGGGTGGCCGCCAGTCCAACCCCTCCACCTACCCCGTTTCCCGATCCAGCACCAGTCGTCGACGCCAGATGCTGGTTGATCGTGTCGAGTAAATTGGACGCGTTGCTGTTAGTCAGTATGTTCCCGGTGCTACTGGTGGTTGTGATCGCGGTTGCCGTTGTGTGGTAGATGTTAGTGTTGCTGGTCGTCCTGCCGTTAGTTGGATCGGTCATTTTCAGAGGGAAGCATGATTGTTCAAAGAGATTGTGAACCAGTTCTTAAAATTATTAATTTGGTTAGAGATGGGAAGGAAACACGATCTTGTTGGAGAAATCTCGAAATGCACACAGTGTAAATATGGTAGCAAATCTACAAACCAATAGGAGTAAACCAAAATATCGTTTTTTTAAACCATTCTAATCAAAAGTTTCAAGAAATAAAATTATCCACTACAAAACAAGGCTGAGAATTTGACATCTACAAAACTCTGCTCACCCAAACGTGTTCCCACTGGCGTTCCCGTGTAGATTGTTCGGAACGAACGTATTGCCTAAATTCCTCAAAACATTCCCCGTTACAGCTGAGGTGGTACCACCAGTGGTGGTATCATTCGTACCTCCGGCTGTACCTTTCGCGGGTTTTGTAGTAGTAGTACTTTCATGGGGGCTAAACGTTTTTAAATGTTTGTGGTTAGTATTTGCCTGTGGGCATCGACTTATGCTAGCGATTGTTGTACAAAAAAGTCCAAAATACTTACTGTGCTTCCAGTTGATGTGCATTCAATTGTGCCTGATCTTCAGCGAAAAAGTTGCACTTGTTGCAGGCCTTCTTGTTGTGTACCTTGAACACGTGTGTCGCCAGCCGTTCCGAACGGGCCGCCTTGTAGTCGCACAGCATACAGACGAACGGTTTCGTGTGGGTGTTCAGGTGACGCTTGAGGCCCCAATTATCGGCACCTGTTAATTAAATTAATGGAAAATCTAGTTAGAATTACGCAAATTTTTGGACGAACAAAGAGATTTAGGAACCCCAACGAGTTTTGAAAAAAGGGGCGTTGTTCTGATTAGGTTAGCTGAAGCTTTTGAGTCAGGTTCCATATATTAGGTTCTTCTACCAAACGTCGATAAAATTCCGGCAGCCCTCTCATATCGTTTGGAATAGTAGGCTAAACATTCAGTCTGCGATTAACAAATAACAACTTTCGCCAAACTAGCTATAAGCAGCAACTTTCAACAGAAATGTTCTCTTTCCTCGTGTCATTCGAAATGTTGTGAATGATAAAAATGGAAATAAGCACCAATCAACTGATATATAAATTTAATGTGATTCAAAACATTCAACGATATTAAATTTAAGTGAGTTATTTGAATATAATTTGTTGGAATGACAACGGCACACTTATTTGTTTACGATTATCTTTCCTAGAATGAACAACGAACGCTACCTGTCGGAGTTCCTCTACCATCTATCCCGTGAAATAGTGACCTCACGAGACTTTTCGGATTGTAACATAAATCGAATATGTACCAAGTACTGCGATCACTCAAACTATCCAGACAAGGAACGACTACGCAAGCTTGTCACGGATCTGAAACGCAAGCTAATGTTCAATCAGTACGAAGATACGGGCGGAACATCAGCTCAAACACAGAGCCAACGCAGTTGTCCTGGTTCAACCTCGCAACCATCCTATAGTTGTGGTTGTTTGCGCCTTTTGGACCGCTATAGTCCGTATCCACAGGATGAAGCTTTTTCCGACAAGTGTGTGGAAACACAATCTATACCCTTCACACCTTTGGCAGTGGTTAGTAACAGTCCTCAGTATCTGGACCCTCTAGCGGTACACTCTAGTTCAACATTACCACTGGCCGCTTGTAGTCACAGTCACAGCCACCACAACCTATCGCGCACGTCATCCGTGGAAAAGCATGCAGTACCACGATCGTCAGATGTTTCCGACACGTTGATCGAGCAGATACTGCTAAAGCATGCTGCAATGGCGGACAATTCGAGTGAGATTCTGATGCGTATGGCTGCCGCAGATCGAGTGTTCGAAACATGCAAAGGACACTGTCCACTGCATCAGTGTGAAAACTTTAGCAATGGACAACAGGGACCTAGTTCGTCTTCTTCGGGCGGCGCTAGGAGACGACCTATTCAACCGCCGACGAACACTTGCAATTGTCCGTTGAAAAACTGTAAACACTTCACCATTGCGCCAGGGGCTGATGATGGAGCACGCCGATGTGCAGGATGCGCAAGTGATCTTCCCATTCTTAGACAGGAACCGGCGGAGAGCGCAACACCAACGACTACGTGTTGTGGTCGCCCAACGCCGAAAAAGAAGAAACCGACAAACACTAGTAAATCGACTTCAAATAAATGTAGGAAATAATACAAACACCTTACTCACCAGACCACGGACAGTAGCAGCAGGTGAATCGCTTCTCGCCTTTGATCTTTTTGGCGAAAGGTTTCTCGTCGACTGTGGTGCTGTTGCTACCGTTGTTATTGTTGTTGTTATTCGATACAATGGCACTTCCTTTCTCCTGTTTGATGGCAACTATCGGTGGGGCTAGAATGATTTGTGTCGTCTGTTGAGGTTGCTGCAGCGGTTGTTGTTGCTGCTGCTGTTGATGTTGTTGCTGTTGTTGTTGTGGTTGTTGCTGGTTCTGAATTTGAACGTGGTGGACAGCACCGTTCATTGTGGAGATGTCATGATTGTTTGCGGAGATGTTGGCGGTGTGTTCAACCGTTACATGGTGGGTTGGAATGGTTATTTGTGCAGGGAAGCTGGCCGTCGGAATGTTGAGTGTATTGGCCTGGATGGTCTGTGGCTGCGAAATCGTAGGCTGCGGAGTCGGCGCAGAAACGGGTACACTGTTGCCATTATTGCCGTTGTAGTAGCTTTTGGAATTGACAATCCGTCTCGTCTTGGCTATTTCATACTCCATATCTCGATGCATCCGGAGGAAATGCTTTTTTACGTGGTCAGCTCGGTTGAATTGCTTCAGACAAGCGTAACAGTGGAACGGCTTCTCCTCTTTGTGGATGTTTTCATGGCGCGTGAACAAATCCCTACGGTCTGTAGTGTAGGGACAGGAAGTGCAACTATATCGCTTGCCGGTGGCCGCCCCGACGGTTGCAGAGGCTGTGCCGAAATTGCCTTTCTTATCCGTTCCTGCCTGTGGAATGTTTAATGTACTGCCACCATTGGCGGGTGGTGAGCTATCCTGCGGTTCTACCTTGGGCTTTTTGAACGATTTTTGTGAGTACGACGAGGAGGAATGTTTGCCGGAGTTCCAGCTTTGATCGGCGGGTGGTTCTTGGGGCGGAACCTGCTGAGTTTGCTGCCAGCGATCGTCAGTGTTGAGGGTGGAAATATCTGAGAACGGAGAGGGACAGCGTTATTAATGGTTTGTAGTTGTTTTTTGGTAAGCTGGTTCGTCTTTTGATATAATTCGTAAGATCATTTCACTGTAAATTGTGTCGACTGGCGATATATACTAATTTAAATATCACTTAACATAGAAAATGTATAAATTGTCCGATTTATGTTGCATGATTGATTAGAAATCATTCAAGAATTTCGGGATCATAGCAAAAGTTTTCGTAACTAAAAAAGCAAGGGATGTGCCATATTTAACCGCATAGAGGGCGCCAACACTAACATTTACAGGAAATGTGATAGAAGATGGATATGGTCACAACAATTACTGGAAAAGGCTTGCTCTACAACTTTGTAGAAGATGGCAAATTTCAATTTGTTTCCGTTGGAAAGTTGGTGTTGGCGCCTTTCTATGTGGTGCAATGTAGAACTAAAATTTTCTAGTTAAAGGATGACTCATATCATGTTCTAAAATTCTTTGGAACATAATTTTTAGCAAAACCCAACCATTATTTCGTAATAACTTTATTAACCCTTAAATGCGCAATGTTGTTTTAAAACAACATTGCGAAAACCATCTCAAAATTATCATAGTAACGTATTAAAGCTGTGAGATAATTTTCAGAAAATTTGAAAAAATTGGTTTGCGCCTTTAAGGGTTAAAGGTTTAATAACTTCTCTTAATGAAGTTGGATTGATTTGCAGTATTTGAGAAAGTTGTGGACAATAAAATTATCTCTATTATTTTCACTTCACACACAAATTTTAAACTAAAGATAATTATTTCTAAAGCGTTGAATTTTTTTTCGAGTGTTATCCTATTGGAGCTGAAGAGCTGGGTTCTCGGAAGGGCTCCCGTCAGAATCACACACTACAATTGCAGACGAGATAGGCAATGTCGCCCGCTAAAACACTTCTTCAGACCAATAGCAGCGGGCCGTGATTCTGAATGTGATATCGGTGTATCATTGCGAAGGGATCGAGCATTTGTATATTAACGTGTTCAATCGCGTGTGTGTTTGTATGTCGCATGTGCTAACGTGTATGTAACTTCGCGTGTATAAAATTTATTTTATAACCGTGTGCCTTTCGCATATTCGCGTGTGTTTTTGGATGATCGCGCGCGGACCGTGACTCTAATAGGCGAGCCCGGAGTAAGTTGGCAGAATGCCGTTTCTCCGTTTCCGTTAGACATTAAACGCTGCCTTTCGTTGTGTACCTCAAGTTATGTGAAACCCATTATCAAATGTGTTTTTGCTGCAAAACATTCTGTTTTGTAGAAGTTGTGAGCGATATTGTGTTTTCGAGCATACCAAGTAAATTTTCTAAATTTTAAACACTTGTGTTATTTAGAGTGATTTTCAATCTATTTCCTGAATGATTATGTGTTTCGATAGTGCTTGAAAAGAGCTTTCAGTATCCGTATAGATATTACACCTATCCATAAACAAAAGTTATTTTTTAAAGTTTTTACAAATTATCCGGTTGAGGTAAGTTGGCGGTGATGCACTCGGGGCAAATTGGCGGTACAAAAAATAGCTATCAAAATTTTTTATTTCTGGAATTCACTCCAAAGTAAGAAAATCTTTTTCTTGTGTATCTCGTTAATGCAGGAGATATTTACTTCGGTCAATCGTCTGAAGAATTTAGAAAATTTGCTTTTGAATGGGGAGTACGCGTCAACGTCAAAATGCCGGGGTATTGAGACTGAAATATAAAAGCAAATGTCGGTTAATATACGGTTTTCGTGAAAATACATTCAGCGCGTTCCAAAAGGACCGCTGAAGTATTTCAATGTCCATTTGATTGCTTATTTTTTGGCGTACCCATACGTACCGAAAACTTACCCCGATCGGGGTCGCGGTAAGTTGGCATATTTTTGACTCTAAAAATGGAGACAACACATCAAATATTTTAATAAAATTTAGAGATGTTGCCAACAGTCTGCCCTTTCATGCCACGTGTTATATTTTTCAAGATCTACCAACATCAAAGCAGTAAAAAATGAAAACTAAAAACACCGCAAATAAGCCCCAGTCTCCCCTACTTAATTTTTGATGCACGGCTCAGATGCTAGAAGAAAGCGATATCTTCCATATCTCTATGCCCGGTCATGTCGCCATGAAAGGTGTTGTCTGGTGGATATGAGCTTTATTTTTTGATTGGCCCAACTGAATGTATGGACCTACGTTGCTAGGACGGAGGGTAATTATTTCCAACCTACATGGTTCGCGTTTCAGGCCGCGTTTGAAACTTCATAAGTGCTAAAACGTTCACCTTATTCCCGGGGTGTTTTTGAAGTTTGTGTGATCGTGGGCATAGGTGTGTGTTGGTGATCGCGAAAGGCTTAAGCGTTCGTATGTTAACGTGTACACACGTGAATGTGACTGCGCGTGTATAAATTCGATTTTGTAATTTATAAGCGTTGAGACGTTCACCTTATCACCGGGATGTTATCATATTTGCGAGGTCGAGGGTGTAGGTGCCGTGGATGGTCGCGAAGGACTCAAGCATTTGTATGTTAACGTGTTAACGTGTATGCCCATTCGCATATTCACGTGCTTGTAGATGATTGCGCGGACCGTGAATCTGATACTTAATTGTCAGTGTACGGGTTCAGATGCTAGAATAGTGTGGGTGCTCCCATTTAACTTGAGTTCCCAGTCATGTCGCCATGGAACTTGTTGTCCAGTGGATATGAGCGATATTTTTTGATTGGTCTAACAGAAGGCATGATGCTAGGCTGCTAGGATCGAGGCTAGAGACTTCCGGATAAGACTGATTCATGATCACACGAGCGGTGGGTTAATGCTTGAGACCGCGTTTGTAAATTTATAAGTGCTAAAACATTCACTTAATTACCGGGGTGTCGCGAAGGTCACGAGCGTTTGTACATTTAGAATGGGAGAGAGTATATATAAGAGATTATGCAATTTATTGTGTTAGTGAGTGTTCGTATGAATCTGATTTGAGATATAGTAATAAAAGAGAAATAAGTCAAGCAAAGATAAATGGAGGTAGAACACAAATATAGATTATTTTTAATTTACACAGATAATGTTGACGCAGAGTAAATCTAAAAAGTGGAAGAATATAGAGATTTTCTACACTTTTGAGTAAATAAAAAACAGAAAGAAATAGATATTACATGTGTGTGCACACAATTCATTTCCCACTGACCGGTAGTGGTTTTACGGAAGAAACTTGTCTGCATCTATGTAATGATATATTTGTTTCATTGATAGATGTACACATGCTTAGCCCTGGAAATGAAAGGCGATAGCTCTACTATACATCCAACAACCCATTTTAAGAATGCCTGTTCTTCCTACACGTACATCCTGAGGCCGCTTTCATATACAATAAGCTCCGCCCGAATACATTCACGTATCAATTGGATATTTGCAATATATTCGCACTTCCAGAATGAAAAATATTTAAACTACGTGTTTTAGTTTATTATGTTGGACTAGTTGGGCATTACCTAGTGCCTGAACAGTATGTTTAAAGAAGAGGTTCCTTCCATAAGAGATTGTCCTCCCTGTTTCTGAAAACAGCGAATCCGATTCGTTATAGACGAGTGTTACTCACCATCTTCACGAGCCAGAGCGACAGTTCGAGCGTGTTAAGAGATACAAACATCCACCTTTAGTCTGATCATCTCTTATAGATTGCAGTCCATTGATCCTAATAGAGCCAATCGATCACTATGCCTAAGATCAAATGAGTCTTTGACTAGCTGAACCAATATTACAGAAGATTACATAGCGAACCTGACAGGACACATAACTGAACAAACAGTTCTCTCTTCGCTCAAATTCAAAAAGTTTTCAAAAGTCGAAGCAATCATTACATTTACCGTACGTGATCTCGTCATCCTTACAAATTTGCGTTTCTGTCACAACGTATCCATTACAAACTGCATGTGACTCCTAAGTGGATTGTATAATTAGAGACATTCAACAACAACTTTACTATCACAATTTGTGATTACTTATACTGCGTCATTCTACTGAAAAATGTGTCCTTTAACTCTGATTAATATCAGATAGATTTCTGGAGATAGTAGCATCTTTATTTAGTACCGGTATTTCGGTACCAAAATTGGGTCGATATTCCCGGGAGTACCGGTACCATAACCCTAATCATCAGACTCTAGAGTTGAGTCATTGTTTTCTTCTAGCTTTCATATAGTTCCCAATATCGCCTTGATGTCAAAAGGACAGTTCAAGGAAATTTTATGAGCCTTTTTGAAAACCTATTGTTCTTGATGGAGAAACGCGATTCACTTATGAGAAGGTCGTAATCAAACGAAATAACTGTATTTGTTGGAACAAAATTTAAAATATTTTGAAAACTACTACATTTTCAAAAATGTTTGTTATGAGCATTTTGAGTTGAAATGGCATTTAGAAACATTTTCAATAAGGGAATAGTATTCTTGTTAAAAGTTTGAAAATATGTTAAAAGGAGTTGTTAGGAAAACTTTTTTATTGATAGTTTCTCCAAGATTTAAACATACTGAAAAAAAAATCTTTTTTATGTTTGAAACGTCAAACATTTGGTTGTTCCAAGTTAATGAGAGAAAATCGTGAATAACTTATGAAAAGGGTAAAATTTCACGAATTAATTGTTTTTGTTGAAAATTAATCCAAATATCTCGAAAACTATCGCACTTTTAAAGATTTTCGTTAATGGCATTTTGATTTGAAATGACATTTAGAATCATATTTCAGAATAAAATTACCGTTGTGTCTGCCGTCAATTTGTATGAAATTTAAAAATATGTTTAATGTTATCGTTGTAAAAACTTTTTTACTGATAGTTTCTCCATTCCGCAATTACATTTAAAATATTTTTTTTCTATTCATGTCGCAACATTTTTTTTCAGTGTGTATTTTTCTCGAGCAGAAGTTTTCATTCCCTGCTACTTTTTATCATACAGTTTTGCTACATAAAATATGGTAATCGTACAATTTATTATAAAAATACTGAATGCAAAAACTTCTACGCCCTTTTAAAAAATTGGTCTTGTGTCAAAATGTTCTGATTGTCAGAGGAAATCATGGAAATCAATGATCCGAACACAACTGCACAGTTTTGTTTGAATCGAAGATGGTCATATTTTATGGCCGGCCACTTTTTCATGGAGTCCCTCATTTGGAGGAAGCTTTAACTTTTGGTCAAAATTTGACCATACCGTTTAAAATAACTCTACTCTGGAGCATGGCCAATTTTTACAGTTCAATAGTAAAAAAATTTACCCGCGAAATAGCCAAAAAAGTATTTTTCTGTTTTTGCGTGATTCTCATTTTTTAACCATGTACATTTTCTGGTTTTAGACACTTTTAATTGGAAACTAAATACCGAACATTTGCCGCAATTTTTCTCTATTTGAAATCTCATGGTATTGGAGCATGGCAATGTACTGATATTTCATAGTTTTCCCACGAAAACTGTCACAAAACAGATCACTGATGCTTCAAGGTACCTCGCGTGTTTTTTGAAACGGGCCAATAAGCATGCTGTCAAAATTCACTTTGAAGGGAAATTCCAAACAAACTAATAATTATTATAAATCATAGCAGTACGCGAAAGAGAAAACTTTTCTCTTTCATAAAATGTTAACATCCGTTCTCTGCGAGTTACGGTTTATCCGGAATTTTCTCTCAAAGTAAATTTTGACAGTATGCTTATTGGCCGTTTGCAAAAAACACGCGAGACAAATAGGTAAAACGAGTAATCTTATCTCTCCGCGGTTATACTTCTAACATAATCCACTCTTAGATGTCATAAATGTCATGTCCACGTCAGATTTACATCCAAAACTTTGATTCCTTCCAAAAAAATTTCTTGTATTTCTTAGGTAAAAATAATTGACACGTATTTTTTGTTTCGGCTGAACATAATATTTTTTTCAAGTTATTAGTTTTTGAACTTTTGAAGTTTATTAAATTGAACATTTTTCAATCACTGATAACTCGGAAACGATTCGATATATGGGAAAAATATTAAATAAAAAAGGATGCGTTTTCAAATAAGCTTACCGAAAAAAATATTTTATTAAATTTCATAAATTTAATAAAATCGAACATTTTTCAATCTCCGATAACTTAGAAACTATTAGATTAGTGGAAAAAAGCATTACATAATAAAAGTGTCGTTTTCGCATGATCTCACCGGATTTTTTTTGAAATATTTGTTTTTGTTATGTAATTTATGTATTCTGCAAATGTTACAAGCAACCATTTTTTTAGGGCCGCGCAAAAAAATAGCTTTTTTCAAATAATTTATAATTATATCGAGAAGATTATGTGAAAATTTCTGAATGGAACTTGAGGTATTTTACGAGATATATTCAATTATAAGAGGCCTATCACTGGGCGTTTAGTGTAAAATTGCCCTTGTTTTAAGTTTATAATTGAAATATCTCGCAAAGTATTTTGATATCCGCTCCCAAATTTTTACACAATCTTTTTAACATGATTCTTAATATTTAAAAAAAATAAGTGAAAAATTTGGTCCAACTTTAAATTTAAAATTTGGTCCAACTTTAAAAAAATTCAATTTGTTTCAAATAATTGCAAATTTCATAAGATATATAACAAAAAATAATTTTTAGTAATTTTTTTTCGGTAAGCTCATTTGAAAACGCAATTTTTTTTATTCAATTTTTTCCATATATCGAATCGTTTCCGAGTTATCAGTGATTGAAATATGTTAAATTTAATAAACTTCAAAAGTTCAAAAACTAGTAACCTGAAAAGAATATTCAGCCAAAACAAAAAATATGTGTCAACTATTTTTAGCTTAAGGATGCAAGAAATTTTTTTGGAAGGAATCAAAATTTTGGATGTAAATCTGACGTGGAATGACCCATATAGGGCTTATCATCCTACTTGTTTATATTTATTACCTGTCCACATATTCAATTTCCCGATCTAAAGTGAACAACTGAATGAGTACACATCAGAAGACGAACCAGACCGAACATATGTAAACTGTCGATACTTCAATGTTCTGCTATTGGGTACTTATGTCAAACTCACTTGTGCTAGGAGGCTTCACCGTATTAACGGGAAAGTTGACCGGATTCAGTATGGCACCTGGCGGTGGAAACCCGTTCTGCATTAGAGCGGCCAGTCCGAACGCCGTCGTTAGATGATCCTCCGTTTTGAAGCCACCAATTGGCTGCTGCTGTGATTGGGCATGTTGACCCTGCTGCTGCTGCTGCTGCTGTTGGTCATTCACGGTGGTAGTTTCGTAGTCAATTTGTGTTAGGCTCCGATCCGATACCAGTGTGGTGAAGGATCTTTCGCCACCTTCGGGTGCGGCGGGAGCACCCGATGCCAGCTGGGCTACTTGAGCCACCTGGGTGTTGTGCGGATAGAGGCCATGGGCAGATTCTTCCCCATACAGTTTGCGGGTGATCTCCTTGAACATGTCCTCGTACGCCTCAACCCCGGTGGGTTGAGACGTTGGGATGAGCGTGGTCATCACGCTCGGTTAATGTGCCAATTTGTATGGCAGTTATCTGAAAAAAAACAGAAAAAAACACTGTATTAATAATTGAAATCCTCCCATAATAACATCAACAAGTTTCAATTTAGCGGAAAAGGGAGTTTCCCGGAACAACCAGCCACAACGGACGTTCGGAAATTCATTCATAACTTTCGTTTTCATCATTCAGGCGTGTCGTCTTTCCTGCACCTTTCACTAGTAATGGAAACTGGTACAACGGGTGCTAAGCAAACATAGAACCCACGTGGTGGGCCGCCTGAGCGAAATTCCTACCAGCTGCGATGACAGTCCCGTAATCAGTACCATCAACAATATCAGCATTATCGGAAATGATGTACGTGAGAGCCACCCATACAGTCACGAAAAAAAGCATCCTCATTTTGCGAAAGCTAACCCCACATGCGGGCGAACAACAGGCGTCAAAAGGCGCGCTGCGGTGGGTTAGCGAAACATGAGTCGGAGCATTGCTGCGCGCCCACTTCCTCTGTTCTATGTGGCTACCCAAACACTCTACAGGTCTGTGGGTTGTAGCTAGCCGGTTGCACGCTTCGGCCGCCCACGTCTGCAGGAACCCTTGCAGTGTACTCGAGATTGAACGAGACGTAAAACAGAATGGTGTTGGGTGTTGCAGGTTGCAGTCCGGAAGGGGGACGGCGTTACATGTTTCACTTTCAGCAATCCTGGCCCAAAGGGATCGCTGCTCTTGAAATGCTGATGGAATTTAAGGGGTGAAGTTTAAATCTGTTGATTGGAGCAGGATTTTGTGTTTATGCTGAAATGAGCCGTTCAGTGAAAATGAATTGATAGTTGTATTGTAGGATGATATATGGTTACAATTTCACGTCTAATAAGCAACTTAAGTAGACTTGTATCTTATTACGAATCAGTCACACAGAAACGAATACATTTATTCTAGGATGAAATTAAATTGTGAATCAAACTCCTGATTTTTACCACGTACCAATTGAACCAAATTACGGCGCTTTCCAATACGGATATTCAATTCGATGGCAATATATTATTTATTTTACACGCTTTCACACGCGCCACTCGTACGTAATAATTTCGATTCCGGTTTAAAGCGGTCCTACATTAGGGTACAGAGTTAAACTTAAGTCCACATGTTGCGGCAGTTAATAGTGCAAAAATCTACATGAACACCTTTCCGCGAAGAGTTTGAAGACTCATTGAATCAGAGAATTTATTTCTCAAAATCTAGATAAATATTGTCAAATCAGCTTCAGCTGTATCACTTTGAATTCTCAGCTCACAAACACAAAGACGCCCGAAGTGGGTGGCCGCATAGGCCAACAGCCGAAACTCGTTCGAAAAATTCAAGTTCAGCTAGTAGTAGGCAGGTACGCCTAAGCATCACACAGCAGCAGCAGCAACAGACCAACGCTCATATCGTCCTGTGTTTTTACACAAACAACTGTTGCTTCGACGACTACAGTTACTACACTTTTTCACTCCCACAGACAAGAGACGAACACAAAACGAGTCGGCGGCGGCGGCAGTGCATACGTGCGGCGCGCTACGGTAGCGTTGAACCTTCATAGTCGCTTGCTCACTTTGCCGATGGGTGATCTAGTCGTGAACTGGCGAGCTGTCGTCGTCGGGTTAGACACAGCACACTGGGCGGTGGGTGGCTTTCGAGCGAGTGGGCGTTATACCCCACTTTGCGTTCCGCCCACTGCGATTGGCTTGTTGGTTGGTCGGGTGCTCCCTTTGTCAGATGTGTGTTGCCGTCACAGTCGCGGTTTCACCATCATTATCATCATCATCATCATCGTCATCAACGGCATTATCGTTAGCATATTCAATTCAACAGAGTGCCGGTGTTTAGAGATATTTTTTTCAAGCGAACCGTGGGTGGGTGAATGAGCTCTGCGTTGCCATGCTCGTGCAGAACGAGCACGAGACCACGAGGGTTTGGTTCAGCCAATTTACGCATCGAAAACACGTGGTGGACTATCGGTACTCGGTAGGGCTGAAGTGTGGACCAGTTTGAATCGTGGCGGTTGTATCCTTTTTTTCTGAGCATTTAATGGGAAAATGTATATGATTATGATCATCCCGTGTCAATTTTCAGTTCACAATCGTTCGATATTGCTCGTAAAATTGCAATGGCTCTCTTATTTATCTTAATATCCAGCAAAACCAGAGACAACGTTTGTTGGCGAATCGAAGAAAGAGGTTGTATGAAAAGTAAAGCAAAGCAAAGCTGGGGCTCGAATAAACGATGACCAGAAACTGGGAAAGATTTTTTTTGAGAGTGGTCCTACTAGAGCTGTAGAGATTGGTTCTCGGAAGGGTTCCCTGTCAGGAATTTTACCTTTTCGCTAATTTTAAATGACTTAGCCTTATAATATGTTTGGCAGAGTTATTGTACTTTGCAAGGCCCTTTTTTGTTTAAACAGAAGCTAGGGTGGTTCTACGTTTAGCAATATTTAAAATTATACTTTTTAACGGTTGGTTCGAGATAGAGCCTGACTGTCTTCGATAAAGTTGTAGAAGAACACATTTTAGACAAATTTGCTGAAGACACGGAAGCTCTAACATTTATACTCTCCATTGCACAAGAAATTCAAATGTAAGCTTTAGGGTGTTCCTTTAAAACGGTTTTATTTCTATAATTTTTGTAGTTTTTTTTACACCAAACTACCCTTTGGACAACAAGAAGATTATTTTAGGGAACATAATTTGCTTTAAAACACCACTGGATGACGCGGATCCAGCTGCATTCCGTCCAATCACCTTAACTAGTTGTATGACGAAAGTTTTCGAGCGAATAGTCAACCGACGGTTGACCACCGAACTAGAGTCGATCTGGTCGGGGTACTGACAAGTACTTTGCGGAGTTGGAGAGGTCATTACCCGACCGTGACGAGCACTGTCTGATAGCTTCGCTAGACTTGGCCAAGGCGTACGACACCACTTGGAGATATGGAATCCTAAAAACACTGCAGAAATGGCAAATCCGCGGAAGGATGATAAATATTGTCCAGTTTTCTGGCAGAGAGAACGTTCCAGGTTAACGTGGAGGGGCATTTGTCGCCAGCACATCCGCTGGAAAACGGTGTGCCTCGGTGCTCTCTGTTACACTATTTCTCGTGGCTATCGAACCCAGCTTCCTCGTGGTTCCAAACTCCGTACAAGTGTTGCTGTACGCCGATGATATCCTGCTTCTTGTGTGGGGGAAGAAAGACCAGTCGCTCCACCGAAAACTTCAGGCCGCAGTAAAAGCCGCCGATAAATGGTCTAGAAGTGTTGGATTTACGATATCTGCAACGAAATGCAGCATCTTCTATTGCAGCCCAAACGTGTGCCGTGAACCTATGCAGGCGATAAAGCCACAAACGCTGCTGAGAACGCTCGGTGTTACTCTCAACCGATCGCTCAACTTTAAAGTGCAAAGAAGACGTGCGAATCCAGACTGCGTATCTTGAAGATGATCGGTACCAAGCTACGTCGTGGTCAACGCACTTCTTTACTCCAAATCGGGCCCGCAATTTACACCTTCAGACTACTATACGGCTTGGGCACGTAAGCAGAGGAGGAGATGTCGTCATCAAAACGCTCACACCTGCATACAACAGGATGATAAGTTTTGCATCCGGTGCATACGTCACGAGTCCAATTCTAGCCATTATGGTAGAAGCCGGGACCCATCCATTCGATCCATTCGTTCTTCAAAGTATAGCTCGATTGGCTATCCATATGCTGGAAAACAGCAGGGATAATGCCGATCTCCCACTGGTACATCGAACATCCGAACGTCTGACAAAGTTGTCGGAGTCTCTCTTCCAAACATTTGCACTCGTATGAGCTTAGCTGCACGAAAGTGGTACGAGTCCAAGCCCCAGATCGTGTGGGACATGGAAAAAGTGTAAAAGCTGGAGGACGCCTCGGAAGTTGTTTGGCCAGCTTTTCAGGAGCTTCTGGCGGGTCGCTTCAACTGTTCAACAGTCATCTACACGGATGGCTCGACAGACGGCAATGCAGTAGGTACGGGAGTGTATAGAGAATACTTTCAACAATCGGTTGGTCTTCCATCGCAATGCGGTGTCTTCTCGGCAGAAGCGTTCGCAATCAAAACAGCGCTAGTAGCATACAACACGGCCAGCGATTTGGTAATCACGTTCGACTCGACCAGTAGCTTATCTACATTAAAAGCTGGCACAGATTAAAAATATGCTTCGAAACCGTCCAATCAATCTTTGCTGGATTCCAGGGCATGCTGGCATTCGCGGTAACGAAGAAGCAGACCGACTCGCAGGAGAAGCCAGGGGAAATGCTCCACTTAAAACATCCATTCCGGGAGCAAACGCTGTCAACCAAATCAAACTAAATATCTGGAACCAATGGTTCCGTCGGTGGTCCTCGTCCACTGAACTTAAGCTTCTGAACTTAACTTAACTTGACCCGTCAAAGTGGACAGACCGTGAAAGCTCGGCCGATCAACGTGCACTTACTTGGCTCCGAATAGGGCATACCAGATTAACGCACGAGTTTCTACTAAAGAAGGCGGCCCCACCTCTGTGCGACTGCTGTGGAGTCACCGTGGATTTTCGCCATATAATCCTTCACTGTAGGAAATACGAAGGAGTCAGAGAAAAGTACGATTTCGAGCCGACGAGTTTAAGAGCGGCACTCGGCAACGAAACGAAATTATTAAACTTTCTCAGGGAAACGAATTTGATCAAAAACTTTTTCAAATAGTATTATCTTCGATTAGTGCACCTAATATTAAATACCGTTGCTGTCATATGAAATAGCATGCTCTGTACTATACATCACCAAGACATGGCAAAGTCGATATTTTTATATATCTTGCAATATTTACTCAAAAAATACTGGAAAACAGACCGAGAAAGAATGACCGGAACGGTGAGAATGACGAAATGGTGAAAATTCACGTTTTTATTGGAAACACTGAGAAAAGATATGTCCTCAAGCAGGAATCGAACCTGCGATCTCCCAGTCTCTAGTTAGGTGCGTTAACCACTCCGCCATCGAGGAACTGTGATGATGTCATCACATATTTCCAACAGTATCGTGATCACCGCCACAGCCTCCAATACCTATCGACCCTCAATGTCTCCTACAAGCAGATCGTCACCTCTACCTCTCATCGATCGGGCCAAATCTTTCTCGTTATCTAGTTTTAGGTCCAGTGGACTGCGCTCAAGGCTGTAGATATTTATTATTACTGTTTGCCCCCTTAGCTAACTCAGTCGCCGCCAGACTTTGGCAGTGGGTAGAGCTATGAAGGGGCATGTTGATGTTTGCCCTTAAAGCCTATCGGCAGATGCTAACGACAAATCCAGTCGTTGATGGAAATTATGTATTACTTGTTTTGACGTGAGTCTTTGTTTTTTCCTCTTTCTCTGTTTGTTTTTCAGTGGACACGTTCATACAAATCCTTGAAAAAGCAAAAAACAAAGACTCACGTCAAAACAAGGAATATACTCAAAAAATAGTTTATTTTTAGTAACTTTTTAGCGAGGGAAGCTAGAGGTTCGGTATATTGAGACAAAATGTTCTTCAAAATATCTGAAAGTATTTGTAAAGTGATCTTAATTTTTTTGGTAAATATCTTGTAAAATATAGTTTCAGTGTCTTCGACAAAGTTTTTTTTTAATTTTCTAGAAGACAGCGAAACTTTATCTCGAACCATTAAAAACAACATTTTCTGTGCTTCTGGTGTTTACCAAATTTTCCTCCTTAGGGTGAAATATAGCATAGTGCTTTCGCATAGGCCTGCTAAGCCAAGACAAGTTTCGGCTTCACTGTGTCTCATCGGCATAAACAGAACTTCTGCTCGGACGGGACATCACGTTTGATCAGTCGTTCGATTGATACACAAAGTGTGTTTCAGTTTTAAGGGATTTGCGTCAAGCCGGCGCTAATCTATTCCGACAAAAAGTTAGTGTCGGTTTCTGATGAGGCCGAGCCGAAACGCAACTGTGTAAGAACATTTTCTGATTAAAATACATTTAGAACCACCCTACCCACTATTTAAAAAATATAATCAATGATAAAGTGCAACATTTTATCATGAGAACGAAACTATATCTTTTATATTGTCCACTGTGACAGTAATTTAATCATCCTACCAAATTTTTAATATAACTTTTTCAGTTTTAATTTTTTTTCTAACCTATCCTTCAGATGTTTTTCAGAGTTTTTGAAGACGAACATTTTCTTCCACACATCAAAACTCTAGCTTCTATTATTCAAAACTTATAAGTACTTAACATATCAAAAATAGATTTTTTGAAATGAATTGCATGAAATATAGTTGAAAAAGTATTATCTTTTCTTTGTCCCAATGAGTGATATTGTTACTCCAAAGAACCCCATTTTTGGCGCAAAAGTGCTCATAATTGTTCAACGATAACTGTTAGATATGTGTCATGAAACAAATTATTCACCTTAAAACAATTTTAAAGTTGTCTGAAGACTACTTCAGTTTTAAATCAATACCGCAAAAGTTATTTGAACAAAACAGAGTTTCTAAGAAACACCCTAACCTTTGATTTTAAATTTGTCAAAAAATGAGAAGTATGATAGATAGAGCTTACATGTCTTCAGCAAACTTTTCTAAAATTTTCGCGCTACAACTTCGCTGAAGGTCGTTTGAAAGAATAGAATGATAGATTGAATGATTAAAAAGTTAATTTCAAGATCTTGGTAAACTTAGAACCACCCTAAATGTTGTTTTAACAAAAAGAAGGGGCTCACAAACTACGAAAACTCAAAATTCCCGCTAAATTTGCATTCTGGACCACTGTGCAATTGCAGACGAGACGGGAAATGTCACCCGCTAAAACACTGCTTAAGGTCACTTGTAGCGGGCCGTGATTCTGATTGTGATATTGATTGTACGATTCAGATGTGTGGGCGTAGGGACTTCACGATCAAATGGAAATGACCGTTTATCTGCTCGCGCTTGAGACCGCGTTGATCAGATTATAAGTGCAATATTGTTCACTAAATCATCGGGGCGTTTTTGTGTTTTGCGAAATCCTGGACGCAGTTATGTGTGGATGATCGCGATCGCATGTTCGCCCTTGTGTATCATGGCGAGGGGTTTGAGCGTTTTTATGTTAACGTGTTCGATCGCGTGGACATTTGTATGACGCGTTTGCTAGCGTGTATGTAACTTGGCGTGTATAAATTTATATTTGTGCGAGCATTAGCATATTCGCGTGTGTTTTTGAATAATAGCGCAAGCCGTGAAACCAATACTTAATTTTTACTGTGCGGTTCAGCTGCTAGAAAAGATTGAGTTAGTGAGAGTTGTTGGGGCTTTCGATCGTGTGCTATCCGCGATCGCATGGGAATTGGTGTTTGTATATTCGCAGTTGACATCACGTTTATAAATTCGTAGGTTCTAACAAATTGACTTAATTATCGGGGCTTTTTTATTTTGGTGAGATCGCGGAATGTATAGATGAACATCCCGAATTTTTTAAGCGGACTCACCATAAAAGCCACAGCGTAACGAGACCCGTCGCGAAACCCGAACCTAATCTGACACAGTCGAGGAGCACCGCAAAGTCAGAAAGAAGCCTCCCCACGCCAATCATGAAAATCATCCGGAAGATTCGGAACATCCGTAAAAGTGGCCAGTTATACGCATGTTCCAGATTTCCCGGAATCGTAATCCGGGACATCCAAGATCGGTCATATTATTTCAAAATTTAATATATACATTCTCATTTCAGTTTTGTTTGTGTGTATAATTAGTATTCTGTCATTAAACCTGCGATTTATGGTGATGGTTCTGCATACATCTATGGATGCCAAATATGATCACATTCGACACCGATTACCACTAACCAACCAGGTCAAAAACGGTAATATTTACCAGAAACTGAAAATTTAAACTCTTACAAACAATTTAAGTACCAGTTCATATAGATTTGGTTGAAAATGTGTCTTAAAACTGAGTTCGAAATCGGGGTCAATATGACCCGCTAACATCTTATTCGTAACTTTTTTGTACAGCCCTTCAGGAATGAGCTAAAATTTTGAACTCTATTGAAAATCGTTGCTCTCCATAAAAGAGGAAAAGTCAAGAAATTCTAAACTTCTAGGTGCAAAACTTAAACAGTTATCGCATTTTGAAAGTTCATTTGGGGTCATATTGACCCCAACACCTAAAGAAGGTTAAATAAAAACATTATCTCCTGAACGAAAAAACCAAAGAAATGTAGAAACATAATTTCGACAACCTTGCAAAGAAATGTTGAGACATGATTTCTGAGAATTTGTTTTGAAAATGACTAAACTCTATCTCTAACTTATTTTTTTTCTTTTTTTATTTCGACTTTGTAAGTCACATTTTCTTTTTTTTACATTTTAACGACATTCACTTAGCTAGAGATTACTGGGTAGGGAAAATTTTGAAAATTAGAGACATAGTACTCAAGTGAGAGAAAGGATGTGAAGTATACAGATCGGAAAACTAGAAGCGGGCAGGGTCATTAGAACAGATTTAATATCTTACGGGCTTAACTTTTGTCTTCTGCTGATGGGGGTCGAGCATAGGCAGCATAACTACGAATCACTCGAGTTCACAGCATGTCTCTTGGCATAGACAGACTTGTCCATCTTTACCGTGAGAACCGACAAATGAAAAGCCACGCAAGATCACCACTGAAAACCTTTCGACGATTAGCATCAATCAATGCTGTTCATCTCTGTTTGCCTGTCGAATGCTGGGATAAATTTTAATTAGACTATTGTCACTGCGCTTACAGTCGTAGCGGGTTTGCTACATTGTCTAAGGTGGTGGCTATGTCTACAGCGGCTACCCACCGCTGCCGATGGATTCCCATCAGTTCCTTTTTTCTTTTTTCCTTTTTTTAATTTCGACTATGTTGGTCACATTTTCTTTTTTACATTTTAACGTCATTCAATTAGCTAGAGATTACTGGGTAAGGAAAGTTATGAAAATTAGAGCCATAGTACTCAAGGGAGAGCAAGGATGTGAAGTATACAGATCGGAAAACTAGAAGTGGGTAGGGTCATTAGGTCATTTCCCTACCCAGTAATCTCTAGCTAATAGAATGTCGTTAAAATCTATCTCTAGCGATTTTTCTTTTACAGCAATTTTCCATGTTTAGTTTAGGGTGGCTCAAAAAAAAACAGTTTTCAAGTAGAATACTTCTAACGTTTCAATGTAGGGGCCTTGTTTCAAAATTTTCGGCCGGAATTTTACCCAACTTTTTGAACATGAATATCTGCTGTTGTCCTGAATGAAAACATTAGATTTTTGCGCTATCTGATTGGAAATATGTGGAAACTAGTTCTGTAGAATGTACAATTACTGAAAATAACGAAAATAATGTATTTTGTAAAAAGCGAACCAAACTAGCTCCATCTCATTGACGATGAAAGTAAACTATTTTTGTTCGATAGTCGACCCCTTTGGCTTCGAATGTAAACTAAACCAAGTACAAAACCGGAGGTCGTATGCGAGTGCGACATCATTCGTGCGTTACACTCGTGCTGCCTATACCAGCACGTTCTGTCAGCCGAGTCCATCGTTTGCTGAGAAAGGGTCACTACGCCGGGCTTGTCGGTGCCGGAGCACGCGTCTACCTGGCAGCAGTGATCGAATCTCTTGCAGCCAAAATATTGGAGCGGGTAGTAAACGCTTCCCGTGATAACAAGTAGACCAGGATTATCCCCCGTCATTTGCAGTTGATTCCCAGGGTGGTGTGTTCTCTTTACCCAAAAGTAAATTAAAAACCGTTTTGTTTAAAATTTTAAATTCGTATTAACCACCGTTCTATTTCTTGCTAATTAAAACATGTTTAGCACTATTTTAATTACATACAGCAAGACAGATACTTAGACTGGATAAGCTGCGGAAACATATTTTATTCCAGTAATGCTTAAGACATGGTATGAATGTTAAACAATATTTTGAAACTAAAAATAACACCCGCTCAAACTGCTGCTGAGAGAATAAGTTCTAGTTTTGAAATTTTCAGATTTATATTATAGAGCTGGCAAAATAATAAATCTAGTGTTGAACCAATCCCGAACGTGTTTTTAGGTCGTTACTTGACTTGAAATTATTTTCCTAAAATATCAAACCTATGTGTATGCGCTGAATACTCTTTATACACACGCGAATTTCACACGTATTTTAAATGAAGTTGAAGAAGAGAACGGCAGCCTATACCAGTAATACAGTTGGAAACAAAACTGTTCGAAATCAATCAAAAAGCTCTGCTGGAAATGTGATTATTTCCGTTCCAATTCCACTTTGAAACTTCCATATCAAATGCTACGCTGCTGAACATGCCCCAGGGAATTCGATCGATATAAAATAATAATGCGATAATAACCTGCGATAAAAACCAATCAGTGATTTCTCTTGGTCAGATGGCATTACTTTTAGGTATCGCTATTGATTATCTCGCAACTTTTTTGAAAACAATTCAAAAGTAAAATCCAGTTGAGTCCACCCGTGCTTTAGAAATAACTACCGAAGCATGTTATCAGATGCCCTTGTGATGTACTGCCCATAATCGTAAGTCAGTCCCGTTTTCTATTGGATACCCTATCTACATGGGACTGATTAGCGATTATAGACAGTATATCGGAAACATGAAAATCTAAAAAAAAACTAAATTTAAAATATTTCAAAAACAACTACATTTTTGAAAATTTATGTTATGAGAATTTTGATTTAAAATTGCATTTAGAATCATGTTCAATAAGATAATATTATTTTCTGACTGCAAGTAGTATTAAAAATATGTTGAAAGTTGTTGTTATTAAAAATTGTTTAATTGAAAGCTTCTCCTTAATACAAATACGTTAAAAAAATACGTCTTTAAAACGATATATATAACTTAAAAAAAAGACGAAATAATTGTTTTTGCTGGTGCAAAATTCTAAATATCTCGACGACTATCGCATTTTGGAAGATTTTTGTTAAATACATTTTGATTTGAAATGACACTTAGAATCATATTCTGTAATAAATTACAATTTTATATGTCCATTAGTATGAAATTAAAAAGCATGTCCGAAAGTATCGCTAGAAAAACTTTTTTACTGATAAATTATCTCTATTCGTAATGTTTCTTTTCTCTTTAAGTTCTTATTGACAAAATATAAAAAATGAAAAAAATTTTTTTTCAATTTCAATTCTTAACATAATTTTTTGTTTTTGTGAAAAATGACAACATTTTTTAGCGTATTTTTCCTGCAGAAGTATTCATTCCCTGTAACTCGTTCTCAGACAGTTTTGCTGTATAAAATACGGTAATCGACCAATTTTTTTTTTTCCGAAAATGCAACATGTAAAAACTTCCAACCACTTTTAAAAAAATTGCTCTTTCGTCAAAATAATCTCCGTGACTGTGGAACATGTTTAGTAGACTGGTTCAATTTTTGACTTTTAGCTCCACCAGGCTCTACTGATTCCTTTTATGGTCCTTAGCAATTGTGCAAATTTTAGTACCGATCGGTTGTGTCTAGGGACCCTCCAAAAATATCAAAGTTTACATGGAAGATTGTATGGAAAATCGGTTAACATTGAAAATAAATTCTTAAAAAATCACCTCATCAATCAATTAATCAGAACAATGTATATTTCTAAAGGTATTCTTCTACTGAACACATTCGTGGAACAATGTAAGTTTGTGAAAATTTGCTGAAAAAAGTTATTAGCAAAAGAAACAGCATGACTTCAAAACAAGTGGATTTTATTATTAATCATAGCAACCCTGTTTGAATAGTTTTGAAATTTTTGGAGGGTCCGTAGACACAACCGATCGGTGCCAAAATTTGCACAATTACTAAGCTGCCGCTCTACGCATAATTCTCCCATGTATATAGGGAATCCAATAGAACATGGGACAGTTATGCGTATAGCGGCAGTAAGGGCCATAAAAGGAATCAGTAGAGCCTGGCGGAGCTAAAAGTCAAAAATTGAACCAGTCTAATGTTTAGTCTTTCATGCTTTTATCGGAATCGAAGATGGTCACGATTTTAAAGATTTTCGGACGGATCTTCGTGGAATTCCTCAAGAATACCAGGTTTATTGTTCATAATTTCAGGAGCTTGGTGACGATTTTCGTCAACGGATCAACGTGATTTTTTCATGAATTTAAAAACAGTTTTTTCGTGTACAAATTTTGAAAAAGATCCCGAAAACGAATCAGAAAATAGTCGATTGTGAGAACTAGGTCAACAGCATTGGCAAAATAGATTTCCGTTAAATTCGAAAGAACAAAAACAAGGATATGAGCATAAACAAGGATTGATAATTCGCATAATAAACAAAACTGCATTAATTCATCAAACATTTTCAACTGCTCGCTTCTGACCGCGCACGTAATTTATCTAAGTACCTGGAGGGAAAAAAGCCGTCCAATGAAGGGAAGGGGGTCTGCCGAGCGGGGAATGGGAAACGCAGTATTTTCGCCATTACGATTTTTCGGCAGAGACAAAGAAAAATCAATACAAAAGCAATTCGTTGTCGTTCGATGCTGACGAAGTAATTAGTGGCTTACTTTTTCACATGTTCACATGTTCTCAATTCTACCGATAAATTTCACTGGAAATGGCGCTATTCTCCGGTTCGCTGAACCAACTGTTTGTTGGCAAGTCTTATCCAACATTGCAGAAAAACCACAAATTATCACTTATCACACTACTGGCGGCGGGTAGGACCGTCCAATCCGTTCCACCGTTGGGTGGGCCAACGGAAATGTCAAGCTTCAATGAACTGCACACTATATACCGACACTGACACCCCCGTCCATGCAGAAGTTTCAAAGAAGAAAAGAGTCCGCAAGCGGAGCTACGACTCACTTTTCCTCGGTTTTAGGTATGATTGCCGGGTGGATCGTAGTAGGGTGGCCCTTTGTACTAGGTACAGCTGCAGAGCCCGTGTCCCAGCTCGAAGTACTCTCACACCACCGCCGGTCGCCTGATGGTATGAAGGGGAAATCAGTTGACTCATACCCGGTTGCTCGGGACAAGGTTTACTTGGCGTTTGTCTTGTTTTGTTGAGAATTTGCAAAGAGAACGAGAAAGTGAGAGAGATTTGAGATGCAGTTGCTGGGTGGTCCTCCCACTGAGCACGCGGAAAAACCCATAGCGCGGCGGATTACGACCCAGGTATAAGATTAAAATGACGACATGGCTCCGGTTATTAGTGTCTTCAGCGATTTATTGTTTCCAGGCTAAAAAAGTATTAGAAACATTTGAAATATTAGCTCCAAAGTTCATTGAGCGAAAACACGAATAACACGTGCACCACGGTATGCTGTATCTGCAAAACGTGCCGATCGCTTGTACACCGCATACGACTGCTTTCCTGCTGCCACTCGGCGAGAGCAAGACCATGAGTGGGCGCACTAGCGACGAACTCCTTCCCCTTCCAACGAGAGGTGACACAAATGTTGAATTGTTGATGTTGATTTTTTTCCCTACAGAAGCTCGCTGATACGCATCCTCGGCGTCAGGGTTGGGGAAAGTGCGCCGTACTGTTCCCATACCACACCGGCCACGGGCAATCGGGTGTTTTGTGTGCGCACAGAGCAATCCTTCGGAAGGGGAGGGAAGCGCCTAGCAGCGGTACGCTGGCAGCAATTTGTACCAACAAAATGAATTGTTATTGCTATTATATATGAGCAATCTGGGTTCATTTAGCGGATCAGATTGACGTGGCACTTGCGCGCCTTTCCTGCGGCAGAGGAGGGTGGCAGCAGACTGAAGAAAGAAATGCAACGATTCCTGGCAGAGGAAAAAAAACTCCTACTGTTGAGTCAGGTATCGGTTTCATCTGTCCGGCGCGTCGTCGCTGTGAGTCAGACGGAATATGCCTCTGGGTGTATGTTGAGATTTATTCTAAATTTTGATATGTTGGCGGTAGGATAGCAATCACAGAAGACTTATCCCCATTAGGCCCGAGAGATACTTGTTCCAAAAATGTTTCAATGGAACAGACTTTTCTGGACGACCCGGCAGGGCTTGTCATGACCTTAAAGTGCGGAAAGCGGGGATTGTGGAAACGTATTTGTAGAACTCAGACAACAGGAACATGTTTTATGTGGAGCAGATTTGATTATGTTTCGTGAGTTGGGAACAAGAATGCTACGTTTCTTTAGTGTTGGTTTTTATTTGTTGAGGAGCGATCTTGAAAGGATTGAGAAACGAGCTGCGTTTGGAAAACTTTTAATTTGTGGGCGTGACGAACAGTGGCGGACGAGTTAAGAAGTTAGAATTTATTCAAGATTGAAATATTTTGCAGCCATACAGTGGATTATTTGCATAAACAGTGTCATATTATGTTCGAATTCCAACTATTAATAATTTATAGCTAACCAGCTGTGGTAGAAATCAACAAAAAAGTATCGTTGTTTTTCTAACGATAATAGAGATTGTATCGATCAAGATGATGTCGAGATGGCGCAAGTTTGCTCATATGAAACTATTCCACACCATCCTATACTTTTTTCCTTCAAACGCTTGTCTACCTGGAGTACTATGGCTCCAACTGAACCTTTCATAATTTCCAGCCCCTTACTAATTGGATGTTAGAAAATGAACCTTTGTTTCAAGCATCAATATGAAATATTGATGTTAGAGTCACAATCCCAGTGTACTTTGAAGATAATGGAATCGAGGTTAGAATGCATAATCTGTCTCCATACACACTAGATGTTCATTTCTTCCTTCGTGACTCTGCAGCCTGGATCTACCTACTCTCAGACTACACTATGTACTTATAACGATCAGTCTCCCACGTGACAATACTGTGCACAATCTGCACTCTACGGAACCTCTACCGGAACCCCGACATCGAAGACAAAAATATATACCAACAAATTGCTATCCCACAAATAACATTTACCAAACTATCAGTAAATGCTAAATCAGCGACGTCATCATCCAGCACTTTCAATACCATCAACAGGAAAAAGCGAAGACCGTCAATCAAAGAAACAAATCAATATTCTCCAATACAACAGCAGTGATGGTATGGACGAGACCGGCAACCAAGATAGTGCAGTGAATGCTCCTTAGGCGGCATCGAGTGGTACCGTAAACCGGGGTGACATTGATCACTTTTCGAAGTAATCGTTACTTACTTTTAGACGCAGCACAGTTTTTTCAAGTTTAATATTTTTAAACTATTTACTGATGTATGTAGAATAAGATTGGATGGTTTTATCTAAGATTGTCAGTTTACTACTATTTTTCCAAAAACGATTTCAATTCGAAGTCCGTTTTCATATTCCGAGGTGATTTTGATAACCTGCATATTCACCCAGATTAAGTTCTTGATGTCAACCTTTTTCATTCAAATGTTTGTTTAAACTAATTCTGAAAAGATATTCATTGTTAAATAGATGGCAATTGGTATTGTACCATATATTTCAATATACTGTAAACTTCGAGTGACTTAAATTCGTATAATTCGATTCCAACTAGAATGAAAAAATCTGAAAACCTTTTTAACTGCTGTAACTGCTAAATTTGTTTTATTTCAATGCTTTATCAATTAACAAAGAGGTTGATCCATCTTAACACGTTGGAGTATTGAATATAAAAAGTATTGCAAATTTAATCTCGAAATAATTGTGAACTAGTTTCACAATAAATATTTTTAAAATAATCAAGCTCTTCAAAATTAATTTGACACATCCGACTCTAAAGAAAAAGAAAAACTCGCTTGTGATTTATTACTCTTGATAATCTAATATTTTTTTATGTAGAAAAAAAGCACTTCACTAATCTTTGTAAAAATAAAGTAAAGTAAAATTGTAACTGCAAAATGCGTTTTTGTATTCAAAAATCGAACGATTTACTCAAAAAGTATAACAAATCAGTAGTTTATATGTTTAGACTAAAACTCATTTCAAATTTGAATTCGGTGGATGATTATAAATAATGATAATTATAAAACGGGGTAACTCGAATATCCAGGTCACCCTGTTTTACCGTGCTGGAAACGTTCGCAATGGTAAATTGCGTGCTAAGAAATTGAGCTATAAATATGTTTTATTCAACTGTTTAAAAAAATACAGCCCTAGTAACAATTGTGGTTTTATGATAGTTTTATAGCCACTGATAAAACTTAGATTGCACTTGTAGCGTGCTATAAAATTTCAATTGTTACTTGGGAGGACACCGGCTCCGTTAAGCTCACGCATCGAATCGTGTCAAAAATTGAATTGAAAAAAAATACTAATGGTCAACGGTTCTTCGAAGAAACTTTTAAATGCTGTTTCAAGATATTTGTTTTCCATACTAGTTTCCCAATTTATTGTTCAACATAGCGTTCGAAGGTGCGATACGAAAATCTGGTGAGCAAATGAATAGAAATATCATCAAGAGATCTGGCATGCTTCAATGCATCGCGGATCACGTCTTCATCATTGAAGTCGATCGTAGAGTTGTGAAAGAGGCTTTTGTTCTATTTAATAGAGAGACTGATAGACTATCAACTATTACAAAGCAAAGTATATGGTGGCTAGTAGAGAACGAGATGGTCGGAACAGTGTTGGTTCTGATGTGTAAGTGGAGTACAGTACGAGGTTATTGGCTAGATCATATATCTTGAAAAAATTAGTAGCTATAACAGATGATAACCGCGAGGTAAAAAGGTGCATTTCTAGCAGGACTTTCTTTAGTCGATGAAAGTTTCGTAGCCTATCGGGAATGAGAATGCGGTAGTTCAATTGATATTACCTGCAAAATGTCTGGTATGGCAGGATGTTTGTCCCTGTGGTGTTAAAAGCCCTACTTTTATTTTAACCGGGACCTACAACGACGCAATTGGTAAATGGTAAAAACTATTCAGAGAAGGCAATTGATGCGTCTATCTATTGTGTTATTTTCTCTATTTATTATTGCAGAGATCGGTTGACTATATTGAGACTTTTTGCTAAAAATATCAAAAATATATAGCGTGACGCAATATATATAGCGTGTCATAATCGTGCATGGAAAATTTTCTGTTCAAATAATACATCAATTATCCACTTTTATTTAAAAATACAGTGATTTAAGCTAAAAACACAATTTCGCATTATGGTTTTCGTTACATCTCAGCAACTAAGCAGAATTTAAAAATTACGAAAACACCACTTTGTAGAGTTTTCAGACTAGTAACGAGAACGCTAACCATTGAATGCTAACCTGTCTGGCTGTACCAAGGTTCTGTTTTGCTTTTGTCCTAATAAAAATGAAAATTGAAAATCTAAATTGAGCTCAACATCGGGTTTTTAAACTGTATGCTGCAATTATAATCTAGTAACCTGTTTTCACTCCTTGGCGGTTTTCACTCCTCAGGAATAAAAAAAAACCACGAGTGATGAAATCATGGATTTTAATGATTTGTCAAACTACAGTTTTTTCCACACATGCAGATTGGAGTGATTTTTGAAACACTGGTTTGCTATCAATATGTTATTATGTTTGTCAGGAAACAAGCCTTGAAATTTCATCATGCACTCGGAAAATATATTTTTCTTCGCGGACTCAGGTTGAGAATCACTGAACTGTACCATACCGTCACCAGAGTTAAAAATAATCGAAGCTCTTTGATTACGGCTGAAAATGAACCTGTTGCGACTCGCGGTGAATTAAAAAAATATTCATTCAACTATCCATCTTATTCATTCAGTTGAATATCGTACAATATATTCATTACACTAATTATCTAGGAAAATGTTTTCAAATGTCGATAAAGCATATGAAACAACAATCATCATCGCTTACATTGTGCCAGGGCCTACTTTGATGCGTTTGATTCGTTGCTGCACGGTCGCTTCGTGTAGAAATCGGAGCCGAATGAAAATCTGCATGGATGAATGGGCGGTTTGTTCGTTTGACATTTTCAGCTGCGTCACTGAATATTGAAAATGAATGCGGCTGAATATGATCAATTTTCATTCAATGAATTTGAATATTTTTAACTCTGACCGTCACACAGTTGCTCGTTCGAAAATTGGCGTACAGAAACTTCACCTGAGTGCTATCTATCAGAAGCTCGCTGAGTAATTCAACAGATTGAAACATTTAAAATTCTATGATCAGCCAGAAAATCACGATGTGACATTGTTTACATCATTTACTGTAAGGGACCATTCATAAATTACGTAACGCTTTTAAGAGCGGAGGGGGTCCGAGATATTGTGACATATTGTTACATATGGGGGAGGGGGAGTAAGCTAGAACGTTACGTAACATGCTTTCACTGAAGAAAAAAAAAAATGTCATGGAGTTTGTTACGTAATAGGGGAGGGGGGATAGAGAAATTTGTGACAATTTGTTACATGGGGAGAGGGGGAGTCAATTTTTGCGTTACGTAATTTATGAACTTGAAAAATAAAGATTTTTTTCAATAAACCGTTTAATCAATTTTAATTAACCGTGTAACCGTGTGCATATTTACGCGAACCACGATTTTAAGTGTACAGTTGTAGCGCGTTCTAGAGTGTATGTAGATTAGCGTATATAGAGTGGCAACATGCATCACTTAAAATGTTTCTTGAACAATTTTTTTTTGGATTTTGACGTTAGTACCAACATGGAAAACATATCGAAAGGATGAGTTAAACTAAAGCAATTGCGTGGAAAAAATTCCCCCAGAGGCAGGGTTCGAACCTGCAATCCTTGGACTTTCGGCCCAATGCACAAACCCTTATGCTATCCCTGGGCTATGATGAGGTCCCTAGTATCTAGTGGGGAAAGTAAATAGAGCAGTGGTAGCGGCGATTGTGTGATCTCGCTCTCGTGAGAGTTTTTGAGTGTTACTATGTTTTTAATTGCCAAAAGGTTCTACTGTATCGATTTTGTTAGCTATTTTAGGATAAGACTAAGAGAAGCAAAATCAATGAAATTGAAAGACGGATAGGTATTCTAGAGCGAATCTAGTCCTAGTTTTCCGTTCTAGGTTTATAACTGATTCGCTCTAGAATACGTATCGGTCTTTCAATTTCATTGCTTTCGTGTCTCTTAGTCTTAAACTTTCCGAAAATAGCCAACAAAATCGATATAGGATTCTTGAATGAAGTTTATTTTTTAGTGTACGATTCATATGCTGAAAGAGAAAATGTTCCTTTCATATTACTAGAATCTCAGCAATTTCGCCTTGTAATTTGCTGTCTAGTGTATATGAACGTCATTTTTTTGAGAATGGTCTAAATGATGGCATGGATCTAGGCTACTGAGACCGAGGGTAGAGACTTTCGGACGTTTGTAAATTCGTAGGTGTTAAAACGTTCATTTAATAACATAGGGTTTTATGCCTGCAAGATCGTGGGTGTAGGTTTACGTGGATGATCGCAATTGTATGATTTTATGCGTGATCAGATTTGTATTATCGCTAAGGACGTAAGCGCCTCTATGCTAACGTGTCTGATTGCATTTTATGTGTATAACGTCGCGTGTTTGAATTCGTTTATATAACCGTGTAGCCGTTTGCATATTTACGTGGGCTTTTGAATGTTCGTGCGGGTCGTCATTCTGATGTTTACTTTTGAGTGTACGCTTCACATGAAGTACGAAAGTTAACTACCTCATTTCATTGGAGTCTCCAACTATGGCACCCAGAGATTTGTCTAGTGTATATAAGTTCCGTATTTTAGACCTACCGGATGAATACGTTTCATGATCGCGCGAAAGCGCATGTCTTTATGTTGGTGCTTGAGACCGCGTTTATAAATTCGTAAGTGCTAACGCGTTGACTTGATTGTCGAGACGTTTTTATGACTGTGAAATCGTTGACGTAGGTTTGCGTGAACGATCGCGTTTATGACCGAGTTTGTATTATCGCGAAAGCCTCGAGCGTTTGTTTGTTTTGTGCATGTCGCGTATGCTAACGCGTTTGTGATTTCGTGTGCACTAATGTGTTTCTATAACCGTGTGGCCGTTTGCATATTTCGGTGTGATTTTGAGTAGCGATAAAAATTATTTTTGTCATTTTCAAAGATGGCGCTTTTTGAGGCATTCTCAGTAGGGGAGAGTTAAATGTAGCAGTATGCGCCATGGGTAGGAACTATGAAACGCGACGTAGTCTTTAGGGAAATATGTAACTTTTATTCTTTTGTTTTGACGAGTGAAGATCCTATCGCTTCTAACTAAAGTTATATTGAGGTGCAAATTGTTTGTTTACGAAAGAAAAAACTATATCAACGCGTAACATCGGACCACCATATATGCATATAAGTTGCAATCATGAACGAAGATATATTTTCTACAAAATTTGTTCAAATTGACAAATTTTGCACTAAATGAATAGTTTTTACTGTGGAAAATCGGAACCTAATCACTTTGTTTTAAGATAGATCACAAAAATAAGAAATTTTCACTGTTCCCCATACGTCATCGTTTACAGTTACCCAATAGGTCTTTTTATGAAAATTGTCAAATTACACAGAACCATGACAAGTTACCAAAAAACTTTGTTCGTGGCAAATGTTGAGCATAAAATTTGCTATTAATGGCAATAGACTGAATATTTGTCCGATGAACGGTAACTCATAAAAATGTAATAATGTTTTTCATCGCTAATTTACTCTGGTTGTTATAAAACAAACAACTATCTTCCAAAATATAGCAACACGTGTAAATAATTAGAAATCATGAAATATGAGGGAATGAGACGATTCTGTTCATGCATTATGATTTTATTGCGATTGTTTCATAGTTCCTGCTGTTCCACCATTTCATTTATAGAACTATTTAAATGTCGCTTTACGCCAAATATACGGCTGAATCACTGCTGTGCCATGAACATGTTTTATAGTGCGGTTGTGCATTAAAAAGGCTGCTTGTTGACAAGAATCTTTTAAATAGTTTTTTGAATGTTTAAAAACAACAGTTATCCGAAAAATGGCTGATATAGTGCAAGAAACATCTAGAATGCAAATAATATGCTACTATACTGCACATGCTAATGCTTGAGTGTTACATGGGTACTATCAAATGGAAGGAATGTCCAGATGGATTATGGTTCTTATAACAACCAAGATGGAAAACATGAATTATCTTCTAGATACAGACAAAATTAAATGATACACGAGCCTCCAACGGATATTATCAAATCAATATGATCGGATCTAAATTCACAGACAGACAGACAGACCAACACTGTTGTATTACATTTTTCCATTCTTTCGGAACAAAATACAATCGATTTCAAAAATACTACAGGACAATGGAAATCTATTGATGTGCTCGATCAATATCAATAAAATTCACGTTAAAGGGGAAAAGTAAACAGCGATTGGTTGAATAAAACTGCTCTCGGTGATATTTTTTCCCTCCCAAAAATCTACCTCCTTGGAGAAAATGAACAGATATGCGATTATAAATTATTTAAAATCTGGTTATTCATATACCAACACAAACAAATGACAATACCAGACATGAACTTCCAGTCTCCTATAGATTCAGAGGGTGCTAATCCAGCGGTATGTTGACCAACAGGTGTTGCAGAACAACTCTTCTCTTACTGTTTCTCCTAACGACCTAGTTATCCAGACAACACCCGTCCGAACCAGGCGTGGGGGCGCGCCCTTGCCCATCAACTGCCCTTGCAGGAATCCCGTGCCGACCCTGACGCGGTGCGTTTCCCAAAGAGCTTTTTCGCTTTGTATTTCATGAATTCGTTGGGTGGAGGAGGCGAGTGAAATATTTATTATACCTGCCTGCCGTCCGACCAACCTACCGACCGACCGACAAAGTCGCTGATGTTGCCTGCCGCTCGCATCGCATACCAACATTCGAAGTCACCCAAGCCGCAGGCCTCACCCTCAGGCGAACTGACTGGCAAAGCGCGTTCAGCTCGACTCAGTGGGTGTCGCCTCGCACATGCGGATCTCTCCCCGAACGACCGGCAGAGTATGCACAGATTTGTGCATTTTTCGACTATTTCCGAGAGGGGGAGTAGGTGCACAAGCGAGGAGGAGCCGCATTGGAGATTTTTTTAATATAATTAATGACCCCACACACCCTCGGCGTTCGTCGTTTGTAAATTGAGACGGTGAGGTGGTGATGGTGGTTGTGGTGTTGGGTGGTTAGAAGGAGAGAAGACACTCGATGGAAGTGGGTTGGTGGTAATGGGCACATAACTACACCCGGTGGTGCTGCTACCGCACGCTACTGCTCTGATGCTGCTACTGCTGCTGGCGAATGACGCCGAGGATGACGGCGTATGAAACCGGCGACGATGACGGCCGATGTTTACTCAATGTCAACATCATGTGTGACATGTGACTGGCTTTCAAGTTGCTCTTATGAGCGTTGAAGTATTTAAGTATTTTCGGGCGGAAATGGGTGGATTTGCAACTCTTCAAATATATGTATCATATAGATGTCTATTGCTATACCGCTGTGGATATTTTTTCGTTATTTGTTTGTACCAATAATTTCCTATTGCAGAATTCACAAAAAGTTTTAAAACTTTTAAACACTTCCTAGTGCATACATTCTAATATATGAAATAAGTTAGTGTATCATTAATTTTATTACGTACTCGCTTCAAATGTTCTGGCCTTTTATAATTCGAAATAACTTATGAATAATTTTAATATTACTCCAGTACTAGCCTATTTCAGCCTACGACTCAGACTGATACTGAAGAATCTTTTTGATCAATTGAAACGTAATCTACAGTCGTCTTTGGCTTAGGAATATTTTTCGAATTGAGAGATGTATAACGACACGCCGATGCATAAAACTACAAAACTGTAGTAGTTTTTGACCCAATTAAAAAGGCCGGCAACCCTACAACTTTTCACCGCTATGCTAATCAATAAGGGAGAAAACGACACACGATCAATTACCACTGCCAACGACCGGGGATGGAATCTCGGAGATTTATGCAACATTAAAAATTTAAAAATGTCTCATAATGTATTCACACCTCACACTACCACCCCACTGTGAGGAGCTTAGCTTTGGGTTGGATAGTGATGAAACCCAAATATCCGTCGAAGAGGTAGGCACCGCTCGTTAAACCTGAAGACATGGTCTAGGCAAATAACCGACATCGCAGCCTAAACGCCATAAACCACCACCACCACACAGACGATGTTTTTTCGAGAGGTTCATCTTCACAGGCAAGAGCAAGCAACCACCACTGCAGTGCCAGGCGGCCACGGTAGGAAGATGTGCCACATGATGAAAATTTATCACTTACGAAAAACAACAAAATCCACCTCAGCAGCGAAGGCCTTATTCTTCACGAGGAGCAACGCAAGGTTGAAGATCGTCGTTTCCCTTGAAGTTGCGCTGGTGTTGGTGTTTTGTTGGGTTGTACCCCTCGAGGGGCCGACCGGCACACATGGATGACTTGATCGTCGCACAGGTAGCAAGAGGAACGATCATCGTCGTCATTGACAATGACTTGGGTTCGGATGTGAATCCCCCTCTGCCTACTATCATCATTCTGCGAAGGGTTTGCTGGTTTCGTCTTTTCAATTAACTCTCGCTCTCCCTCTTATTCTGTCCTTCGCGCACCGCTTCACGGTTCTTCCGCTGCCACTTGTGAATGTTTGCGTCTTCACAAACGACCCCTTTTCCACCCAAAAGCAAGCGGCCGTTCGTCCGGCGAGATCAACGGTGAAAATATGGAAAGGTTTATATGTACATGCATATTCAGACGTTTTCTTTCTCTTTCGAGGTTCACCGGTTTTGAGGAACGGTTCATGAAGTGGTTGGTCTCAAAATGTGGTTGTACCGATCGGGTGGAAATTTTCTACACTCTACCGAAGTGAAAATGATGTTGTTTCTTTTCGGTTCAATGTCTCATAAAGGCAATTCTATTACGGGAATTACGATAGAAATATTTTTGTGAACGGTGAATATTCCATGCTTTTGATCTATGAAAATAATCCAAGAGTAGACATTATGGTAACCAAAAACGGCCCACCCTTGCATAACGAAGTCACTTCTTCCCCATGCCATCCTATAAATATTCCATTGAAGTCAATTTGTATACAGGTACTATGATCATATCGATAAAAGACATCATTTCGTAGTCATTATACAGGGTGTTTGGTTCAGGGTTAAAAATCTCTCAACGGGTGAGAGAGGATCATATTTGGGGAAAAAATCGTTATTCCCACGCTTCATAAACGAATCAGAGGCCTCTCAGGCTACTCTGTTTAATTTTGACCCATCTAGTGTTATATGAATCAGCTTTACACATTGTGTAAGGCAGTCACTGACTCGTACGCTGCCTTGAAATTGGTACGTTATGGAAGCTCCTTCGAGACCCCCGCTTTCGTATTCGTCAATAAATCCTTTATTCATCCAACGTTAGCAGTCTGCTAAACAGAACATGGGATAAGTAGTGTAAGTAGTGTAAAAGATTGTTATGTCTCGATAGTTATTACTCTTTATAGATAGGTTATATGAGACCGAAGGAAATATTTTCTCCACTCAGATCATCATGTTCGTACGACAACTCTGCACCGACCACATAACTTGATTCTACTCATTCTACAATGATAGGTACCGGATCATGCAATCCCAGGGACTGCTGAAAATAATGCGGAACTAAAAGAACAGTCGAAAAATGCCAGTCTTAATAATTACATTACAAACTATGATTTTTCTGATAGGATGACCGTTGTTATCCTTTATTAAATTTTAATTTCTGTGAATACCCATACATTGATACGTGTTTAATTTAATATTTTTTGTTTTGTTTTGAGTATATCACACTAAAACAAACCAGCTGTGATATAGGGTAGGTACTCCTATAGTTGAGGTGTACCAATAGTTGCAATAGTGGGTAACTAAGGTACCAACCATCAACATTTTTTTTTTATCGATTCATCGCACTTAAATTATGCGACAATAAAACTGTTATCCTTGCAATTTGCTCAAATAATTATTGAAAAAAAAATGATTTTCTTAGAATTTTGAGCTCCCTTGCACCTAGTTGATATAGTGTAAATAGTTGATATAGTGTAGTTGATATAGTGTAGTGTAGTGTTGATATAGTGTATAGTGTTGTATAGTGTTAGTTGATATAGTGTACCTATAGTTGTAAGTCCAATAAGAAAGCAATGGGATTTGCAACAATAGGAACCGAAATTAGCGATTGCACCACTATTGGTACATGTGTTCCTATAGCTCAGACAAGAGCGTAGAACCCTGCGCTAACTGCGAGAGGGGGGCGGTAAAGCAGTGCAAAACAGCAGACACTATGCAACAGTTCTCCTTATAAGGAAAATTGAGTAAAACCACATTTGAGCGTAAAGGGGACAAAGCCTACAATAAATTAGTTATGTAATTTACGTTTCGACTTCGTCTAATCAGAATCCGACACTAACTAAGGACTAAGCTAGCGCCGGATTGACACCAGGTCAAAAAAAAGGACACACAACTTGTGATGTCCCGCAAGAAAGGAAGTTCATTTTAAGCTAATGCGAACTAGTGAAATCGACACATTTGATTTGGTCAAACTAAATTACTTGTGGAATTTGCGTTTCGACTTTGTCTCATCAGAATCCGACTCTAACTTAGTGACAGGACTAAGCCAATGTCGGATTGACGCTAGCTTCAAAAAGAACGGAGAAACAGCTTGTGTTCCTCAGCAAAGCCCTAGTCAAGCGTTAAGCAAGAGGAGCTAGTGTCACTCCGGCGCTAGCTTAGTCCTTTCATCAAGTTAGAGTCAGATTCTGATGAGACAAAGTCGAGACCATAAATTCCATAACTAATTTAAAACAGCAGACGAACGGATCGCGCAACATCGGTATTCGAGTTATAGCTACCTTTATGATGGCTATTAGCGTCGGGGTCGGTAGCTGTTACTGCGAGTTACCAAATTTAAAGCAAAATAAAGAATCCCCTTTTGGAAGCCGAAAAGAATGGCGTTATTGTAACCCAATGTATCCTTGATAAAATATTGACAGTTCAGCGGGCCCCGTGGTGGTGGAGGAACGCTATGTGGAAAGCTGAGTTGCAAGCAACCGGGCGGGTCATACGTGGTGGATAATGCTTAGTCGTGATAGCAACTAGTTGTGATTCGCGACCCGAACCAGTAGCGGAGGCTGACTGCGGGTGTGGTAGGACGAGGTAGTGGGCCCTACACGTTCTAGGCCCAAATACAACATGCCCTAAAGCAGCCCTGACAAGGCGAGCCAGCGCCGGCTTTAAATAAGCGCTTAGCCCAAATCTCTCTCCTCCCGTGATCCTTCAGCGTTACTGCAAGGTTGGCGCAGGCCTAGCTAGCCGCCCATAAAAATAGCATACTCAGGAAGTTCAACAAGAAATTTCGGATGGACTAAATTGGCACAGACGTACGCAACGGAAACGGACAAGAGACTGGAAACTTGGGACATGGAACTACAGGTCGCTTAACTTTATCGGGAGCACTCGCATACTTGCCGATATAGTGAAAGACCGCAAGTTCGACATTGTGGCGCTGCAGGAGGTGTGTTGGAAGGGGTCTACGGTGCGTTTCTATCGCGGGAACCACACCATCTACCAGAGCTGCGGCAATACACACGAGCTGGGAACAGCTTTTATGGTGGTGGGGGAGATGCAAAAGCGTGTGATCGGATGGTGGCCGGTCAGCGACAGAATGTGCAGGTTGAGGATCAAGGGCCGGTTCTTCAACATCAGCATAATTAACGTGCATAGTCCCCACCTCGGAAGTAGCGATGACGACAAGGACGAATTTTAGGCGCAGCTGGAGCGTGAATACGATCGCTGCCCGAGGCATGATGTCAAGATCGTCATCGGGGACCTTAATGCTCAGGTGGGCCAGGAGGTGGAATACAGACCGGTAATTGGAAGGTTCAGCACTCACCAGCAGACGAACGAGAACGGCCTAAGACTAATCGTTTTCGCCACCTCCAAGAAGCCATAAGGAGCACCTTCTTCCAGCACCGCCTCCTGTACCGATACACCTGGAGAACACCACAACAAACAGAGACGCAAATTGATCATGTTCTGGTTGATGGACGGCACTTCTCGGACATTATCGACGTAAGGACCTATCGGGGCGCTAACATCGACTCGGACCACTATCTGGTGATCTGCGTTCAAAACTATCCGTAGTGAACAGTGTAAGATACCGGCGCCCGCCGCGGTATAACTTGGACCGACTGAGGGAAACCAACGTCGCGACAATGTACGCGCAGCATCTTGAAGCAGCGCTGCCACCGGAGGAGAGCGTCCTGGGATACGTATAGAGGAGTCGACGAAACGATTGGTTCGATGGCGAGTGCCAAGAGATATTGGACGAGAAGAATGCAGCACGCGCAGCGATGTTGCTTCAAGCCACTCGTCAGAACGTGGAGTCATATGAACGGAAGCGAAAACAGCAGACTCGTCTTTTTCAGGACAAAAAGCGCCGCCTGGAAGAGTCTGAGAGAGAGGAGATGGAGCTGCTGTATCGCTCTCAGGAAACGCGGGCGTTCTTCAAGAAGCTGAATGACTCGCAACGGTTTTGTGCCGCGGGCCGAAATGTGTATACAAAGAAGGTGACACGGCCGAACGTGAGGTGGTCGAAAGGTGGAGGCGGTACCACAATGAAAATCTGAATGGTGCGCAGGCGGACAATCGGGCTTTCGAGGAGGACGTTTATGTCAGTGTCGCAGCCGACGGAGATGTACCGGCGCCCCCTATGAATGAGGTTAACGAGGCTATTCAACAGCTCAAGAACAACAAGGCAGCTGGTAAGGATGGTCTAGGAGCGGAACTCTGCAAGGTGGGTCCGGAGAAACTGACGGAAAGCATGTACCGAATAATACCGGAGGAGTGGAAGGAAGGGGTCATCACCCCGATATACAAGAAAGACGAAAAATTGAACTGTGAAAACTACAGAGCGATCACAGTGACAAATGCCGCTTACAAAGTGCTATCCTAGATTCTGTTCCGGCCCCTATCACCGCTGGTAAATGGATTTGTCGGGAGTTATCAGGCCGGTTTCATCAACGGCAGATCAACAAACGACCAAATCGTTACTATACGGCAAATCCTCCAAAAAATGCCGTGAATACCAGGTCCCGACACATCAAATGTTCATCGACTTTAAAGCCGCATATGACACGGTGGACCGTGTAGAGCTATGGAAAATGATGGACGAAAACGACTTCCCTGGGAAGCTGACAAGACTGATTAAGGCTACGATGGATGGTGTAAGGTGTTGTGTCAAAATTTCGGGCGGCCTCTCGGATCCGTTTGAAACACGCAGAGGACTAAGACAAGGCGAAGGGTTGTCCTGCCTGCTGTTCAATATAGCGCTGGAAGGTGTAATGCGAAGAGCGGGGTTCAACATGCGGGGCACGATTTTCACGAGGTCCGGACAGTTCGTGTGCTTCGCTGACGACGTGGACATAATCGGTAGAAACAAGGAGACGGTAGCAGATCTGTATACCCGACTGACGCGCGAAGCAGCACGAGTAGGACTGAAGATAAATGTGTCAAAAACGAAGTACATGCTGGCTGGCGGAACCTATCGCGATAGGGAACGCTTGGACAGTAGTATTACGATCGACGGCGATGAGTTCGAGGTGGTTGACGAGTTCATCTATCTAGGCTCATTGGTGACTGCGGACAATAACACCAGCCGGGAGATCAGAAGGCGTATTATCTCTGGAAGTCGTGCTTACTATGGGCTCAACAAGTTTGAGATCCACGAAGCTTCACCACCACACAAAATGCGCCATGTACAACACACTGATTAGACCGGTGGTTCTCTACGGGCACGAAACGTGGACAATGCTCGAGGAGGATCTGCAAGCACTCGAAGTCTTCGAAAGAAGGGTGCTGAGAACGATCTTCGGTGGTGTGCAGGAGGATGGCGTGTGTGAGGAGAAGAATGAACCACGAACTTGTGCGACTCTATGGTGAACCAAGTATCCGGAAAGTAGCTCAAGCTGGAAGGGTACGGTGGGCGGGGCATGTTGTGAGGATGCCGGACAACAACCCCACCAAGTTGGTTTTCACCTCCAACCCGGCAGGTACAAGACGGAGAGTGAAAAGAAATCTAGTCAAAACAGGAATTTATCAATTTTTGAAAGATCTTCTAAGAAACTAGGTTGTCTCAAAATCGAATAAACATTCATAAGCTCTAAAGTGAAACCAAATCGACTAATTATAAATTATAGAAACCATAAAATATTACAGAGTAATAGTAATGCCTAAAATTTTTTTTTAGTTCTAGGTTGGACATCAGGAGGGTTGAAAGCTAATTGAAATAAACAGAATTTCAATAGAGATGTGTATTGTCTAGAAACCTAAGACTTCCCCACAAAAATTTTTTTAAACGCCAAAATTGGATTGCTTGAGATATTGATCCAACTATTTATCTCCTTGATTCGCCCCTCTGCTAATGAAGTGTTTCCGGGTAACGAACATGGTATCAATTTCGTTCAGTAAGCTATCATCCTTCACCGAACAAACTTGAAACGGCGTTTGAGCCAAGCTCCACAAATATTTGAACGATAACACAATCGAAAAATTTTCTCGAAAACTCATTTATTTTTACATAGAATGTGTATGCAAAATTTGAAATAAATTGGTTAAGATGTTTTTGAATGGAAGTTAACACCGCAAATCGTATTTTTTCCAGAGATATTCTACAAACAGATTCGTCGCCGAGTCGCTTGTCGAAATTTTTGCATGGAAAAATTACAGAATTTTATTGAAATGATTCATTATATTGCACAAAAATTTTGAATAGTTCTCTTCACCCAAATTTGTATGAAAAAATCGCAAAAATGTTTTTTCACGTTTAAACCCTTATCTCCCCCTTGACCATGAACATATTTGTTCAGGGCTATCAACTAAGTCCAACTTTTCGTTAAAATAAAGTTACCTTTTTGAAATATCTACTAATTCGCCACATTCAAATAGTGAACCGAAACAGTACGCAACGGCGCTTAGTAAAAACCACAAATTCGAGCGGTCAATTACATTACAATTAAACATTGAGCTAATACATATCTTTATTACTGGATAATCCATTTATGATTTATTCACTATAACGTGTGCTATGATACGTGACCCAGAAATACGAAGGTTTCATTTTTGCCATGTTTGCCTGATACACTTCCACAATCTAAACAATCTTTTCGCATCCAGCACACAGGAAAGAACCAAACTAAAACATAAACTTGAAAATATATTGTGTTGCAATTTTAGCGATTTTATTTTCATCCGCACATTACATTCGGTTCAGGACAAATGTGTGATGTAAAACTAGTCATTAGCTTTCGCATTGATATTTCCTGCGAGCGCAAATCTGGGAGCTCTTCTTCTAAGAGGTTCTTTCATGTGTATGATGTTTATGTTTGTTTTGTTCGGGTAAAAAATCATGCAATGGTGTCCATGATATTGATACCTAGTTAGAAATTTTTCGGCGCATTGGAATATAAGGCATTGTGGTTTTTTAATTTTTTTAGTTGTTACGAGTCATTTCTTAGCTTCACTGAGCCAAAACCACTGTGTTAATTGTTGTTGGGAAAACGTTTCTTCAAGTATCCCTCTTAAAGGATTTCACGTCTCCGTATTTTGATTTTAATCATATAATGTTGCCTGATTTAATGCACGCTGCGAGATCGTGTAAACGTACTTCGATTTAATCATCATCTATGGGATCAAGCGTTCGGCCTAGTCATATTTGGCGTTATGTTGCATGTTGTCCTTCACTATGAAGTTTACTACCTCAATTAAATTTCCAATTGTTATCAGTACAAATGCAGATGATGTAACGGTATATTGGGGACTTCCGAACAGTTAAGCTCTATTTTCGCCAACTGTATCACTTCACACACAGCATGTCTTATGCGAGTTTGTTTAGGGTTGTAATGATATTTTACCGTATTATGCACTTTTAACTTACATGGGTCACTTATTTTCAATTCACAGTAGGGAAGCAACGACACTTAGTAAGTGTATAAGTGAAAAAGCGCTGTAGGTACGCTTTGTTCCTGAGCTTTGATGTTAACTATTGGAGCAATTTTTAGGTTCTGGTAAGACCGAGATGAGAAGGTAGACAGTAAAGCTATCTCACAGCGTTTGAAAGTGAACGCTTTTTCTTAAAACAGTGTTTTCAAATGTAGTATGTATTACGATCAAGCACTTATTGCTACAAAAGTTTACTATATTCTCTAAAAATATTGGAAAGTATTCTTTCAGTTAAAAATGTTTTGCATCGCTCATGCGATTTTTTTCGATGCGGGCATACGAAATTTTTAAGCTTAAATCTAAAAAAAAATGCCCTCCATTTTGTTAAACAATACTGTTTTGATTGTTTCTTGGAATGATTTCTAATGAATACATTTCACTGATGAAATTGTTTTTGTTTAATACAACATTGAAAACCAGCTGTAAAAATATAGAATGGACCGACTGGATCCGATCCTAGCATTCTTAGCGACTCCGGTGCTACCACATTACCCTATATGACAAGAACCACGTGTTCTGTTTGCAATAATATTCCACAGCACCTTTGTCGTTTCGGTGAGAAATATCAAGTTTTGGGGGTATTCAGTATAGTTTAGTGAAATACTACTTTCTAAAATCATATAGGAAAATGGTGTCTCTTCTCGACCTACGACGTAGATCGCTTAGTCAGAAATCGAATTAAACACAGGAACCTTCGACGCACACATACACTCGACATAGTTGTTCCAGCGGAGAATGGAGCAAAAGAAGAAAACGTCAAGGATATGATTCACGCAGAAAACCCAACTCCCCGTTCACGTAGTCGTAAACAACCGAGAAAACGCACAAGAAAACCGAAGACAGCGGGTTGTTCGGGGGAAACCGACACACACACAGACACTTAGAAGGCGCAGACCCGCTTCCCAACCGCCACGCATTTCTGAAACACCCCCACCCATCGCCGACCCTTCTGACATTCCGGCAGCAAGACGACGGGTGGTGCACATGAAGCTGGAAGACGTGATCGCAACCGGCTTTCGGAAAAGGAAAAAAAATAACCTGATGCGCCAACAGAGCAGCTACACCCGGACGGACGGACGAACAGAAAGAAGAAAAAGATCTCACCCCACAATCGTATCGCCCCTGATGACTGCTACGACGACGATCGTGTGGAAACTTGTTCCATTGTAGCACTAACTATCACTGCGGCAAAGCAACATAATCTGCGCGCTCGCTTTTTCCGTCCCACCAAAAAAGAGCAAAGGAGAGAGATCAAGTCGCGAGGGACGTTTCTCGTCATGCGGCGACGCATGAGGATCGTCCCGATTTGTGGTGTTTGCTTGCCTGTTCGCCTGTTTGTGTGCTTCCCAGCCAGAAAGTAAACACTACAGTAGTATTGGCTCGTAGCACTGCTCGGCGATATCATAATATTAAATAAAAAAACTTCAGCAGCTGCTTTTTGGTCATATTTTCGTCGAAGCCCACCTTTTGCTCCTGCTCAGCCGTATTCGACTTTGGATCCAAACGGTTGCTTTTTGTTGTTGTTATTTGTAGCTTACCGCGGCGCAATTCCTTACGCGCACGGGCGCAACAACCCAGACGGCCCCCTGAGACGACCGGCGGGCAGTCAGTCGACGGTCTTGTTTCATGCTTTGTGGGGGTTTTTCCAGTCTCCCATTCCTCGGCCGTTCGGTTGTTATTCCCGATGCGAGTGTGTTTTTAAGGTAGGGTGTACCGTGCGTCGGTAGCTTCGAGAGGGAGTTAAAAAAATAAAAAGCTTGAGACTTTGGATTGAACAATTAACGCCCCACTGTTCGAGAGGGAGGTTGGGAAGTAAATGTTTTAGTAACGTCTAGAAGGATCTATGAATCTCTCTCCGTTGAAAAGTTAGTGGAAAATGTCGACAAATCCCATACAAACTTCAGGCACATTGTTCAGCTAGCTAAACTTGTGCGATTTGCTTCAAATTTGGTGGCACTAGCAATCCACCCGGGGGTGGGCCGATAGGGGTCATTTTTTGTCACTCTAGTGTATCCTTTAAGCACTGTTTTGCAGAGTTGCCAAAGAGAGCTACGCCACGGACCATGCCAAACTCTCATGCTCTCTTGGGTCAGGATTAGCTAGAGTGTGATTCTGACGATCCTCAAGAGATGACGTCTTCTACTGTGCCTAGAAGTTATAAGAAGAGAAAGAATATTTCCTTATCTGAGATTTCTTGTGAAGGCCAAAGGTCACTAAATAGAACATTTTCAGGAAGCGCTACTACATACTCGAAGCAAATAGCTCCTAGTGTTGGAAGTTTAAGATCAAACAAGGTATTCCTAGTGCCTCCAGTGACATCCAAAACCCCAAGTTTTTCTACAATTCAGCAAGCGATGCAGCCTGGTTCTAGACTGATGAAATTCTCTAACGTCATGTATTTGATAATTCAACATTTCTGATTTTCTTAAAATTCATTTCATAAGTTTTGCCCCTAGAATACGATTTTTTTCAAAGCAGTTGACTACAAAATGGATTTTCCTTTTAGCGATCGTATCCTTTGCTGGCTAATTGATCCAACGACATCGTGGTTTGATTATTGAAATTGCAGAACCATCATCTTGAAAATCGATTTTTTAAACCTTTAATGAATAATGCGAAAAATGTGACGCATTTGTATTTTGGAAACCATGGTCCACTTCAGGAATAGACCCAAACTTTTATGATTTAAATATTATCTGTTTGGATCAAAAAGACCTCTATGGAGGAGTACTTTTGTGAATCAAAAAGAGCTATAACTAGGATCGTTATCAGGCATTTAAGTTGTCGCTTGCCAGGTCAGTATCAAAGGCAAAAATCTTTGAATTGCTTCCACTTATATTTCCGCTAGAGCCTCGGTTGGTCACTGATGGCCTTGGGATATCACGGAATTCCTTTCCGCATTGACGCTATTTTTAGGAGACTTAAACTCCCGCGGTCCGATATGGGGTTGTTTTCATAATGATAATCGATAATTTACCTTGCTCCACAATCTTTGTGAATTTTGTGACACCATTCGGAATAGAGGTGAAATGTGACGGATGCCCAGACCAGAAGCACGCTCAAGTGTGTTGGACTCTTAGCTCGACATCGCTGAATGTGTAAGATAATCCCTTATCCCCCTGTAGCGTCCATTTGCCCATTTGTAATTAAAATCCCTACCGGTTCAAGATATCACTGTTTCGTATGACCTCAAACGAAGCATTGAAAACCGTCAAACTCTAGTGCTTCCTCCGGAAGAAGAGTACGCGTTTTTGGCTGGTGTGGTTTCAACAGTGCAATTCAAGCTCAGACGAAACGCGTACCAGGCGCGAACATCCGCGGAAAGTCTTTGATCCCGCGGTGGGACAACTAGTGGTCAGACAAGTATGCAAAGACTTCCGCGAATAAACAAAACTTCCAAAAGGTTGAAACGGCCGAGAATTTGATGATTGCCAAAAAAGCGGTTATTGGCACCGGTTTGTCGATAGATTAACAAGAAAAGCACCGATGAGCACTCTTTGGGGTACTACTCGACTTATGTGCCAACGAAACAAAACCAACAAAAGTGTAGATTTCTTTAAAAAAAAGCCAACAAACTGCAACACATCCCCATCACTGTACCGTAAACGAATCAACTTTTTCGAAGGTGTAGTTCTCACTTGCTTTTTATCATGCAACAATAACGCTTCAGGATTAGACAGAATCAAAATCAACTTGTAGAAGAATCTGCCGGGGTGTCTTGAATTAATTCAATAAGTTTCTTGCGAGTAACACTGTTCCTCAAGACCACAATTCAGTATGAATCAAACACTACTGATCGATCCAATTTTCTGTATTCACAAGCTTACATCACCTGTGATCATAAGTAGTGTTTCTGGTCACATCGGCCATTTCGATCGATCCAGAATGATTTGGGGGAAGCGATTGAAAAATAATGCAACCTTCAACCCGATCAATGATAAATTATTTTTTTGCTTGGGCCCGTTTTTCTTCTACACCAAACAAAGGATTCTAAACGCTACTACTCCATGACGTGAATAACTTCACAGCGCTTGCCGTCCTTCACGGGTGCGTGCAACCGGTGCAACAAAACATTAAAACCTTTTCCTTTCTCTCGGGCCCAACACCCATCGGCCATCCCAAAAAAAAACCCATTCACTGCGCAGACAGTGCATGTTTATTAATAGCAATCAAGTAGCAGTCAGTTGTGGCGCTGTGGTATCTAAAACGAAGAACAACCAGCATATGGACTCAGAAAATTTATCTTCCCTACCCGGATGTCCCGCCGTTCTCCCAGCCACCCATCCCTCGCGACACCGTTTCCTTCCAATCCGTACTCGTCACTTGTGTGATGATCTTGCTCTTCGATTCCAGCATTGCCTCCCATCCCATTCCATTCCACCCTTCGTAGGTTTTTCGCTTCGGCTTTGCCCTTGCAACTGCTGCTGCGACCTGATGATGATGGTGCTGCACCAGCAAATCTATGGCAGGCACCACGTAGGCAGTCAGAGCACTATCCTCCCTTCACCCACACAGTTTTGATCCTTTGCTCGTTCGGTTCGGGTTCGGCTAGTGTGATGATGTTTGTGTCATTGCGTAGAACAACATATGCATATTTTGCTGTAGACGTGGTGCCGGTGCGTAGAAGCTAGCTCTCATCTCAACTAAGAGAGAGAAAGCGTATGGTGGAATGCACGCAGGAAGAGAACGCGACGGTACCTTTGTTTTCGCATTTGCTTTTTTCGATGATTCAATTTACTAAGTTGGGTTCCTGGAAATGCTGAGATGAAAAGATTCCTACAGGACTTATCGTCTCCAGGGATAATGGAGGAACCGTCAATCGATGGGTGGGATTTTATTTTTAGAACGTTTTACCAACGTGCATGTAGGTTCCTTGAGTTTGGGGTGTTTTAGTGAATATAGTGAGAGGAAATCATACATTACAAGTATTACTGGATCTGATTTGCAGTATTTATACGATACTATTATTCAAATGGTTGCTATGGTAATATTTGTTCTAGTTCGAGTTTTAAGGTCGCTACTGTAAAGCTTTTTAGATGATTTTCTACGCCCCCTCGTTCGTCGTAGCATTTCGTCACAAATTGATCAGAATATGTGCATAGCGTTATTTAGAGTTAATTAAATGTAATGTTTGGTTACTAAAGCCAGATAGAAACATACCCATCACACAAAAGTTGTTGTGAAGGCCAGTGAAAAGGTTTTTTTTTTCAAATATCGCGCGTAACAGGTGCCACTTCTTCGTATTCCAACATGGATCTTTAATGTGATCTGCTTTGGTGCACGGTGCTACGTCGTGTGAACGTATTTGGATTTCATCGTCACCGATGTAAACAGGGATCTTGTTGTTGACATTGTCATGTTCGACTTAGTGCTACATGTAGTTCATCGCAATAAAGTTTTCTGCCTGGATTAAACGTTACCAGTACACAGTTACGGACGTGGTGTAACTGTGTGTGTCGTAGAGTTAGCGCTATTTACACTTTTAGTAACTATTCCACCTCGTGGACTGTAGATTTAATACGAGTAAATCGAAGTAATTTTCTCTTGTTGTATTGGCACAGTTAAATAACTGTGGCTCACTCATTTGATTACAAATCCAGAGGTAACGATACCACATTGTTTGTGCAGTGGATAAGCAACAAAGTGGTAAATAGATTTGTCTACTTACTTTACTTTTGTTTTTATAATGCGCCAGATGGATAGGTAGGTTGACTTTCATAGTTGTTTGCTGGCTTTACATTTCATTTCAGAAGGCATGGTTACCGAATAAAGCTGCCCCAATTAGTATTTTGTGGCATATGAATTAGACATGTCGATATTAATAACAGTAGACAATTTTAATTTTTTTATCGAACACGATAGGGCAAAATAGATTGAATTTTTTTGTATATTGTAAAATACACAATATTTCTTAAAATACAATTTTAGTGTCATGGCAATTTTCCACTCCCCTTCGGCTGCTAGAAGTTGTCAATGGCAAAAATAGTAGGTAAGTAGTAATAGTATACATGTGACATTTAATCTCGGCTAGGTATAAAGGCACTTGGTCCTACAAGCCAGTCGTCAAATAGTCGAGACGCAATCAGGAAGGATTATTACAACGGTTTTCTTTATAGCCCAGCAACTAACCTGCTTCAAATCAACGGTTTTAATAGAACAGAGTGGGGGTCAGCGAACCTGATATATTTTTAGAATCTAATCCGATTTTCAGTTCAAAGGCCGCCAACCCAAACTAAAAACGAACTTTAAATAACCGACTTCATAGCACTTAGTTTTGAATCTAACGCATCAATCGAAAAAGACATGGAGTATTACAATGTTTAGATGTATTGAAATTGATATAATCATAGACAGTTAGTTTCTTAGCAGTTACTTAGAAATTCGTGACAATTTGTTACATGGGAGGAGAAGGGGGAGAAAGCCAATTTTGGGTAATTTTCGCGTTACGTAATTTATTAATAGTCCCTTACACATGCGTTTAAAGTTGTAACATCAAGGGGCTGATACAAACAAATCATCACTGTTTGTGGTGCATGTGATTCCGGTAAGAGTTTTAATTTTAATAATAAATGTTGTTTGTTTATACAGAGAAAACCCACGTTTCTGCCCTTGGCGTATTTTATGCTGAAAAAGAGAAATTGATAAAATCCAAATAATTTTTGAAACACCGTTTCTGCTGAGATATTTTCCCAATTTTCAAATGCGTATAACTTCCGTTGTACTGAACGGAATCGCAATATTTTAGTACTAGTTGATCGGAAATATGTGGACGTGTTTTGTATTAAATTTCGACTATTATAAATAAATCAAAAACGGGTTTTCAGACAATCTTCCGAAAACGACGAGGAAAACGTAAAAAATTGCGAGCGTATTTCAGGCAGAGCCATCAAAAGGGAGCATCTTAACATTTCATTACATACGGGAAGGTTATCACACTCGCATCTAAGTAACATAATCAAATACTGGTAGTTTGCAAGCAGAGGTGCCGCGTGTACGTTTCAATCGTTCGTCGCTCGACTGCTAAACGAGCAACATCATGACTGTATCGTCTGGATGGTACAATCGTTCGTGTACATGCAGAGTTTCGGGTCGCACGGCGAGGTTTAAAAGGTACGATAAACTTTACACACAGTAGGGGTGAGGGGCGAAGTTACAAGTTTTACACGGTTTAACTGTGTGCGAGTTGATGCCGCCCTTGCCGAAAATATAGAAATAGAAAAGATTAATGGCGAAACCGAATTAAATAAACGAGAAAGTAAACAAAGAGAGGCTCTCATTTGCACATAGGACAATTTCAATAAGTATGCGAGAATAAATTTATTTTTCTGATTGTGTGTTCGTTGGGTTAATACGCTTAGCTTAGCTAGCTTAGTTGACCGCCCGTGAGTTTTCCGTGATTTGTCAAAGCCTGTTGAAATTGCATATTGAATGAATTGTATGAAACTATGAAAGAAATGTCGTACAGCATACTCAACGTGCAACCTAAAGAGACTAAGATTATAGTATGATCAATAACGAAGATGGCCACGCCCATTCAGGTAAATTTTAATATGGGAAGGAATGTTAGTTCAACATTTGTGACTATTATGACCGACGAATTCTCTGCATCATCTACAAGTGTCGCAGGATAGGATTGGTGTTAGTAGGTAGGAAATGAATCAGGATATATCTTGGTAGATATTGTGATTTATTTTTTTCGACTATGTTAGTCACATTTTCTTTTTTACATTTTAACGATATTCAATTAGTTAGAGATTACTGGGTAGGGAAAGTTATGAAACTTAGAGCCATAGTACTCAAGTGAGAGCAAGGATGTGAAGTAAACAGATCGGAAAACTAGAAGTGGCAGGGTCATTAGAACAGGCTTAATATCGTACGGGCTTAATCTTTGTCTTCTGTTAATGAGGGTCGAGCTTAGGCAGAATAACTACGAATCACCCGAGTTCACTAACATGTGTGCTGATTGGAAAGCACCAGGACACATGTTAGTGAACTCGGGTGAATCGTAGTTATTCTGCCTAAGCTCGACCCTCATTAACAGAAGACAAAGATTAGGCCGTACGATATTAAGCCTGTTCTAATGACCCTGCCACTTCTAGTTTGCCGATCTGTTTACTTCACATCCTTGCTCTCACTTGAGTACTATGGCTCTAAGTTTCATAACTTTCCCTATCCAGTATCTCTAGCTAATTTAATATTGTGATTTAGTTGAATACTCACGCGTTTTGTTCTTTCTTTTTAGATCAAAGTTTACAGGAGTGCGACCTCTAGTAGAAATATGAATGCCGAATAGGCATTTTAAGAATTATTATTCCGCAGGGCGTTACTTAACAGGATAAAGCCGCGTGGAATATAATAGAGGTATCTATTCATCTATAGACAATATGATCTTAGTAATATGCACGAAGGTCGCTCGCGATCAATTTCCGATAATTTGAAACGAGCAATTTGAACTTCGAACAGCCGGTCATCGGAAGAAGTGCTTTTTATTAACACTTCAATGATTATTTCCAAAGTTTTCAGTTCAAAGCAAGCGTACAAAGGTATAAAAGATATCCCAAATGAATGTGAAAATTCACTGCGAAATGTTAATGACAAGTTGGCATCTCCAATCTTCCTATCAGACACGTTTCCATAATTGGGTTAAATGCCAAATTGCAAACGAACTATTATTTATTTGCAATAAATATAATAAGCACGACAAGGGCTTTTGATCCATCGGCGGCCCAGATGAAGAATGGATGCGAGAAGAGCAATACTGACAAAGACCGACTACCATATGAGCGGTTCAAACTCGAAAGAGTAACTCAGAGAACTGCGCTGGATGATTTTGAAGAATGAATCAGGAGTGCGATTTTACGAAGTTTTAGCTTCCGACGGCCCTACATTTTCTGACAGAGTGAAGTTCTGAAGTGTTGAAATGTTTACCACCGTTTGGGAAAGCAAAACTAGTACAAAGCTAGTGTCAGACCTTCATGAGACCTCAAGAAGTCACTTTTGGAAGTATTCGTCAATGTAGATTTGTCGGTAGACGGTTCCAGATTTAACAAAAAACTGGCTCATTTTGACACATCTACAGATCGTTTGCCACACAAAAAATAGGCCAATTCAAAAAATTTCCTGCTTGAAAGTTTGCTTTTTTTAAATACGGTTTTTAAACCAAAGCTTTGAAAGTTATAGCTTGACGTGAAAGAGCCGGTATAATAATATATGCTGTTACTTAGTGTAGAATTCGGCTGCATCCTTTACGGCTAATGTACAACCGCCAGAAGAAACCTAAAATGTTGGTTTACAATCGGGAATAGCGAATCAGAAAAGGTGACTATATGTCAGTGATTCACTCAATATAGAATGAATAAATGCTATGATGCAAAACCTTAAGGTCCGTCCAGGTTAAGTCTTCGGTACGGATCAATACCTTGACCTAGGAACTCCTAGCATGGGACATGGGAGCAGGTTCCCAGTGGTTCTATTCTTGGCTGAAATAGCGCAAAAAAAAAATTTAGCCCGCCGTGCACCACATGACTTAATTCAATTTGGTTCGTCTGCTAGAGTCCATCAAACTACCAACTATCAGTTTCCATATGGGGCTGACAAAATTGGGCCGAAAAGCTGATAAAATCGAGACCTAATAAAATCGAGTCTTCACTGTATCAAATATTTGGTTGGTTGCAGGACGCCAAATCAAGAAAATAGAAGTTGAAACGTTTTTGCGCATCTACAAATTTCTTGCAAAATCAGAACATTTAGAGCAAATTTCGACATTCTCTTCGTTCGAATAATTTATGGATATTTTTGTACTCATTTCAATTTAGCGTTCTTCTAGCGTCGCCTTTCAACCGTGTAGTTTAGAACACCATACATTTTCTAGCACCGTCAGGGATTGTCATGTTCGGTTACCTCATAAATACTTTGAACTCTAGAATATCCATTGTCGCAACGAGAGTAAATTGTGTCTTGTGAATAAATAATGAAAATCAAATTCAACATCAATAATTCGTCGATGTACTATAGCTTTTCTCGTGACAAAGAATGTTTTTAGGATTTTTAGTTTCTCTTGTCTTAGATTTGGAATTGTTTTCATTAAGCACTTTCAAAAGTTCATTCAGTTTCTAGTGACTATCTCAAGTCATCAGAAATAAAAAAATCTCGCGTGTTTTTTGAAAAGGGCAAATAAGCATACTGTCAAAATTCGCTTTAAGAGAAAATTCTGTGCAAATCATTAATAGCCGATTATAAATCACAGCAGTAAAAGAGAAAACTTTTCTCTTTTGTAAAATGTTAACATCCATTTTCGGCGAGCTACAGTTTGTCAGGAATTTTCTATCAAAGTGGATTTGAAATGCATGCTTATTGACCGTTTTCAAAAACACGAGGTACGATTCGCACAACACAAGGAATGGTCAGAAACTGGCTGGTGGTACACTTATAGTAAGTGGATCATTTTCCGTCCGACGCATACATTGGCGTGGATCAACCTCCTCCCTACCACTTTGCGCAAAACATCTCAAAATCATCGTAATAACGCATTTGATCTCTGAGTCGATTTTCATAAAATTAAAAAAATGCGTCTTTAAGGGTTAAGTTTGCGGATTATGTAGATTGAAAGCTAACTAAGGGGCGTTTTTTAGATAAACAGATTCTGGAATCACCTGTCTGTGAGCGGAATCTAACCCCTTTGAAAACTATTGAGTTTATTCTCGTTCGTCGTGTTTACAAAAATACGAAACAGTTTGACAACCTAATCATGCTCAAGCGAAGTCGAAATTAGTCAAGACACCTTGAACAATTTATTTTAACAGCAATAACGACTAATTGTAGTTGTCCCATGGTTGACCGTATACACATCACCAGTAACTGAAGTAGTATCATCCAGTAATTAAATCTTATTTCTACACAAAATAAAGCGCTATTTTTGCCTAATGCTGCAATTAAAATGATCCCAACAGTCCAAATGAATGTACCCTCTTTGGATCCCTAATAATCTCATGACGTATTGCAAGAAGTAATATTGTAGATGCTGTACTTAAAAGTGGTGGGATTTGTTTAGTTTCACCGAGTGTATATTTTGGGTAACATTTAATATTTCTACTTGTTGCCCAAATCGGACCCACACTGTATTTTGCTATCATGTGTAAAAAGTTCTATCAAATATGTACAAAAACCACTGTTGCAAAAGCAAGTCTCATTTTGACATTTGTGCTCCTCTTCACAGTAAAACATTCTTCACCTCATCGATGTTAACGTGGGTGAAGACTAAGTAATGATGGCCTCTAGGGTAAAAGAGCGTTTTTTCAGCCGTTAACTAGTACAAATATTTATGTATTAGTGACCAATTTAAAAGGAACCTGTTACAAATTGCAACGTCATTATCCAAAGCCGAATCGCACACAAAAAACGAAACAAAACAATACTTTCCCCATCCCCCAAAAAGGGCTTTTGCTTGCACTGTATCAAAAAATTGTCAAACAAAGCAAATCGACGATGATCGAGAACACGAGTGCGAGAGAGCGGAGAATTGACCGTCGAAAAAAAACAAGCAATAACAAGCGACCAGCACAACACACAACAGGAACAGGACAAGTGGGCAAGCGAACGAGCGAGCGAGTGCGGTACGAACGACCGGGTGGCGGGAGGATGAGGTGGTGAACGAAAAAAAAGAAAACTTATGGCGGCGGTCCACCCACTGGCTAACCTCGTTTCTGTGCACACATCAAGACGCGGAGACGGAGAGCCGCTTGCTGTGCGAGGTTGCCTGCTGCCTCGCGCTTTATCAGCTACAACAGCACGCCTCGGTTCGTCTCAATGACATTCGAGAGTTCCTCCGTCCGTGCAGTCGTCGAATCGTCAGCCGGAGTATTTTTGCCCATTTTGTTCCTGCCGTGTGTAGTTAGTTCTTGACATTGAACACTAGAGCGATTGGAGGCAATGAGCGACCGGAAAAGCACCCCATGTGCTTTTGTGAGGGGTTAGATAGGAAATGTTGGCTTACCTTTGTCTAAGCGGAAGCAACTCGATCACTATTTATTTGCACTGCACTGCGACTGTGAAACTGAAACTTTTTTTTTCACTGTAAAGCACTACGCACTGATAATTATTGTCAAAACCTGTTGTCCCTTCAGATTCTCTTCCGAATCCCACAGAAAATATAGCAGGAAAAAAATACCCAACCCGAGCAACGCACGATGACTGCTGCGAGAGAAAAGCTGCGTCTCTCCACTACGGCGTTTGGCGATGTATTGAAATGTGGTGGACCTCCTTTCCTTGCTAGCTCTAGCTGATGTTGCTGGTTGTGTGGTGATTCCCGTTTGTTTTTCTCGTACGGCGCGAGGTGCTGGCTGCCTGTTTCACCACTACACTTGCGGGCTCGTAGTGAAACAGGCGAAGGTAGTGCAAAAATCGTTCTCGCTCTCTCGCATACTCGTGCGCCCCTAGCACCTCGGCGTGAGAGCGTAGCACATCAGGCAACCCACCCAAAAACTCCCTCACCCACACAGTGGCTCAAGGAGTAGCGCACCACGGACAGGCGACGGTGGCCCTAAAGCAAACACATGCACACAAGTGTGCTCGATCAAGGCTAGCTGAGGTGGGTTTTTGTTTTTCCTTTATTCGCTCGGATGGAAGATAGCGCCTTCGCCTGCTCGGCTTGCTTCGCTGTAGGTTGGCTAGGAAGCAACCGTCATCGTAGTGTGCCCTTCAGACACGGGTCGACTCCTTGCTGCAGTGATGCTTGTCGGTGGTGGTGGTGGGTAGTAAATGATGCTTTTTGCCTACCGTTCAGAGAGGTGTGTGCGTGCGGTTGCAATAATTGAACGGAGTTTTCAAACCCGTTTGGAGTGTTTCGTGACGGCTACGACGGGAGAAAAACGGCCCACCGAAACAGGCTGGTTGTTGCGCCTGTATGGCGATCGTTCTGGAAAATTTTGCGGTTTTTATGTGTGTTGAATTTCTGCATGGAGGGTTCAGAATTTAATCGAGAAGTTGAATTATTTCATTTTGGAATTATCACACTGATTTTTGAAATATTTAATTTGGAAATATGAAATGTCGTTTTACATTACATTATCATTGTCATAATGGAACAAAATTTGAATAGATATGTAAGCCACATTTTCCTAAGAAGCCAAGGCTGTTAGCATACACACTTAAAAATTTCGCACACATTTCGCGAGATGCACATAAAAGGAGCGTCACAATTCACTTGAATTTACATTCAAGAACATGTAAAAATGGGCTTTGTTCACAATTCTCCAACTCCATTCAAACGAGTTCTGCATCAAAAGAGACACGATATTTTATTTCACAGGTCAAAACATGTAAAATTCCATTATTAGACAGCCAAATACGTCGCAATGTTGTTCACGTCAAATGTTACTTTCATTTTTTCTAAGTGTGTAGGAGAATGGGTCCGACTGACAACTAGAAAAGGACTGGTTTGGCCAAACAAGACTAAAATTAGTTATTGAAAACGGTGTATTGAAATTTGTGCGATCGTAGAATTGTAATTGGACTCCGAAGAGGTGTTTAAAAAACAAACTTAAAATAAGAATTTTGTCCAAGGTAGTGGCACAAATCAAATAGAAACAAATAATACAATTAAATACAAGAAAATTTAATCAACTTAAATGAAAATACGCATAATAATTTGAATACGTGTTTAAAGTTGTACAACTGATATAAAGTGTAACTCAATACAAATTACTTCACAGTTGCATGTTTGATGGTTCCTAGCTTACGAAACAAGCTAGATTCATGTGGATCTTTTGACAGATAGGGTAAAGTGCCTATTTTCAAACTGTTAGGGAGGGTGCTTCACTAATTAATTAATTACGCGGCCCACAATCGATGGCCAATTGACACCTACAGCTTTGCTTCGTTGTTAAGAACCAAGATAATAACACAAATGCACTGAAAATGGTTAAATGCTCGTGGTTGCATACAATGAAAACTCGAATCAAGTGCCTCTATTGTCGCCCTACCATTTGGCTCAATGCGTTGAACAAAGATGGCAGACGCTGATCTAACCAACGGTTTCAAATGGGTAGAGTAATATTAGAAACATGGTAAAAATAGGTACATTACCCTACATGTTATAAATGCAAAATATGCAAAAATGAAATAAATCCACATTTCCACAACATTAACAGAGTTTTATACAAAATAGTTATAATAGTTATGAGCTCATGTTTAGGAACTAAGGAAGAACATTGATCAGCACTGTTTTTTTTAAAGAAAGAAGAAATATGTCCGCTATTTTCAGTGTACCGATATTGTCACAGAGCCGTAGCAACCTAGGCGCAAGGAGGGGCTTTGCCCCACAAGGCGTTTTCCGCCGCGCCACGAATTTTAGGGACCGTTAATAAATTACGTAACGCATTTAGGAGGGGGAGAGGTACGGAAAATTGTGACATGTTGTGACATATGGGGGAGGGGGAGTAAGCTAGAACGTTAAGTAACGTGTTTTTACTGAAGAAATTTTTGTTAAAGGATTTGTTACGTAATATGAGAGGGGGGATAAAGAATTTTGTGACAATTTGTTACATGGGGGAGGTGAGAGTCAATTTTAAGCAATTTTTGCGTTGCGGCCCAATCAAATCCACATTGACCACTTTGGACACCCTCGGCGAAACCGGAAGCTTCGGGAAAGTGGGTTGGTTTGTTAAGTGAATTCACATCTGTTTCTTAGAAATGTCTGACTTTATTTTCTCAAATTTAGTCTCAAATGAAAGCTACAGCATTCCTATTGACTGTTATTAAATTTCATTGGAATCGGAGTTCTGGTTCCCGTGTTACAGGTTGAAGTATGTGGTAACAAATTCCCGTACAAACCATACCAATCATTATATCTAAACGATGCAAAACTAATTGCAAATCAAAGTCTCTTTGACCACATTGAGAACGTTGAGGATCCCAGAAATTCCAGGAAAAGACCAGGTTCCAAAATTAGATTCACACCTGTTTCTCCTATATTGCTAACTGGATTCTCACAATCTTAGTCTAAAATGAAGGGCATAGTATTCACATTGATTGCTACCGAATTTCATTTGAACGAAGTATTGGTTCCGGAGTTGACTAAAAGAATCCGATCACACGTGAATTTCCCATATAAAACATTTTACCTTTCTCTTATAGAAAGGTTATGCAATCACACTGAAAAACGACTGCTTAACAGAGGCCCGACTTACCTATATGGACGGTTGCTGCATAACGACGATGAAGATGGACTGTGTCAACCATATTTGACATGCACTGCGCAATGACAGTGCTGCCAACACAGCAAGTATGCCATAAGCTGCATTATCGAGGGTAAGAAACTAGGTGATTAAATCTTCACTCAATTCGTTGTGTTCGGCAAATGTGTGTGTGTTTGCTTATGAGTGTGTATGTCTGTGCACATCGGTTACTTCAAGTTAACCGAACCGATTTTCTCAAACTTAGTCTCAAATGAAAGGCATAGGGTGCTATTGAATTTATTTCTGATGCGACATCCGGTTCCGGAGTTAGTGGATAAGTAATACGCGCGGTAATACAGTAAATCCCCATATAAACTGGAACCACCATGATACCTAGATGATGCAAAACTTACTAAAAATGGTGTTCAATTACATAAATTTGCCGCTTTGATCACATTGGCCACCTAAAACGGTCTTGACCCCAAGAGAACTTGCCAATGTTCACAGTTAATTTCACACCTATTCCTCATAAAATTCTTGACCCATTTCCACCATCTTCCCAATTTGAAATGATTGATGCAATTATCTGACTTTAGGTGGTTTGTGTGCTCCCATAGAAATTTCCTATATACCTCTTCCATTATAATACTTGAACTGTTAAAAACCATAGAATGTAATTGTTGCCAGCACGGCAAATAAATTGATTTTGACCGAAGTTCTCGCAACGTTGTCCGCACCGACTGTCAAATGAACTTTGTGTAGTTTTGGTTTCGAGTTATTAGCGGATATGCGAAAATATCTCGATTACAAAGAATGTTTCAAGGTGCTTAGAGTTCTAAGCTGATTCGTCTTTGGCGGTAACTAGGTGAAGAGTGAGGTAAACGTGCAGCAAGCTGCGGGAAACAATGACAGCGAACAACTTTGTTGACATACTGTTGACAAACATGCATGGGGATGTAGTAAACAATGTTGTTAGCTGTTGTTTTTAGAACCAACATGGCTGATCGGCGATTTCGAGGATCGTATCACCTGAGAATAAAAGCTCCTTGTATGTTTGTTGTGCTGCTATAATACTGAGCTGGACCCTGATGCATACTAAATATGTAGTTATTATTATCATTCATAAATAATTGCACAACTAGCTATCGGCTCTTTAAACTTGTCAGATCGAAAATGATCTGAGATTATCTTCAGATTCCGTAGTTTCTGTCTAGCATACTTTAAACTTCTTCAACAGATCCAATGACCAACAAATTTGCACCTATTGAATACATCTGATCAGACTTTATATATCGAGATATTTAATTTAGTAACACCCAACTATGTGTAAGAAAATATGAAACAATTTTGAACAATTTCTGTCTCGAGAACATCGATAGGAATACATTTCGATTTTTGGCCTATTTTGTTTGTTTCTGTTTACGTGTGGAAACAACGTGATGTATTTGGTTATACGTCAAAATCACTTTACTCGCTCCACTCTCGGTAACACGGGGCAATTTTTATGATTTCAAATTGACCAATAGGCCTTTCTCATATAGAAAGGTTATGCAATCGCTCCAAACATCGACTTTTTAACCAATGCCCGGAGAGTCGAAGCTTATATACCATTCGACAAGATCGGAAATTGTTTGTGTTTATGTTTCTGAGAGATGGCTGGACTGATTTGCACAAACTTACTCTTGAATGAAAGGTACAACCTTCCCATCGGCTGCTGCCGATTTCGGTCTGATCGAGATTCTGGCTCTGGAGTTATGGTTTAAAAAGTGCGACCACACAGAAATTTTTCTTTTAAACTGGTTTCAAGTGTTTCACTATCGACACGTAGCTCATTAAGTTCGTGGCTGGCGAGTTATTGTGTATAAGTGCAAAGTGTACTAAGCATGTAATAGACATTTCCACAATTATATTGAACATTACCAGCCATGGAGTCATAGTTTGGAGAAATGAGAACGACACAATTTCACCGCTAGGTGGATTAAAACAGGTTTTTTTTTTAATATTTTGTATTTCATATTTGTATAGAAGGAGTTCACAGTTTATTTATTAATTTTTAACAATGATATTCAATCACTTTTAATCTTGAGCTACTTCGTTAAATAATATGAGTAAGTTATAAAAAATCTAAATCATTGTGCCATTTCCAAGCACACACTAAATTATTGTTCGAAAGTCGAATCAAGACTCCACCAAAGGTGCTAGAAGAAGGTCCTGTCAATCTTATTTAGATTTATTCACAATAAATGATGCTCTCAAATGTAGATAAAAACTACAAGGGGCAGCCCTATGGGGTTCCACGAGCTGTAGACGTAGGACTATAATACTTAATGTAAAGCATTTATTTTGTTAGTACATTTAGAGTAATATTTAATCAAATATATTTATTACGTATAGTTTAAGCACAACCAATCAACATCGAATGTTACATATTGAACCAAACCTTGTTGGTTATCAGGTCATTTAATTTGCAGTAGGTGAACGAATCCGATTAAACTTATTTGAGAAGATCTGAAGAAAGAAGACAGAAAACCGTGACCGAATTAATATCTAAAACTAAATCTTTATAGCACAAGATCAGCTTTTAAAATAGTAAAAACTTTTCAATTGTGTGTGCTAAAAATCCCGGTCCAGTGAAGAAAAATCTAATTTTAGACAATATAATCATATTTCATGTACAGACCAAGCATTCTAGTTATATTTTGCCATTATTGTACCTTTCCCAGAGTATGCATTTAAATGTAGGGAATGCAGTGGTCTTAATCATATATCGAAACTATAAATATATCAGAATCGAAAACATTTTTATTTTTTTAGACGCGTTTTTGCAACGGTTTTTCGAGTGGCAGTGTCTTTGTAGTATGTACCTAATAGCAGAATCAACATAGGATAGGCTGAGTGGAAATGAATCACGTGAAGTGATCGAACGTAAATAATACACTTTTTTGGGCTTTCCATCGATCCGCGTGAATTTGTTGCTAAGAAAGTTTTCGTCTTTACACAATGAAAGCACATTTTGCTACCATGCAGGTTACGCATGCAACCGCTAACAAACAGGGACGTCACATTGATATCTGTGTTTCGGTCAAAAATATCTTTCTACCATCTGTGATAACTGAAACAGGAAAAAAATCTGTGATAAATTTCCGAAAAATCACAATATTTCCAAAAATCTGTGAAATTTTGATCAAAATGCCAAAAAGCTGGCATCTGTGAAAAAGAGTCTGTGATCAAAAATTTTGAAAAAAATCTGTGACATTACAGAAAAATCTGTGAATATGGTAACCCTGCACTGGTAGCGTACATCCACAGTTAGTGTAACGGACTTCTAACTCAGTTACACTGGCTGTGAAAACACACAGCGCAGTAATCTGCTCTGCCTGGCGTTCAACAGGCAACTGAGCTTGTCCGGTCAAATTCGTTCTTTAAATAGTCGATGATGACGTCATTTATAGAAGCGTAGCGCGCTAGGTACACAAATCTGTCGTGCCGGACTTGGGAAGCGCTATCTTCTGGGTGTAAATGCGCGATATTTTCACTAGGTTGTGCATTATTTAAATTTTTAATGCCATGATATCAAAAATCTTTGGGTTTATCTATTGGAATGTATTCTTAGAAGTATTTCGGGGGATATGCGCAAAAAATTTGAAAATTTATCGTGAGATGGCTGAATTATATGCGTTTAAAATTGGACCACTTTTCGTTACATACCATTTTTGTAGAATTTGCAGAGTGCACCCCCATATCGAAAACAAAGACGTAGTCCTACGTCAAAAAACTACGATCTTCTCCTACGACAACAGCGGTTATTCGGTTGGATTCTAATGAGACGAAGTCGAAACGCAAATTCCATAAATAATTTAGTTATAGGATTTTACCGCGCAAATAAACAGTTTTGTTTACACCGTGTACTAGATCTTCATAAAAACCAATCAGCAGTAATGTAAGAATATTCTACATAAGCTAATTCATTTTCATGAAGATCTAACACGCGGTGTAGAAAAAACAATATTCTCCTTAGTGGAGAAAAAATATTATTATTAGAATGCTTGTTCATTAAAAACGTGCGAAGAAGATTGTTTTAACTTCTTGAGGGTACATAATTTGCATATAGCCGTTGTGACCGAAATTTTTTTAAAACCAAGCATTAAATTGAAGAGTAACTCTAATTTTCTTATTCATCGATTTGATCGAATTGTTGAATTCGGCGGAGAAATAGTAATAGCAGTTAATCGCCGAATCAAACATTGCGTCTTACCGTCTCTTGACACCATGGTGAACGAGAGTTTTCAATGCACTGGCGAGCAAACTAATTTCTAGAAAGGAAGCGTTCAAAAACTTACAAGAAATTGGTTGAAATTTTTTTATAATCGGTGATTTTACATGTAGCCGAAACATCGGATGATAAGTAAATATTCCGCTTGTTAAATATTTCAAAGACTGGAAGCCGAACATAACCCCTATAAAAAGAACTCCACCAACAGTCGTTAGTTTTCTCACGGTGATTTTAACGCTAACGCTTAACACTTTTTAAAGATTGCTCTTATGTTCTATTCGTGTGTAAGGGATCATGCATAAATGACGTAGCATTTTTTGAGTGATTTTTAACACCCCCTCCCCCATCGTAGCATTTCGTCACAAACCTCTAAATACCCCCCTGGTAATTACGTAGCTTGACGGTAACTCTCCTCCCCCTTGTCCCGTAAACAATAAAAAAAAATAAAAAAGCGACGTTAGTTTGATGAAATGGGTAAGGTTGTCGTGACATCAGGTCAACCCCTATTCCCCTTTAAAAAGCTACGTAGCATGACATGACCCTCTACTCCCTATCGTCACACATCATTACAAAATACAAAACTCCCCCCTCCCCCATATAATGCTACGTAATTTATGGATGATCGCTAAGGAATCAATCAACATTCGACTTGGTTTTGGCAGATCAATCTCACATTTGTAGTGAATTGATTACACATGTAGTTTCTCAAGAAGCAGTGATCACGTATTACAAAGCGAATTGGGAAAGTTATAAAATTTATATTGAGAATAATTTTACACAATAAAGCTGAAATTGATACGACATTACAAAATTTAAGCGATTCTTTAGTTGATGCTAGTAATTTATCAGTTCCAACAACACAGATACAATTTAATACTCCTATTATTGACGACGATCTTCAACTTCTGATTCGCTTGAATAACGTTCGAAGACGTCAATATCAACGTTCTCGTGATCCTCCTATTAAAAGTATCTATCAGGATGCACAAAAAAAAAATTAAGCATAGATTCGCACTCTTAAAAAATGAAAATTTTGCGAAAGAGGCTGAACAGATCAAGCCATATTCTAAAGCTTTCTGGAAAATAAATTTCGTATATCACTTATCGGTGAATTAATCTCTGAACGATATATCCCTGGAGATAGGCAATCATAATGACAAGGACTTCTCCGAACAGACTATACTAAGTCTTCTAACGTCAGCAGTTATGACGCTATTAATTTCAAGCACAAAACTTACTTTCTTGTGAATGTTGTACAAAATGAGTGATTAGTGTAACTATAAATCTTGTAACTATAATGTGTGGTGGGCCACACAATCGAAATTCACATATTGTAGCCATTTCAACCCGATAAAATACTCGGGTAGAATACAAACTATACATTTTCCTGTTAAAAATCGCACACTTACAGACTAAGTTCTTTACCAGCATCCAGCGGCAGATGTTCGGCCTGCGATCATTGTAATCATCATTAGCACCCAGTTCCAGCCAGCATCAGCAGAAATTAAAATACAGCAAAAATAAATACATACATATAAAGCACAAATTACAGCAGCTCGGACGTATCTCGCTGCAACCCAAGCGGCCCCCAACCCAAGTTGAACGTCATCGACGTCGTCGTCAGTCCTCCTCGGTAGCCGTTGTTGGTACACAGCTACCAACACCCGCCACAACCCGAAGCGATCGAGGCGACGACGAAGATGACGACGACGACGATGATCAGGCGAATGTGCGGAAGGAGTGAAAGCAGAACGAAAATAATTTATTTCGACACAGCCCACACACGCCTCATTTAGGTCCTCTGGTAGTTCCGTCCGTACACAGCACACAGTATTCAACTGGAAGTAGGTATCAGTAACGGAGACGGGGATTGTGAGTGTCCGATTAAAAACCTCGCCTTTTCCTTCTCCTTCCCCTTTTCCTTCCCTATACTAGCTACTCGTATTCGCACTTACTGTGCACCTATAGGTATATATGTTATACACTGTTGATCTGCTGTGATTAGTACATGACGATTCGCTACTACCAATATATGAGTTCGGGCGACCATGTGAGACTACCGCTGACCACTGGTAGTTATGTCTCACAAATACCGTAGAATGGAATTAACAACAATAGAACAGTTTGAGTATTGTTGAAAGTTGTTGTAGTGATATTGTAAGTGTCCGCATTTGGGTGGTTAGAGTTTTAACAAATCGTCGCAGATCAAACCCGGTATTTTATGTCTGTTGGGTCCAAAATAGGGTAATGATCATATTTTAGTTTTGTTGGGGAAGGTGCCACATTATTTCGTTGATTACTTTAATCTATAGTCGATGGAAAGGGTTTAAATTTCAAACTGTTTGGTTTGATCCTAAGAACCATTATAAAAGCAAACCTGGTTCGAAAATAGTGAATTACTACCGTTTAAGCGCAAGGAAAACTTAAATCGTTCGCCCAACTTTTCATTCAACCTTTTGAGCAAATGCATTGAAAAAGATAGAAGACGCTCAGGCACGTAGCCAGAGGGGGGGCTAGGGGGCTAAAGCTCCCCCGAAATTTTTCAAAAATGAATTTAAGAAGCAACATGTTTTTCGGTAACTCGTAAAAAAATTGTGTCTTGTTTGGTTTCAACAAATTAATGGGAGAATGGTGAGGAAGATTGCTATTTCGAACCACCGAAGACATCGATATCTACTCAGTATGCCGAGTCTGATAACACACTTCCTGTCATATTGTGTGACTCGTCGGAAAAACAAAAGAAACTGTTACTTTAATTCTTGCTGGGGTGATCCGTCGGATGATTGAATCGCAGAAGCAAGAAGTGGTGCTCCAGCCAAACGTGGAGGCTATTGACTTCCGGAATTTTTGCATAACCGAATTTCATGATGGGAAATATTTACTGAAGGTGAAAATAGAGGTTATGCTTACGAACTTCGCCTTTAACGAGTTCTACCTTGTCAGGCATTCAGTACTTATGTTATTCAACAAATTATCCCAGGAGAAACCAGTCATTTTGCAACTTGTAACACGTGGTTGATTCTCATATATATGGATGATGAGAAAATCAATGTTCGGCTACAAGATCTGATACCACTTACTTGAACCGCGGGCGAACGACCAGGAGGTTAAAGCCCCAATAAACAAACTTAACTTATTTGAACCGTGGCCATTAAAAGATTCCTGTCACATTTGGGAAAAGTGGAATTTATTATAAAGGACACATCTAGATACTAGACATTGCGTTTTGTACGTGCAGGGTCAGCTAGGACGAAATCCTAGCTGACCCTGCACGTACAAAACGCAATGCGATAGTATCATTATACACGTTACATCTTTGCACATCCATAGTCTCCAATACGATTACCTGAAAAACAAACAATTTGTGGCTGCTGTTCATATAATATTGACGGCAAAAACTGCGTCTAGTATCTCAAAATTAACAGTCAGCATCATCATTGAGGAAGTCGACACTGGTGGCCCGTAAGGGGACAAAACAAAAATGAAATCAGATATTCGCAAACATGGACATGGCAGTTACCACGATAATAATACGGAAGTGTACAAGATAGATATGAACGACCACCAAGACGCGGTTGGTTATGAAAAATATTTCTCAGTCAGTAAACAGGTCAATCGCACGAGATCTGTTGGACAACCATTAGCGTTTTATCATTTTCATTATTTACATCGTGGAAATATATTAAAGGCTCGAGGCTTCATTTAGCTAATGCATTGAACCGACTCAAATAAACGAATTATATAATAAAATGTTAGAGGTTTCATAGAAAACTGAGTACAAAAACTGTCCCAAAATTAACATTTATCGCTAGTGATGTCATCTAACAAAACTCATTTTGTGCTAGATATTGGCCTTAATCAAGAAAGTTAGTTAAATCATACGCAAATTGTATTTCTGTAATAGATTAGAGTACTGTACGCTTAATATAAACGTCAGGCCTCTCACTCAAGCGTGCTAAACAAAAACATTTCAATTAGTTGATGACATAGTTGTAGCCGAGACGACAGTTTTTTTTTTATTTTCGCATCATTTTAATGCAATAGTATTTCTATTGACACTCAATTTCATTTTATGTTGGGAATGCGGGCCGTATTGAAACACTGTTAGTCTGGAAAATCGAACAATAAGCAAGAAAAACGTGAAAAAGTAAACAAGCCAAAAAGTGGTAAACCAGCGTTTTTCCTGAGGTGTTCATCAACCCACGAAATCGTATATTACTAATTTTTTTGATATACAGAAACGTACACAGTAGCGGTAGGACTAACTGACGTGATTTTACACTTACTTTCCTTCGGATGTCAATTGATCGATTGATTCTAAACCACATATTAGTCAATCAACCATAATAAACTAAATGTTGCAACCACCAGCAGCATTTTAGTCGCTTTCGATGGTTTCTAATTAATGCTTATGTAAGTTTGAAAACGACGTGTCGATAGATTGATCAGACATCAGTAGGTTATCACGGAGAGCGACTAAAATGTTGTAACTAGTTGAGTCTATAAGTCAATAAGTTGGAATTATTGTTTCGATTTCATGTTTTCATTATATTACAGTCTAAAAAAAAATTATTGAGCTTGTTCACATTTATAGTTTCTAGTTATGTTGTCAGCAATGATGCATTTAGTAAAATTTTACGTAAATTAGATGATAGTAGTAACAGTGTTAAGTGATTTTCATTCGATTTGTGGACAATTTTCTTGAATAGATTAAATTCCGGGCAGTTACCTTTAGTTGATTAAATCATTGAAATACATAAGTCATTCCACGTCAGTTTTACAACCAAAATTTCAATTCCTTCCAAAATGTTTTCTTACATTCTTTAGCTAAAAATAATTGACACGTATTTTTTGGTTTGGCTAAATATTATATTTTTTTTTCAAGTTATTAGCTTTTGAACTTTTGAAGTCTATAAAATTGAACATTTTTCAATCACTGATAACTCGGAAACGACTCGATATATGAAAAAAATTAAATAAAAAGTTGCGTTTTCAAATAAGCTTACCAAAAAAAATCACAATTTTTTTTTGTTATATAGCTTATGAAATTTGCAATTACTTGAAACAAATTGAATTTTTTTAAGGTTGGACCAAATTTTTTATTTATTATTTTCCTTAAGTATTAAAAATTATGTTAAAAAGATTGTGTAAAAATTTGGCAGTGGAATTCTTTGCGAGATATTACAATTATAAACATAAAACAAGGCAATTTTACACTAAACGCCCAGTGAAAGGCCTGTTATAACTAAAATATCTCGTAAAACACTTCGAGTTCCATTCTGAAATTTTCACACAATCTTCTTAATATAGTTATGTAATCAAAATAAATTTGATTTCGGGGGACTTTAAAAAAATATTTGCTTTTAACATTAGAATACCCCCAAAAAAATCTTAAATTTGCAGAATGCGAGTCATTCCACGATTTACAACTATAATTTTAGTTCCCTCCATTTTTTTTGCATTCTTTAGCTTTTTTTTACTTTGGCTGAATTTGATATATTTTTTTTCAAGTTATGAGTTTTTGAACTTTATAAAATACTAGCTAATACCCATCGCGCGTTGATGCGACTTTCAACGAAATAGGAGGAAAACACAATTTGTTCCGAAGCGCCATCTTGTAGGCAAATAATCCCCACCAATAGCTCCATAAAAAATTCCTACAATGCATAAATTTTTACGGCAATTGCTTAAGCCGTTTCGGAGTCCATAAATCATATACATACAAATATCGACTTTTAATAATATAGTGATTTTTTAAAGTTTTATAAATTTAATAGAATTGGACATTTTTCATTCCCTGATAACTGAGAAACTATTTCTGGAAAAAAGCATTAAATAATAAAAGCTGCGTTTTTGGATGATCTCGGCGGATTTTTTTTTGTAATATTTGTTTTTGTTAAATAATGTATGCATTATGCAAATATTAGTAACAAACAATTTTTTTTCAGGGTAGAGCCAAAAAATCTTTTTAGCTTTTTCAAATAATTTATAATAAAATAAATAATAATTTATATTATACAAATTTCAGAAAGAAATTCGAAGTATTTTACGAGATATTTCAATTACAATAGGCCTATCACTAGGCGTTTGGTGTAAAATTGCCTTGTTTTAAGTTTATAATTATAATATCTCGCAAAGTATTTTGATATCCACTCCCAAATTTTTGCACAATAATTTTAACATGATTCTTAATATTTAAAGAAAATAATAAGTAAAAAAATTGGTTCAACTTAAAAAAATTCAATTTGTTTCAAACAATTGCAAATTTCATAAGTTATATAACAAAAAGAAATTGAACTTTTTTTCAGTAAGCTCATTGAGTACACAACTTTTTTATTTAATATTTTTTTCCATATATCGAATCGTTTCCGAGTTATAAGTGAATGAAAAATGATCAATGTTATAAACTTCAAAAGTTCAAAAACTAATAATTTGAAAAAAAAATCATATTCAGCTAAAATAAAAAATACGAGTCAATTATTTTTAGCTAATGAATGCAAGAAACAAAATTGGAAGGAATTCAAATTTTGGTTGTAAATCAGACGTGGAATGACCCATATATTTTGATCCTATTGATCACCAAAGATCCTCCTTCCTAACTGGGGTATGCCAAAAAATTATGTTAGCATGATGCATTAGAACTGGTAATAGTTACAGAACGCCAGATCAAGAAAATAGAAGTTGAACCATCTACAATTCGTTCGCTAAATCAGAAGATTTTGTGCAAATTTCGACATTCTCTTCGATCGAACATTTTATGGATATTTTTCTACTCATTTCGATTTAGCGTCTTCTACACCTTTTAAACGTGTAGCTTAGAACACCTTGCGTTTACCAGCACCGCCAAGGATTGTCATATTCGGTTAGCGCATAAATACTGAGAACTCTAGAATATCCATTGTTGCAATGAGAGTAAATTGTAACTTGTAAATAAAAATAAATAATAAAAATCAAATTAAACATCAATAATTCGTTGATGTACTATAGCCTTTTTTGTGACAAAGAACATGGATTGTCTTAGATTTGGCTTTGTTTTCATCAAGAACTTTTCAAAATTTCGTTTAGTTTCTAGTGACAATAGGAAGTAATTAGAACTAAAAGCTTTATACAGGGGCGGGTAAAGCGTAGTTGGTAAATCGATTGCCTTGTACGCAGCTCATCATGGTTCGTTCATCAATCCCGCACATATAGGATTAGAAATTTTTCTAAAGAAATTTTCTAACCCAAAAAGAGGCCATAACCATAAGGTTAAAACCTCTATAATCGAAATAAAAAAAAGCTTTATGCAATAATTTTTAAGCCCCTCCCGAAATAAACTCCTGGCTACGGGCCTGAAGACGCTACTCTAATCAACGACTTTAAATAATAGTAGTAGGATTCATATGGGTTCATTACTCTAATTTCAGTTTTACGCTAAATTTTGTTAAATGTCTAATTATTTTTAATTAACTGATAATTTAACTTGATCACAAAGAGAGAAATTAACTTTATCACAAAAACATAAATAGAAATTTTCTGTCAAAATTGAGTTCTACATTGTTAGTAGTCAGCGCGGTGCTGTGATCTCGCTTGTGAGGCGGACAACGATCGTGCTCGTCAATATATTGTTCAAGGTTGTAAGTTGGAATCCAGTCTCTGGGGTGATTTATTCACCACATTTCTCCTGTTTGACTGGTTCATATGTATTGTAATCGTTGCACACTACCAAAAATCTCTAATCAAAGAATTGATACTTATTTCAAAAATATAAAATAATTAAGAACAAAATGGAAAGGAACTTGCAAATTTCCATCGAATTCAAGGGTGAACACGAAATGGGTGTAACTTCAGATCCCTGACACTTGACTACTGTATCGGGCAAACGCTAGTCTAAAAGTGAAAACACTACGCTGACATTTGGTGCAGTAGTCAAGTACCATGCCCCTGAGAAGACGAAATCGAAGCACTAACCCCTGGATTTATATAATCGGTTATGTACACACTGGTTTTAAAGCAATTTTCTTTTTAGGAAGGAATATTGCATATTGCTACGCATTAGTTAGCCGACTAAAAACAAGATTCGATTTCAATATGCCTCATCAGCAAACAGAACTTCTTCTCTTACAGGATATCGTAAGTTAGCCCGATCAGAAACACATAACAGAAATATTTCATAACTATATCTTGCATTGTTACTTGCTATAAATTTCTGTTGTTTTAACTATTAACGAGACGTTATTTATAACACAATATGTTACACAAATTGTGTTCTGTTATAATCTTATTATTTCATTCTGATCGGGAGGATGCGTTTAGTAGTGTCAGTCTGTTGCAGTAGTCAAGTGCCATGGTTCTGAAGAGACGATGTCGAAGCCCCAGCCCAGATTTTTGAAGTATGATACTCTCACGTGTCAATACAAAGTCCTGTTTCAAAATTTTCTCCTGGAAGTTTTCTAGTTTTTTAATGCAAACAGCTCTAGCTGAAAGAGTTTTTGATCGGAAATATGCGCAGGCATCTTGTATCAAATTTCGTAAAGTGCACGACTACTATAAATAAATGAAAAAATGGATTTTGTGAAAACAGTCAGTTGTATTCAATCGGTGGGCTGCGTTTTCTGTACCGTTCCTTTTCATAACGACGATTGATGATTCGCATAAAAAGAACTTCCGGTTGGCAAATTATTCAGTTTGTATTTTGTATCATACCGTACGGTGGTCGGCAGTCAACATCGGTCGGATCAAATTGTTAACAGTATACCAGCTCGAAATAAATTCTACTGTCTATCGACCCCCTAACATATGCGAGCCCTTTTTAGAACCACAAACACAGTTTGAATATGGGTGAGTAATGTTAAATACAGCGAAACAGGTTATCTCAACTACTACTGTCGAAATAGAGCCTGTTGAACAGTGCGATGTTTGCAACCGTCACAGCACATAAAAAAGCTGGATAACAGATACCATTTTGAGTGTCAGATGAATGCCGAATTTTCTTTTGATGCCGAATTAATGAGGTTATGTCTCTGGCATGACAAACTCATCTCTTTTTTGTATGGTATACTCAAGTTGGCCCTTGCAGGCAGCTTCTTACCTGGGTTCGATTCCCAACCCCGCACATAAGGTTAGAGATTTTACACGAAAAATAAGCTTTTTCTTTTTTTCGATTATAGAGGGTTTAGCCTTAAAGTCATTCGCCTCTTCGGGTTGGAAAAAACTCTTATGCAAAATTTCTAACCATATGTGCGGGATCGGGACTCGAACCCAGGTGCGATGCGTACAAAGCAATCGATTTACCAACTTCGCTACGCTCACTCCTACGAAAAAGAAGCGAATGATCCCTCTATAAGGAACCAAGGGTGGAATTAGAAATTTGTGACAATTTATTACGTGGGGGAGGGGGAGTTGCGAGGAGGAAAATGAAGTCTTCTTTGGACACTTTGAATATTTAGTAGTAGCGTTGATTTAGGGAATTCAAATATACCTTGGTATGAGATCTCTTTAGACGAAATAGTATTTTGACAGCTCGGTTGAACTTACCTGAAAAGAAAAGAAAAGAAACAATTAGTATTGTGAATTATATACGGCGAATAAATTGTTTGAATCATAATTGCTTGCGAAAATTTTAATTCCAGTAGGTGCTATTGATTAGGATCTATAATCTCCAGAGGAAGAAGCAAAATAATTTAATCGACATTTAAAAATAAACCTTCTGTATGCTTTCTAATAATTCTACATACACGGAAAAAAGTGTTTCCAAATCCATTAACAACGTGCCATGAACAAACACGTTTTAGGTTACGAAACAGGACCGTGAAAAAAACATCATATGCTTAGTGATTGTGCTAAATTTTCCTATCTAAATGAATGCATTTTTGTTGATTTTTTACAAAAATGTGAAAACGTTCTTGTTTGACACTATCGGTCTTATTTGACCATGTTATTGGCCACGAAGGGAAACATCTTTGTCAGTTACTGTATCGATTTTGTTGGCTATTTTCGGCAAATTTAAGACTAAGAGAAACGAAAGCAATGAAATTGGAAGACTTGTAATATTTCCAAATCTCGACAAACATATGATTACGGTTTAAAAGCCAACTGTCAAAATTCTCTTTGAAGGGAAATTCCGGACAAACTATTACACATCAATCACAGATGTTGGTACTAAACAAACGAAAAAAGTTTTCTCTTTCATTAACTGCTGTATACTGTGTTTTGCGAGTTACGGTTTATCCGGAATTTTCATTCAAAGATAATTTCGACAGTTGGCTTTTAAGCCGTAATCATATGTTTGTCGAGAAATGATTGATCCAACAGAAACGATGCGCCTCCGGAGATTCACTATCACGCGCTCAAGTTTCAGTATTTTTCCAAGTATTGTCGTCAAAGTAGTCAGAAAATGATTTTTTTTTTCAGATTAGTAATTTGTATGTTTCTGTACGGGTAGTTTGCAGGGCCGTTGAGAGCCGTGCCGGGCGTCAGGACTTACATTATTGCCAGGCCCTTCTGACTAAAAACTTTTTTGAATCTCGATTGAGAGTTTTGGATGCATTAAGCTGTTTAAATCAAACCATAATTGGTCAAATTACCGATTGATAAAGCAAACACAATTGTAATGTGTTAGTAAATATAGTCCTTCAATATAAATAAGATAATACTAGGAAAAGTCTATATATGTGGAACATTAACACAGTAGCGATTGATTTCGAAGTCCGCCCTACTAAGTAACGACTGTACCCAGTAGATTATAAATTAACACAAAATAAGGAAATAAACAATAAGGAAGACATATTTACAACCGTAAATCACAAGATCTCCTGGTTTGAACAACCAACTGCATGTCCCCAAACACAAGTCGTCGCTGTTGTGCTATCTGATGACAAACGCCATTACTTAAATCTTTACAAAGTGGTGTTTACAGAATTTTGACATTCTGCTTGGTTACTAAGATATAGCGAGAAACGTGCTGAGAAATTTTTAATGTTTTGCTTCAAATGACTGTGTCTGGGGATTGGCTCAAATTATCTTGATGTAGAAGATGTTTTTATATGTAAAACTATCTGAGAAACACAATGGCATAATCATTTTCAAAACAAAAATGCACGAATTGTGAGAAAATTGCAATTTAAGTTTTAAACTGGTAATATAGCATATTTCGCAACACTGTAACCAAAAATAACTATTTTTCCTAGATTCCCCTGCCTCATTTATTTCAAAATGCATCTCACCCATTGTTTATAGACCAAATGAAGCCAAAGATATAAATAAAAGTTAATAATTGATGATTTTTTCTATGGAAAATGTTCCATGCACAATTATGACACGCCATACAAATTTTGTCATCAATGCACTCGCAACATAGTCAACTGATCCTCGTAATATTTGAGAGCTTAATACAGAATAGATAGAAGCATCAATTGTCTTCTTTGAATTGTTTATACCATTTATAATTTTCAAGATATTCAATCTCGAACTTTAAAAATCGTTTTTCTCGAAATATGCGAAATGGCGCTTGTCATAAGATAGCACAACAACGACGAAGTAGCGCCGAGCGCATCGATGAAGGCTTTGAAAATAGTAAACGGTTTTCAGTTCAGCCCGATGGCGTCGGATAACGTTTGAAATGGCATAACGGTTACAATAAGGAGCTTCTCAATCCATAGCTTAGCAGCAAATTTTCTATATTTATTTACATTTCTAAATCTCTTCAATGGACTGGTGAGCATTGGTTTAATGAAAAATAATCTACTTCTTCGGTGTAAAATAATTTGGAATTTTATTTCAATACCTTAGTTTAGCATCTAAGAATGTTATGCAAATTTAACATCATATTAGATAAGTAAGTTCTCGTTGACAGAACGCTGTTTTTGGGGTCATTTTCTGAAAAAACAACGAATTATATCAGATTCCTTCCGCCAGATTTCTTGCTAAATCACTCTTTAATACTATTGATATTTCCATTATCTCGTATTTACAAATATTTTTATCCAGAAAGTTTTTTTGAAACGGCATAATTCGAAACCAAGAGATTCATAATCTGATGACAGTAGTATGCTGTATTGTTATGATAAGGACAATACCTTAGGTACACTTCTTGTCTGATACCTTGACAATGTATTGTAATATATTATAGATTTCAAAACGCAACAAATTTAGCTCTTAAGTAGTTTTCTGTCTTGCATTAATAATTGGTCTAAAAGACTATTATTTAGAAAAAATCGACAAAAATAAAGTAGGTTAAAGTAGAATGCATAGAAAAGTTTATTTTTGGGATTAAGCCGTCAGAAAAGCCGACCTGTACTACTATCGTGCAGATTCTTCCACGTGGCTGAATTTCGCCCGTTCCGGTTTCATGCGACCGTGGTGGCACAGACCGGCAAACCGGTTCGTTCGGTTGCCGAAAAACATCACACTTTTATTCGCCACCTTGCCAACACTACCTACGCGGTGGTGGTGATGGTCCCTACACGAAACCATCGCCCAGGCTCAACCAGTCAGTCAGCAGAATTATCATCATCATCATCATTATCATCATCGTCATTGTTATCAACCAGGCAGCACACCGTCTCCTCCCATGGCAGAAGCCACGAAAGCACAAACTTTCCGTGCCAGCTGCGTTGGGTTGGGTTTAGTTTTGGCTGGCTATCTGACTGTGGAGTGCACGGCCCACATGGTGTCACGTATTTTATTTATTTTATTTACTATCAGCCGAACCATACAGACGAGCAAGCCGGTCGATGGTGTTCATCGTGAGATTGAGATGTGAGTGAAGGAGAACCAGCTTGTTTGAATTAGTGCAGTTTTCCACCACCGCTCCCATCCCGTTCCCGATCGGAAAGGAATAACAAAACTTTGAAAGAATCCAGTTTGTGTAACAGATTTTGTTATAAACCAGGGGCCTCATTATGCAACCAAGTCGAAACGACTTTTTCATACAAGCTGTATACAATAAACCTTTCGTTTCGAGAAGCGCAATTTCACTCCAGGTCCCGTTAGTAGGTAAAACAGAATATCATAACAAGTATCATCGGAAGATAACATTTTGTTATGATCTTATGATCGGGTTGCAATCCCATATTGGAGAGTATCTTAGAAGAGAAAATGCCCTAAGGCGGCTCGCACAGCTGCTGTGACAGAAGAGCAGAAAATCAGCGTGATGATGGGTGCGAAAGGATACTGAAAAACTATTATACACAATTGGGCCATTAAACAAAGAATGAAATTATTTTTACATTTCTTACAAAAGAAATGTATAGGATCGACTCATAGTTTTTAAACTTGTTTCAAGGCCCGGAGAGCCGAATCTTATATAGCAATCGACTCAGCTCGACAAATTGGGACATTGTCTGTATGTATGTGTGTGTGGGTATGTATGTATGTGAACTAATGTCATGTAATTATCTCAGCAACAGCTGAACCGATCTTAGCGAAATTAGTTTCAAATGAAAGGCCTAACACTATTATTTTTGTTTTTCGATATGTTGTTTACTTTCTGAAATATGGATGATTTTGTCGAAACACGGCAGGATTTTAGCAAATAACTTTCGAACAGAGATATACAGACGTACTATACTGCCATGATTAGAAATCTTGTAAAAATACCTTTCGAACAAGCTATAAATTGTTAAAATCCGTTCACGAGCAGCAGATACATTAAACATTTTGTACTTTTTTTCCTCGATTACCAATTTGCACTAACTATAAAAAAGACCGTTACATACAGAGTATTGCTTTACTGGCGTTTTAGGGGTAAAACTAGGGTGATTCAAGGAATTTGGTTCCGAAAACATTTTGTGAATTTAATTAACTAAATAATTAACTATTTCTCAAAAATTAATACACAAGTTTACTTCAAAGACAAATCAATGTGTAAACTCACTTCGAAGTGAAAATTTGTCCAGAGTTGATGTATTTACCCGTTGGAGTAAGCATTACGTCGTGAGATAGACGTTGGATGGTATATGATTAGACAGATCACCAAGTAATCCACCTAATAGTGAGAAAATAGATTTCTAATATAATTTATATAATATATTATAATACAATTATACTCGCACGATCACCGAGAGCAACTGTATTTTTGAACAACAATATACTAGTGAAAATTAGTCTTGTTTTGCAAGAGTTATGTTATACTAATTATGGCGATAATATATATATATATATATATATATATATATATATATATATATATATATATATATATATATATATATATATATATATATATATATATATATATATATATATATATATATATATATATATATATATATATATATATATATATATATATATATATATATATATATATATATATATATATATATATATATATATATATATATATATATATATATATATATATATATATATATATATATATATATATATATATATATATATATATATAAAAGTCTGTATGTAACGGCTTAACCGATTGCCACAGGATCTGATGATTAAACTACATATACAGGGTGTTTGGTTCATGGTTAAGAATCTCTCGGGGGGTGATAGACTGCCATATTTGGAGAAAAAAATTGTTCTACACATACCATCAAATCTCAACCGTTACAGAGTTATTGAACTTTTTGTGTAAAAACTTATTTGTCTTAAAGTACCTCTAACTTTAAAAGTATACTTTGTATTTTAAATATTTTAGTTCCATTCGAAAGGTGAGAAAATTTCGCATTGAGTGATGCCCTTACATGTTTCAGCTAATGAGTTTAAGTAGCCTTTTCAAAGTAATTCATTGAAAATTAAACAATTTTGAACGATTTTTCGTTCATTTCTTGAAAATCCTTATAGTTAACCTCATCATTTTAATAATTCAGATTGTTAGTCTTGATGAGCTGCTTAATTCGTTCTTTGACATGATACACTTACCTTTTCTTATTTTCATGATTTTGGGTTATTCAACTTTGATATTTTTATCTCATTTTCACTAGTACCAGCTCTAATTGAAAAATTATGGCACTTATTGTACTGTTTTTCTTTTTATTCGAAAGCCAGGAAAATTTTACAGTGAAAAATGTAGTAATACCTTTCAGTTAAGTGAATTTAGTATTCTTTTAAAAGTAAATTAGTATAAAGTTAGTTCTATTATTAGCATTTTCGTTAATTTTCTTAAAATAGTAAATAATAAACATCACCATTATTATCATGGAAAAAATGCATCTCAGCAAGTTCTACAGTTCTTTCTTTGACTCCATTCTATTATCTCTTTTGGTTTCGACGCAAAATCGTTTTTATCACATCGTTTCATATGGAAAAATAACGATTTCGAACCCACTACATTTGTGGCGAGCTCATGCTGTGTTAACTATTAAATAGCAGCAAAATGAAAAGAGATATAGACAAAGTGTCAAATAAAAAGTTACAGAGAATATTAAGGGGCATCAAATGAACAATAGTAACGATAAATTTTGTTGATTTATAATTAGAATAATTAAAAAACTCTCCAAAAAACACAAATTTTGAGTTATTTCGTTAGTAAAAAATCATTTAGTACACTTAACTAAAAGATATTTTTACATACACTCATAGGACATTTTCTCAGCTTTCCAATGAAATCTTGTAAATAACGATATAAAGCATATTTTTTAGATTAGAGTCTTTTAAGCACTTGCAAGTCGGTTACAGGAAAAGTATAGTAATGAAATTACAAAGAAATGAGAAGAGATAGAAATATGACGTCCAAGAACAAATTATGAATCGTCCCAAAACCCAACTTTTGGATAATGGATATTGCTATAATCATACTTCATTATTTCGAGAAAATTAGCAAAAACCTCCTCAAAAACACTAGCTTTAAAATACTTTACAGCTAAAAGGTAATTAAAACTATTTACTTAAAAGATATGAGAACACCATTCAATAGGAAATTTTCTCACCTTTCGAATGGAACTGAAATATTTAAAATACAAAGTATACTTTTAAAGTTAGACGTATTTTAAGACAAATAAGTTTTTACACAAAAAGTGCAATAGCTCTGTAACGGTTGAAATTTGATGGTATGTTTAGAACAATTTTTTTCTCCAAATATGGCAATCTATCACCCCCGAGAGATTCTTAACCATGAACCAAACACCCTGTATAGTTGAATTATATTTTGGTTGTTTTCATATAGCTTTCAAATGGTTTACAATATCGCCTTGATGTCAATGGGAAAGTTATAGGAAATTTTATGGGCCTTACGAAAAACTAATTGTTGTTGATGGAGAAACGCGAATAACTTCCGAAAAGGTCGTAGTGAAACAAAATCATTGTGTTGGTCAAACAAAATTTAAAATATCTCGAGAACAACTACATATCAGAAATTTTTTGTTATGAGCATTTTGATTCATATAGAATCATATTCAAAAATAAAATTGTACTTTTGACTGCAAATAGTATGAATTATACAAATCTGTCAAAAGTTGTTGTTGGGAAAACTTTTTTATTAAAATCTTTTCCATGATCCAAATACACTGAAAAAGCTTCTTTTATGTCTTTAAAACGATAAACATTAGATTTTTGACAATTTTTGATAGGGTAACGCGAATAACTTTTTAAAAAGGACATAATTACATGAATTAATTGTTTTTGTTGGAGCAAAATTCCATATATCCCGAAAACTGTCGCATTTTGGAAGATATTTGTTAAATGCGTTCTGATTTAAAATAATACTTAGAATTATATTCTGTAATAAAATTACAGTTTTGTATGTCAATTAGTATGAAATTTAAAAACGTGTATAAAGTTATTGTTAGAAAAAATTTTTTGCTGATAATTTCTCCATCATGAAACTACATTCAAAATGTTTCCTTTCTCTTTTGATTTTTGTTGACAAAATATAAAACATTAGAAAAAATGGTTTTTCTTTGTAATTTAAATTTTTATCATAAATTTTTGTTTTTGTGAAAAATGACACAATATTTTTTGCAGTGTATATTTTTTTCGTGCAGAAGTATTCAATACCTGTAACTCGTTCTCAGATAGTTTACTGTATAAAATAGTGTAATCGAACAAAAAAAATTGAAATTACTGCGCGTAGAAGCGCTTACGCCCTTTTAAAAAATTACGCTTGAGTCAAAATAATCTTATTGACTGTGGAAAATGTTTAGTCTTCCATGCCGGTTGAACCTGTAAAGTTTTATCGGAATCTAAGATGGTCGGTCACGATTTTAGAGATTTTTAGGACGGACCTTCGTGGAATTCCTCAGTAACAAAAACAATCGCTGGAAGTATTTGAAATTGACAATTGAAATTGATTCTCTTGGAATAAAGTTGATCTGAATAATTTAGTACAGGGTGATTCATCATGATGTTTTTTTGATCGCACAAAAATTTGAAAAATGGAGTAAATCGCGAAATGTTTATTTGTCAATCGAAAGAACATTTTTTGCCATTTATTGTTTGAAAACAATTTGTTTTAAATGTTGACCACATTAGCGCTTGAGGTAATCCATTCGACTGGTCCAATTTTTGATGACAGATTAGAGTATTTCAAGTGGTATCTGGCTAATTAGTCGAGTAATGTTGGTTTCCAATGCTTGGGAATGTCACCGCCGCTATGTTTTCTTCATTGCGTGTTGGGTGTGGTCGATTTGTTCGCTAAACCATTCAATAACGAGAACTGCAACTTTTACTCTTTGATTGTATGGCAAATAGTGGAGTCATTTGGCCGATTATGTCGACCATATTATGGTCGGAGTGCACGAAACACATTTCTCACAGATCGTTGATTTTCGAAATATAGTTGAATAATTTGAAAATGGTGAGAATACTGTGGTGTCAAACAATACTAAACTACAATAACATGATATGCCCTGTTAAAAACCATCATATTGAACCACCCTGTATATGCCAAGGTTTGAGACTAAAAATAAGAACATTTGAAGTAAAATAAGGACGCTTCCCAAAAACCTCGTAAATAAGGACATGTCCTTTAAAATAAGGACGGTTGGTAACCCTATGTAAACAAGCTCTCTGAACTGTCAGAAAAATGAAGTTATGCATTTTCATGCAATGTTCTATATGCCAACCACCCGCCCGTTCCTCCCGCTTATCGCCTACAACGCCATCTGGACCAGAGTAGCTACAATTTCACGTATGAAGGAGAATTCTTCACAGAAATCTCATGAATTTATTTAGTCGGAGCTAGAGAGATGGTTTTATGTCATTTTTCAATGCTTGTATACTTTCCAAAATATTTTCCTTTTTGTAAATACGTGCCAAAATCAAAAATATCATTTTTCATTCTTGAAGTGCGAATATATTGCAAATATCTGATAATTGATAATAATTGATAGGTGGATCCATTCGCGCGAGGCTTATTGTATATGAAGGCGGCCTCAGAATGTACGTGTAGGAATAAGCATTCTTGAAATGGGTCGTTGGATGTACAGTAGAGCTATCGTCTTTCATTTCCAGGTCTAAACATGTGTACATGTATCGATGAAAACAAATATAGAATTACACAGATGCAGACAAGTTTCTTCCATAAAAGCACTGAGATGGATTGTACACACACACACACCATTCTATTAAAAATTTAAAGCACGATGATAGTTTCCATTCAACAATGGCAAAATTTAAAACTCATTGCTAGCTTTTTAACTCAACCTACAGTTAACCTTCAAAAAGGCAAGGGGTCTAAGAGGCCCGTTTCGTTACAGTTATCTAGTGATCGAGCGTTTATTTCGGGCTTTCGATTCTCTCACTGATAAAACGACAAAAAAGATCCTTTTGATTTCATTCAAAAGTCTGTATGTAACGGCTTAACCGATTGCCACAGGATCTGATGATTAAACTACATATACAGGGTGTTTGGTTCATGGTTAAGAATCTCTCGGGGGGTGATAGACTGCCATATTTGGAGAAAAAAATTGTTCTACACATACCATCAAATCTCAACCGTTACAGAGTTATTGAACTTTTTGTGTAAAAACTTATTTGTCTTAAAGTACCTCTAACTTTAAAAGTATACTTTGTATTTTAAATATTTTAGTTCCATTCGAAAGGTGAGAAAATTTCGCATTGAGTGATGCCCTTACATGTTTCAGCTAATGAGTTTAAGTAGCCTTTTCAAAGTAATTCATTGAAAATTAAACAATTTTGAACGATTTTTCGTTCATTTCTTGAAAATCCTTATAGTTAACCTCATCATTTTAATAATTCAGATTGTTAGTCTTGATGAGCTGCTTAATTCGTTCTTTGACATGATACACTTACCTTTTCTTATTTTCATGATTTTGGGTTATTCAACTTTGATATTTTTATCTCATTTTCACTAGTACCAGCTCTAATTGAAAAATTATGGCACTTATTGTACTGTTTTTCTTTTTATTCGAAAGCCAGGAAAATTTTACAGTGAAAAATGTAGTAATACCTTTCAGTTAAGTGAATTTAGTATTCTTTTAAAAGTAAATTAGTATAAAGTTAGTTCTATTATTAGCATTTTCGTTAATTTTCTTAAAATAGTAAATAATAAACATCACCATTATTATCATGGAAAAAATGCATCTCAGCAAGTTCTACAGTTCTTTCTTTGACTCCATTCTATTATCTCTTTTGGTTTCGACGCAAAATCGTTTTTATCACATCGTTTCATATGGAAAAATAACGATTTCGAACCCACTACATTTGTGGCGAGCTCATGCTGTGTTAACTATTAAATAGCAGCAAAATGAAAAGAGATATAGACAAAGTGTCAAATAAAAAGTTACAGAGAATATTAAGGGGCATCAAATGAACAATAGTAACGATAAATTTTGTTGATTTATAATTAGAATAATTAAAAAACTCTCCAAAAAACACAAATTTTGAGTTATTTCGTTAGTAAAAAATCATTTAGTACACTTAACTAAAAGATATTTTTACATACACTCATAGGACATTTTCTCAGCTTTCCAATGAAATCTTGTAAATAACGATATAAAGCATATTTTTTAGATTAGAGTCTTTTAAGCACTTGCAAGTCGGTTACAGGAAAAGTATAGTAATGAAATTACAAAGAAATGAGAAGAGATAGAAATATGACGTCCAAGAACAAATTATGAATCGTCCCAAAACCCAACTTTTGGATAATGGATATTGCTATAATCATACTTCATTATTTCGAGAAAATTAGCAAAAACCTCCTCAAAAACACTAGCTTTAAAATACTTTACAGCTAAAAGGTAATTAAAACTATTTACTTAAAAGATATGAGAACACCATTCAATAGGAAATTTTCTCACCTTTCGAATGGAACTGAAATATTTAAAATACAAAGTATACTTTTAAAGTTAGACGTATTTTAAGACAAATAAGTTTTTACACAAAAAGTGCAATAGCTCTGTAACGGTTGAAATTTGATGGTATGTTTAGAACAATTTTTTTCTCCAAATATGGCAATCTATCACCCCCGAGAGATTCTTAACCATGAACCAAACACCCTGTATAGTTGAATTATATTTTGGTTGTTTTCATATAGCTTTCAAATGGTTTACAATATCGCCTTGATGTCAATGGGAAAGTTATAGGAAATTTTATGGGCCTTACGAAAAACTAATTGTTGTTGATGGAGAAACGCGAATAACTTCCGAAAAGGTCGTAGTGAAACAAAATCATTGTGTTGGTCAAACAAAATTTAAAATATCTCGAGAACAACTACATATCAGAAATTTTTTGTTATGAGCATTTTGATTCATATAGAATCATATTCAAAAATAAAATTGTACTTTTGACTGCAAATAGTATGAATTATACAAATCTGTCAAAAGTTGTTGTTGGGAAAACTTTTTTATTAAAATCTTTTCCATGATCCAAATACACTGAAAAAGCTTCTTTTATGTCTTTAAAACGATAAACATTAGATTTTTGACAATTTTTGATAGGGTAACGCGAATAACTTTTTAAAAAGGACATAATTACATGAATTAATTGTTTTTGTTGGAGCAAAATTCCATATATCCCGAAAACTGTCGCATTTTGGAAGATATTTGTTAAATGCGTTCTGATTTAAAATAATACTTAGAATTATATTCTGTAATAAAATTACAGTTTTGTATGTCAATTAGTATGAAATTTAAAAACGTGTATAAAGTTATTGTTAGAAAAAATTTTTTGCTGATAATTTCTCCATCATGAAACTACATTCAAAATGTTTCCTTTCTCTTTTGATTTTTGTTGACAAAATATAAAACATTAGAAAAAATGGTTTTTCTTTGTAATTTAAATTTTTATCATAAATTTTTGTTTTTGTGAAAAATGACACAATATTTTTTGCAGTGTATATTTTTTTCGTGCAGAAGTATTCAATACCTGTAACTCGTTCTCAGATAGTTTACTGTATAAAATAGTGTAATCGAACAAAAAAAATTGAAATTACTGCGCGTAGAAGCGCTTACGCCCTTTTAAAAAATTACGCTTGAGTCAAAATAATCTTATTGACTGTGGAAAATGTTTAGTCTTCCATGCCGGTTGAACCTGTAAAGTTTTATCGGAATCTAAGATGGTCGGTCACGATTTTAGAGATTTTTAGGACGGACCTTCGTGGAATTCCTCAGTAACAAAAACAATCGCTGGAAGTATTTGAAATTGACAATTGAAATTGATTCTCTTGGAATAAAGTTGATCTGAATAATTTAGTACAGGGTGATTCATCATGATGTTTTTTTGATCGCACAAAAATTTGAAAAATGGAGTAAATCGCGAAATGTTTATTTGTCAATCGAAAGAACATTTTTTGCCATTTATTGTTTGAAAACAATTTGTTTTAAATGTTGACCACATTAGCGCTTGAGGTAATCCATTCGACTGGTCCAATTTTTGATGACAGATTAGAGTATTTCAAGTGGTATCTGGCTAATTAGTCGAGTAATGTTGGTTTCCAATGCTTGGGAATGTCACCGCCGCTATGTTTTCTTCATTGCGTGTTGGGTGTGGTCGATTTGTTCGCTAAACCATTCAATAACGAGAACTGCAACTTTTACTCTTTGATTGTATGGCAAATAGTGGAGTCATTTGGCCGATTATGTCGACCATATTATGGTCGGAGTGCACGAAACACATTTCTCACAGATCGTTGATTTTCGAAATATAGTTGAATAATTTGAAAATGGTGAGAATACTGTGGTGTCAAACAATACTAAACTACAATAACATGATATGCCCTGTTAAAAACCATCATATTGAACCACCCTGTATATGCCAAGGTTTGAGACTAAAAATAAGAACATTTGAAGTAAAATAAGGACGCTTCCCAAAAACCTCGTAAATAAGGACATGTCCTTTAAAATAAGGACGGTTGGTAACCCTATGTAAACAAGCTCTCTGAACTGTCAGAAAAATGAAGTTATGCATTTTCATGCAATGTTCTATATGCCAACCACCCGCCCGTTCCTCCCGCTTATCGCCTACAACGCCATCTGGACCAGAGTAGCTACAATTTCACGTATGAAGGAGAATTCTTCACAGAAATCTCATGAATTTATTTAGTCGGAGCTAGAGAGATGGTTTTATGTCATTTTTCAATGCTTGTATACTTTCCAAAATATTTTCCTTTTTGTAAATACGTGCCAAAATCAAAAATATCATTTTTCATTCTTGAAGTGCGAATATATTGCAAATATCTGATAATTGATAATAATTGATAGGTGGATCCATTCGCGCGAGGCTTATTGTATATGAAGGCGGCCTCAGAATGTACGTGTAGGAATAAGCATTCTTGAAATGGGTCGTTGGATGTACAGTAGAGCTATCGTCTTTCATTTCCAGGTCTAAACATGTGTACATGTATCGATGAAAACAAATATAGAATTACACAGATGCAGACAAGTTTCTTCCATAAAAGCACTGAGATGGATTGTACACACACACACACCATTCTATTAAAAATTTAAAGCACGATGATAGTTTCCATTCAACAATGGCAAAATTTAAAACTCATTGCTAGCTTTTTAACTCAACCTACAGTTAACCTTCAAAAAGGCAAGGGGTCTAAGAGGCCCGTTTCGTTACAGTTATCTAGTGATCGAGCGTTTATTTCGGGCTTTCGATTCTCTCACTGATAAAACGACAAAAAAGATCCTTTTGATTTCATTGGTAATTATGAGCGATTCTTCTTGAAGTCACAATTTCAGCTTGCCTTTTTGATGGTTAAATAAAAAAAATTATTGTGAGTGTACAGTCGTGATTTGCTGGTTGGCCACTTTTTAACTGGACCGCTTTTTAGTTGGACCTCCGCTAGTTGGACCAATGTCCAATTAAAAAGCATCTGAACGCCAAAATCTCATGTCAAATTTACTTTGACAATCAATCTGACAATATTTAGAGATGTGAATAGATGCATTTACACTGCCAACATCTTCTTTGGAGAGTTTTTTTCATTTGTCAGTCGGACCAACTAGCGAATCAAATTCGTTAGTTGGACAAGGCTGTGGCCCAACCAGCGAATCAGGACTGTACTTCAATCAACTCAAAAGTACCTTATTGAAAGGAATAGCTCAACTGAAACGAATTTTCAATAACAACAAAAATGAATAAGAAATAATATGAAGAACCCACCTGAACTTCAGATAAAAGAAACTGTTCTTTCGGTTGTTTCATTTATCTGTGTAAACATACCTGGGTTGATATATAGACTAAATTGGGTTTATTTTTCAGTACAGTTTTTCATTATGTTTATTTTTAATGAACGCATTTTTTAAAAGAATCACTTGGAAAAAAGAGCATACTTGACAACGGATATTGTACGAGAACTGTTATCAACCACAAAAATCAATTGTAATACTAGTAGCATACGAAATCATAGAAGAGTCTTCGAGATTTTCCAGTCCCTAGCGAAGGCCATTCTGGTGTATAAATACTAAGATTAGTCACCCGTTTAGCTTATGACTGATAGCGTCTAAATATTATGTATTTTAAATGATTTGGAAACTTTTTTGAAAATTGAAATGATCTTTCAAATTATAAAAATTACATTGCCCAAGAAATTTTATTCATAAATTTTGTTTGAAAGCGGTAAGTTTAGATTACATTGATGGAAATGCACTTCAAGCTTCAACCAGACTACCATTAAACAGTCATTTGATTCACTACGCCACTACAAATTTTGCAGATTAGAACATCAAAGAATTTTCCATAAGAAGAAACGTCACCGAGAAAAAAACATCCTTAAGACTTTATTTTCATGAATGAATTATTTTCTACGAAAAAAACCGCCCACCGCCTACACTTTTTGTTGTGGTCCATAAATAATCGCTTGATGCCTGGTTAGGAAAACTGGGTGGAAATCCCTAACAATCCCACCTCCGCGCAAGAAGCAGGCAGCCATTAACCATCGTCAGCGGCGAGGAAGGCGAAAAAATCGATAATCCTATGTGATGAAGGCCCGTGCGCGCGGAGACGGCATCCATTTTCCTGTGCGACGCGAAAGGGAAAAACACCACCATTCCGGGTGCCACTGACGGGGCGAAAAAAAAGCGTGCGGAAAACACCCTCCCGAGACTTTAGGCATATGTTTACAGGCAGCGAAAACTTACCTCCTCGGGCGGTCTATTCTATCCATTTTGAAAATTATCCATTCCAATCGGGTGTATTTCACTTTTGATCACTAGAACTAGCCAATTTTCACTACCTTACAGTTAACTGGGAAGTCACATCTTACGGAGTCCACAGTTGGACACAACCGTACCAGCCGACCAGTCTCTCAGAAATACGCGGCCAGTGCGATTGCAAAAGGATGAGAAGTTGTGCACTTCGTCCTCGTCCTCATCGCATACCATGTAGCTGCTTCTATCGGTCTGAGGGGTGGAGGAAAATTCACTCCCTATTTTCCCGGACCGCTGCGCTGGTTCACTCACTGAGCGTTGCTTTGCTCGCTCTGGCGGCTCATACAATCACTCACGCAATAGGCTGCTGCCAAAATGTGTTGGGGGAAAAGTGGAAGTGAATATGTTAGAGTATGTGTGTGTGTTTTGGTTCCTTTGTGTGATTAGGCGCGCGTTTGTTTTTCTCGGTTCAGTCGCAGTAGGCAGGCACTGGTATTGATATAAATATTTGGCGATAGTTCCCCGCATGGATAATATAGTACAACGTGGCGCTAGTGGTTGGAAGCTCGATCAATTTAGTATTGTAATTGTACACAGAAAGGTTATCTATTGCAAATTCAGCTATGATGTAGGTTAATTCAGTGATTTTGCAATGTTGAAATTTGCGCTATGCGAGGTATTTGTTGAAAATTCTAGTTTTTATGTATTAATTTGGCTCTTCTTGAATATGTATTGTTCCTCCCTAGGGAGCTTTGAATCACATTTGGGAGGTTCAAACTTTTTGAATTAGACTTTAAAACGAAGCTAAACATATGCGACACGGAGCTTAAGGTTCAAGTGAAAAAGCTTCAAAAGGCAGCCATATTTGGAAACTAAAAAATCACTGTTTGGCTACCCTTTTTATAATTTTCACGAAAATCAATCAATGTATTCTGGGCATTGCTAGAATACTACTAATTTATTTTTGTAAATATTTTGCCAACGGTGCGGAAAAATATGCATTTTCGATTTTAAAGCTAACCGCTTTTCGAGTCTGCTAAGATGAACCTTAACTCAAAAGAATCATTATTCGTAAAACAGGGTCAAATTCATCAGTAGTTCCTCTTTGTTTTTGTTTTGGAAATAAGATGCAGTCCAACGCATTGAAACAAGCGCCCGAGGACAATTTGACAGTTCCCATATATTGAACTCATAAGCAAATTTTGTGGTGATTTGGTGATGTCATGGCGGCTCGAATGGAGCAAAAGTTGAAAAAGGCGCATCCCATTTTCTATTTTCCATATCTAAAAAATAAACAATTTAAGCATTTCCATCATCAAATTTATTTCGCTGTTCACATTAGAAACTGTCCGCATTCCCCAATCCGAAAGAAAATAAATCGATTTTCGGAAATACAAGAAGATGACTTTCAAAATCAAACCACTACCACTTATATTGGAATTTACGAAAATTTTCCAAAGCTAATCAACATCTCCTAAGGCATGAAATCCTCCGGTAGAGCCGAGTAAAATGCCAGAATAATTCATACCAAAACCATCGCAACGTCTTCCGGACAGAAATATTGCAAAAGTTGAACAAAACTCTGACAGGAGTCGAACGAAATTTTACATTCCTGGCAGCATTCCTGCTGAAACCGAGCACTACCGGTTTGCTGCCAGAATTCTGATAAAAGCACACAAATTTTATTCTAAACCAATTTTACTAAATGTGTAAAAAGTTTATTGTTTATTTTCCCGATCAAAATACTAGAATTCTTGGCGATCTTAATGAACTTGAAACAAGATGTCGCAGGTTTACGAATAGTTAAGCTTGGTGATTTACTTTCATCGGCCAAAATGTTTTTCATTTTTATTTCATTTTTAGCACCAATGATATACCAATTACAAACTTCACACAACAAGAAAACCAAATTATTTTTAGAAAGGAAGAGAGCCGGTTGCTAAAACAACGACTTCCAGCTAAATTTATAATAAGATTTATGTAACTGACGGTTTCCAATCAGGGATAAATTTATTCTCTAACAATAGTTTTCTTTATCCACATTTTGGAATACGCTTTTTCTAAATGTTGTTCTAGCCGCATTGACGGCGTTCATAACACACGTAACGAAACACGCTTTTCTCTTGAAACTTTTTTGTGTCGTTGTTCGTGGTACTTGTACAGAGAAGGCATACTAGCGCCACCATCAAATCGGTGGTACATATATGAAACAAGCACTATCTGTCAAGTTGTTCCTGGGTTGGAAACAACACAGATGCTAAAATTGAATAAAAAGAATTACTACAATCGGTAATAAATCCGGATTTTTGATCGAATGCCGTTTTATGGTATTTTACATACTTATTTTAAACTAGCTAATACCTGTTGCGCGTTGCTGCGACTTCCAACGAAATAGGAGTAATATTTCGAATTTCATATATTTGTTCCGAAGCATCATCTGGCAGCAAAATAAGCCCCAACCAGTAACACAAACATAACAAATATCTACTACGTATTAATTGTTACGACAATCGGTTAAGCGGTTTGGGAGTCCATAAATTACATATAGATAGATAGATACATTGGCAATCAATACTCGCTTAAGCGATTTTCTTAAGTCTATTTTTACCATAACTCGATGAAAATCCAGACCATTTCGAACACTTACTAAACAAATTATCACACAAATCGTTTAGCATGTCATAATTTCATCATCGGCTGTGAGGCATTTTTCAGTCGGAGAGTTTTTTTGGAAAGGTCCGCGGCTGAAAATCTATCACCCGTAATTTTAGAGCTAGAACCAAAAACAATTTTTTTTTCAATTTCTTAGAACCAAAGCTAGCGGCGTACGTAGAGTTTTTTTTCGATATCTTGATTTTTTGCGGGGGAAGCACTTTTTCATAGAAAAACGTTGAAAATGTCATAAAAATCGGCATTAAATTGCATATAAAAATATGCAAAAAAAAACTAAAATCCTGCGTGCGTCGCTGGAGAAATCAATTTGAATATATTATGAAAATATCAGTTCAATCAAAAATCATTTGTTTGAGTATTTACTGCAAGCTCAAAAAGTGGTTTCGAGAAAAACGTGGTTTAAGTTTTTAGTTCACTCAGGGTATACATCAAAGGTGTTGCAGAAGAATTTAATTTTTTCTTGAGAGTTGTCCTACTGGAGCTGTAGAGCTAAGGTCTCAACTTAACGTCAATTGCAGCGGGCCGTGATGCTGAATGTGATATTCATTGTAAGGTTTAGCTATGTGCGGGCGTAGGGACTGTATCATCGCGTGGGCGTCTGTGTGTCGCGTGTGCTAGCGTTTAAGTAACATCGCGTGAATAAATTTTAATAAATTCGATTTTATAACCGTGTGTCCATTCGCATATTCGCGTGTGTTCTTGGATGATCGCGCGCGGACCGTGAATCTGATGCTTAATTTTCAGTGTTCGGTTCAGGTGCTACAAGATAGTGTGTTTTTCTATATTTCTAGAGTTCTTGCTCTTAATTCCGCTAGCGAATGACGGATCTCAATAGTAGCATGTCAGTAATAAACTACGAACTTGGAACTATTGAGAACCAGAGCTACAGGTCCAAAGCCCTGGTAAAGGAGGATGGTTGTGATGATCTAGGCCGCGGTCATCACGTAAAGTAACAAAGGTCATAATCCCAAGTCCAAGGCGTGAAGCGACCCGTGCCGAGGGATGAGTGGTCGAAGGGGTGAAAAAGATGCTCGATTGTTAACGAAGCCTGTGGGGTACCTGGACAACCCCCACAGTAAGCGTCCCTTACCACGTTACTGCGGAGCTCTGGCGTGGCGGACCTTTCTTACTCGCGCAACTCGTGGGAACAATATGAGTGAAGTGAACAAAAACAAAAACTAAAAAACGGAGGTGCCGAACCCCTTTGCCAAAGGTGGTTTGGCGAGGTTTCCCCCAGTAGGGGGGAGGGGGTAGTGGAGCGACGGGGCCTTCCCCTTCCCCTTCTATGGAGCAGCCAAGTCGCTCCAAGCGGCGGTTGAGTTCCCCTCGAAGGTCAGGGGCAAGCGCAAGACGGTGCCGAACTTGAAGCAACCTAGGAAGTCACCAGGCGAGGGTGTAAAAAGCAACGCCAAACGGCGTGTAACCGTGACGGCCAAACGCCGTTTGGGCGATGTAAAGCGGAGTGCAAATGACCCCGCCGGGCAGAAAATAGGGACCAGCAACCCGGGAATTGGGGCCTAAGAAAAATGGCCCACATGGGATGCCAGGGGGAGCGACAGGAGTGTAATAGAGTGGTATGATCGAGAGTGAATCAGGTGATAGGGTGAGCATCCAAGTCAGCCTCACATGGTATGTTAGAGGTGAGCAAAAAAGTAAGCCTCGCAAGGTACGAAAAAGGTGAGTACACAAGTAAGCCTCGCATGGCGTGATAGAGGTGAGCACAAAAGTAAGCCTCATGTGGAGTGTTAGAGAGTGAATCAGGGTGTGACAGAGCGAGCACCCAAGTAAGCCTCATACAGGATATATGAATGCGTGAGCGAGAGTGAGTGAGTACATCAAGTACAGCCATCCCCCCAGAAGTAATACCGAGAGGTAGTCCCTGGGGGGAACAATGGCGGTGCCCAATGGAGTTTAGTCAGTATTACCTAGTTATGGTGTCACCATGAGAGCCCGACACTCCAGTACACCCCGTGTGGTAGCTCGGCATCTACTAATGCACGTGTACTGGGTTAGTGCGTAAATTGCATTCTCCATTGTTAAAAAAAGAGTTATTTTTTATTGGTCCACCTGAAGGCATGGATCTAGGCTGCTAGGGCCGAGAGTAGGGACTTCCGGATGTAACTGATTCATGATCGTGTGAACACGGGCATTTTAAGGTTCACTCTTCAGACTGGATTTCCCACTAATCTATCATATACGCCAGTTCTGCCATCCATTCGCTAACCCAGTTGTCACATATACTCAAGACGAACACATACACAGATAGACATACGACTAGCACATAACAATTGTACACTAGTACTTTACTTTCCGGCAGTCGCGCTAGTGTACTTAGTGAGCGCTGCTCTGAAAATCTAGTGAAATCGGCTGCGGCTGCTCATTCAGTGAGCCATTTGCGCGACTTCCAGAGGGTTAAAGCTACAATTATTTCTATATTCACACTAATGGGCTTCTACTTCAACATTTCATTAATTATCCTGTGCACGATGACGAAGCCGACCGATAAATCGACACACAATGACAACGGGTCGACGTCATAGCGTTCACACGATTCAATGGGAGCGGAAAGAACGGTATGACGAAAACAAGTCGATTTTTACTGGTATCACCAACACAATTCATGTAAGATTCATCTTACGAATGCCAAAGTGCCATCTTAGCCACGCATGGTTATACTACATTGAAACTTACCCACTTAATGGAATGGTGACATAAGCGCAACCTGGTAGAGATATCCCAACTTACTTCGAATTGGCCGGTAATTTTTACACAACTTTAACACGCGAGATGGCTGTCTGTGTTCTTTGTGCTTAAACTCAAATGAAACTTCATGCTATTGACAATTTTATTCGGACGAATAATACCCGATTCCTTACAACATGTAGTTGAAAGAAAGTATATACATATGACAAATCAGGAACACCTGGAGGGTTGGGGATGACTGAACTATTCAAGCTTTTCGAAAGTAATCGAGCTTTGCATGCTCGGTTGAAGAAAAAACAGCATTAGTCTACTCTTGGTCTAACATTAGGCGCAAAACAGTTTGGGGCTGGTTGTTATCTTATCAATGTGCGAAGTCACAATAGATAAAACGCGAAAATTCCACCTGCCTCAAGCAAGTGGTTCGGTGCAATCGGTCCTCAGTAGAGTTTAAGTAACAGGTTATCGACGGTCGTGTTTGATCTAAGTTGTGATTGCAGAGTGAACCAGTCCGGTGAAGGACAATTAAAGAAAGTGACAAAACTTTGAAAACGCAAGACCCTTATAGTTTAAAAGTGACGAAAGGATCATTCTTTCGGGAACCGGAAGGAATGTTCTAGTGTATAAGAAGTAATTGCGACAAAAAGATTACAAAAAAAAGAAAATAGGTGAGTTGAAAACCAATATGGCGGCATTCGAAAATCCCACGAAAAAGTTTATATATCACGAAATTTCATCTACGTTTCGTAAATCCCGAATTAATTATGGAGCATATTGTCAAATTTCGTGCGCTCAGTATAGGTTTCGTCCAACGTGACAGATCAGCAGATTACCGCTGAAAATTATCTGTGCAAGCCTAATTTCGAAACGATTTACCGGGATATTGTATAGATAAGATCGTGAGTAATGTTGGCTAAAAAAGGAACAGTGCCACAGCCCTTATACTATATACCTATACGTAAACGGGTGTGCATGAGTGCCGCACTACACGCATGCATAGCATAGGCACACGCTATCTGTCAATCGTTGGTTACTGTGTCTAGGTCTTCTGATAAGATAGCATTGGGCGAATGAAACCACCAACATGGGATTTGCGGAAGGTGAAAGCTGATGAACATAGAGTTCATCATTTGATCACCTATGAAATAGGAAACATAAAAATAAATGAAGTCTCTAAGTGAGGCCTCTGCGTCACGGAAAGGGTGCGGACTCGGGTTTCAAGCCTCCAAATTTTTAAACTCTCTGATTTTACAACAAAAGCAAAGCTTAGTCTTGGTATTATATTGCGTTGCAAAACTTGACCTTCTATTCTACTATTTGACAGACTTCGTAGCCGATTTTTAGTATACAATACAATTGCAGGACTAGTGCTACAACCTTACTGATCATGAAAAAAGGCTTCCTTTTTTGTTGTTGGAGACGAATTACTGCGACCAGTATTTTGATCTATTGTGACTTCCTTGCGGGGACTCCAACATACTACAAGTGACTTCTGAGATCAGCTCCTTACCTTCTGAACTTCCAGACCATGAATTTTGCCACTATAGATCTATATGCAGGGCATAAACGATCTCCAACGAATAAAACCAAAAAGTTAATTAGTTTGGAGTTTACGTTTCGACTTCGTCTCATTGGAAACTCCAGACACCAGCTTTGTGACAGGACTAAGCTAGCACCGGATTGACGCTAGCTCCAAAGACGGAGACACGATTTGTGTTCCTGAACAAACACCTAGTCAAGCGTGGTGCGCCTCATGAGAAGATGTTCTGTTTAAGCTGATGAGAACCAGTGTCGAAGTCGAAGATTGGTTTGACTTAGCAAGCCAATGCAATTAAGCACTATATTGTTTTTCTCCCCAAGGGAAAAAAAAGCTTTAGTAGATGATCTCGATGAGTAGATACATAAAATACCCTCTCAGAACTGACAGGTATTATCGAACATCAAGCGTTCTGTGACTCTGTCGATTATTATTAAATAGTCCTGAAGAAGGCACAAACCAGGGGTCAAAACATTGGCAAAGATAACAAGCAATGCAATCGCCACAATTAGTTTAAAACTTACACTTGTGGCTGTTCGGCCATCTATGGGAGCTGTCCATAAATGTCAGCTTCTTTCTCCGAACAGCCTAGATAAGCCGTGTAGTGTCGGTAGTGGTTGTTTCAACCGGCTAAGAATTACACTACGGACTACCTGTTCCGGTGGTAACACCAAACAGGGAACCCCAATTCCATAGTGTCATGCGACCCGTGCTATGGGTAAAATTGTTGAGGGGGTTTAAAATATTCTCAATGGCGAACGGAGCCTGGGAAGAGCCGGGCGAACTCCCCAGTAACTGGCTGTGGTCCACCAGGAGGTTGATAACTCTATTATCTTTCTCCGGACAAAACCAGCCTAGAGGCCGCGTGGCATCCGGTGGGTTTGAAGTATGTCAGTTATGGAAATAACAGTCAAATTCATTCGCAAAAGTGGCCGCGTCACTTATGAGGAGGCAAAGAGCTTAAGACCGATCAGTCTGACCTCCTTCCTTCTCAAATCAGTGGAACGTTTAATCGACCACTACATTCGGGATGGTAGCTTGGGCGAGCACCCGCTGCATGCAATACAACATGCATATCAGCGGGGGAAGTCTATTACCACCCTGTTACCCAATGTTGTCTACAACGTTGATAAAGCTTTTTCACAAAAGCAATCAAGTTTGGGAGTTTTTCTCGATATTGAAGGTGCTTTTGACAACGTGTCTTTCGAATCCATTTTGGAAACAGCACGAGATCATGGAGTACCTTCATATATCACGAACTGGATACACGCAACGCTTAGCAACCGACATCTGTGCTCATCGTTAAGACAAGTAGAGATGAGGAAACTGAGTGTCTGCGGATGTCCTCAAGGTGGTGTAACTAGCCACACAAGACTGTGGCCCCAAATGGTTACTTGGGATGAATATACACTTGCTCCCAGTGACCTTACACTCACATGTAGTTTTCCTTTTAAAACTTTCAATGTGAGAATTCCTCTTCGTGAGGAATGGCGGTCTGGCTGGATGGAGCGACAACTTGAATAATACGTAGTTTGTTATACGGACGGTTCTTTGTTGGGGAGCCGAGCCGGTGCTGGTGTCTATTGTCATGGGATGAGATTAAACCAATCTTATTCGCTTGGTAGATACTGTACCGTATTCCAAGCAGAAATCTTTGCGATTCTGTGTGGCGTACAATCCGCACTTCAACAGGGAATTTGCGGTAAAAGAATCTATTTTTGCTCTGACAGTCAGGCTGCCCTGAAAGCACTTAGTTCGGCAGATTCGAGATCGAAATTAGTAATCGCATGTCGAACTCAAATCGAAGAACTTAGCATTTCAAATGCTATCTACCTTCTATGGGTACCCGGTCATTCCGGTTTTTACTGGAAATGAATGGGCGGACGAATTGGCTAGAGCTAGCGCTGCGACTGATTTCGTTGGTCCAGAACCAGTTCTACCACCGTCAATAAGTTAGATAAAGCACAAGATTCGCTCTTGGGCTGCATTCGAACATGCCAAACATTGGCGTAGCTTGCAAACTTGCGTTCAAACAAAGGCTTTTCTGCCGGATGTGAGTCCGAAAATGTCAAGAAATTTGTTGCATTTTTCCAAGCACAACTGCAGTATTCTGGTCAGGGCACTGACTGGACATTGCAAACTCAATTATCACATGGCTACTATTCAGCGCGCTGAGTATTATTCATGTGATTTTTGTGAATCCGATTACGGAACATCATATCATTTGATATGCAATTGCCCTGTATTAATGCAATTGCGCATCCGGTTTTTTGGTTCTCCATACATAGATGAACCTATGTACAGAGAGCTGAAATTTAAGGATATGCTTTTGTTCCTAACCCAGTGTGGTAAAGGGCTATAGTTTTTTTAGCCGTATTTGAATGACAATATCTCTTCGGGGGTGTTGTCTGTTATCTCAATATCCCCTCGGGGGTGTTGATATATCCGCTCACTGTTTGGGTAGAGGTTCTAAATCCCTCCGGGGGTTGGAAGTTTTATTCCTGCTGTTGTAACACCTGCAGATCGTTCAGCATCACTCCGGGGGTGCAGAATGCTCTGTTTTAATTGTTCTGTGTCGTTGTTTTCCTTACCCCTAACCTTACCACTTCCCCAATCCTTCCCATCAGGAAAATGATGAAAAGACGATTCTTGGCAAGGCACAAATCTCCGATCAATATGGGGAACATAAACGCTACTGATTCCTGATGACTGATTCTGTGACTCTGTCGATTATTATTAAATAGTCCTGAAGAAGGCACAAACCAGGGGTCAAAACATTGGCAAAGATAACAAGCAATGCAATCGCCACAATTAGTTTAAAACTTACACTAAATTCCATAACAATCAGTCGGAGCATTCACATTTTCCTTATTGAAATGGGTGCCAAGTCATTTGAGCTAGCAGGTCTAGATCAATAAGGAAAGTTCACTTTGACCACGTTTTCTTGTTTTCATATCAGCAGGAGCTGAAAAATTATTAAAAAATCAAATATCGTATTGTATTTGTGGTGCTTAATGTCTTTAAAATTCATAACGCACACCTAAAACACTACTAATGTTTGGCATAATGAATCATCACCTTCTGATAATTTCAAAAGGATTGTATCATAGGGTAATTTCGGAAGAGATGCCACGTCGGATGAGATGTCACTTCTGTACGCTAATATGATATTGCGAATTTTTCTTTCGAGAAATTACAACACTGGAGATAAATAAATAATCCTTATTATTGATCCACTCAAAAATATTATTAATGATTATGTACGTGTCTCGTGTACCCCTTCGGCATAACGGTTAAAAACGTTAGAGGAACACAGAGCTAATTCGTGTATTCGTACATCGATTGTGTCATCACCTTAATATGTATATGCAGAGGTACTGAATTCATATTACCACATTCAACGATATTTGTCGTTTCCCGGTGCAAACGCTTCTGCTTGATTATTGGTTGGGAAGATAATTAGTATACAATGTCTAACATGGTGGAATTGTAGCTCCATTTTCATTATTTTTTCACTTTTTGTCCAGGTGTATTTAAGATATATCTCGAAAAGTAAACCGGGATACAGTTTGACCACAATACGGCCGTTTTCTGCTTGTCAAAAGAAGAAAGTGGACCTATTGTTCCTCATTTTTCGAAACGTGCGACAAATAGCTTAGAGTGTGATATTTTGCTTCTACGATGTAGACAAAGCGACACACGGGTAGATTTGATTGCTTTAGATTGATTTAGCTTTTATTGTAAGCAAGATGAGAAGGTATCAGATACATCTCGTAATTCTCGTTCAAAAATATAAAATCAAGGAGTTTTTCAATTGCATAAATTCAGCTCGTATTGAATCCAAGAAAAACCATAAAATTTTTCAAATCGCAACTTTTTTTTATTTCGATTATAGAGGTTTAACCTTAAGGTCATTCGCCTCTTCGGGATAGAAAAATCTCTTTTGAAAAATTTCTACCCCTCGACTCGAACCTGCGAAAAAATTATACCCTATGTGCGCTGCGTACAAGGCAATCGATTTACCAACTACGCTACGCCCACCCCCTCAAATCGCAACTTTTGCGCTGCTTTTTTGGAAAAACAATGTGCGTCAAACGCAGGAGTCGATTTTTTACGTTGTGAGAGTTTGTAGGAACTAACAACAATAAAGACACACAACGCAGTAATAACAAGTCAGACACAAATAAACAACTGCGAGTACAGCGGCCAATCGACTTCTGTCGGTTGAATGCAACTGAATGGATTTCTTTACTTTTTTATCAAATTTTATCTATCTCAACGAGGCATTGTAATTCTCTCTCACTCACGTGAGAAGAAGCTTATCCGATGTCCAACTTTTCCGAGATAAGATGAGTCGCAAAATTCTCCGTCCCCACAAATAGCGTGAGAATAATTACGATAGACTTGTTTTTTGGTGTTTTGGAATAGCGACAACAAGGCAGCAAGCGCAAAAAGGATACCGCGATAAACTCATTCACTCATTTTCTGGCGGTTTTATTTATCCGGAGAAATAACGCGTTGTATTTATCCGGAGAAGTTGTATGAGTGCCAATAACTTTTCGTGTGAAAATGTGAGTTTTTATTGTCGTAATAGCAAATTATCCGGACGCATTTACTCATATGAGCGATAAATGCAATGCCTGATCTCAATACAATGCATTTTAATGGAAAAAATCACTTAAACGTGCTTTAAAAATACAAAAAATATCCATTAGCAGTCTACCTTCTAATCTCGCCTACTCGTTCCGCTGTAGATACCTGGCAAAAACTAGCACCACTGCAAACGAATTGTGTTGCCATTGATTTTTGGAAATGTCTTGTAAGATCAGCTGCTCGGAAAGCAAAACAATTACTAAAGGTGTAGTTGGTGCACAATCTGGAGAAGATAAAGTCCTGGAAATGCACCATATCAAATATTACCAAGCACAACAACGAATGCGGTAACGTTAACTACTGCATTCCCGTACATATAGACAATGCTGTAGAGATACACGATTTACCTCCGAACCCCTAACATCGTGATTAAAAAATTTATGTAATGATACGGAGAAGTGGATTTCATAACAGCTGAAACGTCGAGGAACATTTTTCCGGGTGTTTCAAATGTTCGTGTGTTTAAAATTCTTCCGAATAAACCAATTTCTTCATACGTAATTATTTGATGCCAATCAACCCAAAATGGGACGTTTAATCAGAAAACACTAGCCATGCACCTAGGGCAGATTCCCTAAAACATTGCACCATGGAAAACCTTGTGTAGAAGCAGCTAAGAAAAGTGCACCTACTATAACCACCCTTTTCTTATGCCAAACCAAAAGCGGCTTTAAAACCAATATCTACCGATCTGACAGAAATAAATATTCACTCAACAACAATTGCGCTCAGGGTCTCCAAGTCAACAACCGGTACCACCAGCAAAAAAGCGAACACAGAAGACGACGAATACGCAATAAAATTTAAATAAACATGGGGAAACTTGACCAGGTTTTCAACTAAAACTGCATAAATCTCTAAAAAAGCCTTCAATCCCTCAAAAGTCATTGAGATAAAATGTGCTAAGTTAATGTGCGTCTTCATGATTTTTTGCAGAATTTTTAATTTAATTTTTGAAAAGTTAGAAAAGTTTATCTGTGATCTTTTTTTTTTGGTTAAGTCTCGCCACTACGTGAAGTCTCCCGACCAAGAGAATTTGAAAAATCATAACATAAAATAATGACATAAAACATACTGTAATTATCTTTTTCCATATTGTCGAGATCCTTAGATAGCAGTAAAAATATAAAAGGGTTGCATTTAATAAATTTCGATTTTTTCATGTATTTCTTTTTAAGGATTAACTGTACTGCTTGCATTGCATGTTCACACGTCACGAAATAAGTCCTACTATTGCTAATTTTGTTTACTAATACTAAAATATAAAGACTTATGTTTGAGGTATGATTTTTGTTTGGCGTGATTAACATTAACAGGAGATACCAAAGCATAATTAATATCAGGATTTTTGTATCGTTCTTCAACTAATTGCCACTTGGTCAAGTCTCCCCATAAAATCTTGGTCAAGTCTCCCCAACATTAGTTATTGCATTTAATGTCATGCGAATTCTAGTAATAACTATAACAATGTTCAAATCATTTCACTGCTTCACAAGGATTAAGATGGTATATTAGTACATTAATAGTAATTAGTAGTCGAGTAGATATGTCCATACAAAGTTTGATAAAAAATTACATTATTTAATGCAAATTTATTATTCACGTAATATTTTATGTAAGGAAAAGATTTTTCATTCCAAACTTTTAAAATTACCTGAAGGGATCGAAGCAAGAATAAAAATATTTTTGAAAAAAAAAATTAAAAATGGAATAGAAGACGCCATTGCCAAAAATAGAATTTTGCGCTTGGTCACGTCTCCCCATGTTCCCCTATATAAAGTAGACAACTAACTACCTTAAGGATGTAGATTTTAAGAAACGTCAAATTTAAAAAAGTTGTGGTATCCACAATCAGAGTTCAAATTGTCAAGCTATTAAATTTATATATGTTTCAATTTTTTCCAGCTTATGTAACGATTTGACAAGGCGAATGAGTACAAATTAATTACAATTACTGTTTATAGTACTCTTCTATGACCACTGGAATTTTTCGCCCATCTTTCAGTTCTACCATTACGACAAAATGCGAGCCCCTAGATAGGACCCGGGCCGCAGAGCAATTGCCCCGGCTGACCCCCCCGCTCTCATTGGGCCTGAATATTGCATGGTTTTCTTTGATGGAGGATTGATTTTTTAAAATGTGCGGCATATCTCCCGAAATTACCCTACTGCGGCAGAAATGAGCCACTCAAAACCGGCATCACCGACGACTGTCCCTGATTTCTTTTCCTGCAGTTCTGATTCTTGAGGCTTTCTTCGTAGAATTACGATAACCGAATCGATCAAATAGGTGCTTGTAAATTTTGCTCCTCGTAAGTCTGTGGGAATATTGGATAAAGCAGAATATTCGCTGTTGGGCTGCATCCGAATTTACCAACCAATGCACAGTGGGAAAAATGTACCCAAAACGCGACTTTTTTGAATAGGCTAGATAAAGTTTACCAAAAAAGGTCTTTTGATGTAGAAAGGTCTGAAAAATTGATATGGATATTTTGGAATATTTATCCAAACAAAAAAAAGAACTCATAACAATTCAGCAATTCTTTTATTTTATTTTGAAGTGGAATCACGGCTAACAGATAAGTTCCATATTCTCTTCTCATAATTTTCCAAAAGTCCTCAGGCTTAAAACAATAGGTTATCACTGTGGTGCTCATACAATTTGCTTCCAAAAATATTTTGTAGAATATTTAATTAAATTAGTCAGCATCAATATTTTTTCAATCCAATTAATTTTGGTTTGGGGGGGGGGGCTTTAACCCCTAACCCCTCTCCACTTGGCTACGCCACTGTCTGATCAGACATCCGGTTCCGGAGTTATTGATTGAGAAGTGCGGTCATACAGTATATCCCCATATAAACAGGTACCACCAGGATATCTAGCTGATGCAAAACTTATTAGAATGAGTGTTTAATTACTTAGATTTGCAGGCCCGTAGCCGCTTTGACCACATTGACCACCTATGTTGGTCTAGATGCCCCGTAGAATTTGCCAATGTTAAGAGTTAATCTCACACCTATTCCTCAGAAAATTCCTAACCGATTTCCTCCACCTTTCAAATTTCAAATGATTGATGCAATGCTTCAATTGGCTGTTATTAAATTTCATCCAGATCTGACTTTCAGTTCCGGAGATACAGATTGGTTAGTGGGGTCACATAGGAATCTCCCATATGCCTGTACCATCATAATACTTACTTTTTGCCTCTCATATATAGAAAGGTTATGCTCTGGGACGGGACATGCGAAGACGGTGTTCTTTTTCCTTCCCGACATTGATGTTATTTTGCAGGGAAAAATCAGCTTGCAAAATAATTTCAAGCAAATGTCGATGATAGTGCTGTGCCGATGCGGCATAGATTTCTGCCGATGAGGTACAGATTTGTGCCGAAAATAATGGAGCTCATACATGACATGAATTGTGTTATCGTTTCTCTGTGCTATGTAAAACAACATTAACCATAACTCTTGAGCAGAATAATATAATTGCACTTGCCGTCGTTGCATTTTTCATATTTGTTTCTGTGTATGTACATGCATCTAAACAACATGTAAAATATATTTTCCAAAACCAGAATATTACGATACTGTTTATTACAAGAAAATGAAAATCATCAAGAAAGGCCCGGTTCGCAGTGACAGGCCATTGCCGGTTCGCGGTGACAGTTACTTTATTTCACTTTGCACGTCCCGTCCCAGGTCTTGCTATTACTCTGAAAATCGTCAACCTAATCCAAGCCTGTTTTTAACTTAAATAGTACCTAATTCTGGATTTTAACAGGGGTACTCCCCCACATATCGCATAACCTCAACAGCGTTCCCCCCATTAAACCCCGGCAGATCACTCTCCATCCCCCCCCACGCCAGGCTATCACCTCACCGCACCTCTTACAGACCCATAACTTTCTCATTTCCAGCACCTTTACCCACCAGGCATACCAAAATAAGCTAGAGGTGGTGCCTCTGTGTTGTGGGTTTTTCATTACTCTCACACACCCACTCCCGCATTCCAAAATAAGTTGGAAAAAAAACAGCATTGAACTAATGCTGACTGGGCTAATTAAGTATGATATATCTTTTTTGATTTAAGTGTTTCAGCGTTGATACGTAGTTCTTCGTAAACAGCGAGCCATTCTATATAGGTGTACTAATAATGTAACAGACATTTCCACAATAAGATTGAACATAACCATCCATGGAATCATAGTTTGGAGAAATAAGAAAGCCACAATTGCCCAACTAGGTGGAATATAACAAGTTTTTATTTTTTTATTTATTTCGATTATAGAGGTTTTAACCTTAAGGTCATTCGCCTCTTCGGGTTAGAAAAATCTCTTATGAAAAATTTCTAACCTTATGTGCGGGGTCGGGACTCGAACCCAGGTGCGCTGCTTACAAGGCAATCGATTTATCAACTGCGCTACGCCCACCCCCAAGTTTTTAATTAATTACGTTAAATACCATAGAAAACAACATTTGGGAATCACTTTCGCTGGAATACCAGTATCCAAAGCCGTCGTGCACTCCTTGCCGCTATTGAGGCGTTTCTTATTTTTTCGCTACGCGATTAACCATGATTTTGTCCCAATACATTTTTATATCTTTATTTTAGAGGCTTTCAGCTTTGAGCTGGTTCACCTCTTATCCCAATCCCAATACATTGTTTCAGGAACCAAACAGCTAATGCTAAAATATAATCAAACGTACGATTCGCAATTTTCTACATTCATTTTCTTTATTCGTGGAAAACAAGACGGAAATTTGCCTTGACAGAAATGTGATTAACACTGGGTCAAAAAGGCTTAAAAAGCATGTTTTTTAATTCTTACAATAAAACTGTTGTAAATTATAACTTGCTCTTCTCGCCAAAATGACGGTATTAGCTTAGAATTTAAAAAAATAAATAGAACGAATTTTGAAAAATTGGCGGTTATACGACTTTGAACATCCACCCTTCAAATATATAAAGAAAAACTAACCCAAACTAACTCGATTATCTGTTAATATGATTACAATTTGGATCGTTGAATAAATCCTTGAATTTTGTTTGGTTTATCGAAGGGATGATAAACGATTTTCGAAGCAATGGAAATCAACCCAGCAATCCATATTATCAATAGGTTTTGTATTGCAACATTAGTATTTGGTCAACATTATGAGAGTGAAAAATGTGAGCTCATACTTCCACCATATACAAACACCGCATTTCGATTCAAGTACGAGTTAGCGTATTGATATCTCCCTCATGTAGGTATATAAAGACTTCTTATCTTATCGATCTGATAGGCATTTACAAACACATGCTGAATCTACTTCTATAACTTCATGCAACTCCCTCGGCAAAATTCGTTGACTTACCTTTAGCAAACACCTACGACATAACCTGGAGCAATCAGCGAAACACTTGATTCTCTTGAAAGCGTAAACCGTTTCCACGAAAAATGTATTACTAATCAATCTGATTGCATTCTTCTAATTCACTTCAACAGGTCAGTCAAAGTAAAATATGGGTTACACATTCTCATTAGCGGTATTCCCGCTAATCGCCACCGTTTTATGTGTGCTGATTCAAGCCCAAGTACAGGAGAATATTCAAACGAGGGTTTCCCCAAGCCTGCTGGAATGTTACGAAAATCCTGAACTATTCGAACGGGACAACCGACTTCCGATGACGATGAATATGCTAATCGAATTGATCCGAAAAATTGAGGATTCGCCACAGTTCACGCAGGACATTCGTCAGCTGACGAACGGGTTGTTGCATCGCTACCGGCAGGATGGTATCGTACGGGCTCCGGGAGTGCCGAACATTGCCGGTGTATTACCATTCAGCCCGATCGGGTTCCATTTTACCAAACACAGAATACTGTTCTCCCGGCTGTTGCCGGGAACTCCTATTGGTAACTTTTCACTGAACGCACAGGAACGGGTAAGTTTTCTGAATTGAGTCGATGTCAAATTTGGCGTATTTGAATGGATCAAGCCTTTTAACTATTTTGCAGTGTGCGCTTCATTTTATGATATCCAGCTCTATTGACACGATGGTTCGAGGTGATGAGAGCGTTCGTTGTACTCAGCTGTCTCAGTATCGGGCGGCTCGGGTCCCCAGAGAACTGGACATGAAAGATAGAATGAAGCTGCGATCAAATTACCTGGGAGACATTGAAATGCTTGCTCAACCCGAGATGAACCAGATCCGGAAACAGATTAAAAAGATGAAACAAGCAGCTCGTCTGGAGATGGATCCGGAGGATGAACAGGTTGTCGAGGATGCTGCTGCTCCAGCGGAAGCTGCTGCTGGAGACGCTGTGGATCCGGTTCCCGCTGAAGCCGAGGAAGGCGAACCTTTGGAAACGGAATTCACTGGCATCGGTGATGATGCTGGCCTTGTTGATATTGCGTCGAATGCGATCAGTGCATGTCCAGTGGAAAATGGTGTGGTTCATACTCGATGGGGTACCCTCTCGGCTGGAACTGTCCTGGCTGGTATCGCGGCAGGAATTGAACCTCAAACTATAGAAGTTCGTAATTTAATCCCAACGAAGAATGCTCAGTTCCGAGCTCGTCAACAAGCACAACCATTGCGCGTGGACAACCGATGGGCAGCAACTTTATCAGGAGACCTTGCGGAAGTGACACTCCTACATTCGCCGTCCCAACCGAATAACATTCAAGTCGGTGCAGCCGGAGCCTGGAACCACACGGTCATTCCACGTTGGTTCTTCCTTAGTCAACGAACTGCTCTCGAAATGACCGATGCGGAAATTCGAGCTGGCATCGACGGACTGACACTAGCCAACAACATTGTGGACTGGCGAAACAGGGCTTCCACTCTTCGGCTAAGTCAGCTGTTGGATATGTACTACTCGCAACGGGGCGTTTTCAACCAGTCTGTACGTTCGTGCAATCGGCGAGACCTGTTCACCACGACCGCACCTATTCAAACGATGCGGGAACAAGCGGCTGCTTTCAGCAACGTCCTCGACAGGGAGATGCAGATGGCCTTTACCGTAACGCAGACTGCGATCAACCAGTTCTCCGGTGCTGCCGCCGACGCGTTGGTGGCTTATGTTCGTGAGTATTGCGCTTTTCAACTTAGTAAAAAGAATTAGTTAAGGAATTTGCGTTTCAACTTAGTCTCAGCAGAATCCGACACTAACTTAGTGACAGGAATAATTTAGCGCCGTATTGACGTTAGCTAAAAAAAACTTAAGCCTTGATTAAGCTGATGAGAAATAATGGAATCGAAACTTGATTTGGCTTAGCAAGCCACGGCCATATGCATTATGCTATATTTCTTAATTATTTAGTAAAATGGTATAGTACACCGGAATCAAGACGGTGGTTCGAAATATGAATTAGTTCGTACAAAAGTGTTTGTTGGCTTGGGATTTAGTTCTTAAAAAATGTTCGCTTCACATTCTTATCAAATTCGTTGGTTGAGAAATTATCTCGATAATCCTAACAATATAGGTATTTTTGGATGGGGCTTGACAAGTAAATGATGAAAATGGATATTTGGACCCTTTTTGAAAAACAAGATGGCGACTACCAGCTGGACAGTAATCTCGATAATCCCAATTTTGGCATTTTTGGAAAGGACTTGAGAAGCAGATGATGAAAATGGATGTTTGGCGCCATTTAGAAATTCAAGATGGCGAGTTGAGCAATATTCTCGATAAATCAAACAATATGGGTATTTTGTGAACGGGATTCACGGGTAGATGATGAAAACGGATGTTTGACGACACTTCCAAACCCAAGATGACGACTTCCGGTTGAGCAATGTTCTCGACAACCCCAAAATATGGATATTTTCGGATCAACCCGCTTGGAAGAACATCGGACAGCCAACAGAAATCCGTCAGGATTCCGGCAGCTGTCAAAATTATCAAAATGGCGCTGCCCAAATTCAGCTATACTTCGTCCCGTCAGTTCTTTTTTATTTATCTTTGCATATTTGCAATTTTAATATCAAATTTTCAAGAAAGGTATTTTTGGCAGATAAAAAATAAGGAGAAACAAAGAATTTATTTTAAACACTGTAAGTAATGTGAATTTTTTGTCTCCAATTAGTAAGAACATGTTTTTGGAGACAATTCATAAATTACGTAATGCTTTCATGGGGGGAGGGGGTACGACAAGTTGTGACATAGGGGGGAGGGGGAGTTAGCTAGATCGTTATGTCACATGTCTTCAACGAAGAAATTTTATTTTCTTGGAATTTGTTACGTAATAGCGGAGGGGGGATGGAGAAATTTGTGACAATTTGTTACATGGGGGAGGGGGGAGTCAAATTTGGGCACTCTTTGAGTTACGTAATTTATGAAGGGTTCCATTATAAATATTTAAAAAAAAAATTAAAAAATACAAGCAATATCCGAAGAGGTACAAACCCGGTCTTTTCGGTGCGTGCCGGATAGAAATCCAACAGGAAATACCGTTAGTGACCGTAAGACGAAAAATTCGGCAAGGCACTTCCGAGTGACTGGCTTGACAAGTAGATGATGAAAATAGATGTTTGGCGCCATTTTTAAATCAAAGGCGACTTTCGGTTGAGCACTATTTTCTAAAACTCAAAGAATATGGGAATTTTGGAACTGGCTTCACGAGTAGATGATGAAAATGGATGTTCAACGACCCTTCAAAATCCAAGATGATGACTTCCGGTTGAGCAATATTCTTGATAACTCACACAAGATTATGAAAATGAATGTTTGGCGCCATTCCGAATTCCAATATGGCGACATTCGGTTGAACGATATTCTCGAAAACTCAAACAATATGGGTGTTTTGGGAACGGGTTTCACAAGCAAAGGATGAAAATTTATTTTTGACGCCGTTTTGATTTCGAATATGAAAAATATTCTCGATAACCCTAACAATATGGGTAGTTTTGGAACGGGCTTGATAAGTAGATAATGAAAATGGACGTAATAATATGAGTATTTTTGGGTCGGGCTTCAAGGGTAGACGATGAAAATAAATGTTTGGTTGCATTTCGAAATCCAAGAACAATATTTTCGATAACTCTAACAATTTTTGAAACAGGTTCGACGAGCAGATGATAGAAATGGTAGTTTGACGCTATTTCGAAATTCAAGATTGCGGCTTCCTGTAAAGCAAAATTCTGTAGAACCCTGTAGTTTGGGTATCGCTTATGCCCAGCAAATCTGAGACACCTTTTCTCAACACCTCAGGATCTACGCATACGCTCGTGGCTAATCGCGGCCAAGAAAACGCCTGATATTTACCCTCAAGCAAACACAATTTTTGTTTCCTTTCTTGTTGACACTTTTATTCCTTTTCTCACACTTTCTTACTGTCTATCTCCTAACTTAGCACTTGTCAGTTCTTCGGTTTTCTTGTTGCTCCCACTCCACCACACCGTACTCCACTGCTTTCCTCCGCTGATTCTACGGTTTCAAACGGTATTCTACGGCAACAGCACGTCGCTTAATACATTTAAAACAAAAATTACAGCTTCAAGTTATAAACAACAGTTATTTCTGCTCTTCTACTCGCACTTCGCTCCCTTTTCATTGTATACACATCATCACTTCTCTTTACTTCGACTTTATTTTCACTCTAATGGGTTGATTTGATAACTTCAACTTTCCTCGCCGATAGTTCGGGTAATTGAACTTCAGTTTTGGCGGTTATTGATTTTATACCCTCAAACGCTGACCTTTTGGTTCGCCAATGAATTCCGCCCAACTCATCTATTGTTGCCACCCCCAATGGTCGCCTGTTTACTGAACCTGGCATCTGATGGTGGGTGACGGAAAATGTGGTGAGTTTTCCTGGCTGCATTCTGGCCTTCTGACTTTTAGACAATTCACAGATCTTTTCTTGACATACACAAGTTTAATAATCGTAAAATAATCCCATAAATCTTAGACTGGTACAAACACGCTATTTGCAAGCCTAATCATAAGGGTATTTTTGAATGGCTTGGCGAGTAGATGACGGAAATCGATGAGTGACGTAATTGTGAAGACCAAGATAGCGTCCTCCGCGTGAGAAAAAAATTCTAGAACTATATCATCCGCTCCACTAACCACTATACTTATATCTACTCTCTAATTATCTCGCATCGAAAAAATCTGAATTCGCCATGTTGGATTTCAAAATGGCTTTCGACATCGATTTCCGCCATCTGCTCGTCAACCCCATTCCGAAACTACCCATATTGTTGAGGTTAAGAGAATTTAACTAAACCGGAAATCGCCATCTTGAATTTCAAAATGGCTCTAGACATCGATTTCCGCCACGCACTCGTCAACCGCGTTCAGAAAATACTCACATTGTTGAAGTTATAGAGAATTTATCTAAATTGGAAGTCGCCATATTGAATTTCAAAATGGCTCTAGACATCCACTAAAGTGGAGTATCCGAGCAAAAAAAAATATTTCCGAGAAAATTTTTGGAGGGTAGATGTCTTCGGCAAAGTTGTAGAATATTATGTTTTGAATAACTTCTTCGAAGACACCACAGACTTCAGACCTCATTTTAGAGGTCAAATTGTTGTAAATAAGATCTAAAAACCAGTTTTTCAGATTTTCCAAGTTAAAATAATCAATTAAAGATTATTTCAATATGTTCTGTAAACTTGCAAGTATCTCATAGTTTAGTTGAAGGAACTAATGCTGTAAAATCAATGTTTAATGGCTTCTAAAATTATTTTTCGCTTAAATTTGTCCTATTTTCATCAAAGATTCTGTGTTCATAAGCACTTTGTTGCAGCCAAACTTTAGTTATTCCGATACTGTTTTATTCAAAGAATGACATAAATATTACACAAGAAGAGGATATAGTGGGACTCATTGTTTTTATGCGACTGTTTATAACATAAAATATGCCTATATTAATTTTAATTTATATACATTATTAGCTATTAAGGAGGGTAACTGTTTCAGCGCGAGAAAAAATACTGTTTTAGCGATTTTTTTTTAGATTTTTAGATTAAGCGAATTGATCGAAACTTTTGTACATTATACTGCATCATTTCAATAATATTTTGTAATTTTTCCATGCAAAAATATTGGCAAGCGACTCGGTGACGAAGCCTTTTGTGGAACATCTCTGAAAAAAACATGACTTGCAGTGTTAATGGCCATTCAAAAACTATTTAACCGATTTATTTCTTACTTTGCATACACATTCTATGGAAAGAAAAACTCCTACGTTGAGTTTTCGGGATAAATTTTCATTTAAGGGGGCTTTCTATACATAAAATAGTAGATTTTTATGTAAAAAATATCCATTCCGCTTACAAAAGTTTCGATCAATTCGCTTCACCTAAATTTCTAAAAAAATCGCAAAAAAAATTTTTTTTTAGCGCTGAAACCCTTTCCCCTCTTAACAAAATGTTATTTTTACGCGCACCTACAAAATACAAATATTGTATCGATTTTGCTGGATATTTTCGGCAAATTTAAGACTAAGAGAAGCGAAAGCAATGAAATTGAAAGACGGATAGGTATTCTAGACTGAATCAGTTATAAACTTAGAATGGAAAACTAGGACTAGGCAGGCTCATATGAACATGAGCGAAAAGAAAATGTGAAGAATCCTTTCTCTTCTGCTAAGTAGGAGTTTGGCGTTGCACCCAAGTCTACCGCATGGTCGATAGAACATAAGTCATCATCATGTTTTACCGCCGACTTTGGAACAATTTCGTTGCAAATACTGCATACAAAGTGTAGATCAGGGCTCCGCTAAATTTTTTTTTTCGCTTTCTCAAAATAATCCCTTTTAATTTAAATGTCAAAGTTAAGTCAAAGGCTCAGATACCAAATTTTACATCATTTGGACAAAATTAAAATCGATCGAAAAAATATGCGCATTGAATAAGTGAATTTATTCTATATTGTGATTCAACATTGAATGGCGACAAAATGTCCGCCACAATTTTTTTTTTGATCAGGTTTGAAAAAGGTTACTAAAATCGGTTGTCGGCACCCAAACATGGTCGCTTGTCGGCACTCCATTTTTTGTGGCAAATTCTGTATTCACTATAACCCAATCAATATGAGCATTTTCGGAATGGGCTTGACGAGTAGATGCCAGAGATTGATTTTTGACACCAGTTTGAAAACCAATGAAAGGCGACATCCGGTTTAGCGGAATTCTCTATATCCCAATCAATATGGACATTTTCGGCACGGTTCTCATGAGTCGATGCCAAAAATCGATGTCAGATGCCATTTTGAAATCCAAGATGACGACATAGCTATTCTAAAAGCACCAAGATTGAAGGTCTTTAGCTGTGTCTATAGTAAACAAATCCGTCATATCAATTATGACGAATTTTGTACTATAGCTTCGACATGTTGGATTTTTGTATGGTGACGAAAATCAGTTTTGGGTATGGAATCATCCTACTATTACAACCTTTGCAAATTGTAGTAGGATGCCGACAACCGACCACATTTTTTGAAATGACATAAAATTATCATTTCACTAAATTGTCAATCAAATTTTTCATATTGACGGGACAAATTAAATTCCTTCACCAGTTATTAGCTAAGTCTTCTAGATTTCCATTGATATGCTTATGTTCCTATATCATGAAATTAGAGAAATGTGATGAGCCAAATACAAAAGGATGCCAACCGACCACATTCCCCTACCATGGGAAAATATGTATGTAGAATAAATAAATGCTATAACATTTGGAATAGCTCCCAGAAAATTACAATTCACACTTTTTAAAATAAAATAACCTTAGAATTTGAATAAAGATATTTCCATTTCTCGAAAAATATGGCAAAGTGTAGTACTAAGTCATTTTGTCCCCAAAATCCTCTATTTTAATAATTTTTCTGCCACGTCATGCAAATCATACATATGTTGCTGTTTTTCTAACGTAAAAATATCTCAGAAATCGAACGAAACCTTTTTGGCCTTTGTCCGAATACGAGAAGTACGGATTATAGGGCCTTTTGTCATTCATATTAAATTTTATCATTTTCTCGTGCATATATCGCTATTATTCTTCAATCAATTCTCATCAAATGTAGCTTGGTTAACGTGGAAAATTCTTAGGAAAAAATCAAAACTGGATTCGCTTCCGGTTAAATTCAGAAACATTAAATTTTTTAACATTAACTCTACAGATCACATTTTTTTAACTGTCCTAATACCTCAACTTCCCCTATTTTCCAGCAACTTTTCCCATGTGCTCCCTAAGCGCATTTTGCACTTAAAGTAGCAAATTAAGCAAAAGAATTTATTGTTAAATGAATTTAATTATAAAAATGTGAAATCGAGGCTAAATGTCAGAAAATTTGATGTTTCTGAATTTTACCGGAAACGAATCTATTTTTATTTTGTTCCTGAGGATTTCCGCGTTCAACAAGGTACATTTTATTAAAATTTAGTGAAGAATAATAGAGATATATACACGAGAAAATGATAAAATTTAATATGAATGACAAAAGGCCCTATTACCCAACCTTCTCGTATTCCGACAAAGATCAAAAAGGTTTCGTTCGATTTCTGAGATTTTTTTACATAACAAAAACTGCAAAATATGTATAATTTGCATCACGGAACAGATTTTTTTTTAATTGAGGATTTTGGGGCAAAATGACCCAGCACCCCGCATTCCCGTATTTTTCGAGAAACAGAAATATCTCCATTCGAATACTGTGGTTATTAACTTTTAATTGTAATTTTCTGAGTGTTACTTCAAAAGTTATTACATTCAATATATTTTTCCTTCATATTTTCCCATAGTACCAATTTCAAAAAATTAAGCGAAGGTTTAGACTTGTCCAAATGATGTGAAATTTGGCATCTGAGCTTACTTTGACATTTGTCACAATAGGAGATGGGGGGCCTTTGAATAAGACAGAGTAAGAATGGCCGGAACGGTTACAATCCACCTTTTTTGGACACACTGAGAAACGATAGATATGTCCTCAAGCATGAATCGAACCTGCGATCTTCCAGTCTATAGTTGGGTGCGTTAACCGCTCCGCCATCCAGGAACTGGGATGATGTCATCATTGATTCTCAACAACAAGACTCGCGTCAAAATAAGGAATATATGTCATGTATTCGCCAACCTTTTGCCGAAAATACCGAAAATAATATTATGTTAAGGTTAAGGGGTTAGTGGGGTATTGTCTCGCACTATAGGATTCTATAATTATATCTTCCGTTATTATTTCCAGTTTCAAGTTCAAAGCCACACACATACTTTTGAATGTATATGTAATCTAGCAAAAGAAATCTATTTTTTGAAAATTCTTCATGTCCCCTTAAAAGTTCATATTTCATGTTTCTAATTTGGAAAAAATGAAGAACTCTGCCATTTTTTAACCAATTTCGATCATTATCAGTCGTTGAATGCGGAATTGATGAAAAGTTTTGGTAGTCATACTTCTAACCCCTAAAACAAAACAAACTTAAGAAAAAGTTAAGAAATGACTGCGCATTGACTTCGATCTATGATTTATAATAAGGAAGTACTTGGTTTCTCATTTTAGCATCCTCACTAAACGACTTGTCATGCGAAGCGACAGCGATCACTCCAAATGATCCAACAAACTACAGAACCGCTTCCGATTTGTTCATCTTCATTGACAGTTCTTGGCCTTACAGGGACATTCAAGCCGTCGTTTCGTAAGTGCAGGAAGGTTAACTCATTAGAAAATCATTTAAGAAATATCTTTACTTACAGTCACCTTTTGGACGGTTTGGACGTCGAGCGCTACGGTACCACCTACACTATTCTGAACGCCCTATCCGGTGAAGTGATTGTTAATGCCACCCACTTCCTTTCGGATTTCTACGCAAACTACACAAACGCGATCCATCAAGCTCGTTAGTATTACAACTCTGTGACAAATTTCGCCTGATACACTAACGCATCTTCCCCTTTAGAACAACCCGGGCTCGGTATGCCGGCTGTGCTTCGGAACCTTCGTCTCCAGATCACTCCGATCATGATGGCGGAACGTCAAACCTCAAGTATGAGTGGTCGATCCAAAATTGCTCTAATCATTCCGAATACGGCCGCTGTCAGCGAAGGCGATACAAACTATGCCATTGAACAGCTGCAGATTATGCGGGAAGAAATTCCGGACCTTCGGCTCATCTTCTTTTCCGGTGGATCTGCGACCCGTTTCAACAGGTTTGTTCGCGAGGAAGATATTTTCCCGCTGCGTGAGCTAGGAACCGGTGCCGTTATCGATACGGTTCAGGTTCAAACCACTCCTGTTATCCAGAGAATTCAACAGATACCTAGACGGATTGTGAACCCTCGCTGTGGACATGACTGGATTCAGAACGATTGGGGAACAAACACGCTCAATCAGTACGTTGAACCTCGAGGAATTGTGTTCTACCGTATCCATCCGAACTATTTCTTCCGTGCTGGAAACAACAGGCGTCTCAGAGTTCAAGGCCATGGTTTCGCACAGTTAACGGTGTGTCACTCGAGATGGACACAAAACCCAAGGTAGCATACTCTTCTATTGATAACAAATTATACGTAGATTTCGCAATTTCATTCGCTTTGTCTTTTCAGATCAAATTCTTCTCAAGGCGCAGATGTGACTACCTGTCAGAATACCAATACCGAACCAGTGGACATCGACTTGTCGAATGCCTGCGACGGTAGGCAGCTTATCCACAGTTGTCCTCCGTTGTTCTTCTCCGTGGAACACACCCAGCAGACCGAGGTGACAAGCTTCAGATGTACAGAGAATGAATGCCGCTTCCCGGATAATGCCCGGTTCGCCATTGTCACGGAGAATTTGGGTTGTTTCAGTTCGGCCGGGATGGTGATTAGCTCGTTCACTTTGCTTATTATTGTCCTGTTGGCTGTTTTTGGCAGACAGTAGCGTTAGTTAGTGACTTTAAGGTATCTAGCTTGGTAAGTTCAGTATTCCGTCTTAGTAAAGTATGACAAATAAATATTTTTTCATGTCCTACACCATCGCGCAGTGTATTTTCAGCAGCAACCTTAAGATATCCGAATAGCCTTCGTGCCTATGAACATTTGTGTTTTTCAAATGTTATCTTGTTGATTACGGCTAAATTCCGGATAAGCGACAAACCATAAGGGACCATATGAAGGTCCGCTACAGTCAATGAACACCATATTGTACCATAAATATACCACAGTAAGGTTCTTTGAAAACAACATATCGGATCATTTTTTCGGACCATTCGATGGTGTTTCTGTGGGTTCTCTGTTTGCCGGCTGTTCGACCATCTATGGAAGCTGTCCTTCAGCAGCCTAGAAAAGCTGTGTAGTGTCGGTAGTGGTTGCTTCAACCGGCTTACAATTACACTTCAGACCACCTGTTCCGGTGGTAGAAACCCACCAAGCAGGAAACCTCAACTCCATAGTGTCATGCGATCTGTGTTATGGTTAAATTTGTTGAGGGAGTTTTAAAAATTCTCAATAGAGAACGGAGCTTGGGAAGAGCCGGGCGAACTCCCCAGTATGCTGCATTACGCTGCGGAACGCTCGCTCTACGCACCGACATTTTTGCGTTGATGATCATTATTATTTTGCCGCTTTTTTTTGGTTGGAAGTTTGCTGAGGCTTTTGGCTTATGGTAGTTGGGTGAATTTTTTCTGGGTATCCATTATCAAATTTCGATGTGTACAGACGAACCTGCCCAGAGGCTGTGTAGTATCCGGCCAAGAATAAAGCCACTGGCCTCCTGTTCCCATGTCGTAGGATGTGACTGTTAGCAGGAGCCCCTAAGTCAAGGTGTAGTTTCGTGCCAACGACTTGATGGCTAGAGGGTCTAAAATATGCCACTCGTGCACGGATTTGGGATTTTAACCCTCCGGACGTCGCGCTTATGGCCCACTGAACGAGTAACCGCTGGTGCTGGATTTTCAGAGCAGCGCACACTCAGTGCACTAGAGCGACTGCCGGAAGGTTAAGCTGCAAATAATGGACCATTATTTTCAAAGCAAATTAACTGTAACCGTTGGTAACATAGACAAAAAGTAGTTCAGTGTATCTACCGCATAACGAGTGATCTCCTTCTAATGATTTCAAAAGTGTTGTATAATATTGTAGGCTTCCGCACATTATCGACAGTGATGCAAATGCTTATCACATTATTTGGGGCAGTTCAGACATATATGAGGCAGTTCAGACATCAATCGGAGAGGTTCTGAAATGATGGAGTACATAACTAGTACAAATGTCCATATTCTGAATGTAGAAACCCGACAAAATTTTGTCTGAGAGAGAGTTGGTATTAGACATAACACTTCGCTCTAAAACTATTTCGGACTCGTGAACGTTAGCATGCACGTTGGTTACCACTGAATCGATCAAGTGGGCAGTTGACAGGTTTGCTCCATACAAATCACCCGAAAAAGATGGAATACCTCCCGTGCTACTGCAAAAGGGATTTGATATTCTCAAACATGTCTTGAAAAAGATTATGCTTTCCAGTCTTGCTACCGGGTATATCCCGAAAGCATGGCGAGAAATAACTGTTAGATTTATTCACAAAGGGGGGGGGGGGGGCTCGAGCTATGAAGAAGCCAAGAGTTTTAGGCCTATTAGCTTAAGTTCTTTTCTTCTGAAAGCATTGGAACGGTTAATCGATCATCACATCAGGAACGTTAATTTAGTTGAATATCCACTGCACAAAATGTGACAGGCATATCAGTATGGGAAACCTACGATCACTCTGCTCTACGGTATTCTTGTGTCCTTCCAGTCTACTTTGGAAGTGACGCGCGGTCGTGGGGTATCTATATGTATCTCTGGTTGGATAAACGCAATGCTTAGTAACTGCATTCTTTGCTCGTCATTAAGACAGGCAGAGATACGGAAATTGAGTATTTTCAGTTGTCCTCAGGGTGGCCATCTGCAATCAGGTTCTATCGAACCTGATTGCCAATAGCTTGTTGAGTAGACTCAATGAACTGGGATTTCCAACCTACGGGTTTGCTGACGATTACCAAATGCTAATTACTGGACTTTGCATCGGAACAACCTTTGACTTAATGCAACAAGCATTAAGAGCTGTCGAACAGTGGTGTCGACAAGTTAAATTATCAGTTAACCCAAACAAAACTTCAATAATTCTTTTCACGAAGAAGCGAATAACAACCGGGGTTCGCCCCTTGCAGTTCTTTGATTCTAAGCTACTGTGTGCAGATCAAGTCAAATACGTTGGAGTTATATTGGATTCCAGACTGAATTGGTCTGCTCACATTGAGCACAGAGGTAAGAAAGCGTACATGGCCCTCGGGCAGTGCAGACGAACTTTTGTAAAGACCTGGGGTCTCAAACCTAAATACATCTATTGGATTTACACGACAATTGTACGTCCAATACTGTCATATGGATGCCTTGTGTGATGGCTGAGGGGAAAGGTGATGACGCTCCAGTCAAATCTAAACCATCTGCTCATGACGTTGACTGCTGCTTTTACCACAACTGCCAATTTCGACAAGTTGGATCAGAGAAAAAATACGGTCCTGGGCTTCGTCCGAGCACCGCAATTATTGGAGAAATCTACAAACGTGTCGCCAAACAAAGTCGTTTCTAGAACAACCTTGCCCAGTGATTTCGAAAAATCTCCTACATTTTTCGAAGCCGCACTGCGGCATGCTAACGACAGCTTTAACCGAGCACTGCAAACTCAATTATCACATGACAACTATTCAGTGAGCTGAATCATATTCATGTGATCTTTGTGATTCCGACTACGGAACCACATATCATCTGATATGCAACTGCTCAGCAGTAGCGCAATTGCGATTTCGAGTTTTCGGTCGTTCTTACATAGACGACACCATGTTTGGGCGACTGAAACTCAGAGATATGCTAAAGTTTCTTATCCAATGCGGTAAAGAGCTTTTGGCTTATTCGCTGCGGAGTTGAAGTACTTATGAGCTTAAGGTTTCACAGAGAATGGGCAAAAATCGGAAACGAAAAAAGCAGTTTTTTCACATTGTTTGTTGGATCTTCATAAAAATCAATCAGCTTATGTAGAATGTTGTTAGAGTACTACTGATTAATTTTTATGAAGATCTAACACACGGTGTGGAAAAAAACTGCTTTTTTCGTTTTCGATTTTTGCCCCATTCTCTGTTCAACCTTAACTTACCTGCTGTTTGTTTTTTGTTGTTGTGCTGTTATTTTTCCTACCCTTCCAATTCTACTTTCTCCCTCCTCCTTCAACTGTTTTTCTGCTCAGGAAATGATGAAAAGGCATGGCAAAGCACTAACCCCCGACTACATACGGGGAACGTGTCATTTGAACCAATATATTCTGATTCATGATTCCCGGATGGGTCACTCTCCACGAATTGGACTAAAAGTTTAGTGTGATTTCAAGCTATACAGGCCTTTCTTGTGACATATTTCTCCAAAGAATGTTGTTGAAAATAGCATTAGACGCCCATACATTTTACAAATTAGTTACCTAATCAAATACATATTGTTGAAAAATTAGTGATTTTTATTAATTTTGGAAACGATTTCTTTTAACATATGTGGTTGGTTACAATTATGAATGGTTTTTCTTGAAAACAAAGGAATAAATTGAAAAGTTTTAAAACCCGATTGATTGCATGTAGGGTGATGAGCCCATTATCGCTATGTTTCTATTATCACGCTACCCATTTGAAGCCGTTGATTAGAGTAGTGTCTGCCATCTTTGTTTAACGCATTGAGTCAAATGGTAGCGCAACCATAGGGGCACTCGATTCGTGTTTTCGTTGCGCTCAAACACGAGAATTTCACTGTTTTCATCGCATGTATGTTATTATCTTGGTACTTAACAACGAAGCAAAGTTGATACCAATTTGTACGCATTCCATTGTTTGTAGGCCGAGTAATTAATGAATCAGTGAGGCGCCCTCCTTAGTATGGTGAAAATAGGCACTTCACCCTATATCTGTCCTAAAACAGTTGTCAGATGATATCGATTTGGTGGACTACACTCCATTGAATCAATTGCTAAGTCATTACTCAGTTTATAGAACATCAACTGCTTTTGGATAGGTTTTCTTGGATGCAGACTGGTTTAATTTTTGACTTTTAGCTCCACCAGGCTCTACTGATTCCTTTTATGGCACTGAGTAATTGTGCAAATTTTGGTACCGATCGGTTGTGTCTATGGACCCTCCAAAAATTTCAAAGTTTATATGGAAGTTTGTATGAAAAATCGGTTAACATTGAAAATAAATTCTTAAAAAATCACCTTATCAATCAATTAATCAGAACACTGTATATTTCTAAAGGTAATCTTCTACTGAACACATTCGTGAAACATAAATAGTTTATGAAAATTCGCTGAGAAAAGTTACTAACTAAAGAAGCAGCATGACTTCAAAACAAGTGGATTTTATTAGTAACCATAGCAACCCTGTTTGAATAGCTACATCGTTATACAAGTGTAAACTAGACTTGCCACTCACCACTCGCGTATGGCAGATACAGCTATTCAGACAGGGTTGCTATGATTAATAATAAAATCCACTTGTTATTGCGCGTCTTTATGATTTTTTGCAGAATTTTTAATTTATTTTTTGAAAAGTTACAAAAGTTTTTCTGTGATCGTTTTTTCTGGTCCCCGCAATGGGGAGACTTGACCAAGGCGTGGGGAGACTTGACCAAGAGAATTTTGAAAAATCATAACAAAAAATAATGACATAAAACATACTGTACTTATTTTTTCCCTATTGTCGAGATCCTTAGGTAGCAGTAAAAAATATAAACGAGTTGCATTTGATAAATTTTGATTTTTTTAAATGCATTTCTTTATTTCATTTAAAGATTAGCTGTACTGTTTGCATTGCATGTTCACACGTCACTACTATTTCTAACTTTGATTACAAATTTTAAAATATAAAGACTTACGTTTGGGGTGGGATTTTTTTTATGGCGTGATTAATTAGTCCTTTAATAGTAATTAGTAGTCGTAGATATGTCCATACAAAGTTTGATAAAAAAGTACATCATTTAATGCAAATTTATTAATCACGTAATATTTTCTGCAAGGAAAGGATTTTTTACTCCAAACTTTCAAAATTACCTTAAGGGATCGAAACAAGTATAAAAATATTTTTGAAAAAAAAATTAAGAATCGAATAGAAGACGCCGTAGCCGAAAATAGAATTTTGCGCTTGGTCAAGTCTCCCCATGTTCCCCCAACCTAAATTATGGTAATCACGACTACGATTGAGACGACATACAGCACGTAGATGCTGAAGTTACTATCCAAGATTGCAATACGTTGCAGAGCATTTCGATAGAATTTAATACAAAGCATCTTCTTGGTTATCTTGAAGAAAATGATTCAACTGCTCCAGGGTAGTGTGCGGTTATTTCCGATCAAGCAAAAAAATGTGAATTATCGAATCCGCTTCCTGCACTGTAGGATCTTGTCATCACTCCGAATTAAGCTTGAATCAAAATCAAGCGGATAATGGGCGAACTGTACAGAGATGGGTGAGCGATATCTCTGCGAATCATCCTAATTTTTTAAACAAAAACTAATCGGTTTTTTTAGGAAATCGATGCCACTTCCCTAACTAATCTTCGTTTGCAAACCCTTTCATTGAAGAAACGACACTTCATAGGAGACTATTAAAATAAGAAAGTACAGAAGTTCTGTATTTGCCGATGAGAAACAGTGAAGTCGAAACTTGTTTTGGCTTAGCAGACCAATGCGAATGCACTATCACACTTAATTTGAATTACTGGGTACAGTAAAATTTTGCTGGGGTTTTGAACAGCAAACCGTTCGGTAATCAATTCAGTAAAACAATTCGGTTACCGAACTCTCCGCAATCCGTTCTCTCCAAACGTCAAAAAATACTGGTCAGTCAGCAGTTTCCTCTAAAAATGGCGACTTGACAGATGATTTGCTGTACCTGTAAGTTTTTGACGAGGGTCGGTAATGTTGGTACAATTTTGCCGAAAAATCAGTCAGTATTTTACTGGATAATGTTCATGTACCGAAAAAAACGAAAGTGCTAATAAATTCAGTGAAAAATATTGCGGGTTTCAGCAAATTATTCGAAAAATTACCGAAAATCTCTAAAAATATCACTTTACTGTTCAAGTCGTCAAAAGAAATTACTGAACAACTTTTGGCCAAGGATGAAAAAAATCGATCAAATGAAAATCAGTCGGCTCTCTCTACCGATATTTTTTCCGCTTTGATTTTTTCCAAAGTATAGAAAGTGATAGAAAATCGATTACTAGGATCCGTTTCGTTGCCTAGAAAACTTGTTTATTTTCAATCCCTTTGATACTGATTGCTGTAAAACTACACAGAAGACAAACGGTGTTTGGGTTTACCTACTACATTTCGAATCCGTTTAAAGGTAGGTTACATCCGTTTAAAGTACGCAAAATGCGCTTGTAGATCTCCTAGGTCTATTTTCCAGCATGAAACGGAAGCAAAAGGACATTTTACTGCAAGTCGTAGATCAAGTGGAGGGAAAGTATTACTGCAAAGCCAATTCCGCTTGCCAGTACAATCAAAGTACTTATTTTCCGGGTAATTTCAAGAGACACCTTGCTGCTAAACATCCCGAAGTTCTTACAAGGTTGGGTATTCCTACAACCGATGCCGTAGAGTCTCAGGCTAAGAAGCAAAAGAAGCTGGTAGTAAATACGGATCGAAAAACGATTTTGTGTGACACTCTGCTTTTGCTGGCGGAAGGCTACCCACTTTCATTTCCCGAGAGCCGAGGATTTCGGAAGTTGGTAGGACCACTTTGGAAAGCAGTGGGTATAACAGCGAACCGCAATACCCTTTTTTCGATGGTTACCGATACTTCCTCAGTATAAAGTTGGAATTGGCAGGTCGTATGGTGAACAGTAAGGTTGATAGTTCTACTCGTGGAAATAGACATGTGTTTGTGATAAATGTTCAGTATTACATGGAAGGAAGGATAGTGATTCGCAACCTTGGTAAGTTGATAAATTTGATTAAACAAGCTGTGTTATTCGACCTATGATCCTTTTCACAGCCATGAAAGAGATGCATGAGCGTCAAACGAAGGAAAACTTAAAAGCGGCCATAGATGAACAAATGGAACGTTATGGCATCAAGCTAAATCAGATTTACTCTGTGACTCGCGATAATGGCGCAAACATGTGTGCAACGGTTAGTCTTATGAGAAAAATGATAGAAGACGAGCACGTAGAAGATTCCTTTAGAGCGAGAACGATTTTGATGAAGTACATACCAAGCGATACTACCGATGGTGATGAAGGTACTGATGTTACCGATGATGAGAGTGATGTTCGAAGCGACGAGGATGATATAAGTGAAGACTCAGATGATATCACTGATGGTCGTGAAGGTGATGAAGATAAACCAACTGCACCGGAAAAGGAAGATTTGTTTGGTGAAAAAGTTGAGGAAATTATCGGAAGTACCCGATGCGCTGCTCACACAGCTCAGTTGGCAGTATGGGATGTATTGGGACCATACGAGAGAAGAATTAACAAAATTAAAAAAACCGTCATCAAATTGCGACAGCAAATATTTCACAAGCATTTGAGGACTGCCAATGCTCACCTTCCACCTATTGGAAACAGGACACGATGGAATGGAACGTTCCTCATGATGAAAGCTTTAGCATCTCAGAAGACTTTCTATATTCAGATGAGGAAAAGTTTTTCGGAGATAGGTATACTATACATGTATTCAATATTATTATGTACGTACATGGATTATTGTCTAAATTCCCTTAACTTCAATCCTCACACTTTCAAACTGCATGTTGCATGGTCTATATCAACTTATTTCAGATTTTTCTAAGGACTGGAAGTTCATTGAGAGGTTCTGTGAAGCATTTGAGCGAGTTTATTTTTTAACACTGAAACTTCAAAAAGAACATGTACCGCTGTCCGATTTTTATGCTTGTTGGCTACTGTGCCAGGCAAAAGTATCGTTGGTGAGTTGGTGAATGTCCTCGCTACACGACTAGCTGCAGCACTTCAAAAACGCGTGAAAAAATTGATGGGAAGTATGCAGTTCATATCTTGCCTATACCTCGATCCCATATTCAATTTTCTTGGGTTTAAGAGATTGTCGGCTGAAGATAAAGAAAAAGCACCGGTTAGTGTATTTATCTTACCACTTTTTGGATGACACGCGCAGAGATGGCATGGCGCACATCATATATGCGCACTCTCGCACATCTTCCATAAATTGTGCGCGCAGCTCTGTTTCTCACTTCTACCACTGCGAAGCCCACTCATTTACAAACCGGATAATACTGCGCGAGGGCAATATTGTGTGAGCGGTAGAAAATCTTCTATGAGTGCTGCTGTACTGTGAGATGTTCTCTATAGCTTATCTTTCGTAAATATGCCAAAGCACAGCAGCATGCTCTGCGTGCTCATGGAAACTTCTCTGTGCACAGTTTTCTGCGCACAGTCAGCTGAACTCTTCTGTTTTCAATGCAAACTGATCTCATCGAGTAAACAGCAGCAATCAGGTAAATGCGTGCGTTTTGTCTGATGTGAAAATGGCGAAGAGCATGTTAGCAGAAAGCAGTGGCGGATCCAGAGGGGCCTAGGGTTCGTCGCGGTTGCGGTAATTACCGCAACCGCGCGGTATTTACCGCACCCGCACCGCGAAATCTGCGGTGCGGTGAGACACTTTTTCCCGCAGATGCGGTGCGGGAAAGAGCTTTTACCGCGCGGTTTTACCGCAACCGCACCGCAAAAAAAAAATTGATAAAGTAATAATTTTGATTATTCTAAATTGATAAACAGACTGCTATAACGAAAGAAAATCTAGCTGTGTCCGAAATATTTGGCGCTATTATTTTTACGACATATTTTGGACTAGTTATTTTATACTTCTAAGTAAAACTTCACAAACTAACCATTTCAAATACATAAAATTCAAGAACCCAATAGGGACAAAATTATTAGATCATTTAAAATAATAAATTTGTACTCTTAAATCCTATTTAAAAGTGCATCACTTCTCCCGATTTCTGTTGGAAATCGTGAAATTATGAATCGTTTTCGATATCAATTTTTCAGCTGTGAATTTTGACTAATTTAATGGAATTAGAGATGAACTAATTATGCTAGGACTTAAACACAACCCTCTTCATCAAACCAAACGAATTCAATTGAAGTTTTTGCCATTGGCTCTTTGGGAAAAAATTATAGGAAAATACATTAAATGCTAGAACTTTCGAACTAGCCTTTAGAAAATTACACTTCGTACATTTTTAAAAGGAGCAATCCTAGTTTTTGAATGATAATACATCTGTTTCTTGAAGAATGCGGAAGTTAGAGTTTTGGGATATTTTGTCCGTAAAACCCCCTATTTTTAAAAACCATACATTTTTTGCAGTTTTTCTAATGCTCAATAATTCTGTACCGGTTGAGACCGGACTCCTGCTTAGATGTAATGTATAGAGCATTTTTATTTCGTCAAATATGGCGTCGTTCTTATTGATGAAATACAATATGTTTTTATTTCACTGTATTGGAATATATGCGGTACTATATAGAAGTACTGGTATTTCGACTTTATTTTTTTGGTGAGATTCCTTTAAGAATGAAAGGTGGTTTTTACTACGTAAATGTGAAAATCATCCGTTTCATTTTCATATGTCAAAAACAATGAAAATATGAAAATTTAAAGAAAAAATATGCAACTTCATTTCTTATTACATTTTTTTAATTCAATTAACTGAAGGGTTGCTAAAATAAAAGTTTTCCTATTACTGCAGTAGAACGTTTTTGAATGTATAATGTTTGCCTTAAAATGTACGGAATTTTATTAATAGAAAATACAAAAGTTGATTTTTTTCATAAACATTACATTCTGAGGAGTCTCTTAAAGTTAAATTTTCGTGAGAATAAGAATAACATTTTATTATATATGGTATGTACAATTTTTCAACACTATTTTTAAAAATATAAAAATTTTACCGCATTTACCGCATTACCGCGCGGTGCGATGCGGTAAATAAATTGCGGTTGCGGTAAGCGGTGCGGTTTTATAATTTTTTTGCGGTTGCGGTGCGGACAATCTATTTACCGCCCACATCCGCACCGCGACGAACCCTAGAGGGACCCCCTCCGAAAATTTTCAACTTGGTGAGAAATTTTGAATATGAGTTTCGATTTTATATTAGTTTCAAACTTAAAATCATTGCAAACCAAATTTGACCACCAAAACTGGTTTTCATTAAATGAGGTTGTTACACATAACGTATTGTACAATGTTCATTCAAAAATCAAAATTTCGGACCCCCCCCCCCCCTCGAATTTTTTTTCTGGATCCGCTCCTGCCAGAAAGTGTGGTCGAGAACTTCTTTTTCGAGAAAGCAGATTGATAACGGAAGTGGAAAACTTGTTAAAGTTGCATGTTGTAATTTGTGTGATGTAAACGCAAAGCAGTTATCATTGTTAGGGGAAAGTGCTGATAAATTTTTCATGAAGATTTAGCAAAATAACCGGAATGATCTAAACCGCATAACTAGCCTATACTCAAATGGTTCTTCTGACGCTGCAGACTCGCTACCTGCGAATATTTCTCCATCACCCAAAAGAAAACGAACAAACAATATCCCGAGGGAATAGTGCTTCTTGCTTTTATAACATTTTGCTCTTTTACATATAATTTACATTTCATTTCAATGGCTTATATAGAAAATTTCTTTCACGATGATATAGACAGTTATAATGCGAGTGTTTCAATGAATAATAGTAAATCGCTGAATAGTTTGCAATGGAATATAAGGGGTATGAATGAGCTTTGTAAATTTGATCAAATCTTGCAAACATTGGATCGTTGCAATAAATTAATTGATGTGCTTGTTATCGGGGAAACGTGGATCAAGTCGGGCAATGAAGATATCTTTAAAATTAGGGGCTATAATGGGATTTTTTTTCCTGTAGAGAACAATCGAACGGTGGAGTAGCTATCTACGTCAGGAAGAATATTTCTCATAGAGTAGTGCTGAACACTGTTGTTAACGGCTTTCATCATGCTCACATCGAACTCTGCATAATGCAACATTATTTCGATGTGCATTGTTTTTATCGCCCTCCATCTTACGATATTGGTCAATTCCTTACCAAGCTTGAAAGTGTTCTCGCTTCCGCTTCAAATTCGCGCCCCTGTTTCATTGTAGGAGATCTCAATATACCGGTTAACCTATCGAATAACAATGTCGTCTCACGTTATAAAACTCTCCTGGAATCGTATGGTTTCATATGTACGAACACATTTCCGACTCGCCCAGCTAGTTCAAATATTATTGATCACGTTGTTTGTAGACTGGAGGATGCTGCTAGCTTACGAAACGACACGGTTTACACCATAGTTAGTGATCACGTTCAAATTATATCTTCATATAAACTTGCAGTAAAAAGAGAACCCGTTAATTTGACTAAATCAATAATCAATCATGAAAAACTCAATAACGACTTCCAAAATTTCATAGAAAACATCGAGTTGATTGAAGATGTAGATGTATGTCTTACAAATATCATCACAACCTACAATTCTTTACTTGCGGAAAACACTAGAACGGTCTCCAAAACTTTTAAATGTAAAGGCGTTTTTTGCCCCTGGATCAATTTCGATTTGTGGACACTGATTAAAATCAAAAGTAATTATCTGAAACGAGTAAAAAATAACCCCAATGATGAAAACCTCAAAGCTCTTCTGCAACACATAACTAAAAAAGTTAATGTAATGAAAAAGCGGTGCAAAAAGGCCTACTTTGAAAACCTTCTATCCAACACAACTCATTCAAAACTTTGGAAAAATATTAATACCATTTTTGGTCGTTCAAAGTCGGATGTTCCCATCAGCCTAATTTGCAATGATATCAGAGTCACTGAGACTAAAGAACTATGTAATGTTTTCAACGAATATTTCTCTAGTATTGGCGAAAATTTGGCTGCAATATTCCCACGAGTCCCAACTCAAATCCTATTATAAATATACAACACGTCCAAGAAACAATCTTCTTGCGTCCTGCAACCATAAACGAAGTGATCCTTTTGATTAAAGACCTCGAAAAAAATAACAGTTGTGGTCCTGATAAGATCCCCGCTAGTGTTCTTAACAGTAACTGTACCACTTTTGCAAATATCCTAACCAAAGCTTTTAATTTAATAATTCAAACCGGCAGGTACCCAGACTGTTTAAAAATAGCCCGAGTAATTCCAATTTTCAAAGCTGGTGATCCAAACCAACCTTCCAACTATAGACCAATTTCAACATTGTGCGTTTTCAATAAAATTCTTGAGAAATTGCTCATCACTCGACTACTCGAGTTTTTGAACAAACACAACATAATTTACAACTACCAGTATGGGTTCAGACAGGGCTGCAGCACTTTAATTGCAATGACCGAACTAATTGATTCCATCATTAGTCAAATTGATAGCAAAAGAATTGTTGGTGCCCTTTTTCTGGACCTAAAAAAAGCATTCGATACTCTGGATCACTCAATCCTGCTTAAGAAGTTAGAATGCTATGGTATCAGAGGATTGTCAAATCATATTATTCGTAGCTATCTGTCGCATAGGAACCCATTCGTATCTATTGGAGACTCGTGTAGCTCTCATAGACCAATAGAAATAGGAGTGCCCCAAGGCAGTAATATTGGGCCACTGTTATTTTTATTGTATATCAATGACCTAGGTAGACTCGGGTTAAAAGGGACTCCTCGTCTATTCGCGGATGACACCGCGTTGTTCTACCCGAACAACAACTGCCTGGATATTGTACGCGACATTGAATCGGATTTAAAAACACTAACGACGTATTTCAACGAAAACCTTCTTTCCTTGAACCTATCAAAAACTAAATATATGCTGTTTCGTTCATCTAGAAGAGCTATAGGCGTGCATCCAGACCCAAGAATGGGACAGTCTGTAATTCAGGAAACTAACTGCTTCAAATATTTAGGACTTCACTTAGACCCCACACTCTCCTGGATTGAGCATATAACATCTATAGAGAGAAAAGTTGCATCGTTATGTGGGGCTATGCGTAAAGTATGCTCTTTTGTTCCCCAGCATGTACTTCTAAAATTTTAGTATGCGCACATCCACTCATTGCTGAACTACCTTGTATCTGTGTGGGGCCGTGCCAGTATTTCGAATCTGAAAAAGCTACAAACGCTTCAAAACAGATGTCTTAAAATTATTTATAAAAACCTGTTTTAATCCACCTAGCGGTGCAATTGTGCCTTTCTCATTTCTCTAAACTATGGCACGGAGGCTTTTTATGTTCAACATAATTGTGGAAATGTCCATTACATTCTTAGTACACTTTGCACTTATACACAATGGCATGCCAGCCACGAACTTGATGAGCTATGTGTCGACGGTGAAACACTTGAAACAAAAAAATATCATACTCCATTAGCCTAATCATCATTAGATCAATGTTATCTGCTTGCTAACTCATTTTGTCATGCGGGGCTGGGTATGTGAAGAGGGCGAAAGTCCCATGAACGAACGACTCCCCAGCTTAAATTGGTATGCTTTGTGATACAGTGGTGGTTTAAAGATGATGGGGTTGAAAGGGAGGGGTATGAGGGCTGGATGGGGTGGTGGTCTGAGGGGTGATTTAAGGAGATTTTTAAAGGAGGGGCGCGAACAGTAGAGGGGGGGGGGTGTAACCCCTCTCCGTAAACCATCAACTACGCCTCTGTTAAAATCCAGAAACCCTAAACGAGTCGAAAAAAAAATTTGGCCGGGATTAGATTGACGTTTTTCAGAGTGATTGCATAACCTTTCTATATGAGAAAGGCAAAAACCATTTATGTACCCTACTATTTTGTTATACAATAATAATGCCCATAACATTTTACCTTTGCTTGGGTTGACTAACTACCAAACAATAATGTATATCCACAATGCTTTGCATAATACTATTGCTCATAATAATCTAGAATTTACGACAGGAATTCGAGCTCACAGCACCAGACAAGCCAATCATTTATTATACTCCAGAGTATCCACGAACCTTGGTCAAAGACGCATTTTTTTCATCGGACCTAAGTTATTCAACCAGCTTCCTACTGATTTAAAGCAAATAACATGTCGCACTCGTTTCCAAGCAAAATTGAAACTAATTTTAAAAAATAAAATAGGAGAATTTTTAATATAAACTTCGTTCACCACCAATCGAGCTTATTCCTTTAGCTATAATTGGTTAACATTTTTTTAAATAAAAACAATTGATAAATACATTTTTTTCTAGCAATAAGTAATAAATAATTTTAAATTACTATGAGCTTCCTGCAAAGCTACGATGGGACCCTTAAAAGGATCCTTTTCCGCTGGGTACTCGCCGTAGCTTCTTGTCAAATTTTGTGTTTTGTCGGTCTCGTATTGTTTTTTTTTGTTCTCAGCGTTTCCGCGATTCGTAACTTTGTTTTGTTGTGCTGACCTTTTTTTTTGTACGCTGAGAACTGATGTGTCCACTACCAGGGGGCTCCGTTTGTGAGCTTTTTAGTGTGGAGGTGAGGCGGGCTATTAAAAAAAAATGTGTTGCTTTTTTGTTCTCAGAAGTTGAATTTCAAAAATATCAACATTGAACATGATAATCAAACAATGAATACGAAGTTGACTATTTTGTTAAAGAAGAAAATCTTTGATGTGGATGCCAATTACCAATATAGATCTCTACGTGTCATATAATATATCAAATAATGTTGCCTCTTTAAACGTGCTTTATTTCAATTCTGCTCACTCATAACACTGTGCATAGCTCTGTGCATACAACTGTAAACTACGCAGAGCTGTGCGAGCTGCGTACACATTTCTTCGTCTATTTCAGTTGTGTGAGAACTGATTTTATCATTTTATTTTGCCTGTGCACAGTTCTGAAGCGAGCTGTGTGAGATGCTCGAGATCGTGCGATGGCATTGTGTGTAAGAGACCTACCGGCGCGCACTCGCACTCTCAATGAAAATACGTGTGTAGCATGTGATAGCTCTTTTCTCTCAACGAACACTGATGAGCAAACCATCTCTGCACACGCGTAATGAATTTAAATTATATACAAAACTTCAAATATTCTTTGACATTCTAGGACTTTCTGCTAAGAGTATCCAACCGTTTAGACGAGTTAGAAGGCATTGAGTCCGTGGAAAATTTATCTATGTCCGCTGATACGAACAACGACGACGATGTAGAACAATTCCTAACAACCTTTTTTGAAGAAGACACTTCTCATACTGCTACGTCGCATTTCGCTTATAAGTCCAAGCGCCAGCAGAACAACATCTGCCGAGTGACAGTGAGAACTAGTATGACATGGTTGGATGACCGGCATTTATTTATTTCACTACTGCACTAGGCATGCCAGCAGCTGTAATACATATTTCAAACATTAGGATAATGGGACGACTTCAGAGAGCGAACAACTAAATCATTATTTAAACAAAATCACTTCTCCCGACGACAAATTTTCGTTTCCGAACTTTACCGAATGAATTGTGATGATTTTTTTTCGTTGATATCGCTAAGCAGGCCTATCAATAGCGACCGGTAATAGAATCAAATAATGACTCGGACGATCAAATATACTGGATGACTACTACACTGAATGATTTTTTTCATCATTTTTTCAAGTTTTGGCTGACTTTATGTGTATGATATATTTTCCCCTAAGGAGAATAATTTGGTTAAACACAAAAATTTCCCCCCAGAGCGAAAATTTTTGGTGATCCACGTGCAGCTCAAACGAAATTTAACCTCAATCATCTAGAGGAAGAACGAGCATTGATGCGAAAGAAAATTGAATTGATTTTTTCTACCCAACTGGAGCAGCAAAAGTTACAGCTCGAAAAGGATGCGAGTAGGGTTAAATACGATATTCTGCGAGCACATTAGAGCGGATTTACAACTGGCAGTGAAGTACGGGTAGATGGTGTTGGACAAGTAGGAGAGGTGGCAGAGATTAGGGATAAGGTTGCTGCTAGATCGAGTCAGGAAATTGGTACATCGACGGCCAAAGCAACGGTCTACCATACTTACATGCCACCACCTACGTCTCAGGCAGTGTTGGACACTATATCGCACTGCCTTCAGCAGTTTCATCACTCTACCAACGGGGAATGCTAATCCGTACTTGCAATTGATGAGCCATGAATCGAGTGTCATTAGGCCACTCGGCGAATTCCGCGAACGGAAGGTCGTACTGGGAGGCGCGAAATGTTCCATCAAATCAAAATAAGGAAGATAGAGACTTCCAACTGTTTCTATGGCGAAACAAACACAGGAACAGCCACGTTCGGGTCATCTCCGTGCTGCCCCCAGTTCACCAAAAACCTCAACGCCGATGAATAAGCCCAGTAGTCTGCACGGGCGGCCGACGCTATCCAACGTCGGCACTATGTGGACGACTATCTCGATAGCTTTGACACCGAGGACAAGGCGATTAAGGTCGCCAAGAAAGTCGCATTTATACATCAAAGGGGCGGGCGGCTTCACAATAAGCAGATGGTTATCCAATTCAACGGAAGTCCTGCTACGGGCCAGAGAACAGGATACCCCGTTCGAGATGCTCATCAACTGGGATAAAGGCTGCTGCATCAAACGAGTGCTTGGAATGTCCTGGCTTGCTAAAGACTATGAATTCATGTAATTCAGCAGTGTGGACGTTGGGGCAGCTGTCACGACAAAGCGAGGCATCCTACGATGTGCGTCTCATTTTTTGACTCACGGACGGCGTACCACAGATACCACAGATAACAGACGTTTAGGCTAGAACAAAATTTCTTCAAAAACCTGTGTAAACCTTCAAATTGATATACGTTGGAAATCCGTGTTTCACTATTGCCATCTACGCAACCGTTTGCTACACGTGTTTGACAGCTGCACTCTAACTTCATTGTATCGATCACTGCGCCATCTACAAACGTTTGCCAAACGTGTTTCAGACGTTTGATTTATTCGGAATTTCAGTAGCGGGTATTTACACACGATTGAAATCGAGCCTAAACGTCTGTTATCTGTGGAATTGCCTTCCCACGATCGCTAGGCGCACAAAGTGGTTCGAGAACACTAAGGCACCAGAACCAGGTGACTTGTGGATATCGTCGATGATGCAGCTCAAAACGGGTGGATCCGCGGGCGAATTCTATCGATCATCCGAGGCAGGGACGGTCATGGGCGCCACTCCATAGTGAAGACTGCTGCAGTAGTACTACGACGGCCAGGTACTAAGTTTGCTATTCTAAAGGTTCGCAGAGACGATAACACCAGTCCATCAGCTTGGAAGGACCAGTAGTACGGGTCGTGGTATGTTGGGGCAAACTACGCCACTGCGCAATAAGTAACTACGATCGTCTCAAGCCTGCTCATTTTACCCGTCAGTAACGGCCGTCATGTCAATATCAGATCAGTTGCTATTTCCTGTCCCCTACACGTCAGCTAGAAAACACTTGTTAGTGAGGAAACACTTTGTCAGTTAGGAAGCATTGTTCGTAAGAATAATTAATTAAAGAAATTTATTGGAGTAAAAGTTTGAAGGAAACTAATCTTTGAAGCTACAGTCAACAAATGTGACTTCGCTCTACGGATTCCAAAACGATCTCAACAGAAATATAACGTTAAGCTTTCGCATTGGCCTGCTTAGCCAAAACACTACGCCTCAAAAATAGCATATAAACCAATTTTTATAATATTTTAACAGCTATATACAGAGAGGTGCCACTGTGCGTCATCGTTGTTCGCTCATTCACCTATCATTGATTTTCTGCTCGGATCTTGGAATTGGTCCCTCTTGTGAATTTCTTTTTCAAAGGTGTTTCCTTATGGTGAAATTCAATTCAACAATTTATTTAAAAAAAATGCCAAGGAGCAATTCTCGTCCTTGAACACTTTTTTAAAGATTTGTTTAAAAAAATGTAAAGTAAGGGAACCTTCCACATACAATGTACCTTATCAAATAAACAAACTGAAAACAATAAGCACTCTTCTTCAAAACATTTATTTGCGAATAATTTCAACGCATTTACCCTGCTCTTTGTTTATTTCAACAATATCTACATTGTTGACACCTAGAAACGGACAATTAGTCCTATTAAAACAGCTCCAAAAATTGCTAATACTCAACCTATTAACTTACCTACCTTAATCACTGAATTCCTGAATAATTTCACTGATTCCAACTCGCTTCATCCACAGTTTGGATACAACATATTCAAACGTTTGATGTCCTTGTAACTCATGCCAACCCGTTGCCCGATGGTAATACCGCTCTCGAACGGGATGATGGTATCGGCACCAGTTGCACTGAATGCCGTCGGTCCGTAGTGCATTACACTCAGGTAGTCGTACGAAATGCCAAAATCGTCGATCACGGATGAACTGTACCGATCAAAGTTGCTCTCCTTACCGGCCTGTATCGCAGCCCAGTTGATTTTGATGTAAAAGTCTCGATCCGAGGCACTCTGCATGTGAACGAAACCTAGCGCATGGAGAAACTCGTGCATAATGGTACCTCGGCTCATACATCCGTTCGGCTGTAGATTCAGCTGCTGCGCTCCACCACGACGGCCCAGATAGGACCAACAGCCGGTGTATTCGCCCGTCACTTTGACGTAATCCGTCTGAGTCGTTCGCTCGACAAACAATACACAGCTAACCAGCATGATTTGTTGCAGGGCCGATTTGATGGAATTTTCCTGGGCCAATGCTAGAAGATAAGTTGGGAACTTCCGTTCGATAACTCTTGTTCAAAACGTTAACCAAATCGTAACTTACAGAACGCACCGCTGTCGATCGAGTAATAGACAATATTTTTCGGCCAGCGATAGGTCGCTCCGATCAAGGAGGTCCGACCGTCCTGTATGATATCTTCTTGGACGTCCGTTAGAATTATATCACCCTGGAAGTAGTCGCCCTTCTGTTCCAGCTCAGTTGCCGATGGATTAACTAGGAGTATATTGATATTTATGAGTTGCAAGGTTATTTTAACGAATAATAAGAGGAGGTTTTACAGATCTCGCCATCTTCGGAAGGTCCATCCAATGGAGCGCAAATGGCAATTCCGATCAAGACCAGCAACCACAGAACGGATGTCATTTTTTCTCTCTGAAAGAATTAAGAAAATAACAATGAGTGAGGGCAACTTAGTGATGATTTATTTAATTCAGTGCGTTTATGTGTTCACGATTACGGCCGAAAAGGATCACAACCCGTAGTAGTTAACTAACTTTGGAAGATTACGATTGTTAGCGGGCATTGGTTATTTGGTAAGCCCATTGTTAGGATTCGGTTTCTAACCCAGAGACATGGCGTTACATAGAAATTTAAAAAAGAACTTTTGGCGTCTTTTCGTACCTAAACATGATCATTACATGGATGTTGACCCACTAAACACGAATACAATTGATAACAATATTGTGGAGACGCTTTTTATGAAATATTCGATTTTCAAAATTCGTCAGAAGAGTTTGAGTATGTCTCGAGGTCTTTTCAGTCGATTAGATCGAGAATTCAAATTTAGAGTTATTTCCGGAGGAGTCAGGAGCAAAACACTTGCTCCTTTTCGCTCCGGTTTACTACCAGAAGAGAAAAAGGAAAAAAAGAGAAGAAGAGTATACCGGATCGATTTTCTCCTTGTATGATCCGGAGTACTTCCAGTTTTTCCTAGTATTGGAACAAACCAACATCAACCAGCAATATTGTGCAAAATCTCAGTTCGTTCCATTGATTTTGATGTTATGTACGTGAATTTTTATATCAATTGTAAAGTTGAAGCCATTTCAGATCATTGTTAATACTCTAATAAGTTTAGTGTGATCAAGGCGTTAGTATTTTTTCAAATGATCTGGTTGTATACTGCATATGATCGCATATCAGTCCCATAAAGATAGCAAGTCTCATAGAAAACGGGACAAATATGCGATCATGGGTAATATATTTATATTCCGTTTAATCGTTTCCCGATTGAAATATTCCCATTTCTACTTACCATGATCGGTTCAGTTTGAAAGAATCACCTCACTGTTTCACTGCCAAATTTGGTGTGGCTAATCTTCCAGGAAGCGTGTTGCCTTTTGACATTTATGCACACGCGTTTGCCAAGTTTTCCAACCAATTTTACAACGTCGCGCCAGAGTAAATATTTCAGACAAAATCCGATAAGATAACCGACTAGGATAAAATTCATTCTCGCAATTATGTTCTTCCAAAAAAAGAAAGATGATAGTAAAAATCCGGACAATTGACGCACCACGAAGGTACACTTATTACCAACACACTCTTGTACGTATTTTATTTGTCCTTAGCGTGATATTGCACTACCGACTAAACATTGCACTCGAAGTTGACTGTCTCTGTTTACTTCCGGTTGTTAAAACGATAAGAAAATTTGGAAGATCATGAGTACGAGATCTGTTGACGGGGGATATTTTAAAAACAGTTCAAATATTACGTAGTTTAGGCATACCGGATATGTTGCTTTATTTAAGGAATCGGGAGACTGGATACGTGAAGCGGGGTATCTGCGTGTTATTAAAGCAAAAATGAATTATTTTTGCAGAAAGTTACTGTTGAAGAACCCAATAAACATTTCGTGGTTTTATAAACGTTTTACCAGTTGCTTTATTCAGCTCTAGCTGAACATGGGAAGTATACGCGTAATCATATATCGTTTATTCCACCCTTAAGCATCTGGATTTGGAGAATTTATTCAGCTTGTCTGATTAAGACACATTAAAGAACAATTCTTCATAATGTATACAGCCTGAAGAAAACCACAGTTCAGCTTTATCAATAAACCTCTTCGTTACTGCTATTCAGCTGAGAGAATTATCATAGGAAAATATTAAAAAAAAAATCATTTAATTTCAAGTTCCACACCCCATCAATCTCTTTGGAAGCTATCTTTTTCTATTAATGTTTCGTTTCAGTTAGAGAAAAATTGCATTACCTTGGTGGATATCATATGACGTACCTGGATTCGAAACCCGCAACCTGTTGAATACTAAGCACTTACCTTACTGTCTGCACCAATCTTGCATACATCGAATGCTTAAGATTTCACCGATGTACCGAAAAATCTGGGCTGCTGAATAGAGTATGTACAAAGGCTACAGTAGCCTTTTATAGATTTGAGTGAACCTAGTTGGCTTGGGTTCGAATCCCAACCTACGATAATTTTTTTATTCGTTTTTTTTATTTGATAATTTCTAGAACATTCGGGAATTTTAAATTAGACAATTTACTAGCTTCGAAAACTGATGATTGTAGATGTTTTTGTATTCAACATTACGGTTGTCACAAAACATTTAGATGAGTAAAAATGGGTCTCATATGAAAGAGGTGGTAACTGAATGATGGATTGAAACCATTAATAATTCTAAGGTGGCAATCTCCTCGATTTATTCACCACTCCCTGCCAAATAATTTTCTTTTCAATGTGATTTTTTTTTGGTAAGCGGAAGTCGCTGTTCGAATTCAATAGTTTATATATTTATATCAATTATTTTTTATTGGAATGAAAGTACGTTTAAACTCATTGTACCTTTGTCTGCAAGTCGATAAGTAAAAAAAATCCATGGTAACAACACAGACTAACAGACATGACTCTATGAGGGAATTCCCACAAAAACATCGATCCGGAAATTTTCCCAGAACACTAGCTCCTAGTCTAGTCTAGTCTAGTCTACACATACACAGGCAATACATGTAGGGATTCTGGAAAATTGTTACCGAACGATTGGACAAGGCTCTACGGCAGAACCGACTCTATTGCTGGTATCGCAGGGTCGGCTAGCTACCGGGTAATCAAGGGCTACGCGGATCAAGAACAAAGATCTAAGAATATTCACTTTTCTTATACACTTTTTATTTATGAGTATTTGTAGTGTGTGGGTGTGGGGTGTTATTTACAATTAGTTGTTACTGTGGCGTGTACACTACTCTATTACTCAACGTACCGTACTGTTGCTGCTTCCGTTGATGAGCGTCACGACGCTGACGAAGCCGACGGGCGAGATCCCCTCGCGGACGTCGGCGAAACTGGCCGGATGAAGGCCCCGGTACGATGGTGATCGAGATTGTAGATGGGCCGGACCAGCGGGCGTTGCTGGTTTGGATGCAGGCAGGCGTCTTCCCTCCTTGGCGAGCATCGGCATGACCGCGGCTAACCGCAATGGCCAATACCGAGAGGGGACCCTCCTTTGCGATTAGGGCCTTTGCCCGGGGGTGTAAAATGATGGCGGATGACGAACGACGATCCTTTACGGATTAGGCGCGGAATCCTCCCGGATTCGCGAGCCGAACCGTGTGCTGAACGATTTGATGCGGCGCTAAGAGGCACTAAGAGGTCCTGGTGAAGATATTTACAACACAAGGTTGCTAAAGAATATTATCACTTGGACTAGTAATATACGAAATTAACTGAACGATCGCAACACTTTTTTAAAACTATCTTCCCGCCCCAAAGGCGGGGGGGGGGGGTGCTATACACTTCACCAGTTAAATTACTTCAGCACACGGACGCCTGATATTAAAAGAGGCCAGAGCTGAGAACTGCTGGACCTTTTATAAGAACTTCAGGTTGCATTTCCCTCCAATTCTCTAACCGCAATCCATTTTTAAAAGTTTCAGCATTGCGCGTCTTTAGGCTGGGTGGTTCAGCTACCCACCGAGACAAGCTGGCAGTTTGCAGCGGTACGCACCCTTTCACTACCCTGCTTACTGTTGTTGTGTAAATTAGTACAAGAAACGTAAAAGTTCTACAAACAAACAAATAATATTTACAACCAAAACCTAAGCAATGGAACCAACGGTTACAAAATTGCAGACGTTCGTCCACAATTTTTCTTGTCATTATTAATGTTTGTGGCACATATTGAATATGACACAAGCATTAAAGCGGCCAGGCCAACTGTGCAGCGTACAAAATAAAGATGATTCAAAATTATACGGCAATCAAATTATTCATTCAATGAATACTTTAATCAACGGATTATTATGAACCCCTCAGATTTGGGAACAATTTTTCACTAGTGGTCTATCCCCCATATGCTTGTTCATATGTCAGTTGCGCCATAAATTCAAATGTGGCCACAGTCCTAACTACAAATATATTTAAAATGACCGTTAAAGCGGGCGAAGCATTGTTTTCGAGTGTTATGTCTGTTAGTCTGTGGTAACAATGCTAGTGTCAAAAATTTACAGCAACGTTCGAACAAATAGTTTCTCTTGTGATCCATATAAGAATATTCATGTTTTACAAGTAAACAGACCATATCCATTAAAAAGTAAATTTACATACACAATGGCGCGTGTGATTTGGTAAGCTTGTACATTGAAAAACTTACGTATTACTCGGCTGTGCAGGGATTTAGCTGAGTTCAACTAAGTATGCATGTATATGCAAGTCATTGGACTGATTTTTTTTTTGGTTTGCTAATGCGTCGAACTAACTTAATAACTTCTTTTTGTTAGCAATGACATTTTTTCAGGACGAAATTGAAATTGTAAATCAACTACATGCAATTATAAAAAACTGTATAAATGTTATAAGAGCAAACCGTTGAAGCAGCAAATAGGATAAGAAAAGGATTCTAAATGTGCTAATTTGAGAAGTTCTTCACTTAAAAGTAGAAAAATAATGTGCGTGTATTGGAACTCGAACCCAGGTCGGTTACAAATAGTCATGGTTTGCTTATCATGTCAATTTTTAGAGTAGGAAAAATTACCTTTATTAAACACATAATTCAGCTAAAAGTCAAAAGTGGTATAAAAGCAAATGTATAAGTAGAAACAACCTTTTGACAACATGTAGTGCAGCTTAATGAATAAAGGTAATAGTATTGGCAACAGAATCATTTATTCAACTCGTAATTCAGTCTAATTGGGATGGTTGAATAAAAGCATTAATATTGCTGCTGCTACATTTGTTAGCAGTATAGTTCAGCCTAGTTTGAACTGGTGAATACTGGAGTTTAAATAAGCTGAATAAACTATTAATGTTTAAATAGTTCAGCGAAAGTTTTATTCAGCTTTCGTAGCCTTTAATCTGCTTTTAATCAGACAAGTAGTCTTATAGTTCAGCTCCTAATGTTTGTTGGGAAGCCAATTGAACTGTGCACAGAGGGGTGCAAATTTTTACGAGGAAACCGTGAAATATGACCACGTGAAGAATCATTTCTTATTTATTTATTATCATTTTTTGAGATGGCTAGAAACTATGTACGCACATTGAATTATTCATATTTTCACTACAGCCCATCACTAAACAAAACCGCCCCCCTAAGTTGCTGCTGGTATGCTCCGTTATTACAACGGCTGCTAAACAACCGTTGTTTCGTTTATGACAGTGCTAATATTGATTTTAGGTATGTTGAGGTTTATAATTTATAATTTCTTCGTTCTGGGATATACTTTCTGATTATTGTGGGTCTTTTCGCGCTTCTATTATGGAGCATATTACACTGCATCTGGGGTACTCCGCTCCAGGTGAAGGAAGAAGCCAGACTTTATGTATCTTTCTAAATTTTGAGCACTTTTATTAGGATGTTTCCAAGATAGAGTCAGTTTGAAACCAATTTCTAATCAATGAAGTAATAAATTAGAGTAGATCATTGTGTACAAGGTCAAAACATAGTCATCCTCCCCCAATAGAGGGATACTTCTCCGCTTTACCCTATTTACACCTCTGCTTTACCACAAGAAACTGTTCAACAAAAACTGACATGCACCATGCGAGCTATGGGCTGTTCACTGACATATTTCCGACTTTGTCCCACTGTGGTTATATGGTGATCGAAAACGTGGATTTGGAGTCTCACTAAGATATGGACAACTCATTTCTCTTTCAAGTTCCAAAACTTTCACTATTTTCACAGAGGATCAATATCGATACACTACACAACACAACATAAACAATGAAAACCTGTTTTAATCCACCTAGCGGTGCAATTGTGCCTTTCGTGCATGAATTGGCAAGACAATCGTCAATGTCATTCACGTAAAAATTATAGAGCAGACTTAGACATGAGCCCTGGGGAAGACCCATGTAGCTAAATCGTGATGTTGTTAAATCGCCATGTGAAAAGTGCATGTGCTTTTCAGACAACAGATTTAGCAAAAAGTTATTTAAAATTGGTGAAAGACCATGCTGGTGCAGCTTCTCTGACAGAATGTTGATAGAAACTGAGTCAAAAGCCCCCTTAATATCCAAGAAGACTGATGCCATCTGCTCTTTGTTAGCATAGGCCATTTGAATTTCTGTAGAAAGCAACGCAGGACAACCGTTCGTCCCTTTACCTTTGCAAAAGCCAAATTGTGTATCAGACAGTAAGCCATTTTCTTCGACCCAGTTGTCGAGGCAGAATAAAATAATTTTCTCGAGCAACTTCCGAATACAGGACAGCATTGCAATCGGTCGATACGAGTTGTGGTCGGAGGCTGGTTTTCCTCGTTTTTGGATGGCGATGACCTTCACTTGCCTCTAGTCATGAGGGACAATGTTACCCTTAAGAAACTTGTTAAATAAGTTCAACTAGCGCCTTTCTGCAGTGTCAGGCAACTTCTTCAGCAAGTTGAATTTGATTCTGTCTAAACGGGGTGGGGGCGTTATTGTTGCATGATAAAAGGGCAATTGAGAACTCCACCATCGAAAATGGTGTTTCGTTCGCGGTATCGTGTGAACACGCGGCGCGGTACTTTTCTCTACCGGAACAGAATCCGGACAGATCTTCTTGGCGAAAGTGAATATCCATCGGTTTGAATATTCCGTGTTCTCGTTGGTACGGATTCGGTTACGCATACGTTGAGCCGTACATCAGAGATCAGCTCATCACTGTTTCTCTCGTTAACCTGTCGACGAACCGGCGCCAATAACTGCGTTTTTTGGCTTTCATTTGACTTTTCATTCGTCTTTCTTGCAGGGTACTGGTTTAGTCTGAGCTTGATTCGCGCTGTCATGAATCAAGCCAGCCAAAAACTTGTACTCTTCCTCCGGAGGAAGTTCTTGTGTGGATTCGGTTTTCTAGGATATCGCGGTCGCGTAACTCATCCATTCAATGTTCCGTGTGAGGTCATACGAGACATTAATTGTTCCCGATTGTGTTGAACCGTTAGTAATTGAAATCACGATAGGTAAATGGTCGCTACCGTGGGGATCAGCGATCACCTTCCACATGCAATCTAACTGTAGCTATTTCGAGCATAGTGATAAATCCAACGCGCTTGCTCGTGCTGGTGGTGTAGGAATCCGTGTTCATTTCTCTCGTGTTTAAGACAGTCATGTTGAAATTGTTGCAATAATCTTGGATTAATGTTCATCAATTGTCATCATGAAAACAGCCCCATGCCGTATCGTGCGAGTTAAAGTCTCCTAGAACTAGGCGCGATGCCAGTAAGGATTCCGTGATATTATTTTATTTGCCTTTGATTAGAACTTGTCAAGCGACAATTTCAATGCCTAGTGTCGCTGAAAGTGGTGGGTACTCCTTGTTAGAATTAAAACTTCCAATTCCTGGAGCAACTTGCTTCGGCTTTTGGGTATCACTTCCGTTGGATTTATTGATTGTAGTTGGCGCATTCTGAGAGGACGATACCTTACGAGGAACTCTAGGGTATGCTAGATTTCTCCTCTTTCTGGATTACCCCTGATTAACAAAAGATGTTCCCTCTTGTGGATCGTCAGATTCTTGCTCAACATGAGCCAAAAGAGAAAAGGAATTTTCGGAAGGGACAGATGGCGAAACCTTCTAAAGAATTTCAGCTTAAGAGCACTTCGAGCGTTCCTTAAAAGAGTGCCTTATTTTATCCCCGCGCTGCTTCATTTAAGACCATGCGGAGGGTCCCCGTAGTAAATACACTTTTCAGTTTATCTACCGCAAGCGTCATCCTCATGCTCTCCTTCGCATCTGCCGCACCGATTCTTATTGTCATAATAAATGGCTGCGTGACCCAGCTGCTTGCAATTGCTGCAGTTCATTACCCGCGGTACAAACAGGCAAACAGGTAGACGAACCTTATCCAGAAAGATATAGTTGGGAAGAGAAGACCCGGAGAAAGTCACCCGAAGCGAGTCTGACAGAGAATAAGGTGTCTTATTATCCTCAGTTTTGGCTTGCATTCCAGAATCTTCACCTGTTGTAGTGAAGGGTCCTTAAAGCAGCCAATCCCGTACTTCAACAGGTCTTCGCACTTCAGACCCGGTTCGGCGACGACCCCATCGATCTCCACTGCCCTACAAGGCACATACATCCTGAATTACTTCGTAAAACGCTCGCAGCGAGCAGTTTGCCTGGTAGAGGTCATTCACTGTAACGCGTATCTTATTAGCTCGATCACGTGGTATCTGAAATACGGACGGGTAGTTAGCAGTCAGCTCCTGTGAGATCTCTAGAATATAAGGAGATTTCGTGTTGGGCAGGGAATAGACCACCCAGGGTCTATTTGAAGTGGCTGTGTATGTTTTAATGCGTGGAGGATTGGGGGAATCAGGGGAGGTAGAAATTGTGAGGTTATCCGGTATACCCATGGGAATATCATTCTCATAAAATGTTCCTTTGCCCTCGACCATTTAAGGACATGCTGAATAGAACCACAAGGTGGCAGTTAAAATGGCTGCCGTCGTTTCTGCTTCTTCTTTTTATTTCATCGTCAAAATCAAAACATTGCATTGGCGCGTAAGACAAAATCTTTTGTAACTTAAATGTCTTATCTCAGATTGCTTAGATTGCTTGTATGCAGGCATGTTAGCACAAGCTGATGAATAGATTCTCTTCACGGAATTTTGATTGGTTTGGGAAATTTGTACCTTTTTATTTTTCAAAACAAATGAAACGCGTGGTGCAAAAATCAGTCAGCTGATTGCTGAAGGATACGCTTGTGTGTGTGCCATCTCATATCGATATACTTTCTAGCCGCAAACAGATTCTGAACGTAACCCGAACATAGCCGAACATAACCGAACCTTTGTGGTGATTTTGGCTTCGCTTCACCTTAAGCACGAGGATAGCACGTCGTGTAAACGAAGGATGAAACTTAAATTCAAGGGAAGGGAATCTTAAAAGTAGCGAGCGATCGGGGGAACGGGAAATAAAAAAAAAATGCTTAGCTTATATAGCGGTGTGTCCGGCTATTCTGCAATTCCTTCACCAGCCTAGGCACCGGCGAATAATGGCTGCGTCTAACGATGGGGTATATATTTATTCACTTATGCAAGGCACAAGAAAACGATCTGCTTCGATCGAGAGCTCGGAAACGAATGACAGGATTGCTTTTCCGTATGCCATTAACGGAGAAAACGAACCACTGCAGTAATTCTACCGGATCTTTTGAAGTATTTTTTTCCAGTCAGAGTAAAATCCATTTCCTCTTTCAGAAAACACGAACAGTAAGCATCACCATGATGAGCTTGAGCGCTCAGTTTTTCGCAGCTTCGGATAAAACATATTTGAGAATTGTGACACCATCAGCAATTTTTTCACGGCCGCTTGTAGCAAGGCCTACTCCAAAGTCCATTCGTTTTATTTAATTTAATAGTATCGTATCAAAATGCACGTGCCTTCCTCTTAAAGGCTAGTTTACAGTTCGGAAAACGTGTCACGGGATTTGGGTCCCTGTGTATTTTAAATGGAGCTCGGGATTTCAAATTCCGTGACGGGAAATAAGTCTACACAAAAATGACAGTTTTCCTGAAGTGTAAACCCAACCGCGGGAAACATCACGGGATTTTAAAAATCACCACACAGAAATGCGCCCGGGAACAATTCAACACAAATTGTTTCCGACGGGGAAAATAGTATTTTTATAAAGTTTACAATTCGCTGCAAGTTTGATACTGTTTGTATTTTTAAGAAGCAGCAGAGTGTTTGGTTTGACAGTTTGGAGAGATCTCGGCGGGAAATTTTCCCTGATCAAATCCCAACGCAAATCCCGTGCGAAATCCCGCGATCCATTTCCCGAACTGTAAACTAGCCTTAACACCGCTCATATGGTCTTGTACAACGTTTGGGCCAACTTATTTTTGTGTGGAGATCCATTTTCGGCTGGATGTTGTTGGCTCGAATCAAAACTTGTCGAAAGTAAACAAAGTTCATTTCATATCGTCAACCTGGCGCCCAGGTGGTGAAATCAACGGGGTGCTGGAGCGTTGCCAAAAAAATTTTATTTCCAGATTAAATTTTACAAACTTCCCAGTTTAACTCAGCCGGAATGCTGGCTGGATCTAATTAGTATTCCGGCTCCGGTGACACAACCGATTCAAGTTAGAATGTTTAAGGGGTACCATTTCGATGCGGCTTAGCCGCATAACCGAGGCCCGGGCGAGGTGGCCACCGACCCGCCGTCGGAAGCAAGCGAACCTGTGATCCACTCGTTTGCCCGGCTTACTCAAACATAGGGGCTATCCCTAGTTTAAGACCGACTGAGCGGTAGCGAAGTCGGACAGCACGCGCAAAAGCGATGTGGCGTAGCCACATTGGGTGCTGGACACAAAATAAAATTGGCAACGCTAGCAAAAGGTAAACACAAATGAACACTCCGGATGAACCTATCGTCAATTGACATTTCGACGAGTTTTGATTCGAGCCAATAATATGGGCCCTCCATTTTCCCCCTTTTATATTTCCGATTGCACTTTTTTAAGATGCGCGCTCAAACGTGTCATAAGTGTGTATTGATGACAAAATTTGTATGACGTCGTTGACGTGTCACGCATTGAATAAAAAATCACTTCCTGCAGCCCTGCACCATTTTCCATTGAGTTCTACACGATGACGACACGAATGAACTCATGATGAATGAATTTCATGATTAACAATTTAATACTTTACGCTGACGTCACAAATGAACTGAAGTTTTCATTTTTGACAGTTCGCTTGTACTGTTTACATGTAAGTCCATGTAAACAGTACAAGTGAACTGTCAAGAAAAGTGAGGTTAACTTTGTCAGTAAAAAAATCTAATTCTCGGTGGTTTATTTACTTTGTCAATTGCGTGAGTGCGAGTGCAACGGGTGCTAACCTGTTACATTCGAACTCACGTAACTCCCATGTAAACAAACCACCGAGAATTGTCAAACGAAGTTCATCCGGCTCATTTTGCGGGGTTATATCGGTTGGTGTAAAACCTAACTAAACAATGTATTCAAAATATAATTCTACATTTCTTTTACAATACTCAAACCATTCCTGAAACCTTCCAATGCTCAATACAATTCTCCTAAAATATTTACAATAGTCCTATTGCATGGCAAATTTAGTCGAAGACAGTGTAAATTAATAGGTGTAATCAGTTTTCAAAAATATTGCGAAATAACGAAGATATATGAAAATTTAATTTATCGTCGTCAACGTAAACTGTCTCTGGCAGCACTGCTTCATAGGAGTTCAATCAGACTAATTGCAATAACTTTAGTTCTAGAGCTGATACTTGCAACTATTAGTGCTCAAATGAAAAGTAATAGACATATTTATTAGCCTTATTTGTTTTTGTGATCAAATCATACCTAAATCGAAAGTTATAACTCTTTAAAAACGTTGTCTATAAACAACGTGGGCATGAAGAGGTTAATTTTAGATTAAAATACCCTTCCATGAAGGTGTGTGACAATATTCTGAACATATTCCTCAAAGCTATTTAGCCCCTCTCTTTTTATTTCTCGTTTTTAGAAGTTTTCTCCTGCCTTGTGGAACCGATCAAATCCAGACTGCCACTATGTAACCGCCGTCGCCCTTACCACTACGGAAACTGAAGCAAGAGCGACTCGAGGTCCGATGATTTTTGAAGGATTCCCCGCGGGTCCGAAGAATACCATCCGCCAATCCGACCTACTGGACTGAGGCGCTAATTTGTTTCGCTGATCTCCCGTTTGCCCGAAAGTTGCAAGTTTTGCTCTTCTCTCCCGGTCACCATCTACGCCTTCTTTCCCCTGTCCTTGATACAACTGCTTCTACACCAATTTTGGAAATAAGCCCCCCTCTGAATATCTTGACCAAGCATAAGTCTCCGGTAAAAAAGTTTAAATTTGTATTCCGTATTCCTAGTTTTAAGATAGTTGTAATTTTACCTCTTTGTTAAAACTATTGTCCCCCATCTTGTAAATAGAATTGTAACCCTAGTTTTAAAACACCTGTGAAATTTTTCATAAATATTTGTTCCCCCTATTGTGTACCAAACTATATTGTTAGTTTTAAGATAACTGTAAATATTTCCTAAAAAACTATTACTATTGAATTCCATGTTTTAAAAATTTTCATAAAAAAAATCTGTTGCCCCTCTCTTGTATATAGAATCTTATTTCTAGTCTTAAGATAGCTGTAAAATTTTTCTCTTTTAAAAAAAATATTTCAACATTGTAACCTCCTAGTTTTAAAATATCCAAAATGTAAAAACAAAAGAATTCGGCACCGCCAAGCTAACGCATTTGTGCCTATCAAATAAACGAAATTTCCACAGATCACTACTTCATCGTTTCGGACAGCCTCAGCTCTATCGAGGCTCTTCGTGCGGTGAAGCCTAAAATGCAATTCCCGTATTTTCTGGGGAAGATACAGGAGTCCTTGTGTACGTTATCTGAAAAATCTTATCAGATTACCTTTGTCTGGGCTCCCTCTCATTGTTCTATCCCGGGCAATGAAAAGGCCGACTCATTAGCAAAGGTGGGCGCATTAAATGGTGACATATACGAAAGACCTATCTGCTTCAACGAATTTTTTAGTATTTGTTGTCAGAGGACGCTCAACAGTTGGCAAACCTCGTGGAGCAATGGGGAACTTGGACGATGGCTACATTCGATTATCCCAAAGCTATCAACGAAGCCTTGGTTCAGGGGGATGGATGTGGGTCGGGATTTTATTAGTGTAATGTCCCGACTTATGTCCAATCACCACACCATGGATGCGCATTTGCGGCGTATTGGGCTTGCGGAAAGTAGTCTGTGCGCTTGTGACGAGGGCTATCACGACATCGAGCACGTTGTCTGGGTATGCACCGGGTATTGTGACGCCAGGTCTCAGTTAAAGGATTCCCTTCGGGCCCGAGGTAGACCACCCAATGTACCAGTCCAAGATATGCTGGCAACTCGTGATTTCCCCTATATGTCCCTTATTTATACTTTCATAAAAACGATAAATATCCCAATTTAGCTCTTCTCTTTTTATTTCTCGTTTTTAGAGTTTCCTCCTGCCTTGTGGAACCGATCAGCTCCAGAGTGCCACTATGTAACCGCCGTCGCCCTTACCACTACGCCTGCATAGAAGGAAACTGAAGCGAGAGTGACTCGAGGTCCGATGACTTTTGAAGGATTCCCCGCGGGTCCGAAGAATACCATCCGCCAATCCGGTACTCGACAACTTACTAGACTGAGGCGCAAATTTGTGTCGCTGACCCCCCCGTTTGAGCGAAAGTTGCAAGTTTTGCTCTTCTTTCCCTGTCACCATACGCCTTTTCTCCCCTGTCCTTGATACAACTGCTGCTACACTGATGTGGAAATAAGCCACCCTCTGAATATCTTGACCAAGCATAAGTTTTCGTTAAAAAAAAAATCAAATTAGTATTCTGTATTCCTAGTTTTAAGATAGCTATAATTTTTACTCTTTATTGAAACTCTTGTCCTCCATCTTGTAAATAGAATTGTATCCCTAGTTTTAAGATATCTGTGAAATTTCTCATAAATATTTGTTCCCCCTTTTGTGTACTAAACTATAGGGTAAGGTGGGGCAAATCCGACCGTTGGGTAAACCCGACCTCCCTCTGTTACCGAAAATCAGAAGCACTACGCGAACTAATATCAATGGTGTCGTGTAGAGCATCGAAAATAATCATAATGGTGGCATGACAGCATTTTATTAATCTACATTGAGATGCTCAAACGACAAAAAGTGTGTTTTTACAACTTTTGATTTGACTTTTGTGCATTATCGCCTACAGGATATTTCTGATTGTTAAAGTGATAGCATAAAAAATGTAAGTGGATTTAAATTCTTTGATTAAAGTCCTACGAAGTGCGTAGATGAATTTGGTTCAACCTTTTTCGTAACTTTTTTAATTGCATCGTAATGAAAAATGACGGGGTGGGGCAAATCCGATCTCTAAATAGTGGGGTAAATCCGACCGCTTTTTTTGCTAAGAAAATGTTTATTTATCAAATTGAAATATATTTTTATTGTCATTTTATATTATTTTTATGAAAAATGGTTCATAATTACAAACGAAAGACACAAAAACGTGATGATTATAGTATTCGTCAAGCAATTGCTCCGATGCAAATGGGAATATCAATACGTGCTACTGCTCGTGATTTTAGCATTCCAAGATTGACATTGAACTCCATTTTCTTCATGTTACAATTCAATAACACAACATTCATTGATTTATCATTGAAAAACCATAAAATTTGGGTAATATCTGCACTAAATCAACCAAAAACATAGGGGGTCGGGTTTACCCCACCATTTTTGAAAACAGCAAAAATGAACATTTTCGTAAAACGCTTGTATCTCAAAATATTTCCACGATCCGAATGAAATGCTATATACAGAAAGTTGCCCAGGAGTCTAACCTTTAATTTGGTATATAAAACGACTTGATCCGATGTAAAATGAGCATTTTACAGTCAAAACCATTTACTAGGTCGGATTTACCCCAGTTTTAAGATAACTGTAAAATATTTCGTAAAATAGTATTACTCCCCCTCTTGTATATCAAACTGAATCCCTTGTTTTAAAATTTTTCATAAAAAAATCTTTTGGCCCTCTCTTGTATATTGAATCTTATTTCTAGTCTTAAGATAGTTGTAAACTTTCTTTTCTTTTGTAAAAAAAAATTCAACATTGTAACCTTCTAGTTTTAAGATATCCAAAATGTAAAAACAGAAGAATTTGGCACCGCCAAGCTAACGCATTTGTGCCTGTAAAATAAACGAAATGAATAAAAATAAATAAACGAAATGAATAAAAAAAAATATTCCTCAAAAATACTGAGATAGGCTATCTAAGGCCTCAAAGATATTTTGAGAATAGTTCCTTTGTGCATCATTGAATACCTATCAGATAGCAAGAAGTTCACTCCCAGATTCAGAAAGATATAATTCAATTAGATCTTGAGCATTCGTGAACTGTAAATACGTTAGGCAGTCAACCATCAGCATGCATCAAATCACTTACCGAATGCCCCTTACATAGCTCCTTCAACTAGCGACGTCCACTCCAAATGATCTTTTCCCAGAAACTAAACAATGAAAACAGCTATATGATAATTAGCTCTTATTTGCAGCAATACTGATAATATGGAACTTATCAAAAAGTAAACAGATGAATTTGGAGAAAAACTGCTTGTTCCGCATAAAACAGTCACCAGTAGTGTCTTGAGTCTCGGAAACATTAATTCGAATCTTTATTTTTGATTAACATGAAGGTGCACTTCAACTTTATTCTAGCTATTGGACCTTTTCCCTACTAATGCTTTCCATGTACAGATTTTGTTGATAGGACTGCACGTTTTGGCTTATCTGGCACTCGTTACGAACGGACTGTTGTATCATCCTTACGAAGAAATCGGTCGCCAGTCGCATGGTGATCTAGTTGTCAAAACTGAGGATGATCCGAACACTGGCGAATCTCGTTTACAGATAAAACGATGGACTGAAAGTACCATTCCCTATCTGTTCATTGGAAACATCAGTAAGTGTATATCCTTTGGTTAATACGATTGGAAATTTATTTCTCTACATACTCCAAAGCTTTGGAGCACAAGACCATCATACGGGACGCGATGGATGAAATACAAGGGCTGAGCTGCGTAAGGTTTGTTGGTCGTGAAGCTAAGGACAAAAACTTTGTCATCATAAGCGTGTATGAGTCCGGTTGCTGGTCGGCACTGGGCATGCACGGTGGTGCACAGGACTTGAACTTAGATCCACGTGGCTGTATGACGAAGGGATCCATTCTGCATCAGCTGCTGCATACACTTGGTTTTACCCATCCCAGCAGCAGACCGGATCGAGATTTGTACGTTAGAGTGGTACCGGCCAATGTTAACAGCCATGATTTGGTATACCTGGACAAAGCCGACCAGGGCGAGATCAACGACTTTGGTATACCGTACGATTTCGATAGCATAATGCACCGTAGTGGATGGGCGTTCAGTGCCAACGGAAAGCAAACGATTGTATCTTCGGTAGGTTGGTTGTGTTACAAAACAACGTTGCTGATATTGAAAACATTAAATTATTACAGAATGGAGACACTGAGCTGGGACAACGGGAAAAGCTAAGCTTCAAGGATATTCGGAAGCTGAACAGAATGTACTCATGTGAGATATATTAGGGTTGGAATTACAACCGAGATTCAGCAAGGTTTCTCGTACATGGCGTCGATAGAGAGTTGGATTCTTCCACAAAGTTGTGGTAAATTCGGTCGCCAATAATTTCATAAAGTTTTATTATGAGAACTAACCAAAAAATCAGTTTTTTTCATTGCACCTTTTTATATATATATATTTTTTTGAATTCGAACTCTTTAAGTTGAATTATAAAAAGGCACAGTTTTCAGAATACGTTGTTTTTAACACTTTCAATTACTTGCTTTTCAGCAATAGCATTAATAGAAAATCAATTTATTAACGGTCATAAAGAGACAAACCCTATAGTTTGTAGCTGAAAGTAAAAAGAGAGAAAAGTTACAAAACTCGCTTGGTTCGATGACAATCGATAGTCTGTTTTCGCAAACCTCGTTATGGTTTTCGTATGGCATGACTAAACATTTGTGGTTTTTGTTTGAGGCGAAACTGAGTCAGTTCCTAACCCCAACTGCTGTCAAAATGTATGAACTGACAGCGGTTTGGGTTAGAACTCAGTTTCAGGTTCTAGCGAAATCGCCATAAGTTAGTTTTAGGAATTAGACTTGGCAGGAAAGGAAAAAAGATCAGAAAGTATTGCTAACACCGTATTGTCTTGGTAGACAATACGATGCTAGTATACACGAAAGTCGTAAGCGATCAATTTCCGAAAATATTTATCGAGCAACTTGAACACTGGTCAGCCAGGTATCGCCAGTATTGCTTCTTGTTTATTGTTTTACTTCAAATTAATGATCATTTCCAGATTTTTTAGTTTTTGATAAAAAAAGATCGATTTAGTTTTTAAATTGTCGAAAAAAATCAACAGAAGTCTCATATGATTACGGCCTAAAACCAACTGACAAAATTCTCTTCGAAGGGAAATTCCGAACAAACCGTTACTGGCTGAACACAATTCACAGCACTTATTGCAAGAGAAACCTTTTCTTTTTTGTTTACCTACCAACATCTGAGATTGACGAGTGACCGTTTGTTCGGAATTTTCATTCAAAGTGAATTTTGACAGTTGGCTTTAACGCCGTAATCATATGTTTATCGATAAGTAAACAAACCGAATGTAAAACTGAAAAATTGTTGAAATTTTCGTGAAGAAAATATGAAATAATTTTGAATGACCTAAAATAAGCATTCACTGTACCGCAAGATTTACTTTGAATAGCAGATACCCTAGTAATCTAACGCTTCCACTCGAAGCGGAATTGAGTCACGTTTCAACCCCAACCGCTACTAGACCGCAGTGAACCCAATTTTGCCCAGTTTCTCTTTAGAGTGTATTATTTACATCCGCTAAGTTAAGCCGTTGCCAGTAAGATTCCGGTCGAGATTTAAAAATATCAGCAAACCGTTCGCGAAAAGATTTCCCAGAAACGGAACCTAGAGCGAGAGACCGAGCGGGAACATCCAGCCCGTTCAATTCTGCCGGTGAACAAACAGAACAACACTGTCCGACGGAAACGCGAGAAACGGTAGTAAAAAGTGCGGTTCTTCCTGATCGAATCGCCTAAGGAATCCTAAGAATCCAAGTGCGTATCGCGTGCGAGGGTGCGCATTCTACTTCTGGATCTTGAAAAAGCTCAGCAAGCACTGTCGACAGACAGACGGGGAAGGGACCGGTGCAAAGAGTATCCTCTGGATCCAACCAGCTCGCGACGGGAACACGAGGAAAAAGTACAAAGGAGCACCTTCGCCCGTGGCGCTGGAAAAGAGAAAAAGCAGGAAAGAGGAAAAGAGAAATATTGTCTGTGGATACTAGAAGCTAACGGAAGAGTCTCGTCCGGCAATGATGGAGCTGCAGATGTGTGTTCTGGCCAAGCACTAGAATCCCTGTGCCCAGGAAAGGAACGCGAGGAAGTGATGACGTTTGAGCGGCAAGTCTGCACAATGTCTCCATTTCCTCTTGCATTGTCTCTGCCATCAACATCTCCAATTCCTCGAGGGTCTTGCCGGTTATCGTCAGGACAACGCCATCTGCGAAGCCGACGATCTCGACCCCCATGGATAGTTGCAGTGTTAACACTCCGTTGTTGCACTAAGTGTGGAGCTCTGGGGTACTACCGCCGTGACACTAATCGACCTCTACTCCATGTTCGTCTCGTAGACTAGTACCCGGATCTGATACTAACTTTTTAGAACCATACACAAATAGTCCGAGACCTGAATTCTGTGCAGCGCCCCGGCGAGAGCCACCCAACTTGCGCTGTTGAACGCGTTCTTCACGTTGATCGTAACCACGGCACAGTAGCGATTACCCCTTCGCCTTTACTTTAAGCTTTCTCCGCGCTCGTGATGATTGTGCGGATGGCGTCCACCGTCAAGATCCCTTTCCGGAATTCGAACTTCCTCTGCGATAGTCCGTTCTTACTTTCAGCATGGTTGGTTAGCCTACTGAGGATGACCCTTTCCAAAAGTTTACCAAAAGTATCTAGCAGGCATATAGGCCGATACGATGCTGGATCTGCTGGTGGCTTCCCTGGTTTTGGCAGCAACACCAGCTATTGGATTTTCTTTCTGTCCGGGAAGTAGCCTTCATTCAGGCATTTCTGTGGACTGAACATGTCCGAAAACGCCAGGATAGCGGTCTTCAGTGCGGTTGGGTGCTTCGGGAAAAGACCCTTCACGATGATTTTCAATTTGTCAGCTAACATTTCAGCTGGCGTCGTTGTACTCTTGATCTTGGCCATCACGACACGATACCTGTCACTCCAGGGGTTGGGGTCTACTTATCTGCACAGTTCCTTGTAACAGGTGGACTTACTAAGCACTATCTCGCATTTAAAAGCGGCTCTAGTCGCTTGGGAGGTCAATCTACACTCTTCTCTAACTGCCACAGATCTTACTCTCTGAACATGTCTTCTGGCTTTTAGGCAAGCAGCACGGAGGGTACTGAGCTTTCCGTTCCACCAATACGCCGGACGCCGGCTGTTCCTTGGCTGCATTTTGATACGTCACACGCCCTCGCTAATGTTTCCTACAGTTCATCGTTATTCAAAATTGGAGCGAGGTTGTCAGCACGAAGTGCTTCCACAAAAAGCTCTGTTGTCGGACCCCTCCGATTCGCGCTCACCTATCCATAACACACCTTGGGCATCACCCAGTACCGCATCCAAATGCAGGAGGAAAGCCCACTGGGCTAACAATCTGACAGGTAGGTGGTGAGAGGAAGAAAGGAAACGATCAAAGGAGTTAAAAGTAAGTGAAAGCAAATTCCACAAGTTTAAAATTACGAGCACAAAGTTAAGGGTACAACATTTAAAACACACGATTGGCTAGGTAAAATAACACGATTTACGGAGTTTTACAATACACGCAATTAAAATCAACATTTTAAAATAATTGCGCACTGACCGATCGAGAATCAGTGTCTTAACCTAAAATTTGCACGTGACTGCGTTTCGAAAAGGAATTGCTCTGTGACCAATATATACATACACGAATTGCTGGCTAAAGATCCGGGTACAAACACATTAAAAGGAACTCAACGTAAGTCAAACTGTTACGATTCTAAAGATGCCCTTATACATATCTATATCTAAAACTATACCTAAATGTCATATACATTTAAAAATCATGAATTCACAATGTTAAAACTTTCGGTCCTATACAGGAAAATTACAATCTCTGTATCGAAACCATAGCGCGTTGACTGAAACTGTCAACAAGCTCCTTATCGAAGCCTTAACTTTCCACTTCCGCTCACCAGTCCTGACTCTCTGCGTTACAATGCAATTCTGGTGTAGTGGATCGTCTGGTGATCGTTATGTGTGTACTGCTTACTAACTCGCCAATCCATTTTCTCGATCAGCGACACACTGCAGAATGTTACGTCGATGAGCGATTCCCGGCCGTCTTAACGGACTGCGCCAGCGGAACCTTCGTTGCACAGCCTTACATGCAGCTTCGCGAGGGTTTCCAACAACCTGTAACCTCTTTCGTTGGTCAGCCTGTTACCCCACTCCACGATCCAACCGTTAAAATCTCCTTTTATAACTACCGGCGTTCGTCCGACTAACGAGTCGGACTATCCAATCCGACATCCAGTTCGCGATATCGGGAGGAACTCGATACGACTCTACAATAATTGCAACGTCTCACTTCATTTCTGTTGTCGGTGCCACAACAGAATAATCTAGCCTGTCTTCGTCTTTATGTACTCTGGGTATTAAAAGCCCCCCGTCAAATGGTCTTTTCAGCTCTCATTTGTGCAGAGCAAGCACTTCGGTTGCTTTGTGCAGTCTCGAACAATGTGTCCCTTCTCCCTAAATTTTCTGTATGGTTCAGATCTGTTATAAAGTTTCTTGCCTAATGGCCGAAACCCAGACATCTGGAACACCTCTCCGCTTATTTAGTGGCTCGGCGTCTCATAAGCTTCTGCTTTTGCTATCTCCGTAGTCTTCAGTGTCTTTTTGGCGTTTTCAGCTCGCTCCAGTTACGCCATCTGTTCGCATTCGGCTTTTGCAACGGCGGATTTGATCCTAATCACTAGATCCCTGATCTGTTCGTGCAGGTTGCCCTTACTTTTCACGAATTCGTAGAGCCCTTCGCCACTTTAGGCAACCCAGAGTGCTGGTCTTTTTGGGTAATGCTAGGTTTCGGCTTGCGCACCTGAAACCCTAGCTTTCCTCAGCGTCCTATTATATGTTATATGTTAAGTCCCTAAACTCCTGTCCTACTGTCCTTGCTGCCCATGGATACACAATATATGTATGTATCTATGTATGTATGCATGTCATTTTTTAGAGGTCAACATCAAAACCTTGCAAAGATACGCTGATCTTATCAGTCAGGGAGTGGGGTTGGCAGAAGGTTGACCTACTAAAAACTTCACCCAAGTACTCTTGAATGGTTTACTTCGACCTCTTCTCTTTATGCCTCGGGATCACTGGATGTAACTACTTTGGAGCAGGGTTGTGCTCATGCATTGCGCATTCCATTCGCAGGGGCCCTGCTACCAGGCCATTCGTTCTAGCAGTACGATGCCCGCTGTTTTCCTGGTTATATCCTCATACGCGGGCAAACTGGTAGGATGCCGTGGCCGGTTCGGCGATTCCGGCTGGGGCTTCATTTCCGGTGCGCTGGCGCACGACGATCCGAAACCAGTGTATCGTCTTACACCACTCATCTAGTCTCCGGCGATGCACTTAGACTATACCGACGCTCCCCGACGAGAGTGTCCTTGCATTTCGTGTATTCTTAAGACAGAGTGATACAGATAGGAATCATCCCGGCAATGACGCATACCGCCTCCGACGGTATCGCTATGTACGCACTCGCAACACGAACAGTCACTAGGCGAAACGTGCTCGTCAACTTCCACTTTGAGTTCAGTGCAGCAGTCCGGGCTGGAATGCCATACCTCAGTATTATGGATGGGACATCCGCCAGGATTGCCGTATTGCTCCTCCGATGTTCGGCACGATCCTTGCCAGGGTGTTAGTTGTCCTCGCTGCATTCTCACATAAATAGTCAACGTGGCTATTTAAATTTAACCGATCGTCGACCATCAAACCCATGAGCTTCAGCGCATGCATCGATGGAATTGAGAATCCAACGGAACTGGTCACGATACGTTGGATTTTTTCATTGTTGTTAACCTGCACTTCCTCTGTCTTGTGGTGAACCAGCTGCAACTGTGCAGCACTACGGCGAAAGCCACTCAGCTGGCGCTGTTAAATGCGTCCTTTACCTTGATCTTCCGTTGAAATTCCTTTTCGGATTCCAAACGCTGCTTCTGAGATAGTCAGTTCGCACTGCCAACCTGTTGAGGATTATCCCTTTCAGAAGTTTACCGAGAGTATCCAGCAGACATATAGGCCGATACGCTGCTAGATCCCCGAGTGGCCTCCCTGGATTTGGCAGTAGCATTATCTTCTGGATCATCCATCCACCTGGTAGGTAGTTTTCGTCCAGGCATTTCTGTATTACTATTCTGAACATGTTTGGAAACGCCAGGATTGCGGTCTTCAGTGCCACGCACAGTGGCGGATTTGCCTGAAAACCTGGCCAAAAGTCGAAAATTGCATGATAGTACTTTTGGTTCTAGTACATATGTTGTCCTTCAGATGGTGCTGGCGCATGCTATTTTAAGTGAAACGCTCCAAAATTTCAATATTTGAGGTGTTGGCACATCCAAACAGTTTAAACCATCGAGTTTTGCTCATATTTTTTATCGAGCGCTCGAAATATCAGTATTATTCAAGTGCAGCTGGATTTTGATAAAAGTGCCGGTTTCGAATATGGAATAATGGAAAGTTTTTATTTATATGTATTGATGTCAAAAGATATGATTTTGTTTGTTTATAGAAAATGTCAATAACTTTCACGCTTTTGTAGCAGACTCATTTCAACACTCATTTTTGTTATATTATTGACTCATTTTTGTTATATTATTTAAATACTTTTTTTGTCCACGTCCACTATGTTTCAAGACAATTTATGTTCCTTGAACGATTCTCCATTTGGAACATTATAGAATTCTTGCCCGAATTTGCCCGTTTTTGAGTAATTATTGATTAAGATTTTCAGATTTGGACTCGTACTTTTAATTACTGTTGCACCTCTGGTTGTCATAGCGAGTCGCACAATACTGCATTTTACTCAGGAATAATTGTGTATTTAGTGGTGAAAACTTCATCAAGATTCAAAAACATATTCAAATGTTATCAAAAGTGGAATGCAAAAGACGTAAATAATTCTGGTCGTTCATATTGAAAACCAACGTGGTCAACAGAAGGATACATATTTCAAAAATTTTTGAATTTTGAATACCATGCTTAAACGTTACCAGGAAACTATGACGTTTGATCATGCAAAGCAAAACAAATCTAGAGGTGGAATATATGATGGGATACTACGTGCGAAAATCAGTAGAATAGTGCAAAAGAATACTGGAATCTCCGGCCGAGATTTGGTCAAAAAGCTCACTTTGGCGTATACTCCAGCTTGGCGAATTTGTTTGCGAGAAGGTTGTCAGTCGTAGTATATCAGCAAGCATGACAACAAAACGTGGTTGCTCAAAACTATACCAGAAAGCAGTACAAGCATGTTCATACCAAGCATGACCCATGAATTCAAATGGACGCTTCATCGTAATAATGGACTTTAAATAATACTATGAATCTTAGTGAATTTCACTTGTTTTCGTATTTTCGTCATATTTTAATAATTTAGAAAAAATACTATTTTTCGTTTTTTGAAAAATATGTGCATCACACAAACGTCTTTATGGGTGCAAATCAACAAATTTTATCATTTAACTACACACCATTTAAAATTCGATACATTATAAACGTTAGTGGCATAGACTGCAACCATTAAATCTTCATTCGTGAACATTTACTTATATTTATATTAAAATGTCGGCCATTTTGTATCCGCCATTTTGAATTTTGAAAATCTGACATCAAAATCGTAATCTGCGCCCTAAAAAATCGTGGTATGTACCTTTGCAAATCAAAACCATTTTCGACTTTTGGCCAGGTTTTTAGGGAAATCCAGCACTGTGCCACGTTGTGGATACCGTCCGGACCGGGAGTTTTCTTCGTTTTAAGTCCTTTGCCCACTGTAGGGAACCGGTCGTTGGAGATCCGATTGTCACCAACATTTCCACCGTCTGCATCGATGTACGGCGTATGCGGCTATGCGATTGGGTCGTACTTCAACAAGAAGCCTCCACGATCGTTTTCAATTTGGTAGTGAACCTTTCAGATGGCGTCGTTGGATCCTTGATCTTGGCCAACATGACACGGTAAGCGTTATTCCAGGGGTTGGCGTCTACTTCTTTGCATTGCTCCTTATAGGTGGATTTGCTCAGCCATATCTCACGTTTAAAAGCCGTTCGTAGTATCACCTTACGCTCTTTTCTAGCTGCCTCTGATCTTGCTATTTCAAATAGCAAGCGTCTTCTGGTCTTTTGGAAGGTAGCTCGGAGGGTGCTGAGCCACCGTTCCACGACGGCTGCCTCTCGACTCCAATTACCTCAGCTTTGTTGTGTCAAATTCCCTCACTAGTGTTTCCTAAAGCACATCGGCGTTCGAAATTGGAGCGGTGTTGTCTACAAGAAGTGCTTCAACCCTTGTCGAAGTCCTTCGTCTTACAGTACAGCTCCAACGACCAATGGTATAATGGATCGCCTGGTGGTCATTACATGTGTACTAGTGAGCAATTCATGTTATCCATCAGCGACGAACTGCGGAATGTTACGTCGATGATGGATCACCGATCGTCTTCACGGAATGCGCTAGCGGAACGTTCGTTGCACAGCATTACACCCAGCTTCACCAAGGCTTCCAATAAGCTGTAATTTCTATCGTTGGTCAACCTGCTATCCCACTCAACGGCCCAAGCGTCAAACTCTCCTCGTATAACAACCGGCGTTCGGCCAACTAACGAGTCGTTAATCTTGTATGGTTTTTAAGATCAAGCGATGGAACTTCCGTATCTGCCCCAGAAAATACGGGGTGGGCCTCCCAAGATTCGCTGAATGGACGTTCTCCGTTGTACTGAGACTGTATTTAATAATGAGGTTATGGTTTAAGAGCAGTTTAAATTATCCCAAGAGTAGCAATTCTTCAAAGTAAACTGAAACGTGATCACAGGAACTGTGAGTAGCTGTGAAGTTTTGATAGAATATACGACGGATCCAACGATTGTTGATATATCAGTACAAAATACCTTGCCGCTGGCCATTTCTTTCTTTTCCTTTTTATTGTCGACCAAGAGTGAGTCAATTTTTCATTTTTATGTTGTAACGACATCTAATAGAAAGATGAAAGTTTAGAAAAACGTGGAATAGGATCATATGAGCAAGCTTAGAGTTTCCTGGCGACTTAATACTTTGTTTTCTACTGTAGAGTTAGAATATTTTGGCCCGTTGAAATGCGACACACTAGAGTCTGCGGCATGTACCTACGAGCGTAACGTTACTTTGTACTTCATGCTGTCGGAACCGACAAAAAGTTATGTCACGGAAAACTTCCGCACTAAGCATTTTGCGAAACTCTTGAATGAGCTAGTTTTTGCCTCAGCAGCTGTGTCATATTGTCACTGTGTACTTCAACGTCGCAAAATGCTTAGTGTGGAAGTTTTCCGTGACTTAACTTTTTGTCGGTTCAGGCAACATAAGTGATTTTACGCTTGTCCGGACATGCCGCAGACTCAGGTGATTCGCATTCAATGCCAAAATATCCTGGCTCCTGCGTGTGGAAGACAAAAGGTTACGTCGCCGGGAAACTTTAAGCATGTTCATATGATTCTATTCAACGCTTTTCCAAACGTTCTTCCTTCAACTTCTTTCGCTTCCTTCAGTACTATTGCTCTTAATATTGAAAAATATTTCACACCTTCCAGTCCCTTGCTTATTAAATTTCGTTACAACATAAAAAGCTGACCAGTTCTTAAAATTTTATATAAAACTTGTCTAACTCCCTCTGATCATACTCTAAAATGCTGGATAACTGGATGGAGAAAACAAGAGGGTCGTTAAACCAGACGTTTCCATTACACCAAATATCTTAAACCGAACGGTTCGCATGTTTCATTTATATAGATCGGTAACTTCAAGATCGTAAGGTTCATCCTACAATTATGTATTTTCTATTCACTTTTGGTAACAGTCTATCACATGGAAAACCTTATAATAGTATCACAAAAGTGATCCACATTTATTATGCTATTTTAAAAACTGACACGTAATTATAACTCGCTGTAACTTTCGATTTTACAGATGTTCCTCGATGAAATCGACAAACTCGGAAACGCGTGTGTAGACCGTTGGGTAACCATTGAACGCACAACCGTATCCCCAGGAAACAATGCCAATCACTTGACCTTTGTAAACCAGAGGACCACCGGAGTCACCCTGACATGCATCGAAACCGGCACTACCAGCACACAGATGAAATGGAAGAATAGCACCAAAGTTTGCGTATGCCTTTCTGCAGGCCACATTTCTCACAATTGGCACAGCCACTTTCTGTAAACGGTTCGTGCTTGGTCCTTGATACTGGAAAATAAAAAATAATAACAGGGTCAGCTCTCATTGCTTTTGCCAGTATCATCCATTGTTACATAGAGTCCACCCCAACCGGCAATTGACGCCAGAGCTCCCTGCTCTATTTGGAATGACTTATTTGGCAGTGTAATTGGTTGAATCGTCGCACCAAAGGTCAGGGCCTGTCCTAATCGTAACACTGCAATGTCCCAATCCAACGTCCAATCGTCGTAGTTCGGATGAACGAAAATCTCCGATATCATCACCAGTTGACCTCCTTCATTCCGAAATGTGGATCCCGCACGAACAGAGAACTCACTGGGTTCAGCATTGGGACTAAAACACCAAACGTTATTGTAATGCGATCAAAGCCGGCAGTGAATTTCTTCTATAACTCACTAGTAAACACAATGAGCTGCCGTCAGGATAACATTTGCGCTGAGGATAGAACCACCGCAACTATGGGATCCGGAGCGGCGCAACGAAACCTGATACGGATGATCCTCGATAGTCGTATCCCGGCCACCTACAATACGCAAGTCTGCTCGAGGAACGGCTCCGAAACAGGTCACTGCCAAATTTAACAACAACACTACAGTCTTCATCTTTGTTGGACTCCTACCCGGACCACCAGTGAGTCAAAATGTATCCGTGAGCAAGGTTTTTATATCACGTAGCATGTAAAATTAAAAGCCCTACATATCTCGAGATGTAATTTTTGTATGGCTTCGATGGAAACGCTCTGATAGCGCGAGACTCCATTTGGGTTTGTTGGGAACAATGCCGGGTTGAATCGATCTAATTATGATTATGTCAATGGAAGTGCTATCGAAAGGAAATGTTCAGATCAGCGATAGCAGCTGGAAGAGATAGCTGGACCTAGAAATATTGAAGCCGGGGTGAGGACAGAACAACAACTGGTTATATTCGTCGCGCGTAGAAATGTATTATTCTGGGAATTTTGTGCCTCAACCAGTGTAACATTAGAAAAAACCTAATTTGAGATTGACAATGGGACAAACACAGTGATATATTTCAACAAATGTTAATTGTGAATATTGATGAAAACAGGAAATATTTTTACATGTTCCATAGCAAAATTTCAAAAACAAGTAGAATTTTTCTCTAATGACGCCGAATATCTGAATGAAGACTCGACACCTCAATCTTTTGTTCACCATTTTATCTATGAAAGTAAATCAAATCGAGAAAAATATCTTCAACTCCTTCTTGAACGAGTAGCATTTTTCCACAGTTAATTGTAAGGTACACCGGGGAAAGTTGTAATGCGGGGTAAGTTGGAACGGAAGTCTGAACCTTCACCAGAAAAGAGCAATCGCCGAGATTATTTTTTATGCAAAAAGCTTCCATAAAAGCACCTTTTGAATACCAGAAGCGGTAGTTTGAAACATCTCAACGATTTTCGTATATTTATTTATTTTTCGTCGTTCGCGAAATCAAAAACCTCTTTTTCCTAATCGATCGAAAAATGTTATGGTTGCAGATTATTACTAAAAAGTTGTACGTTAATCAATCATTTAGGATCTATCAAGTGTAGTAATTATGGATTGTCTGCTGAGAAACCATTGTTCACCTTAAATTTTTAGCGTTCCATTATACCCCTTATTTTGACGCACATTGGGGCAAATTGAAATACATACAGTTGGAACGACAATAATAATTCACTAATCTTCAAATTGAGATTGATCATTTTGTTTTAGCATCCGTTATCGTCCGCTAGTACACTAGGAAGCCAACTAAATATTTATTTTACAATTTAATAATCGCTGCGCAATCTCAAATTCAGTCGCCAATTGCAGTGTGAATTTTCCGAAACCAGTATTCAGTTTCAACGTATCTCTCACACATTCACTTCCAAGCCAACTGAACTTTCACACAGAATCGAATCGCTTCAGTGCAGGGAAAATATGTATTCATTCACCAATCAACGCATTAATTTGTTATTATGTGGGCAATAAGTGGCATATTTTATATTTTCGAGCATAAGTGAAGTGGGAAATCTATGCCTGATGTATTTTTGCTCGATAACTCAGTTAGAATAGAGTCAAAATTCAGTTTGCAACTGAAATTGAACCGAAAATAACTGAATGAATGCGCTACACTTGGTCTCTGATGGTTTATATCAAATCTGCTCTCTTAGCAATGTGAACGGACGGACACTCGATCTAGCCTTCGTCAACGACACGAACGTGTTCGAACTGATGGAGCCTCTGACATCTATACTTAAGGTAGACCCTCACCATAAGCCCTTCGTCTTAAGATTTGACGCGTGTTCTAACGACGGCGACGATTCTGATACAACTAATGACGACCTCAACTTCAATTTTTCTCGATGCAACCTCGATGAAGTCTCATCGGCCATTGGCGCAGTCAACTGGAACGATATGCTGGATGGAAATGATTTGAATCAGGCAGTTTCGGCGTTCTACGAGGCTATATATGGAATTCTTCGTTGCAATGTTCCTAAAAAACGTACCACTAAAAAGTAGATTATAAGTACCCGTGGTGGAACGCTGAGCTTGGCCGGCTGCGCAACGTACTACGGAAGCAACGTAAGCGATTCTTACATCACAGGACCGACGACAACAAAGTTATTCTTCGACAAATTGAGCTGCAATATGAAACAGCCCGAAACAGTGCATTCGATGAGTATCTCAACCAAGTCCAATGCAACCTGCGGAATAATCCCTCGACATTCTGGAAGTTTATAAATAGCAGAATACGCTCCGGGGGTATTCCAGAAAATGTTTATCTTCGAGACAAATGTTCACAGTCCACAGCCGAATCGGTGGATCTTTTTGCAGATCACTTTCGAGATGTATTTACCAGCCCTCCTGTCTACCCATCGCAAGACTACCTTAAAACATTGCCAACCTATAATATCAGCCTCCCCTGCCCTAACGTAAACGTTACCGATGTTTTGATAGCTTTATCCAGCGTTGACCCGTTGAAAGGGCCAGGTCCGGATTGTTTGCCCCCTTTGTTCATAAAATATTGTGCCCGAGCGCTTTCTGTACCAGTAAGCATTATTTTCAAGCGCTCGATCACGGAAAATGTTTTTCCAAGTGTGTGGAAAGAAGCTGCTATAGTTCCTATCCATAAGGCAGGAAACACACACATAATATTGAAAACTATAGAGGGATCTCGCTTCTGAATTGTTTGGCCAAAGTTCTGGAAAAGTTTGTTTACAATGCAATGTACGCTGCATCTTCACACATAATTGATGAACGTCAGCACGGCTTTGTAAAGAAACGCTCGACAACTTCGAACTTGATGACGTACACAAGTTTTCTAGTTCCAGCCGTCGAGAAGCGCCAGCAAGTTGATGCAATATATTTTGATTTCGCTAAAGCATTCGACAAGGTGCCGCACAACATTGCGGTTATGAAACTGCAGCGATTAGGATTTCCTCCGTGGGTAACCAGGTGGTTACAATCTTACCTTTCTGAACGATACGCTTTTGTTAGAATCGGCACCACATGCTCAAGCGTATTTGAAACGCCAACCGGTGTCCCTCAAGGAAGTCACGGGCCACTTATCTTTATATTATTCATCAACGATCTCTGCACCCGCATCAAGTCTGGAAAACTACTCTACGCTGATGATCTGAAAATCTTTCGCTCCATTGCTTCGGGACTCGATTCAGCTGTGCTCCAAGAGGATATAGTCAATATTGAAGAGTGGTGCTCGCTGAATGGAATGCAGATCAATGTCGATAAATGTAAGGTGATAAGCTTCGGGCGCTCGACAACTCTAAGGCGCTGCGAATATACCCTTCAAGCGTGTGTCATCGAGTACGTGGAATCTATCCGTGACCTGGGAGTGTTATTTGACAGAAAACTTCGCTTCGCCGACCACATCACAGCGACAACGGCTAAAGCTTTTGCAACATTGGGTTTTTTGAAACGAAACACTGCTGACTTCGAGGAACTCACTCTGAAATCTATATACTGCGCACTGGTCCGTAGCATTTTGGAGTACGCTGTACAAGTGTGGGCGCCGTAAAACGCCGTGCAAAGCAATCGATTAGAGCGTGTTCAAAGAAGCTTTGTACGGTTTGCTTTAAGAAAACTGCCTTGGAACGACCCTATCCGTTTACCACCGTATAATAATAGATGTATGCTACTAGATTTTGCCAACGCTGGAGTCACGTCGTACCTTTTTGCAAAGAATGTCCATTTTTGATATGTTGTCGAGCAATATTGACTCTCCTGATATTCTTTCAAGGATTAATTTGTTTGTTCCTCCTCGTGTTATAAGAAACCGACCGGTTTTATGGATCCCTAGGCACCGTACAGCATACGGCCAGAGTAATCCGGTAGATAGATGTTCTATTCTATTCTATTCTAACCCTTACACAGCCAGTATTGAAAAGCATCCTGGAAAACACTGCAGTTATTCTGTAGTGTTTTTCTTGTCGATATTAATATTTGAAGCATATTTTCATATATCGCTAATATTAAAACGGCCAGGCCTACTGTGCAGAGTTGGGATTGAAGATGTTTCAAAATTAGACGACAATTAAATTATTCATTTAATGAATAAGTTAATCAACGAATTTTTTGAATCTTAAAGGAGGAAGAAACGAGGACAACCGTACCAACCGTTTCAGTTTAAAGGGGATATAATAAAACGTTGGGAGTGACTTGGCTAAGAAGGTTAATGTCACTCCTTTGGTCCTTTGGGATGGGACAGAGGTATTTACACCTTGCCCTGGCTAATAAGCCTTGGTTAAAGCGCCTTTACTCGCTCTTAATTGGCGGCCGAGAAATCCGGATGTTTTTTCGAACTATTCTGGCTGCTTCTGAAAATTGGAAAATCTGACCAGCAACAATCGTACTTTCTCTTATTCTAAGGAAGGGAATCACGTCGGAGGTAGTGCGCATAATTCGTACAATGATGTGCTATAATGCGCACTATCTCCGACATGAGGGATTACCACTAAACAAGCGAAAAAACGACTGTGCCGGTCGGACCCTCCAGTCCTCTACTGCAACAATAATACTAACGACCCAACCAACGAATTTCAAAAACAATCTTTTAGAAAATGGCAAATAAATCTGACTTACGTATAATAAGATCATCCAGAATGCTGTCATCTATATCTCTCGTGATGGCGGCCTTGACTCCCACACACAGAATACTCATGATTTTCTGGATTCCAATTGTAGTTGTTGTTACATTCAATCGAGCCCAGGAGATTCCTTATTGAGCCAGCTATCGCTTCAAACATTTTTTTGAATGTTGAACACTCCGGAGTGAACGGCTTTGTCGGGTTCAACGAAACCTACAGCCAGGAGGTCACCGGAATGAACTAGTTCGGGGTTTGCCAACTTTGAGGGGATTTCCTTAGGTAGGGTCGCTTGCGGGTGGATGCCTGTGGTCGTATCTCCTCGAACTCAGTCCGCTTGGGCACGAACTTCTATATGCAAAATTGTTCTCTTTATCAGCTGAGTTGTTGAAAAGCAGCGAACGGAAAACTTTATTTTCTCAAAAACGTGTCAGGAGCGAAAAAAAACACCTTCATCGTCAGAGGTTGCTGCGATCGATCCCAGAATAATCCGGTAGATAGATGTTGCCGCAAATTTAATGAAACTTCCGAACTCTTTGACTATCATATTACTAAATTTAGTTATAAGTTAGCGATTATAAACTTTTAACACATTAACACTTAATCTGTACGGTATCTGCCGAAGATCGAATAAATAAATAATACAATGCACGATTGAACGACAAGGCATACAACCGAAGCATATCCTTCAGCGCCAAGCGTGATTTCTCTTTCGTTCCTCTTTTACTCGGGGATGTCAATATTTCAGACTACTAGGTAGTATAAAGGGCTTGAATTTATTATTGCTGTCCTACATGTTTTATATCCTGATACTTTCATTTGCTGGTATTGATTAAAAAACAATTGTATTCTGTATCATCAATTAAATAAATAAGTTCAATGTTTTATGAAACTTATCGGATAAAATGTATCAAAATAATAAAAATATAATTTTTCTAAACTATTGAATAATTCCATATCAACATTTGAATAGGGCTAATAAGATTTGTAAACAAACTTTTGTTTTGCTGATTTCTCTTAATTTGTTATAATTTCAATACAGAAGACATTTGAAATTGATTCTACCAAGGGTAAAGATGTTGATTCATGTGTATCTTTCGTGAAATTCAACTCGACAGCGGAATAATGAGCGAAATAAGTTTGTTTACAAAAATCTCATTAGCCCTTTTGAAGAATTGATATTGAATTTCTACATACACATACATTTGAGAAACTTCATCCAACCGCACCTTCTTAAGTTTTCAATTAAAAAAAACCTGTTTTAATCCACCTAGCGGTGCAATCGTGCCTTTCTCATTAATCCAAACTACACAGAAAATAATTGTTCCCTAAATCGTGAATAAAGTGCCATGAATCCGAACAATCACATTTTTCGTTATGAAAACAGGACCATGAACAAAAATAATGTATTTTATAATTATGTTCAATTTCCCTTCAGTAACGCTTGTTTTAGTGGAACTATTTGATTTTGTTTTGTGAGCTTCAGTCACGGTTTCCGCCAAGTCATTTCTAATGCGATTTTCAGTACGCAAACTAGTTCCCAACTTTATGAACATTATTCATAAAACCAAAGGTTGACTCATGATGATTTTAATAGATATAGGAGCCTTAGTTCACAAAATCAAAATATGCTGGATATGTTCTCGTGAACTATTTCGCGAAATTCAAAAATAGTGTTCATGAATCCATTTATTTCTCGTGAACTAAAATATGGTTAGGTACGATCCAATATCCGTGCTCGTGAATTAGTTCGCAAAATCATCAAATATTTTTCATGTATTCGTGAACAGGTTCATGATTCCTAATATATGTTACGATCCATTATCCTTGTTCGTGAAATAGTGCACGAAATCATGAAATATAATTCATGTATACGTGAACTGGTTCATGATATCTAGTATAAGTCACAACTTACGTTCATTTTTGTGAAATAGTTCACGAAATCATTAAATATTATTCATGTAGTCGTGAACTGGTTCATGACGCCTAGTACATGATTTACAATCTATTTTGCGTGCTGGTGATATTTAAAATATTTCGCTAATCATTTACAATTTCATGCAACATGATAATGAAATTTTCCCGTGAACTATTTCACAAAATTTGTAGAATTATTCGGTGAATCATTGATACACGGTTGCGTTTCGGCTTCGCCTCATCAGAAACCGACACTAACTTATTGTCGGAATAGATTACGCGCCGGCTTTAGAAGCCTTTACTCATAACTAAAATATCACGATAACGGGAATAGAAGTTACAAAAATCGCGACTAAGATCCTGAAATCATGAATTTAAATCCCGCTAGTCTGACAGAAAAATGCGATAGTAAACTCATGAATAAGACAGCACAATAACGTGATGAGAAATCATAAGAATCGCGAATAGGCTCTTGAAATCATGAACATCTTTTGACTGTCGGCTGTATATTCCCAAATCATGAACTAGAATCACAACAAAAACTAAACATGTCCAGGGAAAAACAACAGTATCCTAACCAAACATTCTAATGTAACGCCATGTATCTATTCGGGGTGAACTATTTTTTTGAAAATACGAATAGTTTCATGAATTCGGGGTTTATTATTCATAATTTCAGGAACTTGGTCATGGGTTTCGTAAAATGTTCAGTTCACGAAATCGCGACCTTTTGATCATGAATTTATGACTGGTTTTTTTCGTGTACTATTTCATGACTGGTTACGTTCAATATAATGGTGGAAATGTCCATTACATATTCAGTACGTTTTGCACATACATATAATGGATCGACAACCACGAACTTGAGAAGCTATGTGTCGAAGCTGAAACACTTGAACCCAGCAGCGGATCCAGGAGGAGGGTTCGGGGGGTACGGACTCCGCCAAAAAATTTCAACTTGTTAACAAATTTAAAATTAGTTTTAATTTTAAAGTAGTTTTCAAACTCAAAACCATTTCAAACAAAATTTTTCACTGGTTTTACAGACTTACTAGGGAAGTTTATTTTGGAGGAACTAGGAAATTTTCTTCGGGGTGGGGGTGCGTAATTGATGAGGGAAGGTGGGTTTAGGGAAGGATGTTGTGTGAGGGGGGGTTAGACCGGGGTTAGGTTGACGATGTTCAGATTGATTGCATAACCTTTCTATATGAGAAAGACAAAAAAGTAATGTGAACTTATAAATATGGTACATCTCTTTTTTCACTTGAACTGCCATAACAAATGAACAAAAACGTACCAGGGCTTCAAAATTTCGAGAAACATCGTTGATTAAGCTTCAAAACAAACGCTTAAAAATTGGTGCAGCTTGTTTGAATAGAAAAAAAGTTATTCTGAGAAATTATGGTGAACGTATAAATGTGGGACACACTGTATTTCCCCATGAACCCAATGTCAAAAACTTCAAGCAAAGTGAGCGGAGGTCTAAAATTATCTAAATGATATGAAAATTGGCATCTGAGTTTACTTTGCTATTTGTCACAATAGGACCCTTTGAGATTTCGAAAATGAGTGTTTATTGCAATGCTCTAATGCGGTAGCGAGGGTGACCAAGGTGGGGGGTATGAAAGGTTGAAATGTTAGGGTAAGTGGGGGGGCGATACTACCCAAACTGCATATTATACCTTCCATTTGAGACTTGTTTTGCAATTTGTAACTCATTTTAATTATTTTTGCATTATTTATACATATATTGAATACCGGTTTTTTGCTTGTGGCCATAACACAGGAACCAGAACTCCGATTCAAAGGAAATTTAATAGCATTCAATAGGAATATTCTAGCTTTCATTGCAGGCTGATTTTGTGGAAATCGAGTCAGACATTTCTGAGAAGCAGTTGTGAATTCAACTCAGGAACATAACCACTTTTTCGAAGCTTTCGGTTCCGCCGAAGTTGTCCAATGTGGTCAACGTGGATATGATTGGGCATCAATGAGCTGAAACTATAAATCCAAACATTTTCGAACACATTTAATGAAGTTTTGCATCTTTTAGATATCATGCTGATTCCGATTTATATGTGAATTTCATGCGTGACCCCACTCTTCAACCTGTAACTTCAGAACCGGACATCGGAATTTAATGAAATTTAATAGCAGCCTATGGGAACGTTGTACCTTTCATTTGAGACTAAGTTTGAAAAAATCCGTTTAGCCATTCCTGAGTAACCGATGTGCTTATTTTTGGTCACATGCATACATACACACGCACACACACACATACGCACAGACATTTGCCTAACTCGACGAACTGAGTCGAATGGTATAAGAGACTCGGCCTTCAGGGCCTCGGTTAAAAAGTCGGTTTTCAGAGTGATTGCATAGCCTTTCTATAAGAGAAAGGCAAAAATTATCATATTACTCAGGATTTTAGAACCTTAACGATTTATGCTCCATTCTGTGTGCACTAGGCTGTCCCAAAAAAACCGATGTTCGAAAAGTCATGGTGCTCAACCCTATAATGAAAGATAAGCACATTTTAAGCACTTTTGTAGAGCAAATCAAGTTTCTAAAAAATCATCTAGAGGTTCCGCAAATGCGATTTATGAAATTGGTCATTTTTGAGCAATATTGTCGTATATAAGTGGTTTTCGCAACTTTTTCAAAGCCCAATTATTTTCAATATATTTTTTCATTTTTCTGTGGACCTCAGAGAATAAATCCCATTTAAAAGTTTTTTACAAAAAGTCCTTATATTAATTATAGAACCTCTTAATCACGGCAAAAAAAAATATTTTTTGGTTAATTTTGAAGAAAATCCACACAAAACGAATGTCAATAATTTTTTTTCAATAAACCAAAGGCATGTTTTGGAAAGTACTGTTCATTGCAAAAATTTTCGTGAACAAATGTTGTGAAAATTCGGTCGAGGGGCTGAGATATAGCATTTTTAGTAAATGCTTTCAAACCATGAAACTTTGCTACATTTTTTGAATTGTTCAATATCTCAACCGTAACTTGACCAGTGTAGGTATATTGGGTGTCAAATAAAAAGGATTTTTCTCAATCTTACAAAGCATTTTCATATGTTGAATCTACCATCTTATTCTAAGGTAGTTATTGAGAGATTTATGGGATTGTTGATCATTGTGCATGATCAACAATTTTTTCGAATAAGAAGAAGTGATAACACCAATATTGCTATAACCTATGTAACATTCACGATTGATTAGATTTATTTATTAATGTGAATATATGCTAAGTCTTGTAATAAAACAGTCAAAATGAATCCATTTCTTATGTTATCGAATAAATATGGCATGATTCAAGTTTTAGAAGTTATTTTGACTCTACGTATTTTGGGTGATAGTCAGTAATAATTCATTTCTATCAGTGTCATTTTTAGAGCCATCTCGTAGATTTCTCCACATAAAGCTATTGTTCTTTCAGTACGACCATTACTGTCATTTAAGTTTGAACGAGAAAATACAGGAAAACGAAAATAGCAGTTTATTTCCTCACCGATTTTTGCCAAGAAAATCAGCTTATATAGTATTAGTACTACTGATTAAATTTAGTGAAGATTTAGCAAACGCAGTAGAGAAAAATGAATTATCTCGTTGTAAATTTTTGAACCATTTTCAGTTTAACTTTAAGATTTCCGAACAAACTTTGACATGCCTGAAACGATTCATTGTAGTCCATGCTGATTGATCTGTGTTAAAGACAAATTCAGTTATACCGAGATATTGGAAAATATTTTGGGCAACTTAATCTGGTAGCGTACAGAGATTCGAGCTGTTTTACTCTGATCAAGAATTTCCCAGTACTTTTCTTTTTTTAGCTTTTACAATCAATTTTATCATGGATGTCTCATTAAGCTAAATATTTTGAACCCACGATACCAGATTATGTTATCCAATCTTTACTCCAATATTTCGATACAACTTGTCTTTAACACCGATCAATCAGCACGGACTACCAAGAATCGTTTTAGGCATGTCAAAGTTTGCTCGGAAATCTTGAGCATGCTCGGAAAATATTTCAGTAATTATCAAACTGTACGATTATTAGCTTCATGTGAAGAATTCAACAAAGATGGCTCAAAGAATGGTATTGATACAAACGAGTTATTACTAACTATCGCCAAAAACAGAAATAGCCAAAATAAATCTTCCAAAGCTTCAATCAGGCCATATGTATTCGATAACATATCAAACAGTTTCAATTTGAGTGTTTTATTACAAGACTTAGCATACATTCACATTTATAAACAAATCTAATCAATCGTGAATGTTACATAGGTTATAGCAATATTGGTGTTATCACTTCTTCTTATTCGAAAAAGTTGTTGATCATGCACAATCCCATAATTCTCTCATCCCTTAGAATAAGATGGTAGATTCCACATATGAAAATGCTTTGTAAGATTGAGAAAATCCTTTTTATTTGACACCCAATATACCTACACTGGTCAAGTTACGGTTGAGATATTGAACAATTCAAAAAATGTAGCAAAGTTTCATGGTTTGAAAGCATTCACTAAAAATGCTATATCTCAGCCCCTCGACCGAATTTTCACAACATTTGTTCACAAAAATTTTTGCAATGAACAGTACTTTCCAAAACATGCCTTTGGATTATTGAAAAAAAATTATTGACATTCGTTTTGTGTGGATTTTCTTCAAAATTAACCAAAAAAATATTTTTTTCGCCGTGATTAAGAGGTTCTATAATTAAGGACTTTTTGTAAAAAACTTTTAAATGGGATTTATTCTCTGAGGTCCACAGAAAAATGAAAAAATACATTAAAAATAATTGGGCTTTGAAAAAGTTGCGAAAACCACTTATATACGACAATATTGCTCAAAAATGACCATTTTTCATAAATCGCATTTGCGGAACCTCTAGATGATTTTTTAGAAACTTGATTTGCTCTACAAAAGTGCTTAAAATGTGCTTATCTTTCATTATAGGGTTGAGCACCATGACTTTTCAAACATCGATTTTATTGGGACAGCATAGTGTTCACGCTTCCGCAAAACTCGCGGAACAGTCCCTAGCATTTATGATAACATCAAACATGTGTATTATGCAGCGATTGGTACAAAGGCCAAACTTTCAACTCATGAAATCATATCATTTCAACTTACCCCGCTACGAAGGGCAAGCCGAAACAAAGCACTTGAAAATTGGAATTTTTAATAATCACTATATTTCTTAACTAGATGTATGAATGTTTATTTTTTATCAATAATAAACAGAATGTACTAATATATACCGCTAGCAGATTGGAAATTGTTTATTTTATGATTTCGTTAGAGAAGTTCAAATTTCAACTTTGAAAAACCCGTTTCAACTTGCCCCGGTGTACCTTAACTGAAAAGCATACAAAACAGCAAAGAAATCACTTACATAAAGTTATATAGAGCTGCAACTTTATTTTGTTATAGAAAGATACCTTACTCTCCATACTGCTGTTGCAGCTCTTGATGCTTCAACACTTGCCGCAGCTATTCCAGTAACCGCTGCTGCTCTTGTTGATGTTTCTTTCGCTGCTCCTTTCATCTGGAGAATGCCATTACTGCACGGAAAAATAAAACAACCCAAAGAATAAGTTCTTTTAACTCACTTTTGAGTTAAGCTTCGCTTTCGCATTTATTAGTGTTGTCAAAAACAAAGCAAGAGATTCGACTTAGTCGAGGTCTTACTTTCAGTAAGGTACTTTTGAGTTGTTTGGGGTATGCTCAAAATAAGGTAAATTCAACATAAATTTTAGTATGTTGAATTCAAGGTTGAGTAGGTTGGGTTCAGGTCCGGACCTGGTAAGGGGGAAAAGGGGATGGGCTAGATTCAGGAACAGGTCCGGATCCGGCTATTGGTCCAGATCCGGGAACTGGTCCAGATTCGAGAACTGATCCAGATCCGGGAACTGGTCCGGTTCCGGGAACTAATCCGGATCCGGGAGGCTCGGATTTGCGAACTGGTCCGGAGCGGGAGCTGTACGGGTTCCTGGAACTAGGTCGGATCCGAAAACTTTATTTTTTATTTCGCTGTCCGACCTACCTAATTTGGGCATGAGTCCGCCAGTAATCCGGCTGGTTTAACTCAATACTAATACTATCATAGAAATCGACTGAATTATCCTAAATACGAACAGAGCCGAGGTTGACACATACTGGAAAAGTGTTTGGTTGTGTGATGAACATACATGTACAGCTGGCGAAATTCGTCATTCCACCGTTTACTACCTTTGCAGGAATATGAGTTTAATACCACAATGCGCAATTGCGTGGTCTGTTACAAAAAAGACAATGGAATCTTACCCAAAAGTAATAAAACAAACCCGTCGGATTTTGGGTGCATGCATGTGGGAAAATTCAAAACATCGATGGCAACTATCATAAAAAAATCATAGGAAGTCGCACGAGAAAAAAAAATCCACGATTTTTTTTGTTTGAATCACTGACTTGATGCAAACTCTTCAACTTGGTCAAATCACACTAATTTTGGATTTCAAAGCTTGTGGTTACGAAATTACGAACCAATTCAAGAATCCATAGTAGACATCAATTTTGTATTAATATGAAGAATCTTTAAAACGTAAATATAAAAGATCATATGTTGCACAAGCGATTTTAAATGCATAAATTGGTTAAAAAGCAATCTTTATATTTTTTCTATGGAATAGGGATTGAAAGCTTTCGTTTCACATATTAACATCGCTCGTAGATCTTTTCATAAATTTTTTAACAAAAATTTCCTTAAGTATGTATACGACTATTGGTACATCAACCCTATATGGAGCTCAAAATTTCAACAGCACTTCAAACACTGTTTGTTAAACAATGAATAACTCAATCTGCAATTAACTTGCACACATAGCAGTTTCCTAGAAGAATTTCGCATCAGCACCATCCGCAGTTATACATCATGTTCAGCTTCCTAATATCCTTTACACTGAGTTTTTCTCTTTGGCCTAGAGTTCGATTATCGTTCTGCAAAGAAATACTTCGTTAATTAGGAACAACCCAACTATCATACTACCAATTTTTCTAACCTTTACAATAATCGTGTCCAGACCATCCCGGGCAAAATGTGTTGGACCAAAGTTCATTATACTGTCCACATCGAAGGGAATCCCATAGTCCGGCACGGACGCTCCTCCGTACACTTGTAAATCATTCTTGTGTTTCGGTCGAACATGATCTAAATTGATGTCAACGTAAAAATCACGATCCAAGGAGTTGGTCTCGTGAACGAATCCCAGCACGTGAAGCAACTGGTGAACGATAGTGCCTTTCCGGAAGCACTCAGTCGGTGAAAGATTCATTCGATTCAAGCCCCGATTGCGACCGAGTGTAGACCAACATCCGGTAGATTCTCCGGAAACTACCAGATACGCGTGCTCGTGGCTTCTTGTTATGAACCGGATGGAGCTCAACTCTTCGATTTCTGCCATTGCGTCTCGGATGAGTTGAGCGTGTTCCAATGCTGCAAGGCATACCGATGACCGATGAGGATTTCGTGGGTTTTATGGAGAATACTTACATAAAAATTCCGCATCCATCACATAAGGAACCAAATTGTTGATCCATTTGTCCACTTCTGTTATCAAGGGTTCACGCCCGGCTTTTATTGTGTCTACTTGACGTTCAGTTAAAAGTAGGTCTCCTTCGTAGTTACCGGTTCTGGTCTCACAGTTGTAGTCATCTATTGACATGATTAGTTAAGGTGATTATTGTGAAACAATTGTATTCACAGAGTACATGAATATTACATTTGGATCTTGTAGGTAATGAATCCGATGAAACGAATAGAAAACAAATCAGCGCGAGATATCTCATACTGGACGATGGCTTCTTCGGAAGAGGTCCGGAACGGTTCTGAGCGACTATTTCCTATGCTGGTGCAAGTTTTATACTGAACCATGTGCAGGAACGGCTTTGATTGAATGAAAGGAGGAACTGCACGGATTAAACGATTCTTTGGAATCGCTACGCTCGGTTCCAGCAGTATTCATTCAAAACCTACAACCGTTGAATGGAGATTCTCGGAAGGGTTTGCTCATTGCGCCATTGTTCGTTGGCTTATCTGATATTTCTCGTATGAAAATGGATTAGTTCTGAAGTCACATATTTACTTCCTGAGATAAACATGTACAACTTGATTATGAGAATGGTATGGATTTGATTTTTCAGAATTTTGAATAAAACCGTTAAAACTTAAATAAAACAACTTAAAAACGTTGTTCAATTATCTTCGCTCCTTAATAAAACAACGATCATATTGTTAAAATTGGTAAAAGGGCATGAGACTGATTATCTCAACACAAACTTCCGACAACATTATCACGTACGAAAGCTGATGACAGAATGTACCAACACAATGTGGAAAAATTCACATCATAAACAAAATTAATAAAAAGAGTGATGTACTAACACCGATATAGAATTAACCTTACTTAAGACCAGCTTTGATTAAAACTCTGGGCATTTTGAACAAATTGCTGCAAAAATCGTTACTTCGATATTTTTTCTGAACTGTAGGTATAAAGAAGCACAAAATGTACCAAGAAATATGAAATTCAGGGAAACAAATCCCACCTATTTTGAATAGTCCAATCGAAAGACAACCGCAGTTGCAAGCACGTTTAAACTGGTTTTAACAATAATTCAATGCAACGAAGATTTTTTTCAGATTTTAGTTTTTATCGTTAACTGAAACTGCTACTGTGAAATTCAATCAGATAGTACCGTCTGTACGCTCGGGTATACTGGGCCAGGGCCAGGGGCACCGGGATTTCGGGGCCCCGCAATTAGGATGAATATAAATTCATTCTATAGACCAACGATTTTCAACCTGGGTGCGCAGGCCACAAGGGGGCAGTGTTAGCAGGGATCCGCGAAGAAAATTATTTATCTCGCAAGGACCTTTTTTAACAGACTGAAAATAATATTTGGATAGTACAACAAATGGATGTTAAGCCGTTGTGATTACGAAGGGGTCCGTGGAACGGAAAAGGTTAAAACTGCTATAGACTATACTTCAATGAAAAGTCGCACTCAATTGTTCATAACTTTTAAGCGTGTGGGTAACAATAGATTAAGTTTCAATTTATTGTTACCAACAACAATGAAACGTTTGGTACATCCTGTATACAAAGTTTCGAAGGCACCGAATCTTAGCTAACCAACCAGACGATTTTGTTTGGCAAGCGATTTGCGAATGTGGCAAAATATTCATTTCTTCGTCACGTCGGAGTCTGTCAACGGACAAATCCACATGGAAGCGTTCAAAAGTGGCTTCTTGAGATCCTCGACATTTTTTGGCTGGATTTGGCATGTTTCATTCTGCCGTTCGTGCAATCCCAAAAGAAGTTTAAAAATGCCTTTGTCTACATTTATCAACGCTTCAGTTACCATCGAGCGCTCAGTCGAGATAGAGGTCTTTTGTTGCCAGTCCGTAAACTCTATAGCGACAAAGAATAGTGCTAATCCGCGTTCAAGGTTATTTCGCGCACTCTACGCCTAGTCGATGTTTCAGTATTTTCTCCCGTCTTTTGTGTTTCTATTTCTGAGTACCGTTAGCCGGTCAGTGACCAGTGAAGCAGCGTTCTTCTAGTAAGCCGTCTCGATCCGTTACATACACAAGTTAAGTATTAGTTTACGTGTCCCCTTGGTTCTTTTACTAACGTGCACTAGGCAATAGGCCCGTGCAAAAATGACTTCCCCTGACGGCGGTTCATCTCAAGGTGAGATGGATGTCGAAACAAAATCGGCTCAAAGTATATCCAAGCTCAGCAACCGGGCCCTTCGTGATCTTCTTCCGGACCAAAGAAAAAAAGTGTTTGAATCTATTGCAGATTTCTCGGGTTCTGGCGGATCGGTATTCGGCCGTGACAGAGATATCGAAAATTCACCCTGATAAGCTTCGGGTGGTTGTTAACAGTTTGACTCTAAGCAAACGATATTGCTGGCTACAGGCCCTTTACGAAGGAGTACAGGGTGTATATTCCAGCTAACAGGGTTGAAGTCAATGGGGTCGTTTCCGATTCGAGTCTGAATTGCGAGGACCTGCTTAAATATGGGACTGGCTGTTTCAAAGAAAGCCAGTGAAGATCCTGGAGTGCAAACGTTTGCATTCAGCATCACTCGCAGCTGACGGGAAGAAACCATATGTCAACTCAGATTCTTATCCGGTGACCTTCGCCGGTTCTGCTCTACCCAACTACCTCCTCTTTGACAAGGTTCGTCTACCTGTTCGCCTCTTTGTGCTGCGGGTCATAAATTGTGCTAATTGCAAACAATTAGGACGCACAGCCTCCCATTGTAGCAATAAACCCCTTGTGGGAATCATGCGGATGATTCCTGTGGAAGAGATGTCGAAAAGTGTCTCTACTGTGGGGGAAACCCACATGATCTCCCTTCATGTCCCGCGTACAAACAGCGCGAGGAGAATTTTAAGCGTTCCCTTCAGGGACACTCTAAGAGATCTTTTGCAGAAATGCGTAAGATAGCTACCCCACCTGTCTTTACGAACATCTATACCAACTTGTTCAAAAATCAATATGTAATCCCCTAGTTTTAAGTAATTTAAAATGTAAAACAAAACAAAATTGGCACCTTTAAGCTAACGCAAACCTGCCTTATCAAATAAACGAATTGTAAAAAAAAAAAAAACCAACTTGTCTACTGACGAAGGCGACTGTGATGAACCCCAGGAGGGAACATCTTCTGCTGTGCCTAGAAGCAATAGAAAAAAGAGGAACATTTCCTTTCCCAAGCTTCGTCGTAAAGGCCAGAAGGTGTCTCTTCATGGCCCCCCTAAAATAACTACGCAAGTAAGTACTGGTGCAAAACCGAAGCAAGTCGCTCCCGGTCTCAGTAACCTGAGCTCAGAAAAGGAGTTTCCAGCACTTCCAGGAAGATAAAAAACCCCAAGGTTCCCATAGCTCAGCCAGAGAAAGAAAACAGCGCTGGCTTAATAAATTTCTCTGACATTGTGGACCGTATTCTGACCTCCTTAAAAGCATCTTGATAAGCTTTCTCCCCGCAGTAAAAACATTCTTGATGCAGTTCACTGCGAAATGGCCTCTCCTTTCAGCGATCGTATCCTTCGATGGCTAATTCATCGAACGAGGTCAAGGATTTAATCACTGTTCTACAGTGGAATTGCAGATGCATTATCCCGAAAATCGATTCCTTTAAAATCTTACTAAATAACTTGAAATGCGATGCATTTACACTATGCGAGACATGGCTTACTTCAGAAATAGACCTACACTCCCACGATTTTAACATTATTCGTTTGGATCGAGAAGACTCTTACGGAGGAGTACTTTTGGGGATCAAAAAGTGCTATTCTTTCAACCGAATCGACCTTCCTTCGACACCAGGTATTGAAGCTGTCGCTTGCCAAACCAGAATTAAGGGCAAAGACCTTTGCATTGCTTCCACCCCTAGAGCCTCAGTCAGCCACCGACGGCTTTGCGATATTGCGGAACTCCTCCCCGCACCGAGGCGAGTTTTAGGTGACTTCAACTCCCACGGTACGGCATGGGGCTGCCGTCATGACTATAATCGATCTACCCTATTCCATGAGCTTTGCGACAACTTCAATATGACCATTTTGAACACGGGTGAAATGAAACGGATTCCTGCCGCACCAGCGCATCCGAGCGCCTTATACTTGTCCCTCTGCTCAACAGGGAAGGTAGTCTCTGATCCCCACGGCAGCGATCATCTGCCAATCGTAATTAATATTGCTAACGGTTCGGGCCACCGAATGCAATAAATGTTTCGTATGACCTCACACGAAATATTTATTGGAAGAGCTACGCGTACCGAGTTGACACAAGTGCTTCCTTAGGAAGAAGAGTACGGGTTCCTAACTGGCTTGATTCTCGATACCGCGATTCAAGCTCAGACTTAACGCGTACCTAACGCGTGCTCTCGCGAGCGTCCTCCCAACCCATGGTGGAACAAAGAGTGCTCAGACGTGTATGCGCTGAAGGCCGCCGCCTATAGGACCTTCCGGGACGACGGGCTACCAGCTAGCTACCGACAGTACTCGATGTTAAAAACGCGAGTTTGATGAAAGCCAAGAAACGTAGCTACTGGCGCCGGTTTGTTGCCGGGCTAACGAGAGAAACATCTCGATGAGCACTCTTAGTTGCATGGCCAGGCGCTTACGAAACCGAAACAGTACTAACGAGAGGGTGGAATATTCATACTGTTGGATATTCGGTTTCGCTAAGGTTTGTCTGAATCCCTCTGGAAAAAGACTAGCCATCCCTATCGTTTGATTACCATGACGAGTCATTATCCAGAGGGATTCAGCGTTTTTAATAGGTATGTAAACAAAGAAAACTGCAGTTTACTATATTTCTACTTAATGGAGAACAATTTGGGTAAAAACTATGTTTTCCCCATTAAGGAGAAAATTGTTTAAAACCATCTTTGCGCGAGAAAAGCACAAAACCTATAATTAAATTAGATATGTAATTTGCGTTTCGATTTCGTCTCATCTGAATCAGACTTAGTAACAGGACTAAGCTAGCGCCGGATTGATTGCGCTAGCTCAAAAAAAAAACGGAAACACAATTTGTATTCCCGAGCAAACCACTAGTCAAGTGTGATGTCCCGCAGGGAAAGCTGCAGTCTAAAATTATTGTAAAACATTATATTGCAAGCCATAGAGGAAACCAGGGCTGGTTAACTGAGATTTGGTTTCGAAATGTCTGCGCTCATTCTGGTTAGACTTTTTTTTATTCATTTCGTTTATTTGATAGGCACAAATGCGTTAGCTTGGCGGTGCCAAATTCTTTAGTTTTTACATTATAAATATCTTAAAACGAGGAGGTTACAATGTTGAAATATTTTTTTTAAGAGAAAAATTTTACAGCTATTTTAAGACTAGAAATAAGATTCTATATACAAGAGAGGGAGTAAAAGATTTTTTTATGAAGAATTTTAAAACAAGGAATTTAGTTTGATATACAAGAGGGGGAGTAGGGTTTTACGAAATATTTTACAGTTATCTCAAAACTAACAATATAGTTTGGTACACAAAAGGGGGAACAAATATTTATGAGAAATTTCATAGATGTCTTAAAACTAGGGATACAGTTCTATTTACAAGATGGAGGACAATAGTTTTAACGAAGAGTAAAAATTACAGCTATCTTAAAACTAGGAATACGGAATACAAATTTAATTTGTTATCGGAGACTTATGCTTGGTCAAGATATTCAGAGGGGGGTTATTTCGAAAATCGGTGTAGCAGCAGTTGTATCAAGGACAGGGGAGAGAAGGAGTAGATGGTGACCGGGAGAGAAGAGCAAAACTTGCAACTTTCGGGCAAACGGGAGATCAGCGAAATAAATTAGCGCCTCAGTCTAGTAGGTCGGATTGGCGGATGATATTCTTCGGACCCGCGGGGAATCCTTCAAGAGTCATCGGACCTCGAGTCACTCTCGCTTCAGTTTCCGTAGTGGTAAGGGCGACGGCGGTTACATAGTGGCACTCTTGAGCTGAGCGGTTCCACAAGGCTGGAGGAAACTTCTAAAAACGAGAAATAAAAGAGAGGGGCTAAATTGGGATATTTATCGTTTTTTATGTAAGTCTAAATAAGGGAAATATAAGGGAAATCGCGAATTGCCAGAATATCACGAACTGGAATATTGGACGGTCTACCTTGGGCCCGAAGGGAGTCCTTTAACTGAGACCTGGCGTCACAACACCCGGTGCACACCCAGACAACGTGCTCGATGTCGTGATAGCCCTCGTCACAAGCGCACAGACTACTCTCTGCAAGCCCAATACGCCGCAAATGCGCATCCAATGTGTAGTGGTTCAATCTCTTCCTTCATGGGTGTGTCGAAGAACACAGTAGAATCAGAAGTATCTAGGAGACGGACGCGGTTGGGATTATACGAAGAAGGATTGATGCTCTGTGCCATGTAGTCGAAGTACAAGGTCATAAATCAGGTTTGAGAATTAAGCTCGACTAGCCTCTCGAAGTTTTAAATCACCAACGGGTTCAAGATGTCGCATCGGATGAGTAATCGATATGAGAGTTCCCAAAAACGATTTTTCAGCAGTAGCCCCCTTAATATTTGAGAAGACTGATGCCATCTGCTCTTTACTAGCATAGGCCATTTGGATTTCTGTAGAAAGCGACGCAAGGCAATCGTTCGTCCCTTTGCCTTTGCGGAGTCAAATTGTGTATCTGACAGTAAGCCATTTGCTTCAACCCAATTGTCGAGGCGAAACACGATCATTTTCTCGAAAAACTTCCGAATACAGGACAGCATTGCAATCGGTCGATACGAGTTGTGTTCGGAGACTGGTTTTCCTGGTTTTTGGATGGCGATGACCTTCACTTGCCTCCAGTCATGAGGGACAATGTTACCCTCAAGAAACTTATTAAATAAGTTCAACAAGCGCCTTTTCGCAGTGTCAGGCAGATTCTTCAACAAGTTGAATTTGATTCTGTCTAACCCTGGGGCGTTATTGCTGCATGACAAGAGAGCAAGTGAGAACTCCACCATCGAAAACGGTGTTTCGTTCGCGGTATCGTAAGCAGACGTGGCGCGGTACGTTTTCTGTACCGGGACAGAGTCCGGACAGATCTTCTTGGCGAAAGCGAATATCCAGCGGTTTGAATATTCCACGTTCTCGTTGGTACTGTTTCGGTTACGCATACGTCAGCCGTACCCCAAAGAGTGCTCATCGCTGTTTCTCTCATTAACCCGTCGACGAACCGGCACCAAAAACTGCGTTTTTTGGCATTCATTAGACTCTTCATTCGCCTTTCTAACGACGCGTACTGTTGATAGCTAGCGGGTAACCCGTCGTCCCGAAAGGCCTTATATGCAGTGGATTTCTCCGCGTACAGCTCTGAGCACTCTTTGTCCCACCACGGGGTGGGAGATCGTCCAGGGGAATTCGCGCCGGGAACCGGTTTAGTCAGAGCTTGATTCGCACTGTCGAGAATCAAGCCAGCCAAAAACCTATACTCTTCCTCCGGAGGAAGTTCTTGAGTGGATTCGATTTTAACGGATATCGCGGTCGCGTAGCTCTTCCAATCAATGTTCCGTGTAAGGCCATACGAGACATTGATAGTTTCTGATGGTTTTGAACCGGTAGCAATTTAAATCACGATAGGCAAATGACGGCTACCTTCCACATGCAATCTAACTGTAGCGATGTCGAGCATAGCGATAAGTCCAACGCGCTTGCGCGTGTTGGTGGTGTAAGAATCCGCGTCATTTCTCCCGTGCTTAAGATGGTCATGTTGAAATTGTCGCAATGATCTTGGATTAATGTTGATCTATTATCATCGTGAAGACAACCCCATACCGTACCATGCGAATTAAAGTCTCCTAGAACTAGCCGCGGCACAGTGGGACGAGCCCGGACTTAAGTCCATATATGAAGGTTATGCGATATTCTCACTAGTATTTTTCTCGTATCAGCTGAGCCATCAGAGACATTTTCGCGAGATTTTAGGTGATTTGAATGCAAAATGAATTTTCGACAGCTTTTTGAAGGGCATAACTCAAGTGTTTTTTGCATTATTTGACCATAGGAACTATATACGGTTATTCTCGTTTTTCAAAGAAACGGTTGATTTTATGAATTGCATTACTTCACCAAAATTATCCGTGTGATAAAATTACATCGTAAAATCGCCAAAAATAAGTCACTAGTTGGTTTAGTTAGTGTTTAGATAACTGTTTGTCATGATTTTTTATTGAATTCGAACTTCTAAAGCGATAACAACAACGACGCCCGTGAATGCCCGCGATCACACTATGCTCATTCGAAAGCTTTTCATTTTCTCTTTAAAATGAGCCTATGCTAGTTTTGCGAAAACTTGCGATAAGCAGTCAAAATTTGAAAAAACTGTGAATGGAGACGCATGGTTATTACTGATATTTAATTTGAATATTCACTTTATGACTAGAATAATGACACTAATTTATGCACAACTTTCAAATAGCATTTAGAGCATGATCTACAAGGGTTTTACTAGTGATCAAGAGTAAGGAGCCGAATGGGAAGTATGGTTTTTAAGTGGTAAAGGAATTAAGAATGTTTAAAATTCAGTAAATATTTTCAACCATCTGAAACGTGTCATAAAATGTTTCATGAACTATTTTTGCTAACTTACGCAATAACTGTCAAATTGAGTGAACACAGTTGAGCTCTAGTCATTTGGTGAGACTATTTTTTCCGACTTTGCATAGCACTGATATAGCTTAAGGGTATGCGATATTATCTAAATAAAATAAGACCATTTTTAAATGAACCATACACGCGAAAAACGGATTTTGGATTTATTTTAATTTAAGGTATAAAATAAGCAATCTAAGGAACTTAAAACACACCTGCGAAAACAAAATAGTCAATCATCTTGTTGATTAGTGAATGTAAATTAATATTCCACTAAGACGCTCAAAATGTTTGTTTTGAAAATGAAAAAAATGTAGTTTTCATACCAAGTAACCCACTAATGAATTAAACGTTCCAAAATAAGACAATCACATCTTATTTGATCCTTAAAAATAATATAGTCATTTTTAAAGCCCCATAATGAGATGTCAATCAATTCGTTTCAATACCGAAAATAAATTTCAAAATTACAATTGAAAGAAATCTTTATAAAAGACAAAATATTTACTTTTGAGCCACTCTAATAAGTAGTAAAGTTAATTTCTATTTTCTATAACCAACATAGGAATTCAGCGCACAAAAATGTCTTTAAAAAAAATTTGAACCTTCACAACAAAATAATAATTTTTGAGCCACCCTAATGTATAATGAATTTTTTTTGCAAATGTTAATATAAAAAACGATTTAGCACACAAAAATTAATATACACAAATTTTAAGAATGATTTAGGAAAAAAAAATATTTTTGAGACACCCTAATGAATAGTAAATGTTCATTTTTGAAATGTTTTAATATCGAAAACGAATTCAGCGTACCAAAATTACATAAAAACGTCCTATATGAACCGATACGGAAAAGTTTGGACTTTAGTCCACCTTTTGTTCTAAATCGTGCCACTGTGCGCGGTGCCGGTAAGAATTCCGTGATATTACAAAGCGTTCGGTGCCCTACCGAAACTCTAGGAGGAATGTAGATGGAAGCAATGCAAAGGTCTTTGCCTTTGATTAGAACGTGACAAGCGACAATTTCAATGCCTGGTGTTGAAGAGAGGTTAATTCGATTGAAAGAATAGCACTTTTTAATCCCTAAAGGTACTCCTCCATACGGGTTTTCTCGATCCAGACGAATTATATTAAAGTCGTGCTAGTTGAGATTTATATCGGAAGTTAACCAAGTTTCACATAATGCGAAAGCATCACATTTTAAACTATTTAGTAAAAATTTAAAGGAATTAATTTTCGGGGGGATACTTCTGCTGTTCCACTGTAAAACAGTGATCGAATCGGTGACCTGGTTCGATGACTTAGCCATCAAAGGATACGATCGCTGCAAGGAGAGCCATTTAGTAGTCAACTGATTCAAAAATGTTAGCACTTCAGGGAGAAAACGTATCAGAAGGCTTTTAAGAGGATCAGTAATATTGAAAGCTGTGAAAATTAAGTCCACGATGTCAGAAAATTTCATTAGTCCATTACTGTCTGTTTGAAAAAGAGGGACACTTGGGGTTTCTGGTGTCTGTGGAAGTGGTGGGTACTCCTTGTTAGAATTAAAGTTTCCAAGCCCTGGAGCAACTTGCTTCGGATTTTTGGTAGCACTTCCATTGGATTTATAAGATATTGTTGGCCCACTCTCAGAGGAGGTTATCTTGGGACGCTAGGCTAGGCTAGAGTTCTCCTCTTCCTGGACTCCCCCGGGTTAACGAGAGATGTTCCCTCTTGTGGGTCGTCAGATTCTTGCTCAACGCGAGCCAAACCAGCAAAGGGATTTTCATACAGGACTGATGGCGAAGCTTTCTTTAGCATTTCTGCATAAGAGCGCCTCGAGCGTTCCTTAAGGGAGCGTTTAATTTTATCCCCGCGCTGTTTGTACGCAGGGCATGATTGAAGAGCATACGAAGGGCCCCCGCAGTAAATACACTTTTCAGTTTCTTTGCCGCAAGAATCATCCTCATGCTCTCCCTGTACATTTGCTGCAGCTCATGACCCGCGGTACAAACAGGCGAACAGATAGGCGAACTTTGTCAAGAAGGATGTAGTTGGGAAGAGAAGACCCGGCGAAAGTCACCCGAAGCGAGCCTGATTGAGAGTAGGTAGTCTTACCTCCCTCGGTGTTTGCGGTATACAATTGTTTGCATTCTAAGATCTTAATCTGTTGGAGTGAGGGGCCCTTAAAGCAGCCAACCCCGTGCTCCAACAGTTCTCCGCATTTCAGGCCCGGTTCGGACGCAACCCCATCGATTTCTACGGCACGTACAAGGCACGTACGCTTTAAATTCCCGCGTAAAGCGCTCACAGCAAGCAATCGCGTTTGCCTGGCCGAGGTCATTCACTAGAACACGCATCTTGTTTGCCCGAACACGTGTTATCTGATTACAAGGTAAAATAAGAAAAAAGAGAAAAGGAAAGAAAGCAAACGAGAGGAAAAAACAGACAAAACTTATCTGCAGTAACGTCGATTGTTCCGCACCAGTAGCGTTGCCAATGTTCCAGATTTATCAGGAATCTTACAGATTTTTCCTAACTGAACAAACATTAGTTCAAACCAGACATTTTGCCAGATTTTTTTAAATTTTGCCCGATTTTTTCAGATATTCTGAATTCTACGTTACACCCCAGAGGCAATGCCATTATACCAAATTTATCTGGCACAGCTAGAGTTTTTAAAGCTTCTAGCAAAAAGATAAACCTCTCATTCTTCCAGATTTTTAAATTTTAGAGATTGTTACACACAATTTTTGGTAATCTGGGTCATATTTTCCAAAACAAAAATCGATTAATGTTCTATGAAGACCAAAATGTATGCCAAATTTCGATGACTTTGAGATCGCTGGCAAGTGACAGATTTTTTCATAAATTTTTATTTGAACTGCTAGATTTTCTTTGAAAAATAGTGGCAACCCTGCGTACCAGCGAAAACAATACACTGGGCTTGCCAACGGCACCAGCAGAATGACAGCCAACAAACGAACAAAGGCTTACCTTCACTCACTGAAACTTACACACCGAACACCACTGTGAAGTATAACGATCTGCTCCGTTGAAAGGCTCGGAAACAACTGGTTAGACTTTTTGATAAACGGTTTGCGCTGTCATGAAGATAGAACCTTTGACCAAATTGTGAATTTTCTCATTCATAAAACAAAATCAGGAAAAAGTTATCAACAATCGAAGGCGGAGTTAAAAATTGGCCAACCAACCCCAGGACTAGAGTAAGTTGGCCGAGTTTGGTAAATTAAGTGAAACACATCAAATGCATCAGTGGAAAACGTTAATTAGTGAGAAAACATCATTTCGCACTATGGAGGTGCAAAAAATCCACCCTTTACTTTTTAGTCTTTTAGACATTTTTAGACTTTTTTTCGATTGCTTTAGTGAACTTTTTACAGCTCCCGCTGCTTTCTTTTCTTCCGCTCGTGCGCTTATATTTGCTTTCATTTTTCTAGTCCTCCAATCGATCGATGAATCGATCAGCATTTACGACCATGATGGTTCTTAGAATTAGTTTGTGCACTCGCCTTAAAGAGAGGTATGATGTCTTCAGGCAGGCTTACATCTGCAGCGGATTCTATGTTGATGGACGAGTTTCGTTAGGGGTTCGGTAGATCTGTTACACATCCTGCCAGGAACTCCTCAGGAGGAAACAATTCAGGATTGAAGGGGAAATATTGGAATCATCTGTTTTTATAAACAATTTCCAACTTTTAATGATTCCTATCTTTTATTCTTACTTGTCAACAATTAATTTATTTTTATTACTTGCTTATCATGCATATTTTTCCTTATAATCATCAATATTAACATAATATCCAATTTCAATCAGAAAAAGTTTGGCACTTTACGTATATCGATATGCACATTGCTTTACGCTAAATTTACACCTCGGCCAACCAGCCCCGCACAAAATTTGACCAACCTATCCCAATGCATATTTTCGAAAACGAGAACAATCACGATTTACAAAAACAAATGTAAGGTTACACTGGAAACTGTTATACCATTTTGTTCGGTTTTGAAGACCCTTTCCAGCGGTACCACGTTTTTGGAAATAGAATATAAATTGATTCGCTTTACACATACAGTGAAAACCCTTTTTTTCAGCCCCTTGGTGAATTTTAGGCTGATAAGATGGGGACATTGACAAAATCGGGACATATATTTTTCTTTCTTTTGAAGAAACCGAAGCTCTTAAGATATTCTTCTTTAGTTATTAGATACAGCCTCATAACCTTTCCTGATTATTTAGCTTAAATTACCCTTAAGGGGGTCTGATATTGAAAAATTTAAAAAAATGAATTTTTTTTTGTTCATATTTCGGATCTCTAGGATAAAAAATATGCTCAAGAAAGGATTTATTCGAATTCAACTTGGTTCGTCTGCTAGAGCCAATCGAACTATCAATTTTCATATGAGGCTGATAAAATCGAGGGTAGATAAAATCGGGTCTTCACTGTATTGATTTACAAAAACTAAAAACGACAATACCTAAACACCTGAAATTACGTCGGTACATTGTCGACTTAATACCCCACCAAAAGCACTATAGATGTCGTTACTGCGCATAATAACCTTTTCATAAAAGACAGTCAGCCCCGGTCACCCCTACACTACCAAAATAAACAAAATCCAATTGTTGTCAACAATTGTTTGCGTTAACTTCATTTCGGGAAAAAATGATAAAAAACACCCTTTACATATGGAATCCACATCCGAATGTCAGTACAGTCGTGATTCGCTGGTTGGGCCACACCTCTGTCCAACCAACGAATTTGATTCGTTAGTTGGACCGACTGGCAGATGTCAAAAACTCTCCAAAGGAGACGTTAGTAGTGTAATTGCATCTATTCACATCTCTACTAATTGTCACATTGATTGTCAAAGTTAATTTGACATAAGATTTTGACATTCAGTTGCTTTTTAGTTGGACAATGGTCCAACTAAAAAGCGGCTCAGTTAAAAAGTGTCCAACCAGCGAATCACGACTGTATAAGTAAATATTTCTGGCGGGTATTATTTCAATCTTTGGAAAAGCAGTCATACATGCTATTTATTTTGAAAATATCTTTTTCGCTCATTCCGTCGCGTTGGCCCATTTTCTCGTTGGTGTCCTAAAAATGACAAGATATGATTAATGTTGATTAATCAAATATCGCCTCAGTTTACCTTCAGTGGAACGATGGTTTTTTCTCCGTTCTCGCTGAATGCCGTTGAGCTGTAGTGCATTACGCTTCCGTAGTCATATTCCGCACCATAGTTTCCCACCTGATCGGATGCATACAGTAAGAAATTATGTTCCTTACCTGCCTGAATGTTGTCCCACACAATTTCAACATACTCGTCCCGGTTGAAGGTGCTCTGCATATGCCGGAATCCAAGAGCGTGTATGAATTCGTGAACAATACTTCCCAGCTTGAAACAACCTTTGTCCAATGGATACGGTTGAAGCTTAACGGTTTGACTTCCGCCAATATGTCCAACGGTTGCCGAACATCCCGATGCATTGCCATGGATTCGTATATAGTCCGGATTATCTGGATTTCGAGGTTGAAATCTGACACAAGTTGACGTTTCTATCAAACGCATCGCCATATGGATGTAACTGATCTGATCCTGATCAAACCATTCCTCTTCGATTTCGTAGAAAGCTATGTTCATCGGCCAACGGTACTTTTCCACAATCATCCCATTCTTGCGAGTTACTTCCGAGTACTGCTGCTCGGTGAGAATCATATCACCTTCGAATTGGCCACTTAACTCTTCCGCCAAATCATCCGGTTGAAGATTTCGCAATCGAGCAACTAAAAAGTGATAATGATCTAGTCATCCAGCACAGAACAGGTAACAAACGGAACGTAAATTATTGTTGAGATGACGTTCGATCTTTCGCTAGCCAAATTGGTGGATCTTTCTATCGGAACCCCGGAGGCAGGAAACGTGGACTTTACCGTTCTGCATACCTTACTCCACATTATAGTCAGCAAGTTAGGTAGCCAGCAATCATGCGTGGAGCTTTTGCCTGACCATCAAAATAGGTTAGAACCACTGTTACAAGTGCTGGAGAAAGATCCAACACTCAATGTTACGATACTACGAGATGACGGCCACGAACGATTCCAAGTTCAACCTTTTCGCAAAACTTCGGAGGAGACAACCAAGAGTATTCACGCTAACACAGATGACTTAGAGGAGATTTCGCAGCGACTGGGCGAACTAGAACGAACAATCTCTATCCTTCCGAGCGAGGAAGAGTTGAAACAATACCAATCCAGTAGAGAATCGCTGCGGAAAGATGAGCCAGTCGATTTCATGAGTTTAGCTTCGCGCTTGGATATAATGGAAATAAACCTTGGAAAATTGACTACGCTGGCAAACGATGTACTCGTGGAATTTACCCGACTGGAGAAACTGGTTGTACCTTATCTAGATGGGGGTGACATAGCCGCCATGAAGACCCAAATCGAAAATATCAACCATCTTCTGATGACACATTATCCGGGTTTTTGTTCGCGACGACCATCCGACCCCCTACGAGCTTCCCGGCGACTATCGATCAATACGCTTCCAGCTGATTTCTACAGCAAGGGAGTTCCATCGATTCTCCAAGTTAACGGCCAAGCCGCAAGACGTTCGTCGCTTCTGTCTAAGGCATCTCGAAGCAGCTCCTCTATTGTCGTATCCGAACAGATGGAACGGGAGATCGAAGCTATCAAAAATGTACTGAACAGTTTGATCGGTTTGCTTCCGCTACCGGATGGGACTGGTAATGAATTGGTTGTAAGTGGATCGGAAGTGTCCTGTGTTGAATCGCAAACAGAAATGAGGAGCAGTTTTCACCAAAAAGCTGCCAGCGCAATAATTAACTTACGCTCCGTTCAGAAAGAAATCGACGAGATGTTTCAAGAGAAGGAAGAACGACTGCTGATACTGGAAGCTGCTCAAAAAGAGGCGATTCAGACACATCACAGACTATCAAAAGCGATTGAAGAATTTCGTGAAAATGTCATCGAGGTTGAAAATAAGATCGATCAACTTAGAACCGAGGGCGAGAAGAACTTCGATGAACTACATTCAATGATGACTGAGCAGTTGAGGATCATTTCCGAAGACGTGGAGTATTTAAAGACCGATACAGTCGGTAGAGTTATCGAACTAGAAACTCAAATAGAAGATCGAGTGGACTTCGCATTATTCAAAACGCGCGTTCCAATGGAACAGTTTGAAATAGCAATCGCTACTACCAACCAATCGCTTGATGATATGATTCTGCGGCAACTACTCGAAAAAGTCGACCACAGGGAACTGGCCTCTTTGGAAACGAAATTGTCAAAGAAGATGGGTCTGATGCAGCTACGGCTGAACAAGTTTTTGAAGCTTCAGGAGACCATTGAAGCTGCCGGTGCGAAGCTAAAATTGTTTGGAAACCTGAACTGTGTCTCTTGCGATCACGAAGCAACGATGAAAGCCATAGAAGAGGTTATTCCGAGAGGAAAACTAGTTCGTAGTAAGACTTTCTATCCTTACGAGATGGATGCTGTGCTGGAGGCTCGCAAAACTCGGTATTGTTGCGGCTCACACACAAAGGCCTCTCTCAGATATCCGGTGAAGTCAACTGCTCAGCGACTGTGCGAAGCTAGAGAATTGGTTAAACAGATCAAAAAGCGATCGCTAGACATGGGTTTGAACGTAGCTCGGCCAGATAATCCCGTCTACAAAATTCATAAGTAAGTTTTTGTTTCGTTCTGTTTGAAATTAATAAACATGTTTGTCAGCAGTTATACTAACCGTTCTCCGGTGTGTTTTCAAACGACCTTAGGGAGGGTGCTGCATTACAGTAAACACTAAGCCATAACAGTAGAGAAACTTGAAAAATTTTCATCTTCGTTTCAAGAGCACTTTTGATTTTCCGACAGACAGACAGTTCAGCTCGGATTAAATAGTGACACTACTTTTACACGCTGCTTTTCATTCGCAATCTATCATTATCAGCGAAGGATAAGCTGGGTAATCCATCGAGTTTTATTGCCCCTCAATACAAGACATTGGCTTTCAATCAGATTTGGTACAAGCTCGCGACCTGATTGTTCAAACGACGTACTTCATTGCGTTGGTAGCTTTGTTACAATAAATCATTCATTCGTTGACTGCGAAATAAAATCCTACTCTCTTAAAAACAACAAAATGGTTATTTCGTGTGATTAGTACAAAGATGTCCTCATAAAGCTGGAACACTTTCGTAGGCGCATTAATTTACAAATAGTTCTCACTGTATCATGGGCGTAGGTGGTCTTATAAGCAAGCTTCTGAAATTATTTACGAGGGTAGCGTCTACGTAGGTCTCTGAAATCTTATCACAAGCTAATTGATTATTCAAGCATGTGGAACTCAACAAAGATTTACTACGATAATTGAAACTCAAATTAAACGGTTAAACGATGCTTGAAGAATGATTTGGGCGGCTTTCATCTGACCATGGTACGAGGTAATGTAAAGTTGGAATTGTTTTCGCTGATAAATGTACGGAATCCAATGATCTAGCAAGAAATTTACAACTGCGGATGGAGAATTTCGTCAGGAACAATGGTCTCGTGTATATAGAAGAGTGGATTTCTATTATCATCATCGTAGCCAATCAATCTGGGTACTATGAATCGTGACCGAATGTATTTTAGATTTCCCGATTACTCGAACTTGGACCAGCGAATGCGGGGTTTGTCCGCGCGCTACATGCTCAGCCCGCTGTAGTGCCGTGTATTATCAACCTTCTGATGTCAGCATGTTTGTATACAGTTCGTGTTTCATAAGTCTGCGCCATTCTCTATTTTCCACTCTGCCGCAAAGTATTGAGCGCCGGATTCTTCTCTCAAAAATACCAAACTTGCTTCATGGAGGATTATCTTAAAAAAAGTTTCTATGTCAAATGCTTAATTTTTTATATTTGGAAAACTTTATTATAAAAATATAAACAAACGTTTTTCGTTAAAATATATTCGATCGTTTGGGATACATTAACGAGCTAAAACGACATGGTTTTTTTCAGTTAGCGTTAGCAAAAGAACGACTTGATCGATTCTCATGATATTGATATCATTTTAAAAGTTATTTCTAGCTCTTCATTATAAATCCAAATAATTTAAAAAGAATTTTCTATTTTTTAACTATTTAAAACTATTAAAACATGAATTCTTATTATTTTTAACCAAGGACAGTATTTTTGTATATTGGTTTACATTGACGGTTTGGTTTAGGTTTACATTGAAGAGCTTGAAATTACCTTTAATTTAATACCAATTTGATGAGAATCGATCAAGCCGTTCCTTGCGATCCCGAAAGCCAACTTATAAAAAATGGCGATTTTGCTTGCTAATATATTTTAACGATTTTTTTCCACATTAATAATACAATCTTCAAAATATTAAAAAAAAGTTTAAGTCTTTTCTTCGCTTCCAGTTTTTTGCCTTTTACTCCGACATCTTGTTATCAGATGCCGGCGCGACGCAGTTGATTCGGGATGCCTCGAATCCCTCACCACAGTCGACCAGGCGACCGCGAACCGTTCCGATACTGTTCGTGGGATTGACGAAAGGATCTTCCTACACGGCAACATGGCTTCGCTCTCTGCTGTACCCGATCCGTCCTCCAACAACATCGAGGTTTACTACCAGAATGTTGGTGGCTTAAATTTATCAACGGACAGCTATTTGCTCGCGACCACGGGTTGCTGTTACGACGTTATCGCCTTGACCGAGACGTGGCTCGACAACCGTACTCTGTCTCGCCAGGTCTTTGGTTCAACATTCGATGTCTACCGCTGTGACCGCAATGCCCTCAACAGCCACAAGACATCAGGCGGTGGTGTGCTTATCGCCGTTCGCCGTGGTATAAAAGCCCGAGTGATCAACGATGACCGGTGGGCGAGCTCCGAGCAAGTGTGGATATCAGTGAAACTTGCCACTTGTTGTGTATTTTCCACCTGACAGAATTCGTGATTCCAGCCTGATCGATGTACATCTTTCCTCCGTTTCTTTTATCGCCTCGATCGCAGCCCCGTCTGATGATATCGTTATACCGGGCGACTTCAACTTACCTTGCTTGACGTGGTGCCAAGCAAGTAATGGTTTTCTACGATTGGATATCGAACAATCTGTGCTTATTAACAATGCCAGTTGTATTTTGGACAACTACAGCAGCGCAACTCTTCGGCAAATTAATAATGTCACCAACGAGAATGGACGTACATTGGACCTCTGCTTTGTAAGTGCCCGGGACTGCGCTCCGTACTGTTGCACTGCACCGACTCCTTTAGTCAAGCAGGTGCGTCATCATCCCCTACTACATCTTGTATTCGCTGGTAACCTAGGAGAGAATTTTGAAGACGTCTCAAGCTCTATCGTCTACGATTTTAAAAATGCTGACTACGACAGCATCGTTAGCACGCTGTTGGATATAAACTGGGACGAAAATATTAACAATGACGACGCGAACGAAGCAGCGATGACGTTTTCTAGTATTCTTAACTACCTTATCGACCGCCATGTACCAAAACGAACAATTAGTACCGATGAACACCCTCCCTGGCAATCAACCGTCCTTAGACATTTAAAATCTGCCAAACGAGCTGCATTTAAAAAATTCTCGAAGCATAAGACACTTGCATTACGAAATCACTACTTTCAACTCAACCACGAATACAAACAACAAAACAGACGCGCCCTTGGACGCGCCTTTTTTAGACACCAGCGAAACGTCGAGCGTCAACTGAAATCCAAGCCCAAGTCGTTCTGGAAGTATGTTAACGAGCAGCGAAAAGAATCCGGTTTGCCATCTTGTATGTCGTTTAATGGAGTTTTAAGCACCGACACTAAGGAAATTTGCCAACTGTTCTCCGACAAATTTTCAAGCGTTTTTTCCAACGAGCGCCTGCCACCACAACAAGTCGCTGCCGCCGCTAATTTAACTCCTTCTCTAGGACGAACCATCAACCGAATTTGTGTCGATAATGCTGCCATTCTTGCAGCAAATGCCAAACTGAAAGCATCTTGTTCCCCGGGTCCAGATGGTGTTCCCTTGATTTTTGTCAAAAAGTGCATCAGCGGGCTTCTTGAACCACTTCGGCGAGTCTTAGAGCTATCACTCACTAGTGGTACATATCCTTCCTGCTGGAAAGCAGCGCACATGTTTCCAGTTCATAAAAAAGGAAACAAATCGAACATTGACAATTATCGGGGAATCTCGTGTTTAAGTGCTGTAAACTGCTGTAAACTGTTCGAGCTGGTTGTGTTAGATCCTATTTTCTTTCACTGCAAACACTACATTGCAGATGACCAACACGGTTTCACGCCTAAACGATCGACAACAACAAACTTGCTGTCGTTCACAACATATGTAATGGATGGATTCGCCGACGGATTGCAAACGGATGCTATTTATATGGATCTATCTGCGGCCTTCGACAAAATCAACCATGATATTGCAATAGCGAATCTGGACAAACCCGGCATTCATGGACAACTTCTGCGCTGGTTTCGTTCCTACCTCGATGGAAGGCAACTCCAAATCAGCATTAAGGACTGTCTATTCTTCGCTACATCCGGCATACCACAAGGAAGCCATCTCGGTCCAGTAATATTCCTCCTCTACTTTAATGACGTCAATTTCACATTACAAGGACCCCGCCTTTCTTTCGCCGACGACATGAAAATTTTTCAACAAATACGGGATAAAACCGAAGCCGAGCTTCTTCAGAGGGTACTGAACATCTTTAGTGCGTTTTAAACCCGAGCAAATGCTCAATCGTTACGTTCACACGGAAACGCCAACCGACTCAGTTTAACTACCATTTCTTCGGCTCGAGCATTCCAAGACACTCCCACATCTAAGATCTCGGAGTCATCATGGATTCGGCATTAACATTCAAACCACATACGTCATACATCGTGGATAAGGCATCACGACAGCTTGGGTTCATCTTCCGAATAGCGAAAAACTTCAGGGACGTATATTGTCTTAAATCGCTTTACTACGCGTTGGTCCGCTCAACGTTAGAATATTGTTCAGCTGTTTGGAATCCGTACTACCAGAACGGGATTGACAGAATCGAGGCTGTCCAACGCAGGTTTATACGCTTCGCCCTTCGTCATCTCCCATGGCGAAACAGATTTCAGCTGCCAAGCTATGAAAACCGTTGCCAGCTAATACACCTCGATACACTCAGCATTCGGAGGGACTGCTCTCGAGCCCTGTTCGTCTCGGACTTACTCTCTGCCAGAGTGGATTGCCCTACAATCCTCGGACGTCTGGATCTTCAAGCCCGCGTTCGAGCTCTACGCAATAACTCCCTTCTGCGAATTCCGTTCAGGAGAACCAACTATGGTTGCCAGAGCGCTGTTACCGGACTCCAACGAATTTTTAACAGTGTGGCCTTTGACTTCAACAGGACGCGGAATGCGATAAAAGTGAAAATGTTGTCAATTTTAAAATGTAATTAGTTTAAGCAACCACCATTGGGGCCTGTTGGTGAAGGTAATAAACATAAACATAAACATAGAAACTTTTTTTGAACAACGTGCAAAGGCTCAGTGTGATTTTGACCGTTTATATGAAAATCCCCCTCCCCCCAACGTTAATGACTTATAGCAACAAAGCAACAATGGGTATCAGTGGTTTGAATAGAGCAAGCTTTGTGGCTTTTAGCTGACTACCCAAACCCCAGAAAGTCCTATTCGCAGCCATAGCACGCATTTTTGCCTCGCGACTTGCTTTGTTATCACTAGTATCACACTAGTATTTCAAGATATATAAATTCGTCGACAACCTCGTACCGTACCCCATCGATTTCCACCTCGGAACCAACGCGTTTAGACTGCCTCGCTCTTTACCAGCTACCATGTACTTTGTGTTGTCAGAGTTTATAGTCAGTCCGATTCTCGCAGCCTCCCTTTTAAAAAGCGCGAATGACTCTTCCACTGCTATGCGATCAACGCCAACGATGTCGATGTCGTCCGCGAAGTCAAAAAGCATGTGAGATCCCGTTGGTCCGTTTCTTTGCTCAACACATCTTTGTATCGAACCTTCGAGCGCAATATTGAGCAATAGATTAGAGCGTACATCGCCCTGCTTCAATCTATCTAACGTCACAAACAAGTTTCCGGATGATTTTGACCCATCCAGCGTTATGCGTATCAGCTTAATCAGTTTTGTCGGAAAGCCATGTTCAAGCATTATCAGCCACATTTCGTTTCGTTTCATTACATCGTACGCTGCCTTAAAAACTGTTCTTACTCCTCCTCCCCCATATGTCACAATCAGGCATTGCATTTATCGCTCATATGAGTAATTGCACCCGGATTGTTTGCTACTGCCACAATAAAAACTCACATTTTCATACGAAAAGTTATTGGCACTCACACAACTTCTCCGGATAAATACAACGTGTTATTTCTTCGGATAAATAACAGCCGGAGAATGAGTGAATGAGTTTATCACGGTATCCTTTTTTCGCTCGCTGCTTTCCTGTCGTTATTCCAAAACACGAAAAAGCAAGTCTATCATATTTCTTTGCCGCTTTTCTTTGTAATTATGTGTATTTTTTGAAATTTTTATTGATTTCCACGAAATTAAAATTTTATCACCTTCTCCGGTGAGAAGGAAAAAGTCAAATAAATTTTATCCGGAAAATCATTCTCACGCTATTTGTGGAGACGGAGAATTTTGCGACTCACCTTATCTCGGAAAAGTTGGACATCGGATAAGCTTCTTCTCGCGTGAGTGAGAGAGAATTACAATGCCTATAGTCACAATGTCACATATCACATACCTCCTCCCCCCCCCTAAAAGCGTAACATAATTTATGAATGATCTCTTACGGTTTGAACACTTTACACCAAACTTCCCCCTTAAGATGTGAGGTGAACGAAATACATTCAAGTAATATGGTATAATCTAGCAACGATGGAGAGTGTTAAATGTTAAAAATTCATCGACGCGTTGTGCATTTCGCGCTATTTTTCGGACTACAGTTTACGGAACAACCTGAAGTTTTTTACGGTAATGCGAGTTAACTGTCGTGTGAACCACTTTAGTGACAGTCTTGAACCGAACTGATAAAATTGCTACCCGCAGGTGGATCAGAAACACTCGGTTGAAGGTGACATCAGAAATGAAAACTTCTATTCCGCTGAGGCCGCGAATTGCGTGAAATTGTGATTTAAAACATGCAGAATTTATTATAAACCTAAATATTGTACTGTAATAGAAAATCCTAAAATGAAACCTTAGTATTATTACTTGTAAAACCTAAATTTGATATCTTAATCAGCCACGCTCGTTGTCCTAAACTTATAATGAAATTGTATAACCTAAAATTGCTAAAAATTATTTACATTTATTATACTTATATTTCAAGGTTCGCGGTAGGATTACCGATCGAGAGCTGTACTGAATGTTGTTCGTTCGTGGATTCTGTACGAGAGAAACAATACTAAATGTAAGTTGTTCGAATTGTAAAATTGAGCTATAGTTCTAACCATGCGAAATAAATTTCAGCTTAATAGCTGTTTCACACTGAGACTGCTGATCGAAAGTATTAATTCTCCTAGAAACTCCCCGAGATCCGAACAGAGAATTACCCAAAGATGGATCCGAACTTCAATGCATGACCAGGTCGGAAATTTAATAGTTATAGAATAAATGAATGAATCGTTAATTCAGATATCCAAGATATTGAGTACACCCAATATGCTGAATTTAGATTCAGGAAACGATTAAATTACGATTTCATTAATGCAGACACCCTTAAATCTAACAGCAAACTATTATTGAATTTCATTCGTTTCTGACTTTTGGGTACGAAGTTACAGGTTGGTTAGTCAACCCGATCAGAACGTCATAGCAGAAAGCTATGAAATTGAAATCTCAAGTTGATATTTATTACTCATACTCTTAGAAAAAATGAAAATTACATTTGACGTAAACAACGCAGCGATGTATTTTTCTGTCCGATAATAGGATTTTACATGCTATGATAGGGTGATGAGCCCATTATCGCTATGTTTCTATTATCACGCTACCCATTTGAAGCCGTTGGTTAGAGCAGTGTCTGCCATCTTTGTTTAACACATTGAGTCAAATGGTAGCGCAACAATAGGGGCACTTGATTCGTGTTTTCGTTTCGCTCAAACACGAGAATTTCACTGTTTTCAGCGCACGTATGTTATTATCTTGGTACTTAACAACGAAGCAAAGCTGTTGATGCCAATTTGTGCGTATTCCATTGTTTGTAGGCCGAGTAATTAATGAATCAGTGAGGCGCCCTCCTTAGTATGGTGAGAATAGGCACTTCACCCTATGTAAAATTGAATATTGTGATTCTTATGATGTAAAACTCAGCTACTGAATGACCTAGAAAACGCTGAACATCTCACATTTTTACATGTAATAAAATGTAAATTTATGTAAATTGGGACGTTCCTTTTATGTGCAACTGGCAAGACGTAAAGTTACATGATTTTTTTTGCTGTGTGCTGTTGTCTTTATAATATTAGGCAATCCATGAGACGTTTCTGATCAGCGGATTATTTTTTGTTTACTTTTTTTGACTTTACTCCGAGGGGTGCGACGTCCGACAATATCGTTGATTCGATCCAACATCAACCGAATCGGAATAACAAAAGACGTTTGTCGGACGAGTTTTTCTGTTCGAGGGAGAAGACTTGTTGACAGAATCCACCGCTGAATTGTCAAACAAACGTCTAATGGATTGCCTAATACCAGGGGGTGTCACTCCTGTCATGCGCTATGGAGATATACATACTTTGGCAGTAGTCAACATATGATGGGCCTAGCAGCTTCTAGGCCCATGTCGCCCGTACAATAGCATTGGGTTGTTTTGATTTTAACAAAGGCAGATGTTGGCTAGGACAAAATGGCTGCCTAATACCGATCAGCAAAAGCAGTCCAGATGAAGTAAAGAAACACGAATTGAAATCAAAAAGCATTTTTAAGATATTTTTAGTGGTTTAGTCAAATGGGTATATAAAAATTTTCCTTTAATCTACGGTGCGTGACGCTAAAACGAATTTCCATAAGACCATAAAAAACTATCTGATATATACTGATCTAGATAATTATTGTAGTTCATTTTGAGGATCTTTGAATTGATACGATTTTTAAAGTGATTTTTTCAAGTTTATGCGGATTTTTATGAATACTTAAAACTTATCCAGTTTGTGGGTTTCTTAGTTTGTGCCTAGCTATGTACGCCGTCGCGCCACGCCGCCACCGCCGGTACTTTTTGTCATACGCCGACGCCGTACGATTCATCAAAACTGGCACGTTTCAAGATGACACAGACTCAGACTTAAAACTTCGCAATATTTCTTTTTGAATACTTACGCGTCGATCCATGGCGCCGTCGCCGCCGCCGATAGTTACAAACGGCGTGACGCCGCCAACGCCGATCTATATTGACTCCCATGCCTTTTGATCAAAAATACATCGATTCAAATATCTATTTGTGCGTTTTTTTTTTGAATTTCCAATTTTCACGACATAAAAAATTGTTACGCATAAAATGTATTTGAGTTTACTGTGTTCGATGGTGCTTCGTTCCTCTCAAAAAATTCATCGAACTAACAAATTCTCGTAATAATCAATATACTTTATATATTCATTTTGTAGAAAGCTTAAACAGGTAATATGACAACCAGTTCAAATCGTTGAAAGATTCATATTTGTGCATATGCTTAAAGTTAGCAGTATTTAGAAATGACTCAAACCTCCGAAACCTTTCAAGTGGGAAAGAATATTCAAAAGCACAGTGATCTTTTTGTTTCTCGTGTATATACGTGTCCCAGCTGGCATTATTGTTTGCTGTTACAATTAAAATATGTTTTTTTAGATAATACTTGAAATAGCTAAAAATATTAATGCAAAAATATTGATTTACTTCCTCCTTCAAATTAAATCAAAATCGGAAAAAATGTGTTATAGAAAAACATGAAATATTCTAAAATTCGTCACATCGAACATTCCTCAACAATTCCGAACATTCCTCAACAATTATCCGTTATAATATTCGCAGTTAAATTGACCTACCGTGAAAGATTTGTGTTTCTAGCAAATTATTAGTTTAGAGATAATTGTACTGGTTTGCTTAATCTTCTCCATATTCAAAATGCCAATAACAAAACCCCAAAAGAGACTTTCCTTGAAACCGCCAAATGCAAACCTCAAATCTTTAGCATTTGTTTCTTTGAATCTATGCGGGATCCTAAATAGCATTTGCCGTTGTCTCCGTAAATAATGTACGTAAGATACTCTAACGGATGTCAAAAGATTCAGAATGAACTGGAAAACTAACGAATATTTCATTAACCCTCCGGAAGTTGCGCTTATGGCCCACTGAACGAGCAGCCACTGGTGCCCTAAGACGATTTCGCTAGATTTTCAGAGCAGCGTGCACTCAGTGCACTAGCGCGACTGCCGGAAGCTTAAAATATGAACACTAAAATTGCATTTGCATGTGGTTATTGCAAACTTGTTCCATTTGGTTAAAAAATTTTGATTAGGTTGGTCGGATACTTATAATGACGTTCATCTCTCCCGCTAATTGTTTCAAAAAGCAAGGGATAACCACTATTTCAATTCTATTGAATGATTTATATATGGGAAGAAAACCCATATCAAAGTTTTTTAAATATGTGTAATTCGTAGTAGTCGATACAAGCGAAGCTAAGTGATAGCGGATTAAAGAAATGTATGAATCTGTAAATCTCCATTTTCTCGTTTTTCGAAAAAATTGTTCTGTTCAATTGATAGATTAGTTTATACTAATACTCAACTTTCAAAATTCCCTAAGGACTCCAGGTTTATCTAGGTAAAATTTAATTCCCTGAGAATTCCCGGTTTTTTCTGGTTTTCCAGGGAGTAGACACCAAGGGGAGATGGTGACGATCCAGTCAAAGCTCAAACATCTGCTACTCATGGCATTGACCGCCGCGTTCATGGCAACTCCGACGACAGCTCTTGAGGCGCTTCTTAATATTAAACCACTCTACACCTTAAACAAGAAGCACTATCGTGTGCATATTGACTGAAGGTTACTAATCTTTGGAACAGTAATCATGTTGATCTTGCTACCAGTCATACACGAATGAGGTCTCAAATGGTTACATGGGATGAGGAAATTATTCAGCTCCCAGCGATATTACACACACATGTAGTTTTCTTTACATTTCAATTGGCCTGTTACACTGACGGCTCTCTGATGGAGGGACGTGCTGGTGCTAGTGTTTACTGTTGTGAAATGAGATTGGAACAGTGTCACTCGCTAGATAGTTATTGTATTGCATTCCATTCTCCACGGTTATGTGCGGTGTACAATCGGTTCTTCAACAGAGTTTGCCCGACAATATTATAAACTATTGCTCCGATAGTTAGGCTGCAATGAAAGTTCTTAGCTCGGACAAATGACGGTCCAAACTATTGATTGCATGCAAAATTTAAATCAAAGAACTAAGCATTGCCAATACTATCAATTTGCGATATTACTGACAATGAATGATCCGACAAATTGCCCAGAGCAGGTGCAGAAATTGACCTTGTTGATCTTGAGCCTGTTTTGCTAATTTCAACAAGTTGGATAAAAGAAAAGATCCGGTCTTGGGCTCGAACGGAGCACTGCAACTATTGGCGCAATCTACAAACTTTTCGTCAAACGATATATTTTTTAAAGCGTGCCTAGTGAGTTCGAAAAACCTCTTACACTTTACGAAGCAATACTGCTGCATGCTGATCAGGGCTTAAACCGACCACTGCAAACTAAATTATCACATGCAACTGCCCAGCTGTGACGCAATCGCGATTGTGAGTATTCGGCTGTCCTTACATATACCAAAATGGGTTTGGGCGACTGAAACTAAATTAGGTACTAATGTTTTAGATCCAGTGTGGTAAAGAGCTTCGGATTGTCTCGCAGCCGATTCGAACTACTTGTGACTTTAACTTACCTGCTGTCTGTTTTTATGTTGTCGTTTTTTCGTCCTTCAAGTTCTACTTCCACCTTTATCCTTCTCGTTTTCTTGCTATCAGAGAAAAGATGAGAACAGTCACATAATATTTCCGAGTATTTCCCGGGTTAGCCCTGTTTTCGCTTCAGTTAGTCACTAGAAAAATTTCTGTCAATTCTATTCCACATTAAAACAAATACACTGCAACCAATTAATTTTTTAAATAGTTTATTGTGAGTCAACTGTACAGAAAGGGTGGACTGTTTTGAATATAAATTACTGTTCACAAAATAAAACCTATCTAAAATTACATATTCCGCAAATATGCGCTCTTTTTAACGATATAAATTATCTTTAGGCGGTCACCATAAATTAAAATCTTTCTTCTTCATATGAACTAATTTACAAACTAACATTAAATTATTGTTGTCTTCCCCCCAAACTACAATTTATACAAAACATTTACGCGAACAGTTGACTTTATTTTACCGAGCTATGAGCACTACTAACTACTAGCACTGTTATATTGTATTATCTTCTTATGGTTAAACCCTTCTTTTTTGTACACTTTTTTCATTTACAAAACATCTCAAGACCTACCTGGACCAACCAGTCAGTGGAAGTTCAGTAATTTAACTATCTAATATAGGACGAGAATCAGAAAATCAGTCTGCAGAACGGAACTTTTCGGGTTTTTAGACCACAAGAAAAAAAAACTGGAGGTACATTGTACCGTTACTGAAGGATCGGATTAGTTAAGGCACATATTCACTCACCGCTTTCGGTATGCATTAAAGCCAAAGGCGAGGTGGCATATTGTCGACTGGTGTGTTATTCTTGCTGATGCTTTTCTGTTTATTTTTTTTTTTTCTATGTTTTAGGTAATATAAATTTAAAATCGAAACCACATAACGACACAGGATATAAAGTTTAAAATTTTGATACGAAATGGTTTTATTTCTTCCGAAAGTATTAGCCTAAAATATAAATACTAAAATTCGTTTCTATAAAAAAAAACATTCTCGTCGCTGTTGTATGAATATCGAATATTTTGATTGTTTTTGTTCTCTGTGTAACCAAATACAGACGAAGTACTACCCTACATCGAACTGGGATTTGTTTGCGAAAACTGGTTGTTTGCACGGTTTATTTAGTTGAAGGGTCAGACAAAGCGCTCCGTCACTGACGCAGCGTTAAGCCCGAAATGTTTCAAAACTGTCGAAACAACACCGTGTCGCTCGTTACAGAAAGCAATCGACGATTAGACAGATTTTACAGCCCAAAATTTCATAAACACTGATTCAGTGACGGAGCATTCTGTTTGACCCTTAACCTTCCGGAAGTCGCGCTAGTGCACTGAGTGCACGCTGCTCTGAAAATCCAGCGAAATCATCTTAGAGCAGCTGCGTGAGCCATTTGTGCGACTTCTGGACGGTTAAAGACTCCAAGTGGGAACGACTTAACCCCGAAGGGTTTCTCGCTGGATAGTGTAGTTGCGTGAATGGTTTGGTTAGGTTCGGTTCCAGTCAATCCGGGGCAGTGGTGCAAATTTTCATTTTCAAATGCCAACTTTCAGTTCAATCAAACCCAACCATGATTCAAATTCAAAGCCTCCCTCAATCATTCAGTTTCAAGTTGGCGGGATTTTCATAACTGAATCGTACGTCTTCATTTCAAATTGATGCTTTTTCATTCACCAACCAAAGCTGTCATCTGCTCTGTAGAGGCCAGTTTAGGTTATATGTCGCCATGTTTTGCGTTTTCAAGCTTACATGGACAGTAATAACTATGTTCAGAGTAGTTTTGCTTGAAAAACCTAGTCAATACCCAGTAGAGAGATATTCACAGGGTCAATGAAATTGAAAATGAATGGAAAATGATAGAGCAGGTCGGCTGTTTGAATGAATAATGGAAACGAACAACTGCGAATTGAACATAGTAGGGCATGATTTGAGGATTTTTTCTCCTTCAAGTTCAAAACAAACTGTTGAAAATTTGCAGCTCTGATCCGGGGAAAATCTCGATTCTAAATTTTGCACGCATGCTCGCAAGCAGAGGCCAATAACACAAGGACCTACGAGATAGTACGCATCTTACCACTTCTGCTATGGCACAAGCTGTAGCCAAGGACAAGAACCCTACCCCAAGAAAAGTCAGACAATAATTGGCAATGAGAAACAATTCAAAGCAAATGGGCGTTCAGTATCAAATTCGCAGTGGTGACATCGCAAGTTTAATCACATGATTTTTTTTTGTATTTTGTAGTCACTGATCTTCAAAAAAAAAATAGTTTTTCCATCCGTAGGGGAACCCGGAGCTATTCAGATCGTGGGGATAATTTAGACCCCCCGATTTAACAGAAAATCGTAAGACGTTTTTACTGTCGTCCATATTCGCGGAAGCCCCAAAAATAATTATAATAGTAAAACCGTGATTAAAGTAAAAAATAAAGGTGAAAAAATGGATAATTGTTTTGGAAAGCTTGAGGCTTCTAGTTTAGTTTGGGTGAAAACACAGATATTTTCTGGGCGCTCACACTTTATGCGAAATGAGCATTCGAACCCCCATTCTATCAACCACTGTTCAGCGTCTTGCGGCTGCGCATATGATTGCCTCAATTTTTACAATTTTTTACACATTTCTTTGCACACCAGATCGTATCATAGCTTCTAGCGCTATGTTGAACGACAAATCCCATTCAATCCATCTAACATCACAAACGAGTCCAGCTATTCTGACGACTGATTTTGACCAATACAATGTCATACGAAATTAGCTTAATGTTTTCTGGAAAAGCCATGTTCAACCATTATTGCATTACTGCCCAGTTCGTTTCGTTTCCATGAAGCGAACGTTGCATTAAAATCCACGGACATATGAAGAGTGAGTCCATCATTGACCATTGATTCTCGCAAACTGTTTTAGTATTTGCCGACAAAAGCATTAGCCAACGTGCGCAGTCTGCTAAACAGAATAGTGGGAGGTATTGAGAATCGTGCCTCGAGTGTATGGCCTTGTAGATAGGGCATAAGAAGTCACCGAACCAACCTGAAGGCATTCTTCCACCCCATTTATTTGCAGACGATTCAGGAATCAAGAATATCATCAAGATTTCGCCGAGCATTACAACGACCAAACTGTTGCATACCGTGAATACTCAGCGCTGCATGGTAATCGGCAACGAAGCAACTGTAGTACTCAAGCCAGCGAATGACCGCGGACAGCCCGGAGTCAGAAGAGCTACCATATTTATTTGTCATATTTATTTAACTCATACAACAGGCCCAATAAAGGAAACTTAAAACAATAACTTAAAAAATTGCATGAATCGATTTCTTAATATTGTCCAAGACAGATTGAAGTCGAACAAGTGCGATACACGATGGCAGACATTAGCGGTGGTACTCTCAGAAGAAGGATCCCGTTGAACGTTCTAGACCTAGCTACTTGAGTTGACACCGGTTTTGTAACTTGGAAGGCGAAAAGTTTCGCGCCTAGGAAGGTGTCGAAGAGTATACAGTATAAATTTGCGTTGAATGCCTTCAATTCGATCGCTGATCTTCAAGTAATTCAGGTTCCCAACAATACTCCAGCGTGGAGCGCACTAGAGAACACTACAGACTATGAAGGCAGTAATCATCTGTAAAGAATTTAGCTGTAAGTTTCGTATCTAAAATCGTAGAATCTTCACGCAGATTACCCGGGCACAAGGTCTGCCGATCACAATGGGTCATTTTTGTCTAGAGAAAGATATCACTAAAAATGTCGCAGGATTCAGAATCGTCGGTTTTTTTCACACCATCCGCTGAAAATGTTAAATTGCTGCTGCAAATAAATTGCATCCGTTCGTTTTTTTATTCTGTTTAAGATTTTTAGGTCATCTGCATACGACAACCGTGGCCTCGTTGAGATAGAGAGTGGATATGTGTGGTTCGAGAAGACTTCCTGGCGAGATATCAGACGCAGACATCACCTATGTTCATACTGAGTGAACGAGATAGGACTGGAACCATTGGAGGAGTAATCAACTGAAACCAAATTTGGTCCATTTTGCGATAGCAATATCGTGATTGATTATCAGGTATTAGGTATAGCAAATAGTCGTCGTTGATTCGCGTTGGTTGTTTAAACAAGATCCAAAATTGTATCGATTTTGTTGGCTATTTTCGGCAAATTTGAGACTAAGAGAAACGAAAGCAATGAAATTGAAAGACGGATAAGTATTCTAGAGCGAATCAGTTATAAACTTAGAACGGAAAACTAGAACTAGGCAGGCTCATATGGGCATGATCGAAAGGAAATGTGAAGAATTTTTTGCCTTCTGCAGAGTAGGAGTTGGGCGTTTCACCCAAGTCTACCGCATGGTCTATGGTAGAACATAACTCATCATCATGTTTTACCGCCGACGGCCGGCGTCGGCGGTAAAACATGATGAGTTATGTTCTACCATAGACCATGCGGTAGACTTGGGTGAAACGCCCAACTCCTACTCTGCAGAAGGCAAAAAATTCTTCACATTTCCTTTCGATCATGCCCATATGAGCCTGCCTAGTTCTAGTTTTCCGTTCTAAGTTTATAACTGATTCACTCTAGAATACCTATCCGTCTTTCAATTTCATTGCTTTCGTTTCTCTTAGTCTCAAATTTGCCGAAAATAGCCAACAAAATCGATACAGTAGAACCTTGCGGCAATTAAAACATAGTAACAAGATCCAAAATTGTTTTTCAAATACTTCAGAATGAGCCCAAAAGATTATAAGTAGAGGTGTGCGCCGATGCATTTTTAATCGGCGGCGGCGTAAGCGACATTTTTGGCCGGCGGCGTTGGCGGCGTCACGCCGTTGGACCCTACCGGCGGCGGCGCGCCGGCGTGTGTCGGCGTGACGAATATTGACGCCTATGTAACTAAAAAAAATTCTTGGCTGTACAATTCCTTTCCCAAATTTTCGGTTTCTATTGTAACAGACTTCATACATACAAACAAACGTTACAGCTTAAAGAAAATCTAAAAAAATCATCGCCCACGATGTACTAGCGACATCTGTTGAACACATTGCACAAAATGTAATTCTCGCAACCATATCGAATTTTTTTTCAACTGAAGCTCCAATAGTGCCCACCCTGCTTGCCAAATGCAAGATAATAAATGAAAGGTGGAACTATTTTTACAGTTGTAAAATTTGAAGAACGAAATAGAAAAATTGTCGATGTCGCATACTACGACTTCGCATGAAATAATGATTGCAATTGACAAATTTGAAGAATGCAGAGTAACGACTGTATTTCAATGACCCATAATAATTATTTATTGTTCTATATTTGGGAAATTAAGCAACGGTAAAAAATTTTTTGTTTTGTTTGAGGAAATTAATTGTTGTTGTCGTTTCATTGTTTTTTGTTTCTATTTAGTCATCTTTACCGTAAGCCCGGGGACAATTGACAGCTCCAATATATTGAATTCATAAGCAAATTTTGGGGGTGATATGGCGATTTTTTTTTTGCTGCTAGAATTCTGATAAAAACACAAATTCTATTCAAAACGAATTGTTAAACTTGGTGGTGAACGTACTTTCATTGGCCAAAATGTTTTTCATTTACGATTCTCGAGATAAAGAGCACCAATGATTTAACGATTTCAAACTTCACACAACAAGAAATCCAAAACATGTTTAGGAAGGAAGAGAGCCGGTTGTTAAAAACAGACTTCCAGCTAAATATTAATAAGATTTATGTAACTTTGCTGATGGTTTTCAGTTAGGGATAAATTTATTCTCTAATAATAGTTTTCTTTATTCACATTTTGGAATAAGCTTTTTCTAAATGTTGTTCTAGCCGCATTGACGGCGTTCATAACACACGTAACGAAACACGCTTTTCTCTTGAAACTTTTTCGTTTCGTTGTTGGTGGTACTCGTACAGAGAAGGCATACTAGCGCCACCATCAAATCGGTGGTGCATATATGAAACAAGCACTATCTGTCAAGTTGTCCCTGGGTTGTTTACCATCACTCTTTTAGAATCCCGCAGATATCAGGTACCCTAATACGAGGCGTTATTATTGGTATTACTGCGCAGAAATGTCACTTTTAATGATCGTGTAAGGACACCTTTCAAGGTAGACACATTACTTCATTTTCCAGGCTGGTGTTTACTTTTACTTCTTGTAAGTACAAAATCGCCACAATGATAAGGAATACGATTCCCTGGTACTACATTTTCTTACAACGTACGATCTGCTTCTATCTTGAGTGCAAAGTATGCTCGATGTGCTGCAATCATACATTTCTACACCCTGACGAAACCTAAATATACAGTTACTATCAATCATAATCATTCCACGACTTAACGTGTTAGCTCCTGTTAGGTTGAAACTGATCACTAAACAAGTCTGATTGAAAATGGCCTAAGCGTATCTCTAGTTTTCGTAGCACCTGCATCCCGCCAATTTCTCCAGCAGTTCCGGGGACCAACAAATTCTAATCCATTGCATACATTCGATACACCGAATCAATTAAATTACTAACATACTGTTATGTGCTTAGTCATCGATTGGCATCGTGTTGTAACTTGAGAAATAGTTGTGAACAACTCCCACCTTGGGCACTGCGACAAGAATGAATTTCACATTACCGGCCCATATTGTTTGTTTTGGTTTGCATTAGATTAAAAAGACCGTAACGTTTTCAGGTGGGTGCGGAAACTAAGTAACGCATTTAGCTCTGTGTCAAAATCTCTTCACTAACGCCACCGATTTGTAGTTGAAATCGACCTTTTTTCTACGAGTGATGAAAATTCATCTCGTGTTACGTCTTATTTGTCTGTGATACCGGGCTGGTGTAAATCACTGAAAATCTTTCTTGAGTGGGGCTAGATCATACGATGCATAATTTATGAGACTAGAAATCTTACCCTCTGCATCGCCACATCTGTGCACCAGCGTCGCGAAAAGTCAAGATCACTTTGCTCAACTATTCTTCGAGAATTTTTTTTTAAAATAGGTAACGATTCAATCAATTCTAAATAAACCACATATTGAAAATAATTTTTATGTTTTCACAAAACTAGTTCACGCAAAAAAAAGATGACATTATACTCAAATGTTTAGTAGGTGGTTGTGTCTGAATATGTTTAATATTTTTATGATTCTAATTCATAACTCGATGAAACATTGATTTTTATTATCTTTATTGACTAAAACAGTCAAGAATTGAACGACGTGCAAGGATTTTCGTAAATTCTCGTCGTGTTATCGTGATATTTTGGTCTTGAGCTTACCGTTGGATTTTTTACACAAAGCCACATATCTTATAGTTTTCTAAATTATTTCACGGACATGAATTGTGGTTAGGTAATGTATTTTGCTCAGCGCAGTTTCATTTAATTCCGAACATTTCTCTGAATTTTAACAAAGGAATAACAGGGTTACAGGTCCTAGTAATGTCTGTATCTAATGCTCGTGCCTATGAGACTGGTTGCTAGCAGTTGTACACAATAGCTCACATAGAAATTTCAAAACCAAAAAGCAGAGCGAATAATCCATGAATAATAGTCTGAGTTCCTTGTAATTTTTTACGTAAGTATAATAAAATTATGTGGAAAATTAATTACTTCATGAATTACATCATGAACAGTTTCACGAGCTCGACTGGTGAATCGTGTGTAGCATATTAGGAATTAAGAATCGGTTAAAAAATCAATGAATAATACACTGCGTTTCAGTGAAATTGATTAGGTGCAAAGATTAGGATCAGGCACATAATCGTAAATTTCAGGCACATATATCTTGAAAGTGGAAGTTTTTTTTAATTTGTGGACCATTTCACGCACACGAATGGTGAATGGAAACTTATATGCTCACAATCATAACCAGTTGATGAAGCAAGAATGGATCTTTGAATTATATAGCGAGTGTCGTGTAGTGGTTTTAGAGAAAATATCAAGATTATTTTAATTTTGTAATCCAATTGACGACCACTAATACCAAATAATTATCAAGACGTGATAAATCATGAATCAGTTAACGTCGTATATTCGGTCCATAGACAATGTTCCTAGATTTGTGGATAAAGTTATGAACCAATAATTTTAGAGCTCGCGAATTGTCGGCGCGGGAAAAATGCATCGGCGGCGCGCCGCCGATCTACCGTTCGGCGTCGGCGTACGTTAAAAATTACCGGCGGCGGCGGCGTGGCGCGGCGGCGCACAGGTCTAATTATAAGAAGTCTCGTCCGTCTAAAGCTTGCCAAGGGTAGTGTGAGGGCTTTAAGTCCAGAAATTCATTTGGCAATGACACTGAGTTATCTCGCTGATGGTGACCCGCAAGCATAAATAACTTTGCAATTTCCATTTGCCTTTTCCACAGCATGTAATGTAATTCGTAATGCAAGCTATTTGAGAGATCTTATTACCAACGTACTGGAACCTACCGGTCAAATCTGGAATAAAATTTCTATTGAATGTTTGGTCGGTGTTAAGTCAGACCGGACTAAGTCGCAAAACATCAAAAAACGAGATAATGATAGCATTAGATACAGAATTCCTTCAGCTACGTTCGGCTTTTACCAGATTTGAAATATGTATGAAGCAAGCAAGCAAGAAATATGACAAAAATTATTTTCCAATTATGTAAAGGATGCTGCGATTCAAACTTTAAACTCGTTTTTCTCGAAATCAATAAATTTTTACTTAGTCCAGTCTGACTTAACACTGACCGTTTCTAAATGTTACAAGTACAACTTTGTCTGGAAATTATGAACAGTAAACAGGTAGAATTTACCACATTATGGAACCGATTCTATCACATTCGCCCGAAAGCCATTTACCCGAATGACATTTGCCCGAATGTCACATAAACCCGTATGTCATTCACCCGAATGCCACGAACACCCGAAATACATTCACCCGAATGCCATTCGCCCGAATTCCATATACCCGAAAAACATCGAAATGTTTATCAAAAAAATTTAATTTTTTAAGCTGAAATACAAATTTTATGGTGGTACCACCTGTTGTGTACATAAAACATCCGTACTAGGGTTTTTTTCTCTTCAAGCTACAACACACTTAACAAACCGTTCCATTTATTGTGCCAGCCTTCCACATTATCGCTGGTCCTAGGAATCTTTTTCGATGCATTTTTAAAAAGTGACCACGAAGCGGGGGGAAAAAGCGGTCATCGAGAAACTTTTTGTTTAGCTTCCTTCCTACCGAAAATACAATTTTTACTAACGTAATCCAAAAAATCGCCGAGAATCTTTGGACAACTTTTCCTCAATTCTTCTAGTGCCATTGGAATACATTGATGGGGCAAGAAAGCCAAGGCAACAACTTGTTTGTAAATGAGTTGTATTCGGTGAGCTTCCGAATATTGCGTCTGATGACCAAGTTGTTTTAGTTTTCTGAAAAAAACTTTGGTTTAGATGGAATAATCATCCGTGAAGGGCAGCACCGAAAAAAACTCCTCTCGCAACGTTCATCACAGCTGTCTCGAAATCCAATATTATGTAGAGAGCTATTTGGTATATAGATTCAAAAAATTGCTCTTGTTTTGAAAGAAGGAATCAACCCTTATGTCTGAGTAAACCGGGAAGACGAGTGGATCAACAGTTTCCTTGCACACTTTTTTGGCATGCAGATCCAAGCATTTTTCATGTTTGAAAGAAGCAATCAACCCCTAATTGTGGGAAAAGAGCTGCTCATGTTTAAAAGAAGGAATCAATCCCCAAGTGTGAGTAAACCGGCCAAACGAGTGGATCTCCAGTTTGATTGCAAGGGTTTGTTATACAAACTCAAAGAACTGCTCATATTTAAAGAAGGAATCATGTTTCAATAGATACCAATGGATCACAGGTTTGGTGAAGCGGGATCTCCGCTTCGGTTCCTCGACTTCGGTAATTGTGGCAAAACCGCATCACACTAGCTTTGCCACAGAACCTTTATGAGCTACTATTCACTAACGACGTTATGCCAAATATGTTTCCGCCATGCATGATATAATTATTAATTTAATTCATTCAATTTGTTAACAGAACATCTTAATATACATTTACCTCGATTGATGATGTTTCCGAAAGATTTCGTATTATTTTGTCCGGTTTATCACGACATTCCACCACTCGAGCTGTTAACTGCGAGCTATATGCCTTACTTTGCACCTGAAGAGCATTTGTGGCGTTGGCAACGGAACCTCGGCGGCGTCGGACAGTACACCTAAAAGCGATGTGGCATAGCCACATTAGTCAGTGTTCGGTTGACTAATGTGGCTACGTCACATCGCTTTCTAGTGCACTGTCCGACTTTGCTGCCACTCAGTCAGCTTTAAACTAGCTATAGCTTATGTTTGAATAAACCGGGCAAACGAGAGGATCACAGGCAGGGATGCCAAAGGTACCAGTAAACTACATTTTTTTCGGTATATTTACATTTGCACAAGCCGCACAGCCCGCTACAGCGACACATCACTACAGTTCTTGCCAGAACGGTATCCAAACCGAGTACATTTTCCCGTAGAGCAGTAGAATACATTTTTGTTTTGCTGCTGTACTCCGACTGCTCGGTGAGAGTGTGGCGTAGTAATGTTCGTTCTCTCGCTTTGTACACTTTTCTCTGTGTAGTCAAAGGGAGAGGCCCGCACACGAAAGCGTTGATGCCGGTCGTGGCGTATACGAACAGCAGTCATTGACGTCGTTTTTGATTGAAAATATTGATTAGATTAAGAATATTAAAAAGTGTAAAATAAGGAAAGAGAAGCTGTACCGCTCGCGTCTGATGGCTTTACTGGGGGCAGTATTTTTTTGTCATGTTACTGCTTTGCTTACAGACTGCCGCATAGAGCTGGGCGTCCTGCAATAGCGAAGGACAGCAATGTCGAAAGAGAAATGAGAATGTAGGCAGAAAAATTACAGCGGTAGAAAAGGTAGGCATTTTGCTTATAACTCCGGCGACGGGTGGATCAACGCCTCGTCCAACGAAATCTCAACGGCTTTGCGCCGCTTCGGATTCTTGGCCTCGGATATGCCGCCAAGCCGCATCACACTAGCTCCGCTGCATAAGCTCACTTGTTATTGTTCAGTTTATCAAACTTTGGTTAAAAATTTCACATTTCTGCTCTCGGATTATGCTTATTTAGGTTAAAATACACCCTTTTGGCAAAAAACCGCATTAAAATCGGACCTCTTTCACTAAAGTCTCTAAACTAGACAATTACCGATTTTATATTATGCTTGAGTGAATGTGGTATTCGGGTTAATGACATTCGGGCGAGTGGTCCATTCGGGTTTATGGCATTCGGGTTAATGGTCCATTTTGGTAAATGGTTTTCGGGCGAACATCATTCGGGTCAATTACCTTCGGGAAATTTGATAGAACACATGGAACCTGGTTATATAACTGCAAGAAAGACTTCATTTGTACTATTTGCTGTATCCGACGCGAACTGTAGATTGCAATCTCAACCCATGCTGCTTCAAAACAGTGAAATTTCACATCATTTTTGTTTTTATTTCAAAAATCAAATCCCTCGTTTAAACAGCACTGATCAATTCTTCTATTTCTTTATCATTTCTATCTCTTCAGAATGTTAGCGCTGAGTTACTTGAATTCTGTAAAAAAATGGATGCAAAAAAGATTAAAGCGATATTTCCAAAAACCCCTCTTGAGATATCCGAGCTTTCATTCGCATTCGACGGCGTCGAAGTGCCGGAAGAGATGTGCAGTGGTAAGCGAGTTGTATAAGAGGGAATGAGACACTTCTTACCACCATTGAAATGAAATCTGTAAGTAGCACTAACAAACACCTAATTTCAGGAACTGTACGAGATAACACTGGGCCTATGGCGTTCGACTGGCATGGTCCATTCTTATTGGTTCGGAAGTCTTCTTAGCTGGTTGGTAGATATGTGCTCCTACTTGCAAGTTGATCAATTCGCTTGGGTGGGGAACATATGGATCCTGCTAGTTGTCGACTCTTTTGTCCTTGGGTATGAGGCTATTTCAGGAAAGGAGTGCAACACGGGCACCTAAGAGATAGTTAATTATTCAAGACTTGTTCTAATGATTATTTAACACGACCAATCACACCGACTCCCAGAAATGATAAGCAGCCTTTTCGGGTCGGTGTGGTCTGTTCGAGTCGAACCAGGTGGACATTCACTTCGAGCAAACTTTATGGGGAATAGCGGAGAATATTTCTTATTTCCTTTATGGGCAGATTCTTTTTGTGAAACCCTAAAATACCTTCATCAGCAAAATGATAGGACCGGCATAATCGAATCCTGTTAAAAGATAGAGATGAAACAACACAGGTGTTCTTCCACTGTATTAAAAAAGCATAGTGCGGTGTTGCAACATGATAATTCAATCTGATTCAACAACCATTTAAACAATCATTATTACACACTAGAACAGAAAAAATAACTAATTGAATAGCTAGAGGGAATTTAGTATTCGTGGACATTGCGGTTTACAGCGCTCTCTGATTTACTTAATATTCGAATGATCCGAGAGAGGAGATCAAGAAGAATACAGAAGCGGAATCAACGCGAAGTTTTAAGCGATTGTATAACATTCCCCCGAAACCATTCCCCAGAAGAAAAAATGCCGCAGCTTTTTCCCCAGAAACACATATTCCAGAAGGTACTAATTCCCAGAAAACAGTTTCCCAGAAAGTACCAAAGCCCAGAAAACTTTCAAACACTTTTTTTTAATTGCCGACCAAGAAGATGGTACAACATTAAAAGATACCGTTTTATGAATAGCTCTTATATTACAAAACCAAACCTGAATATTAATACTAATAAAGGTCATCTTCAGTTAAAATACCTCAATTTCTGGGAAATGGTTTTTTCTGGGGTATGAACTGCTGGGTATTTGTTCATTCTGGGTAACGGTTTTCTGGACAAAAACATTTTTCGAGAATAGGTTTTCTGGTAATTGGTACTTTCGACGGAATGGTATTCTGGAAAATGGTTCTTTCTGGGGAAAAAAACTTCGGTGTTTTAGTTTCTGGGGAATGGTTTTCGGGGGAAAGTCGTACAACCATTTTAAGCACATCACAGACGATTTAGCACGCGTTGTTAGGAGCAGGATACCTTGGACTAGGCAAAATAGAGGACTTGACCTTACACACTTCGGGACAAACAGGCGCAAAATTTAGTCCTCCTCCCGAGGACCAGTGTTAACTTGGCAGACAGTTGCTAATTCATCCGATTTTGCAAATTTTGTCTCGTGGGACGAACCGAGATCTCTTAAGCTATAAGCTGTAGTCCTATCAGCCCGCTAAAAAAAGAAACAGCTCAATATCAATGCAACTACTACTGTATACTACATCTTCGCAAGTAACATTTTGATCAAATCAGCCGGACTTCTTGTCTAGTTTTCGCCACAATACGACCTAAAAAATCGGTTCCTTTTTTGAGCCGGAATTTTGGTGGAAATCAATCAGAACTCTACCTCAAATTTCGGATAAGTTTGACAGGAGGTACATCATACTATAAATCGACATCCTTTAAATAAAAATTCAATGAATGGAAACAGTCAACTGCCGAAATTTCATAAAAGATGAAAAATAGCCAAATTTTTCAAAAGCATTCTAAATTTGACTGATTTTTTTGTCAAAATGTATGTGCATTCGATATCCGTACTTTTTTTGTCAACTATTATAGCTTCGACCAAATATTCAAATTTGGATTACTCAGCAATGAGGAGTGACACGGAGATATTGGCATTTGAGATATTAAGGAGAAACCAAACCTTTAACAGTGCTGTAACACAGCAACTTTTTAAAAAAATTAATCTGCGAAATGGAGCTTCTGACAATAAGTCCATTTTCAAATTGATTCCTTTGGTACCTCATTGAATAAAACAAGAGACTGAACGTTGTTATGTTGAAGCACGCTTCTACTCAGCACTACTTCTTATACTCAGCTATGTCGGCGGGTTTCAGCCTGCTAACCATGAGCAATGTGCTCCAAAAATACCGTTAGCCGATCGGGACAAATCGTGCCCTGTCATGGTATGGTGAGCAATAACTTTTTTCAAACTACCTCCCCACCATGGCACACCAGCCAGCGTCAAATGGATTCGAGGAGCTGTCTAGCAAGGCCCATGACAACTCTCAGTCGCAGTAAGGAGCGGTCGTGACGTGAAGGACGGTACAGAACTTCCACCAACGAGAAGCAGAAGCCTTCAGCAGGCACGCCGTTAGCGATTCGAGAGAAAACGCACGTCGAGAAGCAGAAGCCTCCAGCAGGCACGCCGTTAGCGATTCGGGAGAAAACGCACGTCGGAAGAAGACGCCTTCAGCAGGCACGCCGTTAGCGATTCGAGAGAAAACGCATTTCGAGAAAGCAGAAGCCCACAGCAGGCGCGCCATTTCGGAACGAGAGAAATCGACCAGCGAGCACGCGAGCGCAACAGGAAGGAAAGCAGGCAACCGCAAACTAGAGACGGAACTTTCGGAGCGAGTCTCGGGAAAACCTTGAGCCGTTGCACAGGGGTGCAGGTCGACGAAGGCGGACCCCTCTGGACTCCGCAGACATAGCAAAAATCAATCTCATAGGTAAGCTGCTTCATGGTGACACATCAAACCAAGTTATAGACCTCAGTCACTGGCGCAAGTGCGCGAGCATTTTTCGGAGCGAGCAAAACCATGCAGCGGATGGAGCAGGGCAAACCAGGACAACAATTGAGCACAGCAGACCGTGGCGAAGCGGAATCTCCAACGGACACACACCGCTCATAGCGGGGATTTCGAGCATGACGAAGCCAAGTACCATACCCTCCTCACAATCTGTCAACTCCTGCTGCCTACAAAACGTTCGAGCGTTTGCCGTTCTCGATACGGGAGAAATCGAAGTACGAGTGTTTACGACACGCAAGCCTCCGCGGGTCAGCCGTTTGTCAGAGCGAGAGAAACTGATACAGTTCATGAATCAAAACGCTGACGGAACGAATAAATTCGGATAAGTTAACCAGCTATGAGCAACACCAGCTACGACAAAATAAAAAAGCCACTCAATACAATACGCTTCGCGGAATCAAAATAACCATTTCCTGGATTGGTGTCAAACTGTGGTCAGATCCAGTGCTAACAAGATCCATAAGATCGGAGGGAACTCAATTGTAGCAGGGGCCGTCATGAAAATCAAAAGAAACGCGATTCTGGGCGCGGTAAAACCCTTGCTACGGACTCATGGCGGTTTAGGAATTAAATACCCCTTCTCCTGCGCAATTATAATTCCCACACTAAGAATAATATCACTGTTAATTGTAACTTCTCGTAATTTAATTATAATCCTACTAGTTTAGTGTTAAAATTAGTAATGATTATTTGCCTGTTGAGCCGAAGTGGGGGAGGTACAGAGAAGCATGAATAAAAACTCAGTCGGAGACAATTTTACCAAAGATTTGTTGGTGTTGGTGATCGCAAATTTTGCCAGAACTCGCTGGTGTGTGATTGGATTAGTTTAGATGAGATGAAGATTTAGCAAGCGTAGAGGTTTGCAGTTTAGGATTTGCGTTATGTTTGTACTTGTTGAACCTGTTGTTCGTGCAAGTCTCCTGAGCGATCCACCGTCTCTGACCGACTTTTTGTAAGGAAAAGTTTTAGAATTTTTCATGCATCACTAGCTACGATGCATGAAAAATTCATCCGCTTCGGTAATGTTATGTTATGTTTGCACATAATGGTTAAGATAATGTGCATATTGAATTAAATTATAAAATTAAATTATGGTTCATTGAGGTAATTATGATAAGCGTGCACGGCATACCCGACAGAAGAAGGTGTGCAAGCAAAGCACTCGCTTGACAAAAACAAATTTGTCTGGCAACAAAAACCGGACGTAGGCTAAAACGTCAAAAAAGCAGAAAAAAGGAAAAAACGTGAAAAAAAAGTCAGTAGAGAGGTGAGCGTTCAATAAAAGAGTGCGAGGACGAGCAAACGGGGGCTGATCCTACGGACGGTTTAAAAGGAGGCCCGTAGAGTTGTCAGTAGTCGCCGGGAACATCTACGATACCGTTAACACCGAAGACACCACTCTCGCATCCGTACCATCATAGGCAGGAGATATATAAAACATCCCCATCGTCACGAGGCGTGAGTATAAAATAGTGCCGCGCAAGGGTCAACGCCGGCAGTGAATATAAGAGCCAACCACGCTGCCGTGCGGATGCTATGTTCCAACGAGTTCGCCAGTAAAATCAAGATCAAAACGGCAACAACTTTTCGGGAGCATCCAATAATCATCCCTCGGCGACGTCGGCCCGGTCCCGAGAGGAAAGTCCGTGCAGTCCGGCTCTTCCCAGGTCGGCAACACTCGTAGTAGCAACAATCACCACGACATTTCGGTTCTATCGCAACATCCAGAGTCCGGTGCGGCTGGCCAAATCCTGAGGAGAACCGGTTTGGTCCACCGAGTACGTGATCAAGTTTCCGAACAAGGCGATCGAAACCTGTACAGCGGATCCGGATCTGCAAAGAAGACAGTATTACAGACCTCAATTGTTCAGACTGCCCGGGAAAGCAACCACAGCGCGGGTGGAAAACGGTGGGAAAACAACCGCCACTACCAATGCAACGGCAAAACAGCAGATTCATTTGCGGCAACGGAGCGGTTATTGTGAAATTTCTCGGATCGAATATGTTGTGTCGGCGAACCATCTAGTCGCGGAAGAGCGCTGTGTATTTGTGAGGAATGACTAATTCGCTTAGGATAAATAAACCAGTGACGGTGTTCTGGAATAGACAGCTCTCAAGCAATTCCCGGGGTCACATGATGACGACGGCCAACATCATTAAGGTGAGTGCACCTCTTTTTACCTCCTTCTAAGAACCATATGTGTTTTGGGGCAATTTTGGGAAACGATTTGGGTAAAGTCAACTTTAATTTTACAGGTTCGATTTCCAAATAGTGAGAGTCACCCCTCTGGCGTCGATGTTTGGCCTCACAGCGGAAATAGGCCGACGGAAAATATCTAGAACAAGAAGAACAAGAAGGGATCGATCGAATTGCAGAATATCATCAACAAAGAGAGACTGTACCCATCTTCAATTACGGTTTAAAAACAAATGACACCAAGCATGAATGTGTCGAGTACCTCCCACTGAAATCCTATGGTACAAAACATTAAAAAATCACTGGGTTAGGAATGTTACACCATCTCATAGAGCGCAAAACTCGTGCAACTGTCGCAAACAACCGTGTATCGTAAACAGAATCCCTAGCATCATAGATCCAATCGTACACACTCACCTCAACTCAGCTCGTTACCCTCATACAAACTCTCGCAATTCTCGATCAACCGCAGTATCGGTCCAATGTTGTACGGGAAGATCGTATCCGCTACCAGTCGACTAATCTGCAACCGCAAACTGATCAGCACCGTCATCACGTTGTCCAGCACCACGTTCTGGTTAGCGCTGCTGATCGGAGCATTGTTGTACATGACAGCCCGCGCATTGCTGTAACTGTTGTGCTGATAGTAACTCAAACAGCTCTGCGTAAACATGGCCCAATTCTGCCGGATGTACTTCAGGAAGCGTAGTAAAAACAGCAGAAAGCAGGTCTCCGTACTTATCAGCAGATCCAAAAACAGATGAGTAATATTCGGTCCCAAGTTGGAAAACTCGATGAACGTGTAGACCGGGTTCAGGATGGCGATTAGCTCCGGAAAGGCATTGTTCCGGAAAGAGATTCCGGATGTGACGTCCAGCGTACACACCATTGCCTCCACCAGATAATCGTCCTGGTCGTCGAATAAATGTATAAGCACCTGACTGAAATGGCTATCCGGGTGAAATTCGAGCTGATGTTTAAGGTAGGTTTCCAGCTTCCGCACCACATCCCGGATACTACGTTCAATCATCTGAATCTCTTGCATGTCAATATCACTGCTGTCCACACTGCTGTCGCTCGAGTCGCATCTGATTTCCTTGACAATAACTGCTACCGCTTTCAAGACTAGTAGAGCCATCTTCTGCATCAGTGTACGATCGTAGTGTGTGTTTGCCGCAGGATTCTGGAACGTACTACTACTACTACTACCGCTACTACTGCCAGGAAGATTGTGGTAAATTCCAAGGCGTCCATTCTGATCCGAGATAGGCGATAGACGATTGTCGTGATACCGAATGACTTCCCCTTTGTGTCCCAGTAATCCCAAACTGGTTGAATATGTCGATTTAGGCATTTTGTCCAGTATTCGATGATCCTTAACCGATCGAACCACACTGTGCGCTAAACTGCCAACTTCCTCTGGGATGAAATCTTGCAAAGCAAGTGTGCTTCCGTAGCAGAGAGCTTCATTAAACAGAGTCAACATCTGCTTGTAGATGACAGCATTCTCCGTTGATAGGAGCAATGCATGGAAGTCATCTAGCTTTGAGTGAAACGGTTTTGTTTCCACGACCGATAGATTAGCCTTCACACTGATAATACTCTCCCAAAGTCGCAGAAACGTTAGAATGCAGGTTTCGGTAGCTATGCTTTGAGTGTTGTGTGGTCGTGACACCTCCGGTATCAGTTTGCTGATAATTTTCACAAGAGCAGACCACTTTTTACCCAGGATACAGATAGTTTCGCATTTGATTCGTGTGGTATCGAAACTTTCCGAGTCGGTCAGTGTGATTATATGGCAGATTTGGGAGGAACTTGCTGCGTTACTTGGATGCTGCAGATTAACGTGGCTTACTACACTATGGCTAGGTGGGTACGACGTTGCAGTGGTGGTTGGGGATGATGCTGAAACAGGGTTGAATATGGTGCTGGCAGTGGACTCGTCCCCGTACTGTTGAGAACCGTAATGAGTGGCAAAATAATTATTTTCCAATGGAGGCGCATGAAATCCCGCTGAGCTGGACGCTCCTGCACTAGGCCCAGCCACCGCTTGTACATGTATATCGTCGTCTAGCGGATGTTCCGTTTCATCCTTCCATTCTACTATCTGCTTGATTATGTCCAAGCTGAAGTTTATCTTTTTAACCGCTAAAATATCTGCCTGGTTGAAACCGAATAAGTTCGCAACAATCTTCTCCAGCCATCGGTCATCCCAATCATCCTTGATAATGATCAGAAATGAGGACAATATCCTTCCCGACAGATAATTTATAAACTTGTTGTTGTAGTTACACAATCCGATAATCTCATCGATATTCATCGATACAAAATCCGTCTCCGAATGCTGGCTCTCGCTTCTGATCAGATAGTTACACATGTCCATAACTCCCGAGCAGATGTTTCCCTTGATGTTTTGTTTCAAGTACGTATCGAACAGCAGCTGCAGATTGGACAGAAACTTAAGCAGATACTCGAACGGCCACTCGATAAGTGGCAGCAGTTGCCTAACCTTTCCCCTACCCGTGTCCAACGGGGAAGTTTCTCCGCAAACGTAGTACGACTGGAAAGACATCAGCAATACCTCTGTTTCCAATCGGCACAGACACTGCTTGGCGATTGCTTCCTGAAATAGTGCCTGATATTCGGGCACCTGTCTCAGCAGCAAATCTTCCTCCGAACCAGTTGGTTCATGGCCGTTTGGACTTTCCAGAAGAGGTGAGGGGGTATCGTCCACCGTTGCCACACCAGCAACAGCCACCGCCGAAGTTGACGATCCGGAGGAAGACGACGACGACGTCGGTGGTGACGACGAAAGTGACGTCGAACTGGAACTGGCCGATGCCAACAGCGAAGAACCATTGGAAGAGTTACCACTGGAGCTAGCGTTGCTGCTATCCACGACATCGGACTCGTTCTCGATGCGCTGCCGTTTACTGACCGGTTGCTCGTTGGCCGATGACAACGAAGATATGGTGGTGATACCGTTACCGGTACTACCAGGCGTGGTGGAGGAAGTTCCTCCTGCACTACCGGTAACTACTGCTCCGGTGAGCGAGGAACCCAACGTCTTTTTGGGTTCCTTTTCGTTTTGAAGAACCATTGGTATGGATCTGTGGTGGTGGTTATGGTGTTGCAACTGTAATGGATGCAATTCACTGCTTCAATCGGATGCTTCGATTGTTAGTCGCGAATAGCTGTTCTCCTTGTTCTGTGATTTGGTGATGCTGCGATGTGTAGATGCATTGTAGAAATCTGTAAAATAATTAGAAAATAAACCGATTATTTATATATGAAACCGATTTCGTGTGTGGAATTGATTACGAAAACTAAGAAAAAAGGCGGAAACACACATGAATGATTCAAATGGACACTGAACTTTGCTTGAGTTGTTTTTAATCAACAAAAATCGTTGAACATGTTTGTTTGAGAAATGTTCAACGAAAACGAAATGGATCCTGTAAAAAAATTACCCAATGCATTTTTTAAGACTCTGGCAAAATCATCACCATAATCATATTTGTACCCGAACAATTCGGGGATGATCCGAGTCATAACTTCATGTACTAACTGCGGACTGTCATGTATTGCTAATTTCCAGGTTGCTCGATCTTGGGCAGTCACTCTCTAAAGTCTTTGTACATCCGCCGCCTGCGGCTCATCTTGATTGCTCACTGCCAGTTACGATCTGCCCCAAAGTCAACGATCTATCCAAAGTCCTCTGCTGAAATTAACTTTGGTTGGTCTCTCCTCCAGGATTTGCGCTACATATCCATCCAACTGTAGCCTGCCATGTTTTATAAGCCTTCCGATGTCAGCATGTTTGTATAGATACTTGGCACTGTAGCGGGTGTAGTGCCCATAATCGCAAGTCAGTCCCATGTTCTATTGAATTCCATATCTACATAGGACTGACTTGCGATTATAGGCAGTGTAGTGCATGTACTTGCGCCGTTCTCCATTCTCTATTATGCCGCCGAGTTTGAGTATTCAAACACACCACGAACTCGACAATTCAACGCTCAAGCTCCAGGGTCGTACAGAGTAACAGCAGGGCAGGAAATATTCGAACCGAACCTATGTTCGAATACTTTCAAAGCGCGAAGCTTTGCGTTACTGGTTCGTATTCACAAGCTTCGTATCACAATCGCTTACCATCGTAATTGCGGACATTTGGGCGATACTTTTGCATGCTCTTCGGCGAGGACAACTGAAGCTTCTTGTTCATTTCATTGATGTTCGGAAAGATATGTAAAAGCTTTTGCGTAGTTTTCGACAAACACGAGCTAAGCTCTTGGTTCGTGTGATCGATATTTTTGAAACAGTTACACGGAGCTTCGAAACGATGTTCGCGAACACAGAAGAAAGATTACCTCGAAGTATTTCAGAATCACGAACACCGAAAGATTATATCAATTTAGCATCGCGAGGGCCATCGCTAACATGTTCGCCGGACGATATTAGTTTTCTTTATTCAAATACCTACCTACTAGTTATGCAAAAAAGCATATTCTAGACAGAGGCCTTGTATTAAGGGTGGAATAGGTGAAAAATAATTGTGACAATGTGTAGCTTATGGATGCTGGGGTTAACTGAAAAGTGACGCAACAAGTTTATTTGAGATACCCTACTGATATATTACCAGTAGGGATAAAATCAAGATTTCGTGACAGGGCGGGGATAAATTTTCAAATGAAATAAATTAGGGATAGAAAATGAAGTTAAACACAATGTACACAACGTATTGAGTGGGTCGCTTATCTTAGTCATGTCACCTACCAGTTATGTCAGTTTCTTGAGGATAAAGATATCGATATCCATTCAAAGGAAAGTTCTGGTCGTTTTGTAAATCTTGTTTTCGACTAACAGTAAAACCATTTTGATTCAGAAGTATGTTTTAGAAGGGCGCATGTTTTTTCGTGCATTTATTTAAAAAAACGCTTTGAATCCATCTACCAGTGTGATGAGACATTTTATAACTATTTTCGAATATTATATCGGTTGAGAACTTTTAGAACATGATATTTCGAGAAATTTTGAAAGTGAAATTAAATCAGTTGTAAAGTTATAGAAAATAGCCTTTTAAAATGAACGGACAATTGAATTATTACTAATACTTTATGAATACATTATCTAAGTTCTTCATTCAATGCAATATGTATGCAAAAAGTTAAAAACTGGATTTCCCTTGAGAACTGGGCCAAAAAATCGAAAAAAATGTGTTGGCGATCCGAGAACTAGAACAGAAATTGTAACCCTTGGACCTCTGAAGTGCATGCGTACAAAATGCTATAGTCTAATGTTTGTTTTCATTCATTTCATTTAATAATTTTCAGTTGAGCAATTCTGTCGCAAACTGCATTGTGGAGCGAGGGTCATAACTTCCTAAATTTAAGTGTTCCTATTAATTTAGTACACTCTCTTTAACATAAACTACTCTAACGAATGAACGAATGGGAGTAGGTTCGATAAATTTTGAAAGAAGCCGTTAAATCAACCACTTAAGGGATTACACCACCGTAAAATTAAAAAAAAAATTCTCTTAATTTGTTATCATTTCGACACAGAAAACATTTGAAACCGATTCTACCAAGGGCAAAGATGTTGATTCATGTGTATTTTTGATAAAATTCAACTCTGTAGCGGAAAAATGAGCGAAATAAGTTTGTTTACAAAAGTCTCATTAGCCCTTTTGCAGAATTACTATTGTATTGATCTAACATACGGGTCTACAAAATAATATATCAAAATATGGAATGCGACAAAAAGCGAATAATAATGGAAAGACTATTCGAAAAAGTTCGAGTTTAGAACGACATTCATTCTACTTGGAGTTATTTATTTCGCTTCTCATTTTCCGAGATTTCCCTTATATAAAGCATTTCGGCTATAACTGATTCAAAAAAAAATACAGGGGGCCCTAAAGATTTATTTCTTTTATTTTTTATTAGTAAAAGTCAAATAAGGGAAGATTACATCATGGAGAAGATAAACCAAATTTTGTCCTTTTCAGAATTATTTTTGGATTTCCAACAAAAAAAAATCACTAGAACATTGTTTGTGAGTTCTTTGCGTTTCTCCATCAGTAATTAGTTAACAAATACAGTGGCGTAGCCATGGGGGGGGTTTTGGGGGTTAAAACCCCCTCCAAACCAAAATATTTGAATTTAAGAAAAAAAGTTTGATGCTGACTGGTTTATCAAATATTCAAATAATAATTTTGGAAGTTTATTATCTGTTCATTACATTGAGAACCTAATGTTTTAAACGTTATGGGGCCTTATTGTAAATTTTGAGAATGGGATATCGTAACTAATATTTTAGTGAGGATCCTATTCCTATAGCTGATAAATCATGTAAATATCAAGCAAAATAGCTCAATGAAAACGCCTACATAGAAACTGATGAAAAATGGCATTTTGCGCTTGTCTCTAACAGGTCAGAATCGGTTTATATGTGCATTTGATTTTTTTGGGTTATCACTTATATAAAGTGCCACTAGCTAAGATTGGTAATAAAAAAAATTTCACATTTTTCGCTATTTATGATGTACATTTGGGTATCAAATTGAATGGCACCATGATACCATAATTTGGAAACCATCAGCTTTTGGAGGTTTAGTATTTAGCAGCATAATTTTGTTGATTAATTTTTCCAGTTGGATGCATTACTAATTCCAATCAAATTTAGTTTGAGACTTAGTGTCTTCAGCAAAGTTTTCAAGAATGTTATTGCAAATAGCTTGGTTGAAGATATGAATGCAACCCGCATTTGTGCATTATAGGCCATATTGCACTACAAATTCCCTTACTAACGGTTATAGGCGGCAACAAAGAATTTGGGAGAACACCTTGTAGATGACGCTTTGACACTTTGATCAAATTTAACTTTTTCGTATTTTTAAGTTCACTACGAAAATTTGCATCTTTCAGTGCAAACGACTTCAAATAGAAATAAAAAAATAACCTGTTTAAATGCGAAAATCAAAGTGGCGAAAGCATGCTTTCACCCGCACCATGCAAGATTTGAAAATTGATTTCCTGAAAAATATACTCGATGGCATTTACGTAACCTTTGCATACAAGGGCAGTTCAGTAATGTGATTAATCGGTAATTAGTTGCAAAAATCCCGCTTAAAAACATTTTTATAAATGGGACATACTATTCCCTACATCCTATACTTCGCTAAAATCTCCTCCTTCCAGATCTTCAACAGCACCCAGTGGAGTGCTCTAGCCAATTCCTCTACTCTGTGTTTGAGTAGCTCACATGACAGTTGATCATTGCCAGGCGTTCAATTGTCCTATTTTTTCATGAATCTTAGGTAGACTGCGCACGTCTCCAAGCTGATTCCTGCAATACTCTTGTCGTCTACTGCTTCGCTATTTAGGTGTTCATCATAATATACTTATCAATCGTGAGAATTTCTGCACATTATTGATAAGGTGTATCCTATGCGATAACCGGTTTACTTAATGCCCCCGGCCTATCAGGATGTTTATATTACCGATGACGAGTTTAACATTCCGCCATAGGTAGCTATCATAGACATGCTCCAGCTGCACATAAAATGCATCTTTCTTGGCTTCGTGAGGTCAGTGCACATTGATAATGCTCTAGTCGAAGAAATGGCCTTTGATCCACACTACACACATCCTTTCGCTGATCGCCTGCCACTTGATCACGCGTTGGCGCATTTTGCCCAGCTCTTGTACCGTCGCTCGATCCCTTCTGCTCCGTCTATCAAAGCTCCTCCAATACTACGGTTTCAAAGTTGCGAGTTTTCAGCTCATCCTATTCTTCTTGATTGTTAGTAAAGTGATGTTTTTGGGCTACTCGTTGAACTTGACCTAACCTGTCCTAACCCGTAGTCCGCCACCCAACATAACTGACACCTGCGACAGGTATTTAGTTCTGCCTACGGTAGGATTATAGCGCCCATGCCCGCTCACACCATCCCATTTTGCTATTACTGCAGATTACGGTAGTACCCAGTCGATCGCGGCCTACAGATTAAATGTCATCAATAGACCTGCCGACATTTTTGAAAAATCTAAGATTTTCATCAAAACCCCCTCCAAACCAAATTTCTGGCTACGCCACTGAACAAATACAATACAAACAAGTTGGAATATCCTTCTCATTATTTATCACAAAACACATGTACAGGAGTCAGGAAATAAATTTCATAAAAGTGGAATATGTAATAAGTTTGACACTTCATTTATTAAGTAAACAGATTCTGTCGAAAATGTTTGAAAATAAATATTTTGTTTCTTGTGATTAGGTAATCAACCAATAAACTTATAAAACAATATTATAAAAATCATTTGGAAGCTTTCCTCTTGGTTTGGTACAGGTGCCTGGAATGCAACATTATAATTCAATTAATGACAATAATAATGGATTCAAGTATGTAGGTACTAGGTTAATAAATTCATTTGGTAAAATTAAAAATAACGTTTAACACACAATTCATCGCATATTATTGAGTGAATATGCCTAGCCGATTTAGGAATGTTGCGCAAGAACGTTAGAAACCGCAACAAGTTGAAAACAAAGGCCAATGGGCTACGCCTAACTACCCCTCAATGGATGCAAATAACTGAAGTTCGCCGTCTAACTGAACTCAGACGTCAGCAGTGAGATTCCATCCGAAAATTGTTCTTTTTAGGAAGAATTTGTTTTAGATAGGTAGATTATTAAGAGAGGGGTAATGGTTTTAGCGTTAAAAACACTATTTGCGATTTTTTTTTAGAAATTTGGGCGAAGCGAATTGATCAAAACTTTTGTACATTATAATGTATCATTTCATCCAAAAGAGTCATTTCACCAAAAAACATTTTTTCCCGCTGAAACCCTTATCCCCTTAAACATACTTTATACATCTTCACCTAAACTCCTTGGCAGGGAAAATATACTCCGATTGAAGAAGAAAAGACGAGTTTGCAATCAAAGTAGCTAGTAAACATAATTGTATTCCGAAAAAAAGAATTTGAATTTCACTACCACTACGCTCATTCAAACTCGTGGCTCATAAATTGGTAAGGTATGCGACGCACCTAATCCCTAAATCCTAAATTATAATCTTAAAATAATCCATTTTATTTATACTCAAAATAAGATTTACAGTTTAAGATTTTAAGACAGATAGTCACGTAGCGAACATGTTCGCGGTGGCCACATGATGCTGATGCTTGAAGCGATATAAAACTTCGATGTTCGCGATTCTCAAATAAACGAAGCATTCGCTTTATATGTGTTCACCGAATATCGCTTCGAAACTCTGTGGAAATGTTCCAAAAACGCAAAAACCACGAGCCAAGAGCTTACCTCGTGTTCGACGATGTGTGCTTCTAAGGTTAATGTGAACTTTTTCGAACATTGTAAAAAGCGAACTAGATGCGAAGCTCGCTTCGTCCGAGCAGAGATAAGTTTTACCCCTAAATGTTCGCAGCGATTGTGTCAAACTCATCGATTGCATTTGGTATGCTTGAGAAGGTGCTTCGTGAAGCTTCGAACAGCAATCAATTCATTTTTCGAAATTTTCCTGCCCTGAGTAACAGGGAGTATTAGTGAGGTGTTTTGCGTGCATTCACAGGCTGCGGAGCTTTAGCCAATTTTGTAAAGGGTGCAAAGTCCTATTCGCGTTGCTAACAACGTTATCACATATCACTATTGTTCCAAAATTGAGGAACTCGTCGACAACCTCGTATCGTCGTACTCATCTATTTCCTTTGTCGTATCCTAGTTAATAACCACTTTAATCCTCGCAGCGTTTTTAAAAGTGTGAACGCATACATTTTAAAAGGCATAGACGCCTCTTCCACTACTCTATAATCGACTCCAAGCGTGTCGATGTCGTCCGCGCAGCCTAGAAACATGATGACAACAAAACTCCATCGATCTCTTGCTGGAAGTGCGTGCGCTTCACTACACCCGAGAATACTTCTTCGAGATTCGGCAGTGTTCGGAGTATACACGGTATGGGTATAAGAGGTGCATTACAAACAGTGCCAAAGTTGACTGAACTCCATACAAGAATGTGAAAAGTATACCAGTTGAACTAATTTAATATTAATTTTCATTTTGTAGCGTTTGGTGGGGCAATGAGAGCGCAAGGCAGTCCAAGGCCCTATGATAGGAGGGGTAAAAGCTGAATGGTCCATGCAGACCCCAAAAACGCAATGGAAGAGGATCAGGGTTTGGGGTGGGATAGTATTAAGGAATTTATATATGTTTGACGAATAATTGCGCTGCAGAATGTGATGAAAAGGTACGTCCATAAGGTATACCACGCACATACAAACTAGGTGTTTGTTGGTGTGGTCCAAGTATATTGGATTAATGGATTTCTTCCAAAACCATGTGTTTTGATGACCATGTATGTTTAAGAAAAAGCTCCATCCATAAGAGATTGTCATCTTATAGATGACAGTCCATAAATATCCTCCCCTCATTAATCGATCAGCGTGCTCAAAATCAACTGAGCCCTCGCCCTTCTGAACGTGCATGTCGTTCTACCGTTCGAAAGTGGAAACAGCCATATCAGCCAATGACTAATAATGAGGAAGTTTGAAGATCAAAGAACCAGCACTCGCCTCGGATCTTGCACTCTCATCCACCAATCGAGAGTACGCAGTTGCTTGTTTTTGGGAAGAGGGCCACTTTATTTGACGGTTTGGTCCGCGTGGATGATGGTTCTTAAAACAACTAGGCAAATGTTGAACATGTGAATTCAATAATTTGAATAATCTACTTGAATTTAAATGTATTGTGTTGTATCGTCTTCGATTAAAAGAAAGTTACATCGCACAGACTTAGACTAAACACTAACTTAAACCTATTTTTAATTTAAACGATTCTTTACTGATATGAAAATCAAACAAATGATAGACACTGTTGAAGCGTGACAGCAAACATCCAAAGGATTATTCTGGCCATACTGCGCGCGATGTGCTGAGCGTCGGAAAAAATCAATTCTCCGGAAAGATCTTCCCGGAACGTTGAGGTCAAGTTTTGCTAGAAGCGCAGGGGAGTCTATGTTGTCTGTCAGAAGGTCGAAAATGAAAAGTCGTTGCAAAAAGATCCGTCTGTTTTGCAGCGTAGGGAGATTGATGATGATACAGCGATCTTCATATGGAGGAAGCTGGAAACGATTTTGCCAGGGTAACCGACGAAGTGCAAACCTGATAAAGTTCTTCTGTACCCTTTCGATACGATTAATGTGTATGGTGTGATACGGAGTCCATATAGTAACGCCATAGTCTAGAATACTGCGTATCAGTGTAATGTATAGTGTTTTTAGACAATACACATCATTGAAATCACGAATGTTGCGTTTGATGAGTCCAAGTACAGCGTAGGTTTTAGCTATAATGGAAGAGTAATGTGCGGTAAAGCGTAGCTTGCAGTCGAGAATGACATCAAGGTCCTTGAGGGATACGACTCGTTCTACAGGAGCAGAGCATAACGAGTATTCGAACTTAATTGGAGTATGTACTCGTGTAAAAGTGATTGTGCTGCATTTTCGAATATTCACACTCATTCCGTTTCTGTCGCTCCAATGATCCTATCGACGTCCATTTGCAATGCACAACAGTATACCATAGTTGTTATCACACGGTAAATTTTCAGATCATCAGCATACATGACTTTGGAAGACGATAATTCACTGCAGAGGTCGTTCACGAAGAGCACAAATAGAAAAGGTCCGAGTTGACTCCCTTGAGGAACTCCCGATGAAATGTGGAAAGGATCCGAGAGTGTAGTTCCAAGTCGCACCGAGGCGCTACGGTTCGCAAGGTACGAGGGGATCCAATTAGTCAACCAGTCCGGCAGTCCAGTACGCCTCAGCTTTTCCACAGCAAGCTGATGAGGAACACGGTCGAAAGCTTTCGAGAAGTCGATGTTCACCGCACCAATCTGTTGGCGTTTTCCCAATTTATCAATCAGCGACGATACGTAGCTCATCAGATTTGTAGTTGTCGAGCGCTTTTTTACAAAGCCATGCTGGTCTAAAGTGATGATGTGTTTTAACGCGGGGTAGATAACATCTAACAACATACTCTCGAGGATTTTAGGGAGGCAGCTTAAGATTGAAATTCCTCTCTAATTGGTGACATAATGTACGTTGCCTGTTTTGTGGATTGGAGTTATCAAAGCTTCCTTCCACTTCTTGGGGAAAACATTTTCAGCAAGAGAGCGATTGAATAATAGGGATGCTGGTAGCACCAAAGATGAAGAGAAATTCTTGATGAACGATGGTTGTAGCCCGTAATACTTTGTACAAAATGAATGATAATTAGCTTAAGTTATATACTATGAACCAAAAACCACAGGATACTCCATCGGTCTGGATCACGCTTATTTTTTTTCGGGAGTCGTCCTACTGAAGCTTTAGAGCTAGGTTCTCGGAAGGGCTCCCCGTCAGAATCACATACTACAATTCGTAGACGAGACAGGCAATGTCGCCCACTAAAACACTGCTTTAGGCCAATTGTAGCGGGCCGTGATTCTGAATGTGATATTTAATTCATTGTACGGTTAAGGTATGTGCGGGTGTAGGGACTTCGCGATTGCGTGTATCATCGCGAACGGCTCGAAGATTTGTACGTTAACTTGTTCGATCGCGTGTGCGTTTGTATGTCGCGTGTGCTAACGTGCATGTAACTTCGCGTGTAGAAATCATATATTCAAACCGTTTGCCTTTCGCATATTCGCGTGTGTTCTAGAATGATAGCGCGCGGACCGTGAATCTGATACCTATTTTTTCGTGTACGGTTCAGATTCTAGAACAAAGTGGATTCCTCCATATCCCTAGAGTCCCTGTCATGTCGCCATGTAACGTGTTGTCTGGTGGATATGAGCCTTATTTTGTGATTGGCATACCTGAATGCATGGACCTAAGTTGCTAGAATAGAGGGCAAAGGTTTCCGGACGTGACCAACTCATGATCGCGCGCGTTTTCGGTTTCGTGTTTGAGCTCGCGTTTGTGACCTCGTAAGTACTAAAACGTTCACATTATTGCCGAAGTGTTATCAAGTTTGTGCGAGCGCGGGCGTAGGTGTGCGTAGATGATCGCGAAGGGTTTAGGCCTTCGTATGTTGACGTGTTTGTCGCGTGTGCTCGCGTGTGCAAAATCGATTTTGTAACCCTGTGGCTATTCACATATTCGCGTGTGTTCTTGGATGACCACGCGGACCGACATCCTGATATTTAGTTCCCGGTCGTGTCGCCATAGAACGTGTTGTCTAGTGGATATGGGAGTTATTTTATTCTTAATTCTTCAATTTTATTTTTTTTTGTATCTTTTTTATATTAATTGCCATGGACCTAGACTGTTGGTAGAGGATAGACTTCCGGACGTGCCCAATTCATGATAACGCGAGAGCGCGGGAGTTTGAAGGTTCACGCTTGCGATCGCGTTTGAAAGTTTATGAGTGTTGAGACGTTCACTTTATCACCTGGGTGTTATCATGTTTGCGAGATGGTGGCGTTAGGTTGCTTGGATAATCACGAGGGCCTCAAACGTTTGTATGTTGACGTGATTTTGTAACAATGGTCGCGCAAACCGTGAGTCTGATATTAAATTTCTGGTGAGCGGTTCAGATTCTAGCAGCGAGTGGGTTCCCTTATATGCCGCCATGTGTTACCTAAAAAGTATGAGCGTATTTTCTTAATTGGTCCTGCTGAAGGCATGGACCTAGGCTTCTAGCATCGAGGATAGACTTCCGGACGTGACCGATTCGTGATCGCGTGTGCGAGGACATTTTTGTAGGCTCCCGCTTGAGACCGCGTTTGAGAATGCATGTCATTTTCAATGCTTATCCTGTTCCTAGATACACTTTCACTTCCGCCATTCAACAAAACCTCAAAATGCTCATTACACCTGTATGTTTCGTTTGTCAGCAAATTTCTCTCTCTATCATTGCACATAACGGACACTGGTGCTGATTTATGCCGCGCACCATTGACAGTTGCATAAAATCTCCGCATATCATTCCGGTCCATGCTTTTTTGCGCTTCAGCAATCACACTTTCATGGTGCTACCTTTTCTTTTCGCGCTGGATTCGTTTCTCGGCCCTGCTCGCTTCCCCGTACCGCTCTCTGTTGAGGTTTGTACCACTAGCATCCGGATTCTGGCCGCATTCTTCTCGTTCGTCACTCTCTGGAACTCTTCATCGAACCAACCGCTTCGTTGACGCCGCTAAGCTGTACTAATCACGTCTCGCACCGTTATAGCTTCGTGGACAGCCTCCCACATGCTGTTAACAGTTACGTTGGTCGCATCTATCCGCTCATCCAGCTTCTGGCAATACTCAGTTGCTACACCTTCAGCCGAAAGAGTTGAATATTGAATCACATCGTTCTGTTGTTTCTTGGACTCGTAACGCTGGATAATCGTGCACGAATCTTTGCTACTGCAAGATAATGATCCAAGTCGATATTTAAACCTCTGAAAGGTCCCCACATCAATGACGTCGGAGAAATGCCGTCCATCTACCAGTACGTGGACTATTTGGGAACCAGTACTGCCACTTGGTTGTCTCCGGGTGTACTTTCGGATATCCGTACGTACAAAATAGGTACTACTGATTGCCATCCCCCGAACAGCAGCGAAAGTTACAAGCTGCAGGCCATTATCATTGATAGCAGAATGAAGGCTCTGGCGCAATTCGGCGAAAAAATTGCTCCCCCTGTGCGTTGGCATCTCCGATGACTATTTTAACATCTTGTCTTGGGCAATCCCTGTAGGCTTTATCTAAGCTTTCAACCAAACGCGCCCTACGATAGCGTTTTTCAAAACATAGCGTTTTAATTTTCCGATTCCAGCCGCCTCAATCGTCATTATTTGAGAGGTATCTTCTGAACGTGTCATTACACCAGAACTCTCCTAATGTGGTAGCGGTTGATGACGAAACTGACACCCATTAATCTCGCACCGATTTGAGTTCCTACATGCTCGACGTCCATGGGCATTTAAGCAACTGCGACATAATTTCAAGGTGTGCATGCTGCCGAAAAGCATATTTGTCCCATGTTCTATGTAGTTCCCTATATACATGGGATAATTATGCGTCGAACGGCAGTATGGCTTTGCAACGATTTCCCACGGTACAGTCTTTGAATTCATTGCACTCTTTGAGAAGATGCCCTGACTTACGGCAAGCTAAAAAAGATTTATTTAATCTCCGTTGGTCTTTTTATGCGAAGCGGATTCGACATTCTCGACGTGCGTATGAAGAAATCCTTTTTTTAGATCTAATCCTCTCCATTTTACCTTTACTACCAGCAAACGGAACTACCTTTCTAACTGAATTCACTACAGATGAAATTCAGTCACTGAAGTTCTGTAACGTTGTGGTGGGGAAATAGATCAAATGTTGAGCCCACTGTAGCTTAACATTTGCCGGTAGCTTTTCGTTGAGTTCCTGCAGGACTGGAATTGAAAAGCCTGCAGCAGGGAAGTGTTGTGTTAGATTACGTACTGTATTCCCAAATTCAAATAAGGGTTTCCAGTAGCCGGCTTTTTCGGTGCTGGACACTATACCGCAGTCATTTCAAGGCATCTCCTTATAAGCAACGCTGTAATCGTGAAAAAATCTACGCGTGATTATATCCGCAAGCTAGTGTAGTTATTAAAGCTCCTATTGAAGATCGGCCATTCTTCGGGATCACCGGATAGCTCCGGCCGATCGCGAAGCATCCCCTGTCGGGCAGTTACTTCTTCCGGAGAGGCTCTTTGCAACTGAGGCAGTCTAGGTGGAATATCCGGAGGGAGCACAGTTTGAGCGCGCGCTCAAATTACTCAATCGATGGCACGATTAAAGGCGAAGTTTTCGTTCCATCCTTGTTGCTTCCCTAAAGGTACTGCACTATACTGTACTGTCAACGGACTTCGGGGCTGTTTTCAGAATTACTTCTTGTAAGGCTAATTGTTGTGGTAATTGGAGCGGCGGTTGTAACAATTACGATGAGTTGGGAAGCTGAACCTGCCCTGGTGGCTGAACGTGATACCTTGCAGCTCTTCCTAAAGCTGCTTCAACTGTTCGGAAGTTGGTACGGAAGTTTATTAACCGGTATGTTATCCTGAATTTAAGGTGCCCGATCGTTGTTGTTTTGATTCAATTCAAGTACGCCAAAGGCGCTTTAACAATTACGACAGGGTTCCTCTGGCCACTTTGACCAGCTGCTCTGCCGAGATACCGATTAGCATGCTGATCAACCCACTATGAGCTTTTTTTCTCTCTCCCGGGCCTCGATTGCCTAATAAGGTTGCCTCCATCAACTGATGCATTTTGTCGATGAAACACTCCTCTAGATCCACTTCCAGTTGTGTTTTTGCTATCTCCTTCCGTTCTTCAAGCCGTTTAACGCTAAGTTCCAAACGGACGTCTCGGCTGGACGATGATTTGCTCGAAGTGGATTTCGATGGAGCGGGAACGCATCTCGGGCCAATCCAGTCATGGTTCGCAATGAAAGTAGTGAACCTAGCACATGATTAATGCTACCAGCTGTGGTATTTATCGTACTGAACGTGTTATCCGGAAGCGGGGTTATATTGATATATTTCATACTTTTTTGAAGTTTGTTCCTGTAGAAGCAAACGCACGCTTTTTCGTAGATATCTAATCTCATTTTAGGCTTCAAAGCTGTAAATACAGCTCCCTATCCGTGGTTTAAATTTCCAGTTCAGTACAGAATTACTTAGAAGTAATGTGCTCATTGCATGAAACATGTGGTTCATGTTGGCTTTCGGTAGCCGTGAATTAAATCTTCCCTGTGTTTCTGTTATGTTGATTAAACTATTCATATTATAGCCATTCCAATTAATAATAACGTACCAATTGATCTTTGTAAAAGCTGTACAGAAACTCCTATCCGAATATCTGACGTCACTCTTGACTTGTTAAACCCCCATAAGAGTTGGTGCAGCAATCGACCGATTAATTGGTGGCATAGTCGGCCGACTGTGCCGACGCAAACCGATTTAGTCGGTGGGAAATTCGGGAGGATTTTCTATGCGGAGGTTGTCTCCGTTTTTTGTGTGCTAGCGTCACGTAATGTCGGATTATGATGATACAGTCGAAACTCTTTTACTGCTCTGTGATCGATTTCAACGATGTCGTTTTCGTTCACGAAAAGATAACTTGTGTGAAATCTGATGAAAATGGTTCCATTATTTTGCACCCTAGACTTTTCTACCGCATCTTCGAGAGCTATGATGTCCTGCTTCATATATTCCAACGTCTCAAACGAATCGGATGCCTCTCCTGCAATTTTGACGAATAATTTAAATCCATGCGAATCAATCTGGAATGCCATTTTCACTGAATCGTACGCTGCCTTGAAATCCACCGAATTTCAGAGTTTGAGTTCGCGTGTTGTATTCCCGAAATTTTGAAATTTTGGGGCTAAGAATTTGGGTGAACATCTGGCCACCTATTGATCATCCTCCTTTTTTTCTTTCCTGTGTCAATTACTTGACGGCTGAGACCGTTCACGGTCCATTTCGCCAATCATCCTCCTTGAAACCCGTTTGATATTCCCATATGAAGAAATCAGTCATTGTGCGCTGTCCGATAAATAGAACGCGCGAAATTGTTCTTTAGATAGTACTGAGTAACGTTATACCTCAATAGAATCGATTTTATGGCCTTTCACGAAGAGCCAACACATCCGAGGACATTTCTTCTCCCACCCAGATCATCTCGATCGCGAGTAACCATGTCTATCTGACATACCTCAAACTACCAAACCAATACTATTTTAAATCCCTATTTTAATAGAGAAAACTTCCTGATGAATTCAAAAAGGGTTAATCGGTTTTTTTCTCTCTTCCAAATTCGTTCTTAATTCGCGGCTTATCGCGATCATACCAGGAACTACCGGGATCATCATATCGCAGCAATATACCACACGCACGGGCAAATACCAGAAGTGGGAAGAGAGAAACTACAAAAGGCAAAATTCTTGGATACTCTTTCATCTTCACATTTTTTCTCCTCCACATATCTCCGCCGCTTCTCTCGTACCGGAAGCTATCAAAATTCCATCCCATTTGAGTGTGTGAAATAAGTCCCAATTGCATCAACTGCATGTAACTCGGGACTGTCCTTCGCTTTCATTACTTTTCATTCGCGAAAACCCAAATAAAAACATATTCATGATACTCATTTAGGGTAAGCCAGCGCGCAGCAGACAAAATCAATTACATCGCATTACACACGCTATCTCACCCAGGCGCTCCCCACATACCGCTCGCTTCTCAATCAACCACTGATGAAAAATACCTTACCGTCAAAATAAATTTCATTCAACAAGCAGCAAGCCACTTCTCTGCAGCAGCAAAAAATGCTTCGATCCAACACCAACTCAGCTCCACTTGAAGCACGGAACGGCAGAAGACACGATCAAAATCCAATCCAAAAACCGATCCACGAGCAATCGAGGCTTGATCGCAGCCCTCTTGTTTGGATCAGCCGTCACCGTGCCTAGGTGTGCGTTTTGCGTTCCAACGCACCACACATGTAATCGACGACGGCGAAGCAAGCCAGCAAAGGAAAATAAAACTCGTTCTTGTCACTGTGTAGGTGACTGTGTAAGTGTCAAACACCAGTAGCACTTTTCAAAATAATCGCACTTTTTCGCGCAATCCTCATCGATTGCCGTCCCACCGATGATGCAAATTAAGCTAATCAAAATACTTGGCACAAACCAGTCAATTTATTCCACTTTAAACACAATGTTTCGGAAAAATCGCCGAAAATACCACTTGTTGCTACCGAACTTGCGGGAATTCCGAAGCTTTCCTTCCTAAATTGGTGTGTGAACGAAGCGCAGCTTCCAGGTTTACCGATAGAAAATTCCACAAGATTTTGCACGATGTTCGATCACAATTTTAGCAAATACCACTGACCCGATACGTACAATAAGTGTCACGTTCAGGAATACTGCAATTACACGATATTGAAGGTTGAAATTGCACAAAATTTTACGAAAAATCGACGACGACAGATTCTTGGCACACACGATTTTTTACTAAAATGGCGACCTTCAATGACGTGCGGTGATTTGATAGACAGGGTGAGTTGCTTTCGTTGCTCTGCCCAGGAGTAGGACAGCGCACGACCAGATGGCTCATCGGCCAAATTTGTTTTTAATTCGATTCCATCTCCTCATCGATTTGCTCGCTGATGTTTTTGGAAGAGAATATTGATCATGGATTTTCTTCTGCTTTTATCACATTTATTGCACAGTTCCACAGTTAAACTCATTCCGGAACCGGTTCGGATTTCTGAATGGAGTCATTATGGATTCCAAATCAAATGCAACAACAGATTCCGACTCAATCGGTTTCAGAATCGGTTGTTGCATTTGGTTTGGAATCCATACTGACTCTATTCAGAATAACGTAACCTTTATTTATCTTCACCACACTGCTCAAAAGAGACAAACCAACGACACGACCAGAAATTTAATGAAAAGTGTTGAACAAAAAGTGTCCGAGTCATTCACCGCCAGTTACCAGTACATTGAGTCACCCCTCGATACGAACAAAAATTAAAGTTCTCCAGCAACACTTCAATATTTTTCAGTTGCTGCTCATAGCAACGTTAAAAATATAAACAAATCGACACAGATCTTTCAATAGGGCTAAAGTCGCAATGTACTCAAATGGAGAAAAATCAGTTTCAATATACGGCGATGCTTTTCTAAATGTAGTTTTTATTGTAGGTATAAATTACTTTATGACCATGTTTTTCCGGAAGCATCTATGGTTAAACCTTATGACAATATAGCAAAGAATTTAATTCCTATGTGCTTTTAGTGGGTAGAAACTAAAAAAATGCTTACGCCCAATTTGCATCCCAGTCGTGATTTCGCCCTTCAGCAACCACCATTTGCGGAAGGGCTAAACGGTGTACATAATTTTCATAAGGGCGCGGTAAAAGGGCTAAACTGACTCTGTCTTGCTGGGTAGGGCTGGGTAAATGGGCGAGCTTGACAGTATACTTTTTAATAGGGCTCAGCAAATGGGCGCATAGAAACCCAATGTAAATGATAGGGCGCGTGCATCTTTTCTTCGAATTTCATGAAAATATCGAAATATTCGAATGTTTATGTGCAACAACTATCGAGTAGACATGATCCTAGTAGATATTGCTTATCATTTATATAATAGAACCGCCGTTTAAAGAATAATTTTGTGAATAATAACCGTACGCCCGGTTCTGTCAAAAAATGTAAGTTTAGCCTTTATATTCCATATGAGAAGAAGGGCCTAAGTCGAAATCTCGAAGAAAATGCATGTTTCGCCGTTTTGTTTTCTTTAATTATAAATCGAACTAAAAACCATTTTAACTAATTTTCACCTCAATCTTGTAGTATTTTTGTCGCATAATGTCATAATAGCGAAAACGCAGTTTGTTTACATTTGCGATTTAAGCCCTAATGAAAGATCTATGTCGAAATAAGAAAAGAACCAGGCTCAGCAGAAATCTGAAAACTGTGTTTTTCTAGGTAATTTCATATATTTAACCAAAAAAATTAATTTAAAACGAACAGATTTATTTCAACAGATGCTGTAAATATACATATTCAAAGTAATGAGGTTTTCGATTGATTGACACCGGTGTAGTGGAGTGCACTGAAACTGCACCGCTTTTGCACTTTCTAGCAGAAGTGCAGAAAACTGGGTATGTTCCATTGACACTTCTGCTAGAGAGTGCAAAACCAGTGCAATCCACTACACCGGTGTCAATCAATCGAAAATCCCATAAGTGTCCTTTCGTTCAATTGGAATTGCGCTTGTTCGCGTGTTACTTATTCAATATGAACAAATTGCTACGGAATCTACTACCATTTAAAAGTTTTCCAGAGGATACCATAACATTTTAAAACGAGACCCGTAGTTCAACCATCAGTTCGTGTGCAACAACCGCGAGTATGCGCAGCACAAAACCCAAATATTTTGCAGCCGTGAGAGACTCGTGAGGGTAGTTCTGTCGAAGCATTTGTTTATTGGACACTACAAACCGTATTGAATACGTCAAATACCGACTACTGCGCTAATATTTTGGTTTCCTGATCACCAGTTTTGGTGGGATTCTTTCCCTGAATTGTGTCGGAATCCAGTCCTAAATTTTATAGGTGTTGTAGGCGTGTCCGGGTGATTGAAACTACGGGCTATACAGAATGTATTTGAGACAGCAAGTACTTCCGATAATAATACAGAGTAATGTGATGGTCAGAGATCGAGATAGCCTAATACCAGAGACTAATTGAGACGGCGGACTCGCGAGTTTTTCATGGCTCAAGAGGTACTAGTTCATGTAGTACAAGAGGTCCCTCGAAATGTCAAACAGAACACGTCTCGATAACCAAGCATGCTTTGCTTCTCCTGGTTTTAATTATTGCGTGTTTATTTATTGACGACGATACTAAAGAGAAAATCTTTCTTTGACATCAATAATTATTTTAGCAGACATAGAGCTGAGGAATGTGTATTTTCCTGGTTTCGGCCTTCGATAGAGTGCAAATCTTAAAAAAGATTAAATCTAAATATTTGGAGCCCTGGAACTTTATTTCAGCGATAACCCATAAAGATGCCGGGGCATTTTCTATCCAAATTGAGTCTAGAGGTACTAGGGCGAAAAGTTATACTTTAATCAGTGCAGGTGAGACAACTATTTGTATTCCATACAATAGTGACATTTTTAACTAAACTTGTCATATATTTCTATGTAGCGAACAGTTGTTAAAACCGACAGGCACGTGGCAAGTTCCATTAGCATCGTTCTTTAAAAATAGAACAACAATGTCAGATTGTACTGTGTACTCTTACAATTACGAATATTAATTACATTGTGATATATATTCCACCTAAAACCACTCTAGATCGCATAGCAGATAACAGATATATACGACAAAAAAAAGACGAAACTTCAAACTGAACCTTGCTCGAAACTATTGCCGAATTTATCCAAGGGCGTGAAAGCACGAGTAAACATTTTCTACAAATACATGATATTTATTATGTTTAACATACATCTTATTTTTATTCAGTAACAAATAACAGTGCTACAATTAAATATGTGTATAACGGGCTATATCTCATTAACCCTTGTGAAGGCAAGCTAAAATCCTAACATTAAAGGGCAAGCCGGGCCTCTCAGGCCCGTCTAAATTCAAACTCCTTTTTGCCGTTCTCATATAGAAAGGTTATGCAATCGGTCGAAATTTCGACTTTTTAACCGAGACCCGCAGGGCCAAATCTCTTATACCATTTGACTCAGTTCGTCGAGATCGTAAAATGTATGGATGTATGTACGTGGCAAACAATCTCACCGATTTTTCTCTGAGGTGGCTGGACCGATTTGTACAAATTTAGTCTCAAATGAAAGGTGAAGCCTTCCCATCGGTCGCTATTGATTTTTTTTATTGATCCGTCTTTCGGTTCTGGAGTTACGTGTTGAAGAGTACAATCACACAGCAAATTTCCATAGAAACTAAAACCACCAAGATGTCCAAATGATGCAATATATATTAAAATATGTGCAACATTACTTGGCTTTGCATGTCTAGATCATTAATGACCCACCGAAGGCGCTTCGACCACATTGGCCAGCTATGGGGGTTCTTGATGCCCCATACCTATTTCTCAGCGAATTCCTTACCGATTTTTACAAACTTAGTTTCAAATGAAAGGTACAGCATTCCCATTGGCTGCTGTTGAATTTCTAAATTTCCGACTTCCGGTTCCGGAATTACAGGATGATGAGTACGAACACGCAGCAAATCCTGATTTCAGCGTATAAGGCGATGGATGTAAAAAGGTCATTTTTTTCCAAAATGTGAGTACTCGGAAGATCACGTCGACTGTCGATTGGTTCTGAGCTCCATTTCGTTTGAACACGACCAATAAATGTTTCTGGGTTGCTATTAATTTCTTCTGATGCATAACCGGAGTACATATTCAGATTTTTCTTCCGAGTCTGCATCAGATTCATCGTCGGAAGCAATATCATTCACATCTTCTTCCTCGCTTTGCAAATCAGTTTCGGAATCGTCTGCTGTTGAATTTGCTCGAATTTCTTCCATTATTTCAGATTCTTTGAGACGATTGAAAACATGGGCATATCGTCTTATAGCCATTTCAATTTTTTGTTGCTTTTAGATCATACTATTTGAATAATTACGACAACTATAACACAAAGACAAAAATAGACAATAACGACAGAGTTAGGTTATGTTGTATCCAAGTAATTGTAAAGTAGACCACAGTGGGTAAAATAAAAGTATTTACCCAAAAATATGACACACGTCATTATCGTATGCTATTTTTACATTTCTTATAAAATAAATGTATATAATTCGCTCAAACTTTCAAGATCATTTTCTTATAAGAAAAGGTAAAAAGATAAAATCAATCAAAGCATGAAAAAAATTCCTGCAAATATCAAGATGAACTCATCAAAATGTTTTTTTTCAGATAATTATTAATGTATAAAACCCGTGGTATTCCTAGTAAATATTGCATGCACACCGGGCCTGCCAGGCCCGGCTTGCCTTTTTGTGCATATAATAAATTCAAACATAGCTGCGCATCACTCCATAGATGAAAATTTCATAGTTCTTTATTTTTGTTATAGATTTCAAAGCTACTTATCAAAATTTCCACGCCCAAGCTTATACTGCATACACATTTTTTTGTAACTAAAAAATTGTAACGTGCCGGGCCTCTGAGACCCGGTTGCCTTTTTGAGGGTTAAAAAGCATTCAGCCTTGTCTCCAGTTGTTCAACTCAGTTCCGAATTTTATTATTCTTGAAGCCTCCAACATTTCATCGAAGTGGTTAACACTATCAACATTGATATCATCTAATCTATAATTCATTTTTTATTAGTGTCAATCATTCAAATTTTAAATTTACCTTCGATTCGTTTGATAATATTTCGGTTCCATCATAGAGGGCATATAGTATTTTTCTTCAACCTGGTTTTATAAAATTATCTTGTCAGAATATAAAAAAATGTCAAAAATTTTGCCTCTGGGTGGATCAAAAGCGTTCCGAAAACAAGATTCCTCATAATAAATTAAGCATATTCGTCGATAAGCAAGGCTGTGACTTCAAGCTCACCGGAGTAGTATTTGACCCATCTGGAATTGAAAATGCGTTACAGACGTGTATTTCTTTCAGACCGATTCCAATTAAATTGGGACTTACAGTGCTCGATCCCCTGGGAACTTGCGAAGAAAATTTTTATTTGTATTTCCCCAACCTGAACAATTCCGCACCTCGTTGTTTACGATCTGGGTAAACAACATTCAAAAAGGTTGCTAAGCAAATCGAATGCATGTAGCAACGACCATAAATAATAAGTACTGCTACCAACTTGAACAAACAAAAAACAGCAGATAACTTGATAATTTCTTCAATGTTGGCAAAACTGAAGGGACCGTGCTCTCTCTGCTACTTCAAAAAATCTAGTACGCAACGTGCCATAGAATGTTGAGTGTTTCTTCGTAAGTTGGTAGTCTCGATTAGTCTCTGCTAATACCGTGATATCAACACAGGTAGAAATCGATCTTAGTCAGGTACGTCATGCCATTGGAAGGATTTTATTCGAGTAATCACTATAATTTTTATTCGCATATAATAGGTGTATTGATGCCACTGAAGCACGATTCACACACTACCGCATTTTGTATTCGGGTTCCAGCTTGTAACCCGCCTTATGAATCGTCATATTTCGATCAATCAGAATAAGCATAAGCATAAGAGATCGCCCGTAGTTGCTACTCCGTTATTGACCAGAACCAAATTAGGTTGCACAATGTTGATTGGAACAACATGCTTGGGAATAACATGATGAGCCACATTGTACAATCTATTCTGATCCCTGCATGCTGATCAATACCGACGCCGGCCACGTCCGAATGCAGATCTTCTGGGAAAGGAAGGAATGTTAGTCCGATACATGTTGCTACTAGAGACCGAGGAATCCTCTGCATCTCCACATGTATCACGGGAAGGGGAGAGTTGTTAGTAAGTGTGCCAATAGCGTTATCATGTAATAATTGCTCTGGGCAGCCGGCTGCCGAGAATTTGGGAAATTTATCATTTGTTGTATTAATACGATTAGCAAAATAAGCAACTTGAACTCCGGATAGCCGGCTATAAGGAGCACTGCTTATATTTTTTAATAATATTCAATCACGCGACGAATTTTTTCGTGGTTTCTATCGTGTCGGTGCTGATTTTACCCGGCGATCGTTTGAATAAAATGAGGAATCTTATACAGAAGGTTCATCAGACTCTTCCATAGGTGTCGCGGAGTTGGTGGTTTGGAAGGAAATATGGGCTAGGATTCGCTCCAAGCAAGCGATGCGACCTGTAAAGCATAGTTTATTAGTTTGTAGTTCAGTTAGTTTTCGAGAACACGATCGCTCGAAAAATAAGATCTTGTTTAGTTTTTTATTCTTTTAAAATCTGGGTAGCCGGCTACCGAGAGTATCCTGTTTTCTAAACAAAAGCAATTTCAACTCCACACAGCCGATCGTAGGAGTATTGCCCAGAAAAATTAATCTTATCTGCTTAATGGACCGGATCACTATTTATTGCGACATTATTTAGATTAACTTCGCTATTCCTTCTCTACGATATATTTTTTGGGTTACAAACTACCGAGTGATGACACGTTATACAGACAAAGAGTTATGATAGCTCTAGATGTTATAAATCAACGAAAGTGTTTCCTATTTCTAATATCGGATGGTTTGTGAAATACACGTATACGAATGATTATATCGAACATTGAAGGGAAATACAGAGGATCGTTAACCTGATGGACGGGTTTGTTACCAATAACGGAACTTGAAATTAGATTAATTAAAACAGACGAGGCGAATTTTCAGTACGTATTGATCCGCGATCATCGATACTAGTCAAATTAAAGTCTTATTGGAGCTGATATCCGAACAACGTTTACTGCATTGTTTTCTCGGCTAGATCTGTTCGCACACTCTCATTCTGCTACTATCGGCAGAAGGCTGATAGCTCCCAGTCGTCGCCGGTCTAAGGACCAAATGTCATCAATAGACTTAGACTCGCGTGGAGGCATGAGATAGAATTGAAAGCTAACCAATGAAAATGACAGCAAAACACTTATTCTTCGTGCTAATATAACTGAAGGTAATTGCCAACCGGTCCCCGATCCCTTTCGCCAATTGTCAATTCTCAAACCTTATACATGATTGAAGTCATCATTCCACTCAAATAAGGTCATGTGTTTTCCCTAAGCACATTGAATGCTCTGTGGATCAGTTCCTCCGTTGGTAAAACAAACCCTAAGCAAACCTAGAAATTAGTTTGCCGACCGGCAGATACGTGTTCCCTTACAGCGCCATCACATCAACGGACACCCAAAATTTACATGCGACAAAATATCTGCAATCCCGAATATAAAAGATTCAAAACCTCTACTGATTTGCAATAAAATAAGAAAGTAAAAAAAAGTTGAATATCCAAAGCGGCTCATTTTCAAAGATAGCACCGCCGATGAATCACTAAATAAAAATAGGTGACAAGGGACGCGGACGAAATTTAGCTGAGCTGGTTTGCCACCTATTTTTCGGGCGAAGAATTTTGGGGCGACACCTGGTAGTCGCTAGACGCTGGTGAAACGCCAACTATTTGAATATGTTTGCCATATTTTTTCCCTTTTCGGATCGAATTTTTTTCTCTGAAAAACCATTTTTCACTATTTTTACAATTTACACTGTGTTTCTAGACATTTTCTGTGCACTTTTATTGTCCTTGCATTGGGAATCGACGGCCCGTAATGCGAGGAAAAGATATTTTTTCATTTGCCGGAATTCGATTTTCACAAACTGTCACCACTCGCGTCTGTCGAAAATATGCCGAAAAATGCTTTTATAAGCCACTTCACTTTGTAAAGTCGTTAAATTGCACCGTTATTCACACTTTTGATAACCGGGAGGCAGTAAATTGTGCCGAAAATGATGAAAATTAACCGACTCGAAGAGAGCTCTACGAGAGTCAACCGCTCACGACGAAGATACACACACTCCTCTCCGTCATATTTCGATCAATCAGAATAATAAGAAAACTCGATGCAATTTATTTTCTATTTGTTCGGCCGTATAAGGCGTTGCACTGTTTACTCTGAATCGAGTCTTCACCAGATTGATTAGGAAAATCTTACAACAGTGAGTAATAGACCAGCGAAGGTACCTTTTATCGAACCAAAAAACCATGGCGTCACACAATACAAACAAAGATACATATAGAGATTATTTTATAAAATTATATTTTATTGATCAAAATAGACTTTTGTTTTCTTGTTCTTATTTTGCATCTCACAATCAATTTTTTATCATAAAAGCAAACATGGATCAAATGGTAAATCAAATTTGGGTTGATTTATTTTATTGTAATGAATTGGATCTCATGTTTTTTCGGCTACAATTATATGATTGTTCCTAGATTCGGAAATTTCTGACGCACCTGATCTTTTACACCATTCAATCCAAATGGCATTTGTTGTTTAATTGAAGATGGCTTCGTATCGAATCTGTATCAGTTCTGATATAGTTACATCATTATTTCTACAAACAATTAGGGTTTCCAGTACGTAGTTTCGCCACCGAACTTCTCATGGTCGCCAATATCTAATTCGGCTGGACTTTCAACGAGTATCGCTTTATGAGTTAAATAATGTTCAATTGCAAGCAGAGGACTATCCACGACATTCTGAAACATAATGCATTGAGTTCTTACCAAGCATTAAGCTGTTTGCAGACGAGGCAACAGGACACACACCACAAAAAATATTGACTATGGGCTTTCGTGTGGTGCTAGCTATTCCAACGTTGTTGATGCTGCTGCATTGGAATAGCTAGAACAAACTCACGCCGGTGCGCGATAAGCTGTCTATCTGCACTGATAACTCGACTGTTTTCTGCAAATATAAGAATTGTCAAATTGTTAAAATGACTCAACTAACCCACTACGCCATTACTTTCACCTATATGCGTACGCAACTGCGTAATACTGTTCTAGTCTTATCCTTCCCGGTAAGTCATTCACTATATTATACATTTGAACCATACTCTGCAGGGAATGATACCGTGTTCCATATTGATGTCACCGCGGCAGACCAAGCAGCAATATAATCTGTGCTCTCGCACAACCCTTTGGTGATTTTCCGAGCAAATCTATGGCTTTGATATCACAATCGTCTTTATGATGCGGTTACCAGTTGAAGAAATTCGAAGAATTGTCTTTGGAGCCCGGGCCGTCCGCGAAAAATATCGTATATACCTGGCATACACTGGCACAGATTTGTTTCGTTTTAGAAGTCCATTTGATTAACTGTCGTTTATTTATTTGAGATCTACGAAGATGTTTATTGTAATAGCGGTTTATGTATTAGAATAGTACTTACGGAAGCTTTCGATGTTATCATTGATTGGGACAGCACTTTTATGGCGTTTTTGCTTGAACCCAAAATTGAGTCAGGTTCTAACCCCAACCGCCAAACTGACTCAGTTTCGCGTCAAGCAAAAAGACATTAGTTTCATCCACAAACAACAAACCAAATAATGGTATGAAAAATATTTATAACTAATCTGTTGTTGTCACACTTATCTGTTTCGTCACCATGGAACGCAACGGTAACTATAGGAGCATTCGAATTATTGAAAGAAAATAACAGATTCATCAGAGTTGCTAGTTTCATGCATTTTCAAATGAAACGTCAAATTTGACATTACCAGTTACCTGAGTCACTGAGGGGTAGTCATATTTGCGATACAGTTTTGAAATGCCAGTGTCTAGTCGTGTCGTCGGACAAACTACAAATGTTGGTTCTCATCGTCGGAATGCTGCCTCGGCGGAGCAGTTCAGTCATAAAATTGATTAAAAAATGATAACCCTAATAAACATCATATGATTTACGACCTGTTCAGGGTATCATCCAAACAATATGTGGTATCGTTGAACTATGTGCGTTAAAGTTTGTGTATAATATTTTTTATTAGGGAAGACTTCACCAAAATCGACGAAACTGTGAGCACAGAGAACAGACGTCCATCTTCAGCATTCTACTTGTGTAAAATCTCTAACGGTTTCGAAGGTAGTTGGGATATCCAAACCAGGTGCGCTACTGTCGTCATGTTTTTTGTGGCTGAGTTCGACAGAATTGACAGTGGTTATTCCTCTACCCAGTCAAGCTAGTCCGGAACCGGTTCGGACTTCCAGCATGAATTCCAGCTCAAATGCATCAACCGATAGAGTCGGAATCGGTTGTTTTCTTTGAGCAAGATTCCATACTGAATCCATTCAGGATTTCGAACCGGTTCCGGAATGGATCTGACGGATAGTTGGGATAGGTTGGTGTGGTGGCGCTAGTGTTTATGGTATATTAATTCAAATGTTTACACACATTTTTTAAATATTTTTGTTCGATCATGGATGTCTGTTCTCTGTGATATGAGCGTGATCCCTCTAAGAACGGTTGGTTTCAAAACCGTCCAATGAAGGGCGTTCGTTGGACCAATTTGGACAACGTCCAAATAACCGTTCAACAAACACCCATCGTTGGACCCGTGTTGAACGATTTTGAAACAATTTTTTGGGTGTCTCAGTGGGATACTAATAACATCGTTACTTTACTTTTTTCTTCATAACGCTTTTCTGAATGTTTTAAACGCGAATATTCGTTTCACCTTTAGTGAGCATTTTTGCCGAATAAGGTCTGATTTCATCACCCTCGCTTAACGCTTAAGCCAGGTTTAAACGTACTGGTGAACCTGGTATAAAAGTTAAGCGAAGGTGAAGAAATCGGCCCTAATTGGTCGGTGTTACGTCGGACCGGACTAAGTCGCAAAACATCAAAAAATGACATAATTATAGCACTGGATACAGAATTTCGTCAGCTACATTCGACTCTTGCCAGATTTGAAATATGTAACAATAAACAAGAATTACGGCAAAAATTAATTTCCAATCATAATGTAAAGGATGCTGCGATTCAAACTTTAAACTCGTTTTTCTCGAAATCAATATTTTGTCAGTTAGTCCGGTCTGACTTAACACCGACCAATTGGTGTTAAAATCGGTATGGTTTTTAAATAACATTTAAAACAAAACTTCGAGAATATCATCGCCGTTTTCTATTTGGGTCAAAAGCGAGTTTTGCTGTTTTCAAAAATCATGCTTGAATGGAGGAAAACGCGTTTGGCCGGTGTGGCAAATAACATCGCATCCCAATGTTGTCAACGCGTCAACTCGACAAGTTGTCAGTCAAATCGGCAAACAGAAGATTATTCTGCATCAAGCAGGCATCATCCCTTAGAAATTGAATATTATTTTTCGAGTTCTTTCCCAATTATCGCTTCTTCCGTGTGTCCCAACTACCGTTACAATGGCATCTATTACGGAAGATTTCTACCTACGTTACTACGTAGGTCACAAGGGTAAGTTCGGGCACGAATTTCTCGAATTTGAGTTTCGGCCTGATGGAAAACTGCGGTACGCTAACAATTCAAACTACAAAAACGATACGATGATTCGGAAGGAAGCGTATGTGCATCAATCGGTAATGGAAGAACTGAAACGAGTAATCGTAGATTCGGAAATCATGCAAGAGGATGACTCGATGTGGCCCCCGCCGGATCGTGTCGGACGGCAGGTAAACAGTGTTCACAAACCTTTTCGCAGAGGTTATGTTCGATTCTAAAATTGTTTGCTTTCAGGAGCTGGAAATCGTTATAGGAGATGAACACATTTCATTCACCACCTCGAAAACTGGTTCATTGGTCGACGTAAATCAGTCGAAAGATCCGGAAGGATTACGGTGTTTCTACTATTTGGTTCAAGATTTGAAATGTCTTGTGTTTTCACTGATCGGTCTGCATTTTAAGATTAAACCTATCTAAGAAAAAACTGACGGGAATGGACAGAATTCAGCAGCTTGCGGAATTTCGGACAGCATTATACTTTCAATCATTTTCTGCATAACTATTATAGGTCTAATTTATCTTGAATATGATACTAACGTATAAAACTGTAATCATTTTGATAAAAATAACGCTAACGAGTTTCGCGTGTTCAATCATTTTTCGTACTACGAAATCAATCCCAATCTTCGTCGTTGCTTTCACTGGCGCTGGCCTCTAGTTTTGGCGGAGGAGGAGGTATAAGTGCCGACAGACGATCTATTACGTTGGCAGGTTCTTGGTTCTCCCGAGCTCCGGAAATTCCTTTGCGGCGCATTTGTAGTTTGTTGTGCAGATCATCGATGAAGTTTCGAGGACCTGATTTAGACGGTTTTGACTATGGAAATTAGAAGAGACCATTGTTAAATTAATATAGTTTAATCCGATAAGGGTACGAATGGAACTAAGCGTTCATAATCACAAGAAAGAAAATAAGGACAAATGCAACAAATTTAGTTCAACCCATACCGAATCTTTCTTTTCCTCGTTTGGTTCGCTGTGCTTCAGCTTAGCCTTCTCCGCGCCACCCGCTTTCCTTATAGCTTCCATCAAATTGAAATGAGCCTCCCCAGCAGGTGGTCCAATGGGTGTTCGCTTTTCAATCGGTTTACCATCGAGTTTATCTGAACGACCTGCAGATATTTCGTTAGTAGTTTGAGTAACAGGAGGTGGTGGTGGTGGTGGAGGCGGCGGAGGTGGTGGAAATTGTTCAACTGCTGTCACAGCTGAACCCGCCCTAGCGGGAGCGACAGGCGGAAGGATTGTCTGTAGGACAGCTGGCATTGGAAATACTTCCTTAGCTTCCGTTACCGAGAGATCTTTTAATTCGGGAAGTTGGTCAGCTATTGCAGCTAGCTGCAGCGAAGGAGCAATTAGTGTGTTGTTTCCGGCATACTGGATGTTCGTTACGATTCCTGGTAAATCAGGTAAATCAAACGGAACATCAATTTTCGGTGCTTCATTCAGCACCGGAGTGTAAAATATTTCTTGTCCCTTCTTTCGTGATCGATTGCGAATTATTGGTGACGAGGATGAGAGAATTCTTTCCTCGTGGATCCGTCCGGAAGATTTCCTTCCCGTTTTCGACTTATCTACAATTCCCTTGTAATCCACAGCAAATTCTCTACTGTTGAACATTAAAATCGAATCCACAAATTGAACTCGTTCGTCCAAACGAGTTTTCCTGGGATCGTCAAACGAATAAATCCTATGCTGGTCGGTTGAACTTTTCACGTGATAGAACTGAATCTTTTCCTGGTACGAGTGACTCGGAACGTAGGACTTATCTTGGAGAGTGAATTCATTTTCCCTCATACGAATTCCATTCTGGCTGGTAAAGGTAGGAAGTATAGTCGGATCCAAATCCGCTCCCGGGTAACGACACGGTGAATAAATTACAATAGCTTCCTTCGTTTCCTTAAGCCGGGCAACATCGCAATTGACCTTCTGTATCCGTTGGCTTATCTGTTCTAGTCGCTGCCTGTTGGATTCGATCCGACGATTTACCTTGCAAAACACGTCTTCGATAACTTCGTTCAAGAACTCGAAAACGTTTATGGCCTGCAGAATAGTTTCTTCATGACGCAAATCCGGATCGATCGTAGGAATGTTGTAGCAATGCATTTTGTCGGGCTTGTGATGTTCAACACTATAAGTATGCTCTATGGACACGATAACTAGTATTGGCGAGAGATGAAATTGAATTTTGCGATATCATGAGAAACTTTTTGAACTGATTGTTTACAATAATAAAGGAATGTTGCATCTTGCATAATTTCATTACAGAACTGAGACAGTGCATGTAGAAAACATCGAAGAGATGGATTTTGTCATACATGAGCATGGAGCAGACACGTTGCGTTAAATATACCGGTACTTCCCGAGCAATGTCGTATATACAGGTATGGCGAAGATGGAACTTTGGTTTCGTAAGACGAATTTTACATGAGTGGTGTGAGTGATCACAGAATAAATCGACTTGCTTTCGTCATACCGGTCGTTGCGCTCCCATTGAATCGTGTGAACGCTATGACGTCGACCCGTTGTGCTTCGGATTGTTTACATATTTTTGGTTGCCAACACTAGCAAACCGTGTGTTCTGCCACACCTATATATATATATATATATATATATATATATATATATATATATATATATATATATATATATATATATATATATATATATATATATATATATATATATATATATATATATATATATATATATATATATATATATATATATATATATATATATATATATATATATATATATATATATATATATATATATATATATATATATATATATATATATATATATATATATATATATATATATATATATATATATATTTCATTGCTTTCCGAGCCCTTGCTCGACCGCAACAACATTTGGTGCGATCTTTGCACGCCACCGAAAAACTACCTAAAATTCAGTACTTTTGACTCAATCTCGTGGTATCGTGCAGGAAGGTAAAATTAGGTAAACCGTGTTGAAGATAGTTTCCATTTAACTACGGCAAAAATAATAACTCAACCTTGAGTTTAATTTACTTAAATTCAAGTTGAATTTACCTAATTTTGAGTGTACCCCAAACAACTTAAAAGTACCTAAATTTAAGTTAAAAGAACTTATTCTGTAGGTTATTTTCTGGTAGCGTGTGGTTTCTTGGCTGATCAGCTGTTAACAGGTTTTCTAAAGAACAGCTGATCAGCCAAGTAAACAAAGAGCGCATTAAATGTCATTCCGGTCGATCTATGGCTCGGAAAGTATCGCTATATATGTACACGGTAAAAAATCCTCACGTTGATGGAAAGTGATTTGCAGTTGATTTCGCACTACTTGCTCAACATTTCAATGCGATGTGTCAATCTGTTGGAATGAATCATTTAAAAGCACTATGAAATCAACAGCAAATCACTTTCATTTTTTTTTAGGCCCAAATGCCTCAATCACTTTCATTTGAAATGTGTTGCTCATTGCTTCTAATAGATCTTGCATTTAACTATATACGTATTCCTTACGGTATATCCCATTATGGATTACCTGAGAACAAATAATTACACAATAAATTAACTACAAGTAAAATATACAATACTCACATTCTACATTACTTTGGAAATGCAAATTTTGCATTTTTGCTCCTATTTCCGAGCATACGTTTGTAGTCGATTAAAGACTTTAGTGTTTTGACACTTTTGACAATTGTAATTAAAGATGAAACCACTCAAATTCAATAGATTAGTACAGTGGTGCGAATTCAACGGATATTCATTTCAATTTAAAGATCATTTCTATTAAATAGCTTTCAAAGACCAGGTCATTCTGATACGAGTTATAAATCCTTAGAAAATCAATGCTAAATTACTTCAATTGTTAGTGATACATGATAAAATCTCGACAAGCATATGATTACGGCCTAAAAGCCAACTGTCAAAATCCACTTTGAAAGGAAATTCCGGACAAACCGTTACACACCAATCACAAATGTTGGTAGTAAACGAAAGAGAAAAGTTTTCTCTTTCATAAACTGTTGTAAACTGTGTTCAACTAGTAACGGTTTGTCTGGAATTTCCATTCAAAGTGGATTTTGACAGTTGGCTTTTAGGCCGTAATCATATGTTTGTCGAGAAATGATTCAAGTGCAACATCATTTGAATTAGACGTGACAATTTTTTACTAAATCTTGAGCTTCTCCACTCAAAAAGTAACGCCACATATCACCGCACATTTTGCTTCATCAATCAAAATACGCTGTGTTACAAAGGTTACGTTCCGAGCCCCAGCTCGACCGGAATGACATTTACTGCGCTCTCTTTGTTTACTTGGCTGATCAGCTGTTCTTTAGAAAGCCTGTGAACAGCTGATCAGCCAAGTAAACAAAGTGCGCACCAAATGTCATTCCGGTCGAGCAGGGGCTCGGAAAGTACCGCTATGTAACGCAGCGTGTACTGGTTCATAGAGTTCTATCACAGACAAATAGATGTAACATGAGATGAATTTTCATCACCCTAGAAAAAACAGTCGCTTTAAATTATTAAAAATACACCATGTCACCGAGGGTGTCATTAGTGAAGTGATTTTGTCACATAAACAAATACGTCAATTCGTTTCCATGCGCACCCCGCGATGTCCGATTACGATTCGATTAATGGCCGTGGTAATCAAGTAATTCTTCATCGATTGGCTTATTGGATATAGATAATCCTGGGACGGGACTTGCCGATAGATGTTTTCTTTTTCTTTTCATTCTATCGTTCATCTCACATAGCCTCTCTTTTTGCCTCACTTAGTTTAAATGGACTGGCTGCATTTGACAGTACCCCCTAGCTGCATTTGACGTTCAATATTTTTTTTCTGATTGCATGTCTCGTCTCAGAGATAATCGAACTAATTGATTAATTTGCTTCGATTATTGTCACAATTAGTATCAGAAAAATTACTACGACTGTTTTTTTTAAATTGCCACAATTTGATACAGATCAATACTTACCTCAACGGAGCCGGAGGTTTTATACACATTTAGAAGATGGAAAAAAATAACAAGAGACGAAATCTCGTACGTAATAGACCTTTCTCGTCAAAAAATTTTATATGCTAGGATGCTTCCTTTTTTATCCCCGATGCGTTACTGCATATTGCCGCGATGATTTGGTACCTCTAACTATTGAAAAAATCAAAAATTGTGCGAGCTGCTCATTTAACCCCATATTCTGAATACCTATCTTGCCTTGTTTCCCCGTATTTTTACACCATTTGGATGAATTTCCTGTGGGGAATACTAAAACGATGCCAGATCTGCATATATATTAGTAAATCTGCGGATTTTGCAGTTTCGCTGCAGATCTTTGGCAGATTACGAATATTTAGCAGAACAAAGCCTATGCCAGCTAATTTTAGCCATCCTTCAACGTTTCTGATCATTGAAAATATCAACACACTACATTTCTATGTCAAATTTATTGAAGATTTTTGCGGAAATCTGCAGACTTTTATATTTTTACTGCAAGATATTGTTTAAATAGATCTGGCATCACTGATGCTAAAATAATTCATTCATATACCTGTCAAAAACATAGAACACTGCACGAAAGTGTATAACCTAACTTTTCTGACAGTTCAGAGTTTGTTTATATGGACTTGCAAAATTTTGATTCCACTTGAGTGAATACTTTCGATGCTCTTTGAAGAAAATCAACTCAAGAAGGATAAGGATTGGAACATTGGGAACCTGGTTCATACACTGACCAATCGACGCTGGATGGAAACCCCGTTGGCATATGCTGAATCACAAGATCAAGCTTTGGTTTATAAACCGATTGCTTTCTGGATGATGTATAAGGATTTGTACACAGTTATTTGTTCGATCATGGGATAAGTCCTAACAAGATGACCCGATTGATAACTCATTTTTTAGATGAAGTTTACCTGAACTTTATAGGTAACAAGTTCAACACATTATTATTTGTGTTCAAGTTAAGTTTAACCAAAAGTTTCACCGATTATCGCATTGTCGTTGATGTAGCCGGCAAGTGCAAAACAGTGCTCAGTACTGACGATAAGGAGTTTGAAGGATTGATAAGAATGTAGAGGATTGTACATTCCGGAAGAATATTGGGGAGGAGAAATTATTTGTTATATTCCATCCCGAGTTGACATCATTTTGGCACCGCAATAAAGCTATCTGCAATTGTTGTCTTGTTCAAATTGGCAGAGAATAATTAGGCAGCGAATGATAAACTGCATAGTCAAAACGTTTGTTGCTTATGGCATATTCGTTTTTGACAGTGCACTACACCGGTGTAGTCGGTGCTACACTCATTCAAACTTGGGTGTAATCAGTCTATCTCTTTCTTTGCACTACACCGGTGTAGCACCAAGAAAAAACGAAAACGCCATTAGATAGAGTAGATTTTTATTTACTTTTTCGGAAGGATAAGTCATCAGTATATTGTGGATATAAATGTGTCGCCGGTGTCGTGTGTTATGGTGGTGCCGCTCGGAACTGTTGGTCATCAGACCCTCCTTGTCGTACTGGTCATAGATGCGACGATTTTTCTCATCTGATAGCACTTAATATGCTTCGGAGATCTCCTTAAACCGTCGATACGATTCTTCTGGATTTTTATCTGGGTGCCATCGTAGCGCTAGTTTTTGTGTGCCTTTTTGATTTCCGCATCGGTAGTGGTTCTGGTCACCGCCAGCATTTTGTAATAGTCTACCATTGTGAACCAATATTTGTAATAACTTAACACACTCTACTTAGTGCCAGGCTACGCGAAACCGCTACTTTCGAAAGTTAATTACTAGCTGCTGCTACCCTATCAGTCTCTCTCTCTTTCTCGACTGAGGACTTCTATTTCGGTTGACTAAATTATGCAATGAAAATTGTACTTCCTGGGGTTTAATCTAACGAAGAGCAATTCATTGTGAGGATGCGTTCCGTTATTGCTTGCCTCTGTAGAGGATGCGTGTCTCTTCACTTCGGCTGTCAGCTCTTACTTTTTGGGTAATTTTGCTATCATATTCTGCGGGATAAATCTGTGTAAAACCGCTACGTTATACTATGGTCACGTTAAAAACACTCTGCTATTTAATCTTATAGCATTGCTTTTAGCTATCGGGAAATCTTCTTCTCGACGTCGCACTTATTATTGTGATCCAACTTGGTGCGAACGGCAGTGGTTTCGTCGGAATTGCTCACTCGACAAGCTGTAGGTGCAAGGACTCTGCTACTAATGCCTGAGCGACTCGTTGAAACCTTCGCACAGGGTCAAATCGGGCTGTTCTTGTGCACAGGACCGGAACTGCGTGATCTTCCACGAGCATCGTCCTGCCGGAGCGTATTGCTGAACCAAAGCAGTCTGTGCTTCTGTGGCTGCCTCCTGCGAATCGGAACCGCTGAATATTCTGGTTAGGGGAATGTCCACCACCACCTGGCGTACCTGATATTTTTGACTTTAATCCAAGTCCCTGGCTGGTGGCTGCCATTGACGTAGCAACAGCCGAGCGTGTCGCAGGCTGGACCATCGGTTGACTCGGTGCCGGACGGGACGAAACAACTGCAACTGGAGCGAACCTAGAATGGGTTGTAATGGTCATCAATTACCAAAGGTGGTCAAAATGTTTTATGACTAACGTTGTGATTCAGCAAAAAATCAAACCAAATGAGATTGATCTGAACAACTGAACTAAATTCTATCCCTAAATTTGAAGAGGGTCTAACTACCAAATGTAAACATTGAGAAAAATTTTGGTCAAATTCATTATACAGTCGTGATGTTAAAAACTCTCCAAAGGAGATGTTGGCAGTTTCAATGCATCTATTCACATCTCTAATAATTGTCAGATTGATTGTAAATTTGACATAAGATTTTGACATTCAGATGTTTTTAGTTGGACAATGGTCCAACTAGCGGAGGTCCAACTAAAAAGCGGTCCAGTTAAAAAATGTCCAACCAGCGAATCATAACTGTAATATTTAAAAATTTAATACAGTTTTATTTCGTATGATTGCGCATATTGTTTCTACTTGGACACCAAAAGCAAGCTAATTCTTTAAAGGCCTGATATTACACCGAAAGTTAGAATAAAGAAGTTAAATCCTGAGACGTGACTTGCCGATAGATGTTTTCTTTTTTCTGTTCATTCTATAGTTCGTCTCACATAACCTCTCTTTCTGCTTCACATAGTTTAAATAGACTGGCTGCATTTGACAGTACCCCCAGGCTGTATTCGACGTTCGATTTTTTGCTATTTGCATGTCTCGTCTCAGGTTAAATCTAATTTGATGACCAGACTTTAATAGGGATTTTTCACGAAACCGCATTTTTCAAATTGGCAGACGCGATAACTCAGAAACTATTCAGCTGATTGACTTCATATTTTAAAGAGAGTGCATAATATGTGAAGCCAGTCGAAGTGAATATATAAATATAAATCTTACTAAATACTAAATACGTACACCGGGTGCGTACACGAGAACGATTCGCACAAGGCAAAAAGAGTCAACGCTAGTTTTGATGAGAGTGAGAATGAGAAATGGTGAGGTTGTACAGGCGAACAAGTGCATGTGTTTTTGTACGAAATACGCTGTTCGGGTTCGCACACAATATGTGGGTTTAATATGAGCACAGAACTAGGGGCAGATCACGCTAGGAATGTATAACAAATTCGCATCAAATTAGAAAAAAATACTTTTAATTTCCATTTTTGCATGAACTATCAACTTGCATTTTGGAGTAAGCCTTTTTCAAATGTTTGGCTTGAAATGGCTCACTTCAACGAATCATGTACAACAAAAGTCGAAATGCTAAATTTAACGGAACATTGCATGATGACGATAAATTACAACTGAGCGAGCTAGTTTACAAGGTGTTAATATTTAGCATCGAACCGAACCAAGTTTCTCATACTATGATCGAATCAACAAAAAATTTCAATACCATGTAAACAAGCTCTCTGAACTGTCAAATAGGTGAGGTTAAACATTTTCATGCAATGCTCTACAGCGAAAGGTTCACTTTATTTTGTTTACCTTGCCAATGAATTTTGTACCGCGACTCACCACTTCATTTGCCGCGTTGCCAAGAACTCGAGAAAAAAATATACAAACCAGTGCTGCCCAAACACACTTTTTGAGTCTCACCATTCTTGCAAAGGTGAAAAAAATATTCAACATTCTTGCATTTTTCAAACTTTAAAAAATCATTAAAAAATCACGATAGCTCTAAAAAGTCTCATTTTAACGGAAATATTCTTAAAAATGTGTAATCTTTCGATTAAAAATAAGAAAAAAGGGGGTTAGGTCGGACGAGAAAGGTCTATTGCACTGGTGTTGCATTTTCTAGCAGAAGAGCAAGCAACTAGACGTGTTTCATTCCCACTTCTGCTAGAAAGTGCAAAACCAGTACAATATACTGCCTCGGTGTTTTTCATTGAAAAACGACATCAGGTAGTTGCTACTGCACGTTGTGACGTTTTCTCGCTACAGGACAAAATTTGTTTCCTTAACTGAGACGAGAAATGCAGATAGCAAAAAATCGAACGTCAAATGCAGCCAGGGGGTACTGTCAAATGCAGCCAGTCCATTTAAACTATGTGAGCCAAAAAGAGAGGCTCTGTGAGACGAACGATGGAATGAACAGAAACAAAGAAAAAGAAAACATCTATCGGCAAGTCCCGTCCCAGCTTAACAGCTGTGTTTTAAATGAAAGACGTACCTCTTGTTTTCATATGCATTAACTTTGTCACCGTAGGTACTACCTTGGTGCACGCGATCAGATGTTATTTCTTGCTTCTTGCATTTATGGATCACGAATGTTAACCCGCCCTCATTGAGATTAGTTCGCTCATTGAAGCTACTGATTGATTTTGTGACAACTTTTGCCGTTGTCATTACTGCCTATTATAGATTGTCGGTCTTATTCTGCGCGGCGTGTGACATGAGTTGACTAAACTCGCCTCACTTTACGTGACTTTGTTCACTTGATTCTGAAGGTCGACTCGGATGTGGTACCACTGGGTGCGACTGGAGTAGGCTAGATCCACCGCTGGGGACTAGGCTGAGCGCATCGCCGATGGTAGGTCGTCGGGACACCTGAGAACCGGAAATAATCCTCCGCCCGGAATCGCAGAACTGACCTCGATACATAACCGACTAGCATCCAGATAACGGTTTCGAGAGAAATTTCAACGTCGGGAAATTTCTCCGTCGGGGTATGCTAGGCCAACCGCAGGGGACTATTCCGAGTAATCCGGAGCGAATCGCCGGCTCGAATCGTCAGGGCACCGGTGAACCGGACGCAATCCTCCACCCGGAATCGCTGGACAGACCTAGGCATTCTGTCGGACTGCATCAAAGCAAGAATAACGCGTCCGTCAACGGTTTGTGGGAGACATTCTTTCATCGGGTATGTTTTCACCAAGGTAGGCCGTCAGGAAACTACGCCAAGTAGCACCAAGCGCGACAAACCACCAGTATAGGATTGTCAGGGCACCAGTGAACCGGAAGCCACTCTCCAACCCGAATCACTGGTTCGACCACGGCATTCAACTGGTCAATGCAGAGAGGAGGGCATGTAAAATATCATGTCGTGCAGGACTGATATGGCGGTTATGAGACCAGCGAACTAGCACGACCAGCTAGACCTGGAATCAAGCGAAGTGCATAAGCACGCCTCCGCCCGAAGTAGTCATAACAAATGGAATCCGGGGAATCAGGCAAATGTCGGACTCCTTGGTGAAGTTTGGAGGAGTAGGGTTCAGAGTTATCTTCTCTGTTCAGATTCCCTTACATTGGCACACGATGGACGAAATCGGTAGTACGGTCTAACTACTGAACACTGGCGGCTCTAGGGGAGGCACGGGCCCCCTCTGTTCAACCGAAAGGTTATTTAGCAGAAATGCATGTATATGCAAATTTTTCATGAATAGTTCTTTTGTGAATCATTATAAAGTGTTAAGGTCGTGTACAGCTAAGCTACGAGCTTATTGGATCAATACCAATACCATGAATAAAATGGATACTAGTAGTCCTTAGAAGTATTGTCTCTTCGTTGTAGATACGACCGCAGACGTTACTGGTTTCCAGGAGAAGTATAGGTACCTGGGTGGACTACCACGCGAAGATTACCGCGATAGCAGTCCAAGACTAATTGGCCTGGATTACTTCAATCTCTGGCACGGAATCAAAAGTCGTGAAGGTAGATGAAACGAACCGATCGCCGTCAATATCCACTTGGGGTTGACGATTTACTGCAATTGTATTCGGCTTGGGGTGGACGATTTACTACAACTATATGCCGGCGAATACATATACTTTCACGGTGTGGGAAGATGTAAGTTAACCTGCTTAACCACTTCGAATCCGGCCTGCTCTGAAGACACGATCTCATTCGACCTCCGGACAGTGAAGCGATGGCTTTCAACCGATGGAAATGTCTCGAAAAACGCTTGAGCAATGATCCAGAACTAGCTGAGGATCTTGAGCATAAGATACAAGAACATGTCACGAAGGGTTACGTGAGAAAGCTGACTTCGGAAGAACTTCAAGAAAAGCGTGCGGATATTTGGTACCTACCTATATTTGTTGTGGTGAACCCAAATAAGCCCGGCAAGTTTCGCTTGATGTAAGACGCAGACCGTCTATGGTGTTTCTTTAAACTCAGTCTTCCTGAAAGGTCCAGATCAGCTAAAATGGCACAAATCTCCGATCAACATGGCAAGGCAAGGCACAAATCTCCGATCAACATGGGGAACGTGCCATTTGAGCCAGACGCTACAGTCTTCCTGAAAGGTCCAGATCAGCTAAAATCGCTGTTGTCGAGTGGCAGTATGCGGGGACATCAGAGAGATGTTTCACCAAGTGCGGACGAGAGAGGAAGACCAACACTGCCAGCGCTTGTTCTAAAAAGGTATCAACGAGTCGAAGCCCAGAATTTAGGTCGTTCAGGTGATAACATTCGACGCATACTGTTCACCGAGCACTGCACAATGCGTCGAGACCCTGAACGCAAGACATCGAGCAGGACCATAAAGAGGCGATCGGTGCAATCATCAAGCAACACTACGTTGATGATATGCTCGTTGACATTGATACAGAGGAAAACGCAGTGAAGCTCGCACAGGAAGTCAAAAAGATTCTCGAGCAAGCTGGGTTTAAATTCGAAACTGGATATCAAACTACGCTACGGTCATGGCAAACTTGAAACAGACAACGCTCGAAGAGAAGAACCTAAACATCGATGACGAAGCTACTACAGAAAAGGTGGTCGGAATGTGGTGGAATACAACGACAAACCAATTCACTTTCAAAATATCTTCCCATTACGATGAAAATCTGCTCTCCGGCGATCGCGGCCGACTAAACGCGAAGTTCTACGCGCATTGATGATGGTATACGATCCATTGAGCTTGATAAAGTACCTGCTGATTTTTTTTAAAGGTTCTTCTGCAAGAAATATGGAGAACATCAGTGGGCTGGAATACTCCTATAGAGGACACGCAGTTCGAGAAATGGTTGACGTGGCTGGCCGTTTTGTTGAAAGGTACGTACTGTGTAAGTAACGAGATGATACCGAACATCAACGACTGTTAAGGCGGAGGTGAAAATAGCATAGCAAAAACGACCGAACTCATCATGGGTGGCTGATACAGTGGTATAGTTCACCGCACACCTGGCCATGTCCTTACGATCGCTGAAGGGAAGGAAATGTTAGTTGAATACCTACTTTAGAAGATGCGGGGAACCCACGCAATCTTCATAGGTGTTAAGGATGGAGGAGTTTGTTAGTAAGAAAGGAAAATGGGAAGAGGATATGTGGATATAATAATTATGGTATAGTATGAATTATATAAAGAACTAAAAAATAACAATAAATTGGATTGATCTCACCAAATTTTCTTGAACACCCTGCAAAGAAAACAGGCTTCGGGCACCTCCGGGCTACCACATTCTCAGTGTATTCTGCTGATAGTGTTTTAACCATTATTTTCAAGGTGATGCGCTGTAGACGTCGACCGCAGATCTGTTATTTTTGTTCATGCCTCAACAACAGTATTCAAATGCACAAATATTAATCCGGTGTTAGCAATTCCAGGTAGTTGGATAGATTTCTCTACAACTAATCTCTGCCGACTAAAAGCCTTTTAGTCCTGCTCTTTCTGAATATTCCGTACTATTCGAGTTCTGCTCCTGACGTCCTGAACGTGTGATGATGGTTGGAGTACAGACTTGCAGCCGGGTTCATAGATTTTTTTCACATTTACGACGCACTCGTTTCCACGAATAATGAGAACCACCTTTTCAATTATTGGCAGCAATGCAAAATCCCGAGAACGACAAACGACGAAAAATCACAAAACTAAAAAATGACAGCAGCGATATTTTTTGCGTCCCATACGCATGGCTACTACGATCATTCTTCACCGTTAAGGCGGAAGTGAAAATAAAGACATTTGTGGATGCGAGTAAGAACGGCATCGCGGTGGTCGTCTATCTTGGATTTCGCGAGAGGCTTACGATTGAGAGCTAGTTGGTAGGAGCGAAAACGAGAGTAGCGCCATAGAAATTTCTGTCCATCCCGAAGTTCGAGCTGCAAGCGGCTTTACCCGGTATCCGATTGATGGATACGATAATGGCATCGCTGTTCATTACGGCTATCAAGCGGTACTTCTGGACAGATTCCAAGGACGTGTTATGCTGGCTGAGATCCGACCGATATAGCCCATTCGAATCGTTTTTCGTAAGTGAAATTTTAGAGTCGACGGAAGCTGGCGAGTGGCGTTGAATTTCGACGAAGCAGTACGTTGCCGATGGAGGGACGCAGTGAACGCTTGTTCCCAATCTATCGCCGAACAGTCGCTGGTTCTGGGAACCAAAAGTTCTTGGACAAAACGAACACGTCTGGCTTCCGATTCCTAGCTTCGAGAAACTGACAATAAACAAGTCCATATCTACTTATTCATTCCCGAATTATGGATCCTGTTATAAGGCCGCAAGAATACTTTAGATGGGCCACTCTTCTGAGCAGCACGGTTTTCGTTTTCCGGTACGTCGACAATTTGCAGCACTCTACGAGACAAGAACATCGTGTCTCTGGACTACTGGTGCAACAAGAGCTAGCTAAAGCGGATGACCTGCTCCGCCAAGCGCAGTCGGAAGTCTATATCGATGAGATCAACTGTGCTAGCCGCAAATCACTCTGCGAGAGATGAGTGAACGAAGATGATGAACAATCCACTATTCCATTGCGCCTACTTAGACGAGAATAGAGTTGCTCGTGTCCGTGGTCGAACAAGGGCCGCTTACAGAGTGGCGGCGAGAAGCTGAGCAGGGACTAGTACTGACAGTAGGGTGCGAGATGCGAGAAACCTGCTTGCAGCATATCAAATGGAGCCTCTCAGAGTAAAACCAGGCAGTCGGCGCAGATCCGCTCGGCTTTCACTCTGACATCATCCCTTTGATTTGCAGCAAGCAGGTTTCTCGCATCTTAATGTCAGTTCCAGCCCCCGCCTCAGCTTTTCGCAGCCGCTCTATAAGCAGTCCAAGGATTGAATAGCTCGCGTAAACTCTGGTTCCTGTAGCTGCTCTTCTGCACTTACAGATGATGTATTGTCGGCTGATTCTTCCGGGTAAGAGTCTATAGAGTGTGAATCGTTTAGTCCTAGCACCGAATTGACTATTTCTTGATCGGTGAATACTGCACTCGTTAGCAGATAAATCTGGCATAATGGCATCTCTGGTCAGAAATTAAATGGTCGTAAATTGATAATATAGAACATTGCATGATGACGTCATAAAAATGGCAGTTCAGCCAAGTTGAAAGCGGTTCGAAACTAGTTTGTCATACTGAATAGAATCAACAAATATCTTAGTCCATGTAACCAAGCTTTCTGCCGATTTTTACACCTTTTGCTACCTGATGAAAAAATCGAAAACTAGTCGTCAAAATCTGTTTATTGACATCTTATTCGAGCGTGTTGCCTTTGTTACCTACATAGATCATTTGGCATTAAAACTATTCATGTAATGATCAATCGAAATAATATTTCCGAACATTGCGGAAAAAATGTTAGTTTCCTCATTTTGTCCACATCCTGGCGTTATGTTGTTTTTTCACTTGTTATGTTTTACCAATTTCCAGTCATAATTACAATGTTGAAGATAATGATGTAAACCTAACTGAGCATCGCATTTCCCCTCGGTGATTTTTGACATTTGACAGGTCAGTCCAGTTAGCGAACGGCATTCGCTAACTGGGCTGCGCTCTTAGCCCAGTTATCGAACAGTTGCTGTATCTTAGTCTAACGCGATTTTGTTGAACCCGTCATTCTCCCTCGTAACCTTCGCATGAAACAGCTGATCATTGCCGACATTCACGAACGTTTCAACCACCAAACCCATTCCACAATCATCAACGAAGTTTTACAACGCTAATGTATTCCTCGTTTGCAAGCCGCCTACCATGCGATCCAGAGAGAGTACCAGTGGTGCAAAAACGATCGAGGAAAACCGCATCCTCCAACGATGGCTGCTCTTCCACATTCTTGTCTGGCTGCTTTCAGCTGGTAGGTTCACCTACACGGGGGCGAATTAGTTCAGCCCGATTCTGATATTGCTTGGACGACACTTGGAGAAAAGGTGACTACCGGCTCTTGCGTAATGGCAATTCTAAACATCATGAGTAGGAAGGGAGTCCTAGCAGTCATCTATAGCGATCGCGGAACTATCATCCAAGCTACAAGCAAGATGATCCAACAGAAGATCGAGCAGCCCGATTTCAGAATACTGGCTAGTGAATTTATCTCAAGTCGCACTCAGTAGTGGACCTTCAATTTGTCGTACTTGCTCCACTTAGTAGCGTGTGATCCGCAGCATGAGCTGAATGTAAGCTAGCTACCACCCGGTAGACTACCTACCGTCGAAGTGCATCAGAACGCGTTGATCGAGGTAAAAAAAAACATTGTCAACTCATGACCACTGACCGACATTCCCCTGAATATCGATGAATCACCTGTGCTAACACCTAACCTTTTTCTGTAAGGATCAGTAAACGATCTGAGGTCGTGGGTTCACTTCTAGGGGCAGATCACTTGTGATGCATTTTTAAAAATCAGCGAAATTAAATGCATTTATTTCCATCAAAATAGAAATTCATAATGCATTTTGCGTTGCGTGCAATGTTTTTGCGTTGCCTGCAATGTGGTTTGCGTTGCGTGTAAGACGTCAAAACCCTACAGAAAAACTAGCCCTACATTTAACAAAACGTCGAACAAAGTGGATGAGCGTAGGACGTTTGTTAAACAAACTTTTCTGCGAGGGAGTGCCAAGCTAGGATAGGATCCGCCAGCTGGCTTCTTCTTATATTTTACCTAGGATAGGATCCGCCAGCTGGCTTCTTCTTATATTTTACTAATCCCTGTTGAAAACGACATACCCCCACTCGACCAATGTTGCCAAAATATTGGTTTTGTTTCGGTCGTATATTTGTTCTGATTAAAATATTCTATATTATGTACCAATTTCATGCTTCTGGAAAAATCAAAGATTCAGTCTTTATATCCGCATTCAAACGATTATAACGTTTTTTTCCATCGGAATACAGCAAAACAAAATAATATATATTCGTTGTTGGACATTACGAAAAATATCTTCATGCCTCTTCATTTTTGTAAGTTGCTTTCTGAGTCAAGCAACCTCTGTCACAAGAATAATCTTCTCTGTTCGGATTTATTTTAAATATTCTAAAACTACTTTTCTGCAAGGTTTAATTTTTGTTTTGGAGCAATGTATAGGTTTGTTCCAGTACTACATGTGATCGTTTCGGAGAAAACAGCAGTAGAAAATACACGCTCCTATTTACACCGATGATCGATTCAGTTGAAAACTGTAAAGTTCAACTGTATCGATAGTACCAAAGGAAGAACAAGAAGCGACTTCCGGGATAACTTTCTCCCTGTTTGCTCAGTACTTCCAATTTACTCGGTACTGGAACAGACCATTTTTACATGAAGTTCAAAATATTTTCATGCTTACGCTACACAGCCTGTTGATTTCGAAAAGAGGCATTTCCGCATTATTCCGCACACAGAACAGAATCCACGATAACCACGCTACCGGATCTCTCGGGAACTTCAGTTCTGGATAATATGTTTGATTTCGTCTGCCAAATAATGCCTGCACTTCATAATTACAGATGGATGTTATAGAAAGAAAGCGGTATCTCGAGAAAACAAAAAAATCATCATAGTTAACAATCGTCGTTTTATGTTTGATATCACAATATGACAACACTTCCAAGCAGCCCTTTAGTACTTTTAGTTTCCAAGCCGAAGGTTTGCCTATGTCACTTTTGTCCAATCACGAGCTGGTTCAGAATTGGTTCAAAAACAGGAGACAGAGCTGGCGGATCCTATCCTAGGTGCCAAGCTGATGCAAAAATGGAAATTAAATGCATTTTTTCTAATGTGATGCAAACTTGTTATACATTCTTAGAGTGATCTGCCCAAGAGGGTGAATGTTTTGACGTTTCTTTGAAAAATGAGTGAAGCCAACATAAGCTGGCTTCCTGGTTCGGATAGTTGCCAAAAATGACAGCGAACGCGCTTTAAGCAACGTTCACATCACTAGGAACCAACGTTGTTAACTCGAAATGAAACTTATCGAATACAAACAAACGTCATTTTCATGTGTTTAACTGGTACTGAGGTGATAAAAGCATTCGGATTTTGTGGAGGAACAACGATGAAAGAGAAAGCGTGATTTCTCATATATTGTTATTAATTACTTGTTTTGAATCCATCTTTTAAACAGTGTCGTACAGTTCATGTGAACAGACCTTGAACATTTGAAGCGTAGCTAGCGCTACTGGCACTTGGTGGCAGCTTCAGGCAACAAACAGTTTTCACGGGGCTGGATCTGCCCCTAGGTTCACTTCGATGACAGTCCGGTACATAGAAGGAACTGTCGAACTCAATCGCAGATCATGGCGAACCTATTCTGGAAGTAGTGGATCCGTGACACGATTACACGCAGAACCAAATAGTTTACTCCAGCAAAACCAATTTCTGTCAGCGACATTGTAATAATGGTCGACCCAAAGTTTGACCGAAATTGCTGGTCTAAGGGTAAGGTTATTGTAACGCAACAGGTTTCCAAAGTACGTGCACGGCGCGCCAGTGTACAGACAGCAACCGGTGGAATCAACGAGCGGCCTGCAGTATCTTTAGTTGCTCTCGACGTATGCACTGTAGACAATACGCTGACGGATAACCCATTGCGCATTCTGCAAGGGAGGGTTGACTACGCCCCATCATCAACCACACCTAATTAGGTACACTCGATTTCGATGTTGCTGTGTTAGTTCATGCCCCACCCAACCCGTTCAAGGAATCGACAGCAGTAACCGAAGATAGTTTGGTAAATCAATCACATATACTAGCGCATGGACTGAATTAAAGCGAACCCAACAAAATTGTTAAAATCATCTTATACTATTCTAATTCCTACTGTTATAATTAGAGCATAACCTAGTAGACTTGAAACTAATAAGTTTGAGCTCAGAAATAGGAAACAAAGTGAGGTGTTATTGGTTGGTGTACAGAGAACTGATATACAAGTAAAGTTTTCACTATGTGTAAGAAATAAAACTGTCCTTTTGAAATGCCACTAGAAAGTAGCAACTTGCCATTAGCCGGCGTTATGATCGGCAAGCAAACGCTATAAGGGCGTTGCGTGCAATCTTGGACACAATGGTGATTCATCCATGCGAACCTGTATGCGATGGTGATTTTCAACATATTTTCACTTAAATGTTTTTCAGAATTTTTTTTTTTTTTTTTTTATCTTAAATACGTTTATTTAGGCCCAAATGCTTTAGCTTAACGAGGCCGATAATTCATTTTTTTTTTTAATTACATGTCACATGTTAGTGGGGGAAAGGAAAGCCGTATTTAGGGGCGGCTTGCTCCCCTCTTATGTAAGTAAAGGAAAAAGGTAGGAAGTGGGATACATATTGTGTAATTGACATCGTCGTTTGCTGATTGATCATTGTGGCGGATATGCACACTTTGTTGTAGTGTTGTAGTTTCCAGCCTGTAATCGCAGGGGCGAGGGGAGGGTCGATATTTCGGATAATTATTGGCACTCTGATACTGTCATGATGTTCTCTATATCATCTGCATGTGAGGTATGTCATGATGTTCTGGGTAGACGGTTATCAAGAAGGGTATGCACCGAAGACTCGTGAAGCAATGCCATATTGTAGATACAGGGATAGGTTGGTGAGATTCTACTGTGAATGAGAGAGGGGAAAATGTATTAAACTTGGACATCAATGGTTTTCAAAAAGATATAGATAAGAAAAATATAGGGGTGGTCACGGCTTGCCAGGACGTCCCGGACTGGCACATAGGGTGATCTACCTCGGGCCCGAAGGGAATCTATTAGTTGGGACCTGGCAACACAGTACTCTGCGCACAGCCAAACAACATGCTCGATGTCGTGGTAGCCGTTCTCACAAACACAATGATTACTTTCAGCAAGCCCTATACGACGGAGATGCGCGTCAAACGAGTAATGGTTGGACATGATCCTTGACATCGTACGAATAAAGTCCCGGTTCACATCCAACCCCTTAAACCAAGCATTCGTTGATACCTTCGGGATAATGGAATGTAGCCACCGTCCCAGATGCCCATTGCTCCATGAGGTTTGCCAACTATCGAGCGTCCTCTGACGAGAGATACTGAAAAATTCGTTGTAGCAAATTGGTCTTTCGTAAGTGTCGCCTTCTAATGCGCCCACCTTGGCTAAAGAGTCCGCCTTCTCATTGCCCGCAATAGAACAATGTGACGGGACCCAAACCAAGGTAATCTGGTAAGATTTTTCAGATAAAGCACTCAGATATTCCCGTATTTTCCCCAGGAAATACGGTGAGTGCTTTCCAGGCTTCGCCGCACGGATGGCCTCAATGGAGCTGAGACTATCCGAAACGATGAAGTAATGGTCTGAGGGCAGGGTGTCAATGATCCCGAGAGTATACTGAATGGCAGCTAATTCTGCGACGTAAATTGAAGCAGGATCATTGAGTTTGAATGAGGCAGCAAGATTTTCGTTGAAGATACCGAAGCCTGTGGACCCGTTGAGAATTGATCCGTCAGTGTAGAACATTTTGGCGCAGTCGACTTGATGGTATTTGTTAAAGAAAATATTTGGGACCACTTGTGGGCGAATATGATCCGGAATTCCACAAATCTCTTCCTTCATGGATGTATCGAAAAATACAGTGTGATCAGAAGTATCTAAGAGATGAGCACGGTTGACGTTATACGTAGATGAATTGATGTTCTGTGCCATGTAATCGAAGTACAAGGACATGAATCGGGTCTGAGAATTAAGCTCGACAAGCCTTTCGCAATTTGCAATCACCAATGGGTTCAGAATATCGCATCGAATGAGTAATCGATATGAGAGGTCCCAAAATCGATTTTTCAGCGGAAGAACGCCCGCCAGCACTTCGAGACTCATCGTATGGGTCGAGTGCATGCAACCCAAGGCAATACGCAAGCAACGATACTGGATTCGCTCCAGTTTGATGAAATGTATGTTCGCAGCGGAGCGAAAGCAGAAACATCCGTACTCCAACACTGATAATATCGTTGTTTGGTACAGCCTGATTAGGTCTCCTGGATGGGCACCCCACCATGTTCCAGTTATTGTACGGAAAAAGTTGATCCTTTGTTGGCACTTCCGTTTCAGATACCTAATGTGACATCCCCAGGTACCTTTAGAGTCGAACCATACCCCGAGATATTTGAATGTTGAAGCCTGAGCAATAGTTTGATCCATTAATTGAAGCTGTAGTTGCGCTGGTTCACGCTTTCTAGAAAATACGACTAGCTCAGTTTTCTCCGTGGAGAACTCGATACCCAGCTGGAGAGCCCAAGCAGACAAATTGTCCAAGGTATCTTGCAGTGGTCCTTGCAAGTCGACGGCTTTAGGACCTGTAATAGAGACCACACCGTCATCTGCAAGCTGCCTTAGCGTGCAGGAATTGACAAGACATTCGTCAATGTCATTCACGTAAAAATTGTAGAGGAGAGGGCTTAGACATGAGCCCTGGGGAAGGCCCATGTAGCTAAATCGTGATGTCGATAAATCGCCATGCGAGAAATGCATTTGTTTTTCAGACAACAGGTTTAGCAAAAAGTTATTTAAAATTGGCGAAAGACCATGCTGGTGCAACTTCTCATAAAGAATGTTGATCGAAACTGAATCGAAAGCCCCCTTAATATCCAAGAATACTGATGCCATCTGCTCTTTGTTAGCATATGCCATTTGAATTTCTGTTGAGAGCAACGCAAGGCAATCGTTCGTCCCTTTACCTTTGCGGAAGCCAAATTGTGTATCTGACAGTAAGCCATTTGTTTCGACCCAATTATCGAGGCGAAACAAGATCATTTTTTCGAATAACTTCCGGATACAGGACAGCATTGCAATCGGACGATACGAATTGTGGTCGGAGGCTGGTTTTCCTGGTTTTTGGATGGCGATGACCCTCACCTGTCTCCAGTCATGTGGGACAATGTTACCCTCAAGAAACCTATTAAATAAATTCAACAAGCGTCTTTTGGCAGAGTCTGGCAGATTCTTCAACAAGTTGAATTTGATTCTATCTGGCCCCGGGGCTTTATTGTTACATGATAAGAGAGCAAGTGAGAACTCCACCATCGTAAACGGTGTTTCGTTCGCGGTATTGTAAGGCGACGCGGCGCGGTAGATTTTCTGTGCCGGGGCGGAATCCGGACAAACTTTCTTGGCGAAATCGAATATCCAACGGTTTGAATATTCCACGCTCTCGTTAGTACTGTTTCGGTTTCGCATACGTCGGGCCGTGCCCCAAAGAGTGCTCATCGATGTTTCTCTTGTTAACCCGTCGACAAACCGGCGCCAGTAACTGCGTTTCTTAGCTTTCATTAAATTTTTCATTCGCTTTTCTAATATCGCGTACACTCGATAACTAGCAACTAACCCGTCATTCCGGAAGGTTTTATACGCGGCAGCTTTCTCCGCGTACACGTTTGAGCACTCTTTGTCCCACCACGGGTTGGGAGAACGATTTTGGGTGTTCACGTCGGGTACTCGTTTCGTCTGAGTTTGAATCGCGCTATCGAGAATCGAGTTGGACAAAAACTTATATTCTTCCTCCGGGGGAAGTACCTGTGTTGAATCGATAGTTTTGGATATCGCAGCAGCGTAGCTCTTCCAATCAATGTTTCGTGTGAGGTCATAGGGAACATTGATTGGTGCCGACGGTCTTGAACCAGTGGTGATTGCAATTACAATTGGTAAGTGGTCACTACCGTGGGGATCAGATATTACCTTCCACTTGCAATCTAACCGTAGTGATGTCGAGCATAAAGATATGTCCAGTGCACTTGCTTGCGCAGGTGGTCTAGGGATCCGTGTCATTTCCCCTGTGTTCAGAATTGTCATATTGAAGTTGTCACAAAGGTCTTGAATTGTCGAAGATCGATTATCGTCGTATAGACAGCCCCACCCCGTACCGTGAGAGTTAAAGTCTCCAAGAAGCAGGAGGGGCGAGGGAAGGTGTTCAATCACGTTGGAGAATCTTCGATATCCCATCATGGCCCTAGGAGGAATGTAAATAGAAGCAATGCAAAGATCTTTGCCTTTGATTGTTGTTTGACAAGCGACAACTTCAATGCCTGGCGTCGAAGGGAGGTTGATTCGATTGAAGGAGTAGCACTTTTTGATCCCTAAAAGTACCCCCCCATATGAGTCTTCTCGATCCAAGCGGATAATGTTAAAATCGTGGAAGTTGAGGTTTATATTAGAAGTTAGCCATGTTTCACATAGGGAAAATGCATCACAATGATTGTAATTTAGCAAGTGTTTTAATGAATCGATTTTGGGGATAATACTTCTGCAGTTCCACTGTAAAACAGTGATCAGATCCCTGATTCCGTCTAATAAGTTAGCCATCGAAGGATACGATCGCTGTAAGGAGGGGCCATTGTTCAGTCAACTGTTTTAAAAATGTTCTTACTGTTGGTAGAATAGCAACCAGCAAGCTTTTCATAGGATCGGTAATGTTGAAAGCTGTGAATATCCAGTCCACAATGTCAGAAAATTTAAGGAATCCCGTTTTAGGGTGAGTTTCTGACTGTAAAATTGGAGCACTTGGGATTTTTGTTGCCCCGGGGAGTGCTGGGAACTCCTGGTTGTATCTCAATTTCCCAAAACCAGGAGGTATTATCTTCGGATTTGTACCAGCACTTCCAGTTGATGAATTATTTTTATTTTGTACCCTTGTTTGGGACAACCTAGGACCCTTACGAGGAAGTTCAGGTGAGTTTTGATTAGGTCTTTTCCTAGAGTTTCCAAGCGGAGCCAAAGAATGCCCCTCGCAAGGGTCGTTAGAGGCGTTATCGTCAGTTGGCAAGAGAGCGAATGGGTTTTCGGAGATAAGTGGAACAGCTCTTTTAAGCATTTCTGCGTAAGAGCATCTGGAGCGATCTTTGGCGGATCGCTTCAGTTTATCCGCGCGAAGTTTGTACGTTGGGCATGTCAAAAGTGCATGCGGATTCTCCCCACAGTAAACACACTTCTCAGCGGGCCTACTGCAAGTATCATCCGCATGGCGTTCCCCACATTTACCGCACCGTTGCTTGTTGCTACAGTAGGTGGCCGTGTGACCTAGCTGCTTGCAATTGGAACAATTCATGACCCGCGGTACAAACAGGCGTACAGGTAGACGAGCTCCTCCCACTTCAACGTAGCTCGGAAGTGCAGATCCGGCGAAGGTTACGCGAAACGAGTCTGATGGATAGTAATTACCATCTTCGATGGACTTTGAGTGCAATTGCTTGCACTCCAAAATCTTAACTGATTGAAGGTTAGGGTCCTTAAAGCGGCCAGCCCCATCATTCATCAGATCATCGACAGTTAGACCCGCATCACTTACCACACCGTCGATCTCCACATCACGAGAAGGAATGTAGACGCGATACTCCAGCGTAAAGAGGCTATTGCTAACGATATCATTGGCCTGTTTCAAGTCAGTAACGACTACGCGCAGTTTATCTGACTGAACCTTTTTAATCTCGGTTACGGCCGAGTATCGTTTTGTCAGCTCCCGTGCAACAGTTATGCTGTTTAACGGTTTATTTTTGGGCCGAAAGTATACCACCCAAGGACCAGCGGATCCATCCTGGTAAACCTTGACTCGGGGGGGCTGTGAGACATTGGGGGGAAGTGGATCGATCATAACATTATCTGTCTCAGTATCAGATATATGTTCTTCTTCCCCATAATATTCGTCTTCGGAGGGTGATCCTTCTGTTTGTTCCATTTTGTTGCGGGAGCAACACGCTCGACCGCACTGTTTAACTTAAATCAAAATAAAAAATCAAAAGCAATAAAAAGAAAAAAAAATCGATAAGAAAAGTAAAAAACAAAACACTTCACCAGTTGGTTCCTGACGAGCTGGTAGGTGAATTGATCCTTCGTTTGTTTTATCCGTCACCCGCGTGACCTTCACACAATAGAGCTGATATAGCTCGTCTAAACAAAGCCGTCTTTCAGGCAAGAAAACTGTTTAGTAACTTCACTGCACCGATATCGCAGGTAATAACTATCACTCGCGGGACTGTTTATTACTAATGCTTTACTGCAGCCTCTGCCACAGCAAGCACCTTCGTACCACCGAAAAAACTAAACCACACCGGAGAGAACAAAAAGCTCTTGTTTCCCGGTACAAAGTTGGGTTACGAATGATCAGAAAAATTTGTTCTTGCTTGTATGTCTGTACTCTGTGCTAGAAGCGATTGAAACATTGAAATTATTTATCTTAAGTCTAAATCTTCATCTATTGTAGGAATTTCATAATTAGCATTCTACCACTGAGATTCTACCACAAAACAAATTATTTCGTATGAATTCAGTCTCGTCTCCGTAACAAGTATACTTTAGAAAACAGCTTAAATTATTTGCATGGTTCCAGGCGTTTGGATCTTAAACTAAAAGACAGTTTCGGTTCATATTCCTCGTTGGCAAACAGAACTTCTGTGCTTACTATCGAGACATCACTCGGTATAAGCCAGTTGTTTAGTGTTCACGCAAGACGTGTGACTTTTTGGATTTTAGTGTATAACTAGTGCTAATTTGGGTACTAGTTTAGATACATCGGCTAACAAGACACCCAGTTGATGCTAGTTACTGTCGAGGAGAATCCGAAACACTAAAACAAAAACCATAACCTATGGTTGGCTCTTTTCAGGGCCTTCCAATCAACTTAGTAAGAGTTAGAGCTGATATTTTCGTAGCCGGCCTTTGTTAGCGCGCAGCGCTGGTTTTTATTGCAAGAGTGCTGATTCAAATGGACCTTAGTGACAAATGTAAACAAACTGAGTTATTTGCAGCACAGCATGTGATTACAACATAGCTAACGAATACCGAAAACCAGGATTCATTATACACAGTATTTATCAAAATAACAAGCATTATATAAAAAGTCGCAAAGTTTTCATGATCATATTTTGAAATTTTGCACTTGAGACCTTTTAAAATAAAAGGACCTATGCGCGAAATATTTCAAAACCTCTGCAACTGTTCATAGGCGCCATGCAAAAACGACGCAAGATTCATTTCATTCCATGTTTTCCCACTGCACATAGGTACCTAGTAAAAACGTCCTAAGCATCAAAATAAAAGAAATTATTTTCTTCTGTTCATGCGACTTATTTTCGAAGTTGAATTTAATAAATAAAATAAATTAAATGATAATTGGAAAGCTTAGTTATTCTAAAGTAACATGCCATTCGTTGGTTTTAACCACTTCCAGCCAATGATTTGTTGATATAAACTAAAGTTTCCCGCATTTTTTTTCTGCAAGACTTCTGTTAAATCCAGTGCAACTATTTACCATAGTAATGAAGAACATTCGTATTCCGGTGCTCATTTTGTCGAAAACTTTGAAGAAATTCAATATTCGTCGTAAGAGCTACCTTTGCTGAAAAAAGCCGTATGTGCAGCGTCGTATGATTCTTGGGCCCGAAAAGAAGACCTATGTGAAAGGTCGTATAATTTTCAAAAGGACGCATCATTCTAAAGCGCTTAAAAACTACATTAGCACTAAACATTTCATGTTTTTAGCATTATTTACCTAAAGAGCATAGTCCTTAGACTATATTGGCATAATTGTTCCATCAAAACGCATATTTGTTCTCTAATAGGGATTTGTTTTAGGTCCATGAAACTTCAGCCTCGTTTTTCTCAGTTCGAGCTCAATGTCACTTAGGACCTTTTGAATAAGTACTCTTGATTGTATAACACGCGTCTCCACCCAAAGTTTTTTGTTTGTTGGAAAAGTTGGTTCTCAGCGTGATTTTTCCATGCGTAATGAAATTAGGTTGAGTATAAATAATCGTGACATGTGTATTGCACTTCATTGCGGTTATGTCTGACATTATTTTTTCATGGCTCGGTGCATAATCTGAGTAGAAATAAAATACGTGCTTCTTGATCAAGTGATGAATATGAAATAGAATGTACAGTCGGGTCTCATACTACGCGGATTCCTACTGTCCGGATTCCTACCGCACGGTACCCGCGTAGTAGGAATCCCTTAGTTTATGGGATTTTGACTAATTTGGGCTGTGGCCCAATATTTTGTCTGCGTTAACATTTAGCGCCATACTTTCTTTGGCAAAGTTGTGCTTACTTAGACCTACAATTTAGAGTAATTGGATATCCAATTAGTTGAAAACTGTGCCGCCAGGGGTGCTTTCAAAGAGAGTAAATAAAACGAATCTCTTGTCGTGAATGTGTTATTCGCGTAGTAGGAAACCCGACCGTATTTATGTTGGTTATATGTCTGTGTATCATACATCAACATGGTGATAGTAATTTCGTGTTGCATAGAGTGGTATCTATCTAGTGATATCGGATTCTGATGTGGTATCGGATTCTGATGCACAGGCAATGCTTCTATCATACCTACTTCACACTCCTTGGTTGTTAACTTCGAAGGAGAACATCTCGTACTCGTTCGGCTTATCCTTCACAGCGAGTGTGGTTGGTGCTCTTGAATCCTTTACGGTTAAGTGGGAAAGTGAAAACGAACATAATTTATCGCATGAAGTGCTAAATTATCATCTCCCTAGAGGAGGCAACCGTAATGGAGCGAATAAGTCGTACTCTTCAGAACTAGTTCGAAACATGAAACAGTACATTATGAAAGATTCATAATCATTTACAAATAGGGTTAGTTGTATTTCAATATTTCATATGTTTAATGCTAGGTGGATAACATAAAGTTGGACAGGAAAATATGTTTAAACTTGCGCAAAAACGCTTCAATTATGTTTTACACACAATTTAATCGACAAAGAGGTTTTATTGGAAACAAATGCGTGAAAATAGTAGATACATTGTTGACTTAATTAGATTTAGTGTCGCCCTTAGTGAGATAGTTCTTTCATAGCGACTTAATTTATACACAGGATATATAATTATAAAAAGTTTTAAATCACTGTTTTATAAATATTATGGAAAATGGCTAGTGCTAATAAATATATATTTATGTGTCGTAGTTCAGATTTATCTTAGTTATTACACATGACGAATATTCCATACTCGTGCTTTGTTGTATATATGTTACCAAACGCATGAGAAAATTGATTTCCCTCCCTCGCTGTACTCATTATTCGTGACTGTGTGCAGATTCAAATATAAAATAAACGTTTTAAAAATATGCGAAACGCCCCCTGCTGGATTCTACTTATCCTCTAAGCTTAGCCGAAGCACTTCGGCCAGCATTTCTTCCTCTCGTTTGCGTTCCTCTTCGCGTCGTTTTTCCTCCTCCTGGCTGAGCCTGATCGCCAGCTCTAGATTAGGATCGAGATAGTCCGGTATGCTGTCGACTTCGTCACTCGCAAGGTGCCCCGGAAGCGCTCCATTGGTAACCTGTTGGTGCTCTGAAGCTGCTCCTGCTTCTGCACTACCACTTTGAAATCCGGTGAACAGTGATTCTTGCAAAGCTCTGTGGATTACAACATGTAAAAGCGTTTTGGTTTTCTCTAGCGATAGTGTTTCGAGTGTGAGTTTGCTACATCTATGGTTCTATAATATCAAGCTTGTGTGAAGCGGTTAGATTCGTTACAGGTGGAGAACAAATAAACATGCCAAAGAACAGAGTTTGTTGTCAATGTTTGTTAGTTTATCATTACGTGATTCAAGCTATTTTCAGAAATAGAAGGCTGCACTGATTATTTAAGGCACTAAAATGAACGACATCTAGCGGAAGCAATTAACTTTTATTAAAAAACTTTTTCAGTGGACTTTTAGTAAGCGGACTACTTAAAGCGGGAGCAGCCAATTTTCGAGAATTTTTATCATCAACAGTTTTTAGCGAACTGTTCGATCAATGGCACAGAGTATTAGCATGGTGCAAGGGAAACAAGAACGAATTCATTTTTTAAAGAAACATGCAAAAGAGAATATAAAAATGTAAACCATTCAGTAGTAGTAATAGAAACATTTGCTGGATTTCAAAACGATTTCAGCCTAACCACAACACACTCACCTTTGCAGCTGCTCGTCCTCGTAAAGGTTGGGAGTCAGCGGACGCTGTGCCCTTAGCGCCTCCCAGATGTCAACTTCGTCGTTTTCGCTGCCCGATTGGATCAGACTCTGCTGGATAGCAAATTGCATCAGCTCGTCCTCGTCCTCGAATGTGATCTGGCGACGGAACTCGTTACCCCGTCGAACGTACTCGGACGGCACATCAAAGCAGCAGTCGTCGATGATGCACGTCGTACGATCGTCTGTTTCTTTGATGTGGCTGACATTGGTGACGGGTGTATCGATAGCGAAAACATTTCCGAACGTAACGACCGCGTTCAGCACGTGGAAGAGAGGAATTTCTACCGAAACGAATTCAATTAGTCACAGCTTTATTGAAGAACAGTTGAACAAACAAGCATACCTATTCTAACTGGAAACCCGTTTGGAAGCTGCATCGTAATGAAGTCTCTCAGTTTAGACACATGTGGACTGGCCATCGTGGACATAAGATCTAATATCGGTAGTACTTGTTCCTGCAGTTTGATCGGAAACTGTTCGCTTAACCACAAATTGGCTCTAAATCGTTGCACTTTCGCGGTGATTCTTTTTGGTTTTCCTATATCTCGCCCCTGGAGATCCATATCGGAGAAATATTCCTCTGCACTAGGTGCGTTGGGCAGCATATCTGTTGCATACGATGAGGTAGCACCGTCCTGCGGTATTGGGCTGCTGTTTTCTTGGCCCAACAGCGGCGAGGAACTTGTGTCGCTAAGTGCACTTTGCGGATTGGCAGCAACATTTGAACCGGCGTGATTGTAATCTTCCTCAGCAATTCCCAGAATGTGTTGCAGAGGGGTTCTCGAGCTTTTAATTCTTGCTTGTTCCTCACTCAAGTGTTCATTGCGTGTACGGGTTATAAACTCCACATTGCTCGCACCGTAAACCTTACACTCGTACCCGTTGATATTCTCCGTTTTCTCGCTGCGCCATCCCCAGAAGCCAGATTTATTTCTCTCGAAACTTATCTTGTCCATGTCGATATGATTACAAATCACCGGTGCCTGCAGTCTAAGCGCAACAGATTCCTTCGATGGTTGGATGCCAACGATACCCTCAGCTTCAACGTTTCGCATGTGTTCCACCGAAACCTCCCCGGTGTCGTGATCAATCTCTATCATTGTTGCCGTTTCGGCCTGACCCTTGAAGATGTAGCTGCGGTTACCTCTCTGCCAGCTGTTGTTATCAAAACCAAGCAAGGTGGTGTCGATTCGAACATTCGAGCCCCGCTTGAACACTTTGTACGTATCACTGGGACATACACGTGACATTAGCGGGACCCAGCTGGTGAATTCCCACTTCATCTCGACGTAGAAATCCGGTGTGTCCTGCAAGTGTTGCAGTAACTGAGGAACGTGTGATACACGTTTCATGTGACGTTGCAGGTCCCGCACTTCGAGGATCGCAGTCAGGATGTTGACATCGCCGGAGCAAACTGCCTCCTGGACCACTGCGGAAGTAAATAATATTAGATGAATGGATTGAGGGAATTTTGTGATTCACAGTCAAATCCATAGTTTAATAAACGTCCCTTGATTCCCTGCATGAACATCCTTCGTCAAATGACAGCCACTCGATCACGCATTAGTACATGCTTCCCTACTTACTGAAACCCAACAAAACAAAAGCCATCACGTGAAAAAATTCTCTCTTTCAATTCTTATCAGTTCAAATGCTGGAAAACATCACCCGTGTTTGCTGCACCACAAGTACACCTGATTCATTAGCAGCATAGTGACACCCAATATACTACCAATGTTGAGTGTACAACTCTTCAAGCGCACCTTTATACAGTGATACTTTATCGTGTGAAGCGGGGGAGGAACGAGCTGTGCGCTTTGTAAATATTGAGCAGTTTTCTCTTCAATACGATACACTTGCCAGCTGAGCTCAAGTTTATCGAAACATACTCGTTACCCCAGTGTTGTTTACTAAGGTGGTACTCTCAAAGGCGAAGAGCGATAATTATGATAATAAATATGATAGATGTATAATAGGTATAAGGAGGGAAACCGACCTGTAAGTTAGTAGCAACTGCAATAAATTACTTACCAGACCATCCATCACACTCAAAATTGGCATCGCATCTGGCCGCCAGTAGTGCTTTCACACATTCGAGGTGACTTAGTTTAACGGCCAGCATGAGCGGCGTACGTCCCCGGGGGTCCAACTGGTCTAGGTTATGCTTGAAAGGAAAAAAACGAACACAAATTACGATTACCGCAGCGATTTCGCTTGATATAACTACAAGTCTAATTAAATCTCATTGAAATAAGTCGAAACAAACGTTAATCAGCCGACTACACTCTGTTTTTCCTTCGAAAGATAATCGAATTATATTGCACAAGCTAATTGAATTAATAAATAAGAAGGCCTGGCTGATTTTGGTCTACGCAATGGTCATTCAATCCCAGGCTACAAAGATAGCCGAAAACCTACCTCATTACTATCGATTGCCTGCTGCAGCTCATCGATTTCGTTGTTCCAGACGAACCAATGAATCGGATATTTTTCCTTAATCTTATCAACGGTTATCATCGTTCAGCCGAAAAAAAAGAACAGAAAAATTCTCTTTCCTTTCACCAGAACACCCGACACAGCTGGAATACAATCAAATTGTTCCGAAGGCGACAAGGATGATTCACTCGCTGGCAGCTGCAACTTACTTTGTTCGACAGATAATGAAACTTATCAAATTCCAAATTTGTTCCGAATAGTTTCCACAACAGAAACGCAGAGAAAACAGCGAGTTTTCACTTTCCACCTTCGAAATTTGAAGAAGCTCGCACTTGCACAAGATGTAAACGCTTTGGCTGACGGTGAAAAACAAGCTAATTGACAGCTAGAATCATGAAAAAAGCTTTTGACATGACTGAAAGCGACTCCGACAAAACAACGTAGTGAATACACCCAAAATTACAGAGCAAATGAAGACTTTTTTTTCAATAGGTCCAATCTGCAAAAGAGAGTCTCTCTTTGTTTACTCTCTCTTCCGCGAATTACTCAGTCACCTTTCTGATTTCCCTTCAACTCTATGCATAATAAGCTAGTAAAAACCTTGGTCTTTCGAAACATACTGATAATTCCATATTAAATTTGCAAAAGGGCGAATAAGATTTGTAAACAAACTTTTATTTTGATGGTTTCTCTTAATTTACTATAATTTCAAAGCAGAAAGCAATTGAAATTACTTCTACGAAGAGTAAAAATTTACATTACGGCATATTTTTCATGAAATTTCACTCTGCAGCAGACTAATGAGCGAAACAAGTTTGTTTACAAAAAACAATTTCGCCCTTTTGACGAATTAATATTGAATTAATGTTTAAAAAGTTTTATGGTTTCGCAGTAATAAGCGAAAGAGGAAGCGAAAAAAGCGGGCTCTCACTTACAGATTGGACCTTAGGGCATGTTCAGGAGTATTTTATTTTATATAGGAGTTTCAAAGTAGAACTGGAACATCCCCTGCAGAGCGTTTTGTTTTATTATTTCTAACAGTTTTGCTTCAAAATTTAAAACTGTTATACGACGCCGTTCTATTTGTTGCTGATTTTAAAACACGTTTAGAACTGTGTTTTAAATACATGCAAAGTTTTCAGCACAGACACTTAGAACCGATAGACTGGGGAAAAATAAATTTGAATGCAATGACGCTGAAGGCATGGCGAGACATGAATTTAAAACTGCATAGAACACCCACTAAAACTGCCAGTTTTAAAATTTTCAGTTTTATATTATAGAACTGTCAAAATTATAAATCTAAAACTGCAACACTCCTGAACATGCTCTAATGAAAAAAAGTCTTCTAATGGCTTTACATATTCTCTCCCGTGAATCAGGTCATTAAGGTTGGAGAGAGAATGGGCAAAAATCAAAAACGACAAACACCGAGTGTTAGATCTTCATAAAAATCAATCAGCAGTACTGTAACAACATTTTTCATAATCGTTGATCTAACTCTCGGTATGGAAAAAACTGCTTTTTTCGTTTTCGATTTTTGTCCATTCTCTCTCCAACCTTAAGTGAAGAATAAAATTGAGTTCTTTTCGACCGGTCTCACGAACACTAATGCAGTTTCCTGGTTGAAAACAATCCCATTTACTTTTGCCGACTTTGTTTATTATTTTCCACCAGCTTGTGATGTAGTATTTGTGTCATGTGGCGTGTACGCATATGAGCCGTAGAAAAGTCTATAAATGAAGAAGAAAATTTTCCTTTTATTTCATAATCCGACAGAGCTCATCTTTCTAAATATTACAATATATATGTTCAACCTTTAAAACTTCAGAATGATTATAATTAATTAGAAATTCATTGAGAAAAAATTGTTTTAAGCTGATTCGTAGAAATATAGCATAGTGCCAATTTAGGTCGATGGGGAAGTTTCACTACTGTCAAATTGTCTGCGAGCATCAAAAATCTTGGATGAATTTAAGCTTACATAATGTTGCTCAATAATTCTAAAAACACATTGCAATTGCACAATATTTTATAATTTATTGGAAGTGTCATGCACCCTGTCTTAAATTATAGGATTGTTGTTGTATATAACTTTTAAACTAATGGGTACTAGGGCACTGCAAAAAACGCTCGTTTTTGAAATCTCAAAAGCCCCCCTTCCATATTGTTACATATGTCAAAGTAAACTCGGATACCAAATTTCACATCATTTGGACAATTTTAGAACACCGCCTAGAGGCAGATAAAAAAAACAACAAAATTAAATCCATTTCTTTCAATCAAAATAGCAATTCATAATGTATTTTGCGTTGCATGTAAGACGTCAAAACCCTACAAAACACTAGCCCAACATTCAACAAAACGTCGACTAAAATGTATCAGCGTAGGACGTTTGTTAAATAAGCTTTTTGGCGAGGAGGTTCAAAGTTGATGCAAAAAGGGAAATTCAATGCATTTTTATTAATTTGATGCAAATTTGTTATACATTCCTAGAGTGATCTGCCCCTAGCCCCCGCCCACTTCGATTGAAGTTTACGATATCATCCAGCGAGCTCGAGTGATTCTGCTTCTGACTGACCTGTAGATAGAGCAGATGTGGATATTGCAGCACCATATCATATGTCAATGAAGTACTTTCTACTGCCAGCTCTCGTCTTGCGTTTATGCTTATTGATGGCTTACATTCCAGGTGAGGTGCATCCTATGCATACGGTGAAATCCTGTACTAATTGATTTCTACGCTGAGCCAGACACCTGTGATTCTGAAATATTTGGATGAACTCTCCCTTCCTCTGTGAATATTTTACTAATACTGTCGGAATCGACAAATTTAAATATTTTCACATGTTAAAAAAAATATCCGGATCGATTGGGGTACATCACGAAGATGAGTGATTGATCCGGCATGAACTGAATCGACTATCAGTGATCCGGCAAATGTTTGCGGGATTTACTTCAATGCGGGAATAGATTAGAGTTTGGTGTCCTGTCTCCGACCGAATCAGCCGTTGTGTATATACTAAAAATAAAACATTACCATTGTAGATGGCTGCAATTACTTTGGTGAGAGCGTTGGACGATTGCTCGATAGCTCGCACTCCAGAACTTCTACTTCTAAGATGACAAACAGTCCCGATACAATAAGGCTGATTTCGTTAGTGATCGCCAATAAAAGTGCGTAACAACGTTTGTTACTTGCCTTTTGCCATTTTAGTATCTCGTGATTGGAAAAATAAATTTCAATACTCGATCTTCTAATAGCAAATATCGAAGCTGATAATAAAAATTATTAATAGTTCCAACTGGCGTCAAAAATGATTACTTATTTGGATATCGTTAGCACACAACTGCATGACCGTCAACAATGAGGAGAACTTGCTATACCCCATGCCATTTGTCACAAAGACGAAGCCCCCTACATCAACACCGCTCAGGTATACGAATTGAGACCACATATAACAGCACTGGCATATCGTTGCATGTTCTGTTCAATACTGAAGTTATCGATGCGTTGGGTCCAAAATGCTCGGTCGGAAAAAACTTGTCATGGATATAAATCCTGTGCATAGTACATGGAGTACTGGGAATCCAATAGCCGCCGATAACGTCGGCTAGTTTCTTATGTTATTCTGAAGCAGTATTACTGATGCATAGGTTACATTGCATAGAAATAAGTCCATATGAAAAGTTTGTTTTATCTATTATATCTGAACCTGTTCCATTTTATTTCATCTAATTTGTCGTCACTAATGTTAACATTAGCAGCACCTACAAAAGCTCCGAAGGATTGGAGCAGGTAACATGTCCGATGAACAGTTCTGCTAAATAAATAAATTTACCAGCTTCACATTTCCACACGATTCTGAAATCACCGAAACACGTGAAGTAGGTCAAGATGCCTGAAAATATAGTTATAATTAGTAAATAGAACAAATTGTATTAGGCTAAATGTTTCTCTCGGGTTATTTTTTCACATTGGTTGAAAAATAAACAGTAGCTATAGAAACGCAAATAATCGATTTTTCAGTCTTCAGTGCTGCCATTTATAAGGTTAGTTCATCAAAGTACCCTGTCACTTTGACACTGTACCTTTATCGGTGTACCAGGGTTATAAAACGTGTCCTCGAAAAATCCTCAGAGCATTCCGTATTAACATATTTGTATTTGGTTAAACATAGACAACCATACATAGGAAAACTCCGGTTGTTTACATCTGGCCTATCAAAACAGCATCCAAAATGAAAAAAAAAACTATATGCATTGGATGGTGTTTATATCAAATAAAAATAACCCTGCGGAAAAACCGGGAAAACATGTATTCATTTTTTCTGACATGGCATCATTTGTCGTGAAATTCGATATGTCAAATGCTTCTGATAGTATCAAATCGAAACTGTCAACATATTTCTTTATTTTAAATTAAAATTTTATTTTCACATTTCCTGAGTTAGAAAAAAAACATCGTTGTGATCACGAAAATCAGCTTTAAACCAAAGTCACTCGCATACGTATCATAGGTCTGTATTGATGATATAATATGTATGACGTTACACAACCCAACAAACATTTCTTGGTTTTATAAACGTTTTAACAGTTGCTTTATTCAGCTCTAGCTGAACATTGGAAGTATACGTGTAATCATATATCGTTTATTCCACCCTTAAACATCCGGGATTTGGAGAATTTATTCAACGTGTCTGATTAAGACACATGAAAGAACAATTCCTCAGCACGTATACAGCCTGAAGAAAACCACAGTTCAGATTTATCAATAAACCTTTTCGTTACCGCTATTCATCTGAGAGAACTATCATAGGAAAACTGTTAAAAGAGACATTTATTTTAAGTTACACACGCCATCAATCTCTTTGGAAGCCATATTCTTTTATTAGTGCTACGTTTCAGTTAGAGAAAAATTGTATTACCTTGTTGGATATCATATCACGTACCTGGATCCGAACCAGCAACCTGTTGAATATTAAGCACTTACCTTCCTGTCTGCACCAATCTTGCATACATCGAATGCTTAAGATTTCACCGATGTACTGACAAGTCTAGGCTGCTGAATAGAGTCTGTACAAAGGCTACAGTGGCTTTCTATAGATTTGAGTGAACCTAGTTGGCTTGGGTTCGAATCCCAACCTACGATAATTTTTTATATTTCTATTTTTTTTAATTAATAATTTTTAGAACATTCGGGAATTTTAAATTAGATAATTTATTTATTTCAAAAATGATGATTATAGTCATTTTTGTTTCCAAGGTGAGGATTTATGGTTGTCACAAAACATTTAGATAAGTAAAAATGGGTGTTATATGAAAGTGGTGGTAACGGAATGATGGATTGAAGTCTTTTATAATTCTAAGGTGGCCATCTCCTCAATTGATTTACCACTCCCTGCCAAATGATTTTCTTTCCATTGTGATTTTTTTGGTAAGCGGAAGTCGCTGTTCGAATTCAATAGTTTATTTATTTTTATCCATTAAGTTCGCTAGCGTGAATAATCATTTCATTGTACCTTTGTTTGCAAGTCGATGGATAGAAAAAAATCATGGTAACAATGCTAGTGTCAAAAATTTATAGCAACGTTGGAAAAAAAGTTTCTCTTTTGTTCAATATGAGAATATTCATTTTTCACAAGTAAACAGACCGTTTCGAATTAAAAGGTAAATTTACATAAACGAGGGCGCGTGTGATTTAGTAAGCTTGTACATTGAAAAACTGTAAATCGTGTATTTCCCGTGGTGAAAACTCAGTAGATATAAAAAAACTAAATAAACTTTCTTTGATCTATTGCTCCTTAACTGTAATATATGCAAAACATCTCAATTGGAATATACCGAAATAATAAAAAAATCCTTCACTTAATAGTAAAAAAAATATTGTGTTTGTATTGGGACTCGAACCCAGGTCGGTTGACATTCCTCGTGATTTCCTAATCGCGCCAATTTTTGTAGTAGTTACAATTACCTTTGTTAAACACATAATTCAGCTAAAAGTCAAAGGTGGTATAACAGCAAATGTAAAGGTAGAAACAACCTTTTGAAGACATGCAGTGCAGCTTAATGATTAAAGGTAGTACTATTGGTAACAGCATCGTTTATTCAACTCGCAATTCAGTCTAATTAACATGGTTGAATAAAAGCTTTAATATTGTCGCTATTACATTTATTAGCAGTATAGTTCAACGTAGTTGGAACTGGCCAATACTGGAATAAACTGTTAATGTTTAAATAGTTCAGCGAAAGTTTTATTCAGCTTACATAACCTTTAATCTGTTTTAAATCAACACGTAGTCTTATAGTTCAGCTCCTAATGTTTGTTGGGAATTGTGCATAGTAGATTTCATATAAAAAAGAATGAAAAGTGATTCGTAAAATTATGCGTTATAGATCACTATGCCCAATGTAATACTTTTCCATGCGATAGCAGCAAATAAGATAAACTCAAGGAAGAGTGGTCAGGCATTTTCCATGTACCACTGAAGAACGACCCATGACTGAACGCGGTTCACCGTCAGTATAACAAGTCACCGATAAATTGAAGCGAAGATTTGCATTACAGTAAGCAGCGTCAATCTACGTATCGTATCCACGAGAATATTGTTGTTATGAATAGCAAGCCAATATTTCTGCACAACTGTGTATTTAATGTAACAATCCTGTGGATTTCCTGGATCGGCAATAATTTGATATGGGCCTGAATTGGATTTAGTTAATTTTATCCTCTCTCATAGCGGATATACTAGAAAATAAACCAGGTGCCCCATTATGCAACCAATTCGAATCGACCTTTTCATACAAGCTTGTATACAATAAACCTTTCGTTTCGAGATGCGTAATGTCGCCCCAGGTGCCTGATTACCACAGAATGAATCATGTAACGAACTTACATTTCCATTAGTTAATTAATAATTTCATGCATATTCTGCTCTACATTCTACCTAAAAAAGGAACCTGTTGTTCACGCAGAAAAAAACAGTAAGAATTAATAAATTTTGGTTTAAATCAACAATTTTCCTGTTTGATATAGTGACAAACAAGATTCAGGTTTGATTCAATCAATACTATTGCTTGAAATTACCAACAAATTCATTTGTTGGCTTTTCAATAGTTTCAACTAATATTTCGTTTGAAACAACAAAATCATGATAAATTTAACCGAACAATCAAGTTCGAAGAAACAAAAAAAAAATCTTTAGTAATAACCCAATGAGAGAACAACTCAAATTTAGTTGAAATCAAACATAGATTCTGTTGCTTTTCAACCAAGGGATCATTTCGATCTAACAAGTTTTATTTTGTTTCAACAATGCTTCTGTTTAAAATGCAAACAGAAGTATTTGTTAGACTAAACCGAATACATGCTTTCGAGAAACGCTCATTACAGTTTGAAACAATCTTTCGTCAAATTTTAACTTCAACTTTAACTTTTGTTGTTTCATAAAGGCCTTATTCTTCTGCGTGTTGGTTAATGAGTATCTATCAGTTAATTATTGCTTTGATGGTTTGACCAAATACAAATTTGTATTTGCTTTGGCCATGTTTGTTTCATATGGAGAGTTTTTGTTTATTGTTTACTATGTATCATTGGCTGGTTGGCCACTTTTGACCGGACCGCTTTTAGTTGGACCTTAGCTAATTAGACCATTGTCGAACTAAAAAGCACCTGAACGTCAAAATTCGCTTTGACAATCAAACTGACAAAAATGTGAACAGATATATTTTCGGTCCAACTAGCCAATCAAATTCGATGGTTGGGCAGCGGTTGTGACCCTAGGGGCAGATCACTTGTGATGCATTTTCAAAAATCAGCAAAATTAATTGCATTTCTTTCCATCAAAATAGAAATTCATGTGTTTTGCGTTGCGTGCAATGTATTTTGTCTTGCGCACACTTAAAATCCATCGCCTGCCAGCAAATACAAATATTTGCTACCAGTAGGTAATTTTAATTTGCTGTCCTTATTTCGCTGCCGGAAAACAAGGGAGAGGGAACGATTTTTTTTTACTCAAAATTAAGGGGATGAAGGTTAGTCGCCTTTGGGGAATATCTCATTATTTTTGGGTAAATTTGGACTCCCTCTCTTTCGTTTTTCGTATGAGGAAGTAGGATGCACAGATTTAAGATTACCTACTGCTAGCTTATGCAAGTTTTCTGTGCGTGTAAGACGTCAAAATCCTACAAAAAAACTAGCCTTTAGTAGATCACCGTAGGACGTGTGTTAAACGAACTTTTCTGCGAGGGAGTACAAAGATGATGCAAAAATGGAAATTTAATGCATTTTTCCCAATTTGATGCAAATTAGTTGTACATTCTTGGAGTGATCTGCCCATAGATGTGTGGTCCAACCAGCGAATCACGACTGTGCCAGCGAATCTTAACTGTATTTCGTCGTTATATTAAAAATAAACTCAAAATACTTTAAATGCTCGATTAATTTTAATGGTTTCAAATTAGTGTATTTCCAAATAATAATGTGTAATAAATTGCAAATAATAATGTGCAATAAATTTACGAGAAGATAAATTATTTTAACTACGTTCCAACATATACAAAGAATTTGTATTTGGTTCCAATCTTGCACAGTTTACCCTATTGAATTCCGACATGTCAATCCATCTGTCGCCTTTCCGACAAAATTCCTTCTCTTTTGCGCTTCATTCTTTTCAAAAATTACCAACACACATGTAGCAAATTCTCTGCATATCCAACTGGATTTCAGTCATCAAAGTTTGAGTTTTGTTTGAAAATGGAAGTCGGTGGAAATGTTGCTCAATTTGTTTTTTCGTTTTTCCAACTGTAAAACTGCTTTTTCCGGTCTGAAAATAGTGCTACATTGTGTGTGAAAGTGCGAGAAAGTTTATCATACATCACTTCGAAGTTAGTACGTCCGATTTGCTGTGTAAAAAGTGAGTTTTTACGTGACACGATCGCAAGATTTTTTTTCTCGTTCGCTTCATTCTTTGCCACCGCGCTCACCACCTTCGTCGCCTACACATTCGCTCACACGGCCATCAGCAACAACTTCGTCAGCACCTTGCGTGTATCCATCCATCCCCTGCCCGGCGCCGTTTGCATGGTTCTTGTGTGTTGTGTTTTGTATGGTGTTCTGCTGTGTTTGCTGGTGCGCTCCGTGGCTGATGTTTCAAAGGTTTGCGCGTTCGTAAATAATATGCCTTCCTTTCATCCTATAAACACATTCAACAGAGTAATGGGTATTGGGGTGTTCAAATTGATCGTTTATAATTCCGAACTCTATTCGCTGAAGAGCGACTCTTTCGCGGAGTTGTCTATCAGAATTCAAAGCCTACAGAAAATGTTCGTATCCACAAAAAGATGCGAATAACAAACGTTTGAGTACAAAGATCACTAAAATGTGTTAAACGCACCATGTGCTGCTGGAAAACTGAAAACTCGGTAAGAGGAATTACCTATATAACTAGCGGAAAGCTTCCGGAAGTACTCGAAAATCTTCAATTTCCCACTGGCTGTCTCCCATTGATGACTGTTTCCCAAAAAAGAGAGCGTGCATTTTGCCCTTGGGCCTAATGGAGGTCCAATCAAGCCGCTAAATAGCACATCTCACGAGTGCTGCTAGTTTTGGCCGTGTTGACCATTTACGAGCTATAAGCGTACGAACCCATCCCACAGAAGAAGCGTGCTTCTCACGTTTCAACTGTCGCATCTGTGCGCTTATACGACGATGCTTTTCACACTCACACAAGCGCGAACCACTTTCTGAATCTTCTTAGTATAGTTAGCATCCCCGCCCGTTACCACCAAGGTTTACTTTGCGGAGACGTCACATCACAACATGAAACAAACCTGCCTCTTCAAGCGAAAGAAGCATCTTTCGTTTGTTGCTGTGCCAGCGTTTAAGTCTAGTACGGCTATGGCGAGCGATTGGGAGATGGTGCTGTGACGGACCAACTATCAAACTACTGCCACGTTCCGGATTATTAATTTGCACCCTAAGGCAAAATTCTATAATCAACATCTTCAGCGTATTTTTTTGAATGATTATAACATCGCGCTGTACTACTCAGCATGAGATTTGATCCGGGAATTGCAGCCGCGCATAACCCTAGCAGGAGATATCGAATAGGACAGGTGGACGTTCCGGTGTGTATGTATAAGTGCGTCAGTCAACGCTGGAATTGAGCGAAACGCTCGAGGAAAGGGTGACAACAAGTGGGATACACATAGGCTGTATAATAGACGTTTAAAAAGTATCTGGTAGGAACTGATGCATATAGACCGAGGGAAAACGGCAAGTTACGGGAAATATGTTTATTATGCAATTTTATGCTGCTCTTGTTTTCTGAATAGCTGGTTCCCATGTTCACGCTGAGAAGAACATTGTTTTTTTTTCAGTTTAATTCTATCGCTCGAGTGTGATTTTGTCTATTCGTAGTATTGCGACTGTGGGTCAGAAGTAGATAATAATGCAAGTGCAGGTGCAGTTTGTCATTTCAGTTTTGGACCTAAATGGTTTGTCGACAATGCGAGAAAATACGCGTTGTTATGTAGGTATGTGCGGATTGAGAAATTTTGAAGAAACGATATCTCGAAACACATTTTTAAGCGAGGACCTACAGTGAAAAACTGTTGAATTGGAAAATATTCAATCCTAATTAAAATAAATGAATCATCTTTCCGGCAGGCATTATTAGAAGGTACACATCGGCTACATTCCCAGGAATAGATTTGGTTTTTCTTGAAAAATTCTGCCTGGGACAAGATTGGTTTGGAGTTAGGAGCGATTCCATGGGGATTTTTTTTCTGGAAATCTCTGTTACTGAGATCCAGAATTCTCGCCTGGATAATCCCTCTCGCAGGTTGATGGGATTGACGGTATTGTAAACATCATCAAGCCACAATATATTCAATAGAGTTATCTAAATATAAGGACCTTCGCTCTTTTTAGTTTTTATTTGCACCAAGTTCTACTACTAGAGGTTAATTAGTTCTCATGTTAATAATCCACCAAACATTATGACTACTGAGGATTTGATTTATATAAGAAGCTCGCTTCAAGATGTTGATTACAATACGCCTCGATAGTGGTGTGTCGAGGAGGCCGAGAGGGCTGATATGAGCCTTTTGTCTGTTCTATACCTTTCCTCTATTCACCAGCTCATAACCAACAATCAACCAGTAACAAATAGATAATTGAGAAAGGATGTGCTATGTGTGGTGATTGGCTATTCAAGTATTAGTAGTGTTTGAAGTACTAATGTATGTCTCATGTGATGATCATAACTTCAGCTGTATCTTGTACCTATCTAATCTATTACGTCTCATATATTGTCTTTTATTTCTTCTTTTCGAGTCCTATACTGCCATTCTACACCCGCCTTCAGCTGGGTCAACAAAGATGGTGATAGTGAACGTCTTAACACTCACACATTCTCAAACGCGGTCTCAGCGGGAACCTACAAAAATGCCATCGTGCACGCGATTACGAATCGGTCACGTCCGAAAGTCTATCCTTGATCCTAGAAGCCTAGGTCCATGCCTTCAGCTGGACCAATTAAGAAAATACGCCCATACCTATTAGACAACACGTCTCATGGCGACATGACCGGGAACGCTATCGATATAAACGATCCCACTCTGCCAGAATTCAAACCGCGCACTGAAAATTTAATATCAGACTCACGGTTCGCGCAACCATTCAAGAACACACGTTACAAAATCACGTCAACGCACAAACGTTAGAGCCCCTCGCGATTTTCCAAGCAACATACGAACTCGCAAACATGATTACACCCCGGTGATAAGGTGAAAATCTCAGCACTCATAAACTTACCAACACGATCTCAAGTGTCAACCTACAAACTCCCGCGCTCGCGCCATCATGAATCGGGATCGGCCGGAAGTATCTATCCTCGGTACAAACAATCTAGATCCTTGTTAATTATTAAAAAATAATAAAATTGAAAAATGACTACCATATCCACTAGACAAAACGTTCCATGGCGACATGACCGGAAACTCTAGTGATATGGGGTAACTCTCTCCCTGTCAGAATGTGATCCGTACACCGAAAACTAAAGATCAGAATGACGGTCCGCGAATATATGAATCGCCGCAGGGTTTCAAAATCGAATTTATACACGCGAAGTCACATACACGCGAGCACACGCGACAAACACGTCAACATACGAACGCTTAAGCCCTTCGCGATCATCTATGCACACCTATGCCCGCGATCGCGTAAACTTGATAACACTGCGGCAATTGTGTGAACGTTTTAGTACTTACGAAGTTACAAACGCGATCTCAAACGCCAACCCGCAAATGCGCAATCATGAATCGGTCACGTCCGGAAATCTTTAACCTTCATTCTAGCAATTTAGGTCCATACATTCAGTTGGACCAATCAAAAAAAATAAAGCTCATATCCACTAGACCACGCGTTCTACGACGACATGATTGGGAACGGAACTCTAATGATATGGAAGAACCCACTTCCTTCTGGAATCTGAACCGTACACAAAAAATTAAGTATCAGATTCACGGTCCGCGCGCGATCATTCTAGAACACACGCGAATATGCGAAAGGCACACGGTTATGAAATAGAATTTATGCACGCGAAGTTACACGTTAGCACACGCGACATACAAACGCACACGCGATCGAGCACATTAACGTACAAATGTTCGAGCCCTTCGCGATGATACACGCGATTCCGAGTCCCTACGCCCGCACATGCCTGAACCGTACAATGAATATCCCATTCAGAATCACGGCCCGCTACAATTGGCCTATTGCAGTGTTTTATTGGGCGACATTGCCTGTCTCGTCTGCAAATTGTAGTATGTGATTCTGACGGGGAGCCCTTCCGAGAACCTAGCTCTACAGCTCCAGTAGGACAACTCTCGAAAAAAAAAAAAAATCTCTGTTACTGAGATCCAGAATTCTCGCCTGGATAATCGATGTTAGAGAACTCGTTTTAAAAAATAATCTGGTAAATATTTCGTAGACCGGGAAACAACGATTTCTTGACGGCTGAATTCGAGTGCCATTCAGTTGCCACCAAGAATCCAGTGGTAGATCGACGTTGATTTGCAGACTGACAACTCGTTGAAACGCTTCCCGGCGCGAAGGTAGTTTTGCCGAGGTTTGTGTTGTGTAATTTTGGCTGAAGCACCAAGGACAATCCCACTTCGTTTCCGCCTTCTGTTGTCCTACAGTTCATGCCGATCATAGAGATCTCCTACGATGATGAACTTCATCTGCCGTCGGGTCAGTTTGGCTAAGTCGCTTTTTAACAACCCCAAAGTATCGCTCCGGATGCTGATTTAATGTCGCGATAATGATAATGTGCTTCATAGTGTTTTAATTGTGTGATTTACTTATCCAATTCCCGTTGAAATTTAAAGTTGTTGCTTTCCTAGGTAGTGTCCTGTACGGTATTTTATTTGTGTAAATCATCGTGAGAAATTTTTATTCAATTCGCGAGATTGTTCACATCACCGGACCTGTGTGTAATTCCCCACAAATCGTTCACGCTGTCATTACGCCATCTGTACACGGATAGCGGAAAGTATTTCCCATATTGCAACTTGGCACACAATGAAACAAAATCAAAAAGCCGCACCTAAGGCGGGTAGAAAGTAACTATGAGTTGCATGTCACGCGACTCTCCCGTTGATGGGATTGAGAGAATTGCCTGTGGCCTCCATTGTGGCTTGGTTTACCACCGTACTTGGTATGCAGCGATCCGCATTATATCTGTTGTCCTGTTTTAAAGAGAACTTGTACTGGCTGTGTATCGATTGTGCCTGCTGTTTCAACAAGTGGGTACAGCAATCCGATTCCGCTGCTCTTATTGTGGACACAACAAAGTTATGAGAGGTTGTAGACAATTTAAACAGTCTTCTCAAATCTTTCGCGCCGCATTTAGACTCACTGCTACTAGAGCCATTCAGCGGGAAATTAGAACAATCCCTGATGAGCGGGAGCAATTGTGGGTCTATCTGAACCGTCTTGACCAGAGCCATACCGTAGAGGAAATTGTTGCTATGACCCAAGAATGTCTCGGAATTAGCGACACATCCAAAGCAATTTTGTTGGTCTAAAAGGATACCGATCTCACGAAACTCAATTTTGTTTCTTTTAGAGTAGAGCTTCCGAGCGAACCAAAGGACACTGCACTCAAAGCGTCTACTTGGCCGATTGGAGTACACGTTTGTGAATTTAATTTCGACCAACCAAAGCAAGATTTCTCTAATAGGATACCGGGATGAGCCACCTCTTGTATTACGGAAGCCCTCGATCCCCCTATCACAGTTCAGCCGCTGCAGTCAACGTTTACCAGTCGTCCCGGTCCTTTAATTGCGCGGGACTGGAGAAATTTGAGCTTGAGCTTGTGCGACCACTCTTGGCTGCTACTCCGTTATAAATCCAGACTAGCTGAAGTTGCACAGGGAATTAGATAATGATTGGTAGCGAAACATTTTTCAATGTGCAACTCCTGGTAATCCTAAAGCGATTATTGATCAATACTGTCGCCGGTCAGGCCCGAACGTAGATCGCGGAAGGAAAGGAAAGGAATGAATATAAGTCCGATATTTGCTTTTGCTAGAGGCCGTACTACTGCGCACTCCACAAGTATCGCGGGAGGAGGTTATTTATTAGTAACTAGATATCGACTCATCAACTCATGGACCGGGCACCAACGGCTTTACTTCCCTTCTGAAGGAAGACGTGACCACAGATTTTTTCTCCTTAGAAAAATCTCAACGTCCTCGGCTGGAATTGAACCCAGATCGACTGGGATGGGTGGCGGTCAGGCTTACCATTCAACCACCGGCGCCGCCATTGCGCGGGAGTGGAAAGTTTAAGTGCTGAAAAGGTCCCCGATTCCAGGTCACCGTTGATTGCTTCTTATCAGCAGCAGTTTCCGTTTTTCCTGTCAATAACCCACAGCTGTTTACGAGAGTGCGTGATCCAGCTGCATTACATACATCCAACGAAATCTCGTTACTTCGGTCACCGGGACGCCACCAATCGTGAGGAAGGCTTTAGTCCCCCCATCACAGTCGACCCCATCCAGTTAAGGATCAGCAATCGTTCCAGTCCTGTGGTGGAGTTGGAATGAGAGGTAAACCTGTAACAACATCTATGTGTGCTCTTCCCTGCCTCAAAACCCTTCGATTTCCTGCCTTGGTCAACGACGGAATAAGCTGTTGCTATACTATCAAAACGTTGGTGGTATTCATTCAACCTTCGATGAATATCGCCTTGCAGTCACCGATAAGAGTTTTAACATCAATGTCGTCGTCGAAACGTCGCCATACGATGACACATTCCTAGTCAGCTGTTCGGTACTGAATATGAGATTTTTCGTTTCGACCGGAACTATATAAATAGCCGAAAATCCACTGGAGGTGGTGCATTAGTAGCAGTTAGCCGCAGTTTGAAGGCACGAGTTGTGGAGAAAACTAGGATTGTCTTGAACAGGTCTGGACGTGTGTGCGTTGTACGTCCCACCCGATCGAGCCCGTAACATCGAATATGTTGACGCACACTACAGCTCAGTTTTTAGTATCCTCGAAGATGCTAAATCGATTGACGAGATGATCGTACTAGGAGATTTCAATCTTTCAAGTATTTCGTGGACATCTTCCCGTCCCGAAGAAAGTTCATCGTCAACAAATCGGTCCTCCTTGGCAAACGAGCACAATGCGACGGCTGAAGTCCATTGAGAGATCTGCTCTGCATATATTTAGAAAGCATCGCACAATCCCACTTAGAAGCTATTACGCCTGTCTCAACCATGCTTATAAACGAGTTGGTCATGCCTCTGATATCAGCAAAACATTCCGCATAATCTCAAATCACACCCTAAACGTTTCTGGAAATATGTGAATGAGCAACGCAGGTAATTTGGACTGCCGTCGTCTATAAATTTCAATAGTAGCACAGCTACCACATCCCAAGTTGTGTGCAGACTATGTTCGGAGAAATTCGCGAATGTGTTTACAGATGAGACCTTAACAATTGATCAAATTGAACTCGCTGTTAGTCAAGCTCCGGTCGTGAGCTAACGAAACGATGATTAGCAGAGCTTGTTCCCGGGTTAAGTCGTCTTTCAATCCGGGACGGTTCCCCTTCAGTACTTTTGAAAAGACACATGCTGAAACAACCATCTTCAGCATCATTAAAAGAACAACGAAAAGACTAACCTACTATGCGTAACATCCTGCATAACAGAAAGTATGGAACGTCGCGCTCAAACCGATGTTATTTACACAGATCTATCTGCCGCTTTTGACAAGGTGAACCGTGATACAACAATCGCTAACATGAAGAGATATGGAATCAGCGGTAGTTTGTTGCAGCTATTTTGATCCTATCTTACAGATCCAGAAATAATGATTGTTATTGCAGATCGTCAGGTACCCACATCTATTTCATCGTCAGGAGTACCCCAGGTAAGTCATTTGGGACAGTTGATGTTTCTGCTTTACTTCAACGACGTTCATCTAGCTCTGAACACTTCACGCCTGTCCTTCGCAAACGATCTCAAGATGTTTCTTCTCATTCGCTCTGCTGAAGATTGTGGATTACTCCAAGAGTTTGTAACTTTCGCCGATTGATGCAGCTCGAACCGCATGTGTGTAAATTCGAAGATGTTTGTTTAACTACCGTTTACTGAATAATACAGAACGTGAAGGATCTAGGAGTGACATTAGATTCCCATCTTACGTTTAAAGCACGTCTCCTACTCAGTACACAAATCATCCCGAATACTGGGATGCATCTTCAGGTTTACCAAAGGGCGAACACGAAATTATTGCGACACCGAAAATGTCATGCCAATTTTCTTATAATGTTTAAAATCAAACCAAAATTTTAGGGTTGTTTTATACATATATTTACTTCAAAAATCAAAAGAAAAGTTAATCGATGGATCCTTGAGTGTAAAATTGAACGCATTTTCGCTTGATGTCCTCCAGTGTCATCCGGTACCAGTTTCTCAGTTTTTTTCCATTTTCTTAACATGTCCTTCTCGTCTTTGACTGTCTTCTTGCTCTTCCGAAGTTCCCGCTTCATCATTGCCCAGTACTGCTCCACCGAGCGCAGCTCCGGACAGTTTGGCGGAGGACATGACCTTTGGAACAAAATGGACAGAATTGGCCTCATACCACTCCAGGACACTTTTGGAATAGTGGCACGATGCCAAATCTGGCCAAAGTAGCGGAGCTTCGTCGTGCTGCTACAAGAACGGCAAAAGGCGCTTCTCGGGGCGCTCAGATTTGTAGATCTCGCCATTTACTGTGCCCTTTGCCACGAAATGCTCACTCCTCAGTCCGCAAGAGCAGATGGCCTGCCAAATGAGATATTTGGAGGCGAACTTCGACATTTTCTTCTTCTTAAATTTGTCGTCCACATAGAACTTGCTCTTGCCGGTGAAAAACTCCAACCCCGGAATTTGCTTACAATCGGTTTTTATATACGTTTCGTCGTCCATCACACAGCAGCCATATTTTGTCAGCATCTTCTCGTAGAGCTTCCGTGCCCGAGTTTTAGCCGTCGATTGTTGCCGCTCATCGCGGTTTGGGAAGTTCTCTACCTTGTATGTATGTAGTCCAGCTCTCTTCTTTGCATTCTGGACGTAGCTCTGCGACATGCCGATCTTTTTAGCCAAATCACGGCTTGAGACGTTGGGATTTGCTTTAATCATCCGCTTCACATTTCCCTCCGTCTTTTTGTTCTCCGGTCCCGGTTTTCTTCCAGCTCCTTTGCCGTGGTCCAACGTCAACCGCTTCAACACTCTGGAGACGGTTGAATGGTGAATGTTCAACATTTTTTCCAACTGCCGGTGCGACAGGTCAGGAAATTCGAGGTGTTTGGAAAGAATTTGTTCTCTCGACTCGCGTAGGTTCACCTCCATTTTCGTTGAATCGAAAAACACGACTTCGAGTTTGACAGCATGTAAACAATACACATCAATGAGAAAGTGTGCAAAATTTGGTTGATTTTTACCCAATGGTAAAAAAGTTATGCCCTGTTGAATGTGTCGCAATAATTTCGTGTTCGCCCTTTACCTGCTCTTTGTCGTGGATAATCCTGCAATATTGCTGTTAAGTTTGGAACCCAAACGTTAATAATGGTATTGAGATGATTGAGTCCGTGCAGCGACGCCTTTTATTTTTGCACTTCGAAGACTGCCGTGGAGATATTCTGTCCTTCTACCCAATTACGAAAGCCAGTGCCAGCTGATTCATTTGGAATATCTGCTTGTTCGAAGGAATACAGCAAGGGCTTTGGTTGTCGCTGGAAGCAATATAAAGCCTTGAAACACAAAGGATCTCGGAATACGCTGAAAATTTTAAACATAAAACCCAATAATCGATTCGATTTGTCGATAGTCGCTGATAAGTGATTGGTATAAGTAAGCATATCGTTAAGAATAACACCTAGGTCCTTTACGTGGTCAACTCGTTGCAGCTGAGTTCCAGCAATATCGTAGGTGAAATTAGGCATGTCTCTTGTACGATAAAAACAGATGACAAATTTCGCAACACTAAGAATCAACATATTTCTGTGAAACCAGTTGTAAAATGTATCGATGATACACTGTATCTCACAGCAATCGGCTTCATTCCTTATGACAAGAAATATGTTCAAGTTATCTGCGCAAAACAGCTTCCCTCAACGCATTAGGATGAAAACCGCATCATTTACGGATAATGAAAATAGTAACGGACCTAGTGTACTACCTTGAGGAGCTCCGTAATTATTGGAAAAGGATTCAGACACGTTGTCACCAATTTGCACGATGACCTCGCAGTGTACAAGGTAGGATTGCAGCCAGTGGCAGAATGTCGTGGTACATCCTAGTTTATCAAGCTTTGCTAGCAGTATCTCGTGGGTAACTGTCGAAAGCGGTGTTAAGATCAGTGTAGACCGTGTCCACCTGGAGTTTCTTGGATATTTTTTCTATGCAAAACGATATGAAGCTAACTAGATTCGTCTTAACCGAACGACCAGGGAAGAATCCGTGTTAACTAGCAGAAAACAGCACCTCGTTGATAAGCAATTCGAAAATTTTTGACTCGACTCTCAGCGAAGTGATTCCCCGGTAGTTCTCGATGTTGCTTTTGTCACTTTTCTTGTGTACCGGAAACATGACTGAACACTTCCAATCATCGGGAAATGTTTACTGCTGAAGTGACACATTGGAAAGGTGCGTCAGTGGGATTGCTAAAATATCGGAACATTTTTTCAGAACAGCTGAAGGTATAGCACTCAGACATGGAGCATAAGACGATTTCGTTTTTTGTATTTCAGAAAGAACCGATTCTTCTGCAAAGGTGAATATATCCATATCCACCGAGCGAACGGAAACATCACGGGCTTCGTCGATTTGTGTACTCACGCAGAGCTTTGGCACGGATGCGTTTCAGACTCCGACGCATTGCGTTTTATCAGGGAGGTTGATAATTTGGAACGGATTTTTCAACACAGTCAAGGAGTAATCGATTATGGAGATCAACCGCAACATCTACATCCACTTGATCAAGTATTACACTCCAGTCGATCAGCAATAGTGAGCGGCGTAGAGGTACTAGATCAGTTTTACGAAAATTACGACGATTCACAACTAAAGCTTCTTCATATAGTGGTGAACTAATGATGGAAATGGATATTTCTAAAATGGGATGATAGTTATCCAAAGGAACGATCACACTGGAAACTTCACTCACAGAACCCTCAGGCAAAGCATTCTCATTGACGAAAATAAGGTCAAGAAAACGACATTGATGGTTGGAAATCGTGCTTTCTTGAATTAGTCCGTGACAAGCCATCCCATCCAGAAGTAAGCGGCTGGCAGGATTTGTTGTCGAGGATAACGGATTAGGATAAGCGTATCCACGTCCAGAAGAAACCCACATGAGCCCTGGTTGATTCTATGGAGCAGCGTAATAGAGCAATCAAGTCGTGTTTCTGGAGGAAATTAAGCGGCTCCAATAAAGTAGTTCTACGTCTACGTGCTTGATGAACTATCCACACCAAATTCACAGGAGCCAAGTGCGGAAGAAACAGCGATCAAAACTCCTCCGCTGCGACCATGGAGACTGTTACGAGCACTTCGATCCGCACGATAAACCGCGTCATTTAAAGTAAAATACTCGCCTGAGAAGGGAGTTCGGAAGACCCCATCAAAACCTCCGAACGCAGGACCGGGACGACTGAGCTGGTCGCTGGCTGGTAGCACGACTGCGTCGGAGCGCTCGGGGGCTTCCGTAGTGCGGCAAGATTGCCCAGCCATCTTGGATCAGATCAACATAAATGTGTTCAGGTACAGCTTCCGCGATCGTTCTCTGGCCGACTTGACTTTGCTTCTCGTCACTATTTGCAGTCGGTCACATTCTTGTAGTTCGACAGTCCGGCTCCGTTTCTAGCTCGATGCACGGTTGTTGACATTCCCAGCTTGCTTGCGATATCTCGGATGGGAAGGTTTGGGTTCCGCTGGTAACTCTTTTAGTTGTTGTTCCTGCGTTCGATTTCCCGGCCAATCTAGTCCCGCTCATCCCGCGGGGTGACCGTGACCAAATGGTCATTGAATAAAACGCGGCGTAAACGAACTAAAAACTATAACGTGTATTCACTGCCGTTCTACGCCCAATTGTCCCATGTTGCAAAACTGGCAACTGAGAAAAACGCGATTGAAGATGAAAATTGTATTAGCCATCTGGAGGGATACGGTGTAACAAATAAAGCTTTATTGTCCAAAATTACGTTCATGGCAATCGTTTTCAATATAATCAGCCCAGTTTTTTATTATAGAGATTCAATTAACGTTAGTTTTTAAGCAAAATGTTAAGTGGGACTGTTATGCCGAGAAATCGAGCGGAAACCGGAAAGTTCTACGCATATCAGTCCCATAACGATCTATGTAAATGATGCCCATAACTCATTTTTTTTACAAAAGTGTATGTCGTGAGTTTTTCTGTTACTCGGGAGATTTGTTGCTTCATCAAAATTGGAAATAGGGTAAAGTACCTATTTTTACTCTATTTAGAAGGGTACCTCACAAGATTATTAATTACTCTGCCTACACTCGATGGAGTGCATTAATTTGGCATTCACAACCTTGCTTCGTTCTTAAGAACCAATCTAATAACACAAATGGCCTAAAAACGACGAAATGCTAGTGTTTGATCGCAACTAAAGTTCCAATCGAGTGCTCCAATTGTCGCCCTACCATTTGATCCAATTTGTTGAACAAAGATAGCAAACGCTGCACTAACCAACGGCTTCAAATGGGTAGCGTGATAATAGAAACATTGCGAAAATAGGCTCATTATCCTAGATGCGTTCGCCATGTTATGCAAGCGACGATAGTAATGAAGAGCTTTACAGGATTGTTCTCACTACTGTGATTAATATTGCCACTGCCATCTCTTTTTTAATGATCCTGTATTTTTCCATCATTTTTTTCAGTGCCCGACATCTAGCGTAATGAACTTCTTAACTAAACGCTACGTAATTATTTTTTTATTGCGCACTTTTTTGGGATTTTTGTTAGTGGGACAATTATGCGTAGAATATCAACAATGGGACAAACAGACTTGGTATTTTTTCACGAAGTCTTCGAACAAACTTTATGAATTGGATGTGTTTTCTGAAAATATACATCAAAAAGGACTGTTTGATTAAAAAAAGTGAAAATGACCAAAAAGCAACATGGGACAATTATGCGTAGAACGGCAGTTCATATGTATTAATAGATTTTTACAGATTAAAACTGACTGACAACATGTAAAATCGCGGTTGGTGTCTGTTAGTGACGAGCCATGTGGAAAATCTCTGGATTTGAGTGAAGTCGTGTTCCCAGATCCCTGTTTCAGTTGTCTCAATTTCCCTGATGGTAGCCCTGATATATGTTGAACCGAACGCGTGAATAGTGCCAGGGTTGCAGCTCAGTTGGAGTGCTTGCTACTACAGACTCGAAGCTTGAAGATGTGGTGGCAATCGAGGACGAAGACAATGTATCCGGGGTCTGGACCGAACTGGCGGAAACCACAGGATATGGTGGCGATAAAAACGGATTTTGAAAGTCGCTCGAAGCCATTACCTTCTGTGTTACCGTGGTTCGTGATAGGCTTGTTGTGGTTAGCAGTTTCCAGTTCGAGCAGAACACTCAACGGTAGCTGTCCCTGCTTAGCCAGTTGGTTCACTGTAGATGCTAGGTGTGAGTTTGCACGGTAGTCGCCTTCTGAGCTGGTTGAAGTGCGACCAAACAAGACGTTGACGATTACCCAACATGTTGTACATCACATGACCAACTCTCTCGATGATGATACCCGGAAGCCAGCTCCAGGAAGTCTAGACGCAGACTTTCACAACAGCGGCATCCCTTTTCTTAAGAGACCGTGGGCCAATATCTTCTGGATAATTCGGCGTAGGGTGTAGAAGTTCCAAGCTCGTTCTGATGCGTCGGTTGAACATCACTACCGATAGCGACAGGCCATCCAGTGCTGACTGGTTTGGAGTACGATAGGTCAGCAGAAAAGTGTAACGTTCATCAATCCTCTCCTCTCTCGAATTTCCTTCACTGCACGTTTGAATGTATCGACGAAACGTTCCGCTTTACCATTTGATTATAGGTGGAACGGTGCAGTGGTAACGTGGTCTATACCGTTTTTGGCGCAAATGTCGCGAACTGAAACGAAACGAACTGTGGCAGACAATGGTTTTCCGACAAAACTGATTAAACTGATACTTATGACGCTGGATGAGTCCAAAGTATGCTTCGAAATGTCCGGAGAGACATCCGACTTGTATGTGACGTTAGATGGGCTGAAGCAGGGCGATGCACTCTAATCTATTTTTCAACATAGCGCAGGTAGATACTATCTGAAGATCTGATGTGCAAAGAACGGAATCATCATCCCGAGATCTAATATGCTTCTTGGCTCCTCGGACGACATCGACGGTATAGGCGTTGCTCGCAGAGCAGTAGAAAAAGTATTTGCACCTCCTGTGAGATACTTACTGACAATAAATTCTGGCCAGACAAAGTACATGTCAGTTGACAGAGAGTGACGAAGTCCGAATGACAGCGAATAGAGCATCCTATTGTTAGTGTAGCCAGCTAGAATCCTGTAGCCTACAAAAACGCATAATACTTGCTCTATACAAATCGCTGATACTCCTTGTTGTTTTTTATGAGAAGCGTGGACGTTCAAGGAAGTAGACTATCCCGTATGGGAGGATAATTCTGGAGAAAATTTAGATTAGGACGCAAGTACAAACTAGAGATTCTCTTTGGAGTCATTCGGTTGTTTCAACATTTACTACCCAACTCATTGCATAATTTTCTAGTAAAAACCGTTTTCTTTCGATGTGCACTGGAAAATTGGTGAAAATTGTTACAGTGACGTCGTAATGATTGAAAGAGAAAATAATCAAAGAGAGGCTCTCAATGTTACATCATAATCTCCAGAATTCCTCGTCCAATACTTAGTGTCACAGTTAAAAAAAGGCTCGCTGGCTCTGGGCAATCGAGCAACCTGGAAAATGTAAAATAAATTCGGTCATGTTTCGGACCACCTGGAATGTTCGGCCATGATGATGATGATGATCAAACAAACCATTAAAAATATCCGTGGTACATATGTATGGAAAAAGCCAAAATCTGACAGGAGAAATATGGAATCGCTATTCATAAGTCTGTTATTATATCTTTAAAGGCACGGGATATATCGGTTCAAATCCGTGAAGTTCGACTAAATGTGGGCACTTCACGTGTCTCAATTTTAGCATCTTAGTGTAATATTTTCACCACTATTGGCGCCTTTTTCTGCCTCTACGCTTATGTGGTTTCTGTTGGTGTTGATAACTCTCGTGTGCGATTGGAATGACAAATAAATTGGAATGTCAATCGGCACATTTCATTACCACGATGTTGATTCATCTTACTCGTTTTGACACTCACACTACAGTTTGTTAAAGATCCCAGCAATAGGATGTGGTGTCAAGAGTAAATAGAAAGTTGGACAGAGCCTTCTACACGAGAAATGAGCTCTGCACAAAAAAATGTAGTTTTTTCCTTATACTGCCTTTTTTGTCGCCAATTTCAGCGTATCATCGGTAACATCAATCTGAGGGCCCCCAGTAATTATCCGTTTTCCAGAAATCGCCTGAAGGGAGAATGGAAACCAGTTCCGGCAGAATTATTATTCATAATTAATTATACGACTCGATCAAATTTCTTTTCGGTCTATCAGCCCACAGTGAATCACACCGGTGAACAGTGCCTATCGAGGTGTCCGTGCGAACTTCTCGCAGATATTTCGAGTATACGAAGAAATCGTATCTCAATGAACTGCTTTAGAGAGTTAAGAGGACTAACAAAGCAGTTAGCAATTCTGTAGGGTGACCGACAAAATCTAAAATGATTAATTAAAATCCAAAGCGGTGTGTTCCTATTTGTAGAGTGTTACATTCCCTTCTTAATGGTTTACTGAATTACAAAAATTGGACCGCGTTGTGTAAATATTAACTTGACTGCTTTCCAACATCCTGTCACCCTATCGCATGGTCTGTACTATAGGCTGTTCGGGAGATGATTGAAGTAGATTGGACGGGGGGGGGGGGGGGTATGATGGACACCGCTACAAAGGGCTCCACATGAATGAAAGGAAAGTTCAATGGGAGTTTGTGCACCACGACAACTACAAAACCCCTCTCCAACTCCAACTAAGCAAGTAGATATTTTTGTGTTTGTGTTCTCTCCGAGCACTCAACGACTCGAGACCGAAGTCGCACAGTTTGAGTTGACGATGTTTTATACCTAGTAGAGAGCTGGAAAGTGTGGCTCTAGCAGTTATTACGAATTTATCTCGGTTACCAGCAGCACTAATAACTACAGCCTGGCTTCATCGCGTACGAAATTATATCGTATATTGTAAGAAATAACCATCAAATAATGTGTTATTATTTTCTCACCCAACAGGTTAAACAATCGCATCGAATTTGGATTATTATATTTTTTTCGTGTGGAATGAAAGCTAACAAGGTTGGGTAACATGTGAGCGTGTGGAGCCTTTTAAAATTAGGCGAAGTAGGTATTGAGTGTGCAAAAAAAGTGAGATTGCAATCGACGGTTGGTTGCACCGTGCTGGTGAGTTCGGGACCACCTATTGGAATGAGGAAAGGTTTGAAATATTTTCGCATGGAATGCTGTATGCATGATTCATGGCTTACATATGCGTCGCGCTTAAAGAAGAGATTTACGAAGTGAAACGTCTCCAGTCCACATTACATACATCATATACAACATCATCAGCGTACAGATCGTTACCGTCATCTTGCGAAAGATTTATATCTTAGACGGTTGGATGTCGATGCACGAAATAGGAAAAAAATCCAGCAAGAAGTAAGAGGTCAGAGTGTTTACGTGAGCAAAAAATGCAAGAAGAGTTGTCCGCTTAACTATAGTAGAGTTGTGTGACGACAGGTGATGTGGTCCGCTATCGGATGAAAAATAGAAGAAAAATGCCACAGAAATAAAGCGGTCGAAGAACCTGCTTCAGTGAGTCAAGTGCTACGGTAAACAAGTAATGGAGTAGGGAGTGTACAAGAAGCGAGCGGGGAAATTAATATGAAAAGGTGATCAGTAAAGAGCATAAAAAGTGTTGCAGCTAAAAATATACCTTCAACGTCCGCGAGCTTACACACGAGAGTGCATTTAAATGTTGTGTTTTTGTTTCACCAAAAGAATTCCAATTTTGTGCCCCTTCGCATTCATATGCGGTGCTGTGTATACCAGGCTGCTGTGTCATTGATACACGTTTTTTAACATACCAAGCGAAAAGCGAGCGTTGTGTATACAACACCGTTTTGGCCCAGGTAAGCCCAGCTAGGCCAAGTGATGGTGATCGAAAAGTGACCGAGCAAGTTGTGCTGCGGTAAGGAAATAAAACAACACCATTCAATGACAGACAAAAGTGAAATCAAGCTAAAGTTGAAGATGAATGAGTCAGGAGCTACTCCTGGTAGCAATAATAGTGCTGGCGTGATATCTGAAACCGGTAACGATCTGTCGAAAGTGGGCGTTAATAGTAACATGAACGGTGGTGGAAGTGCTATCACCAGCGGAAAAACTGCATCGGGTGATAATGGTTCCGATGTGGGACCAGAAATGATGATGAGTCCTTCGGGACTTATCGTTAACAATGGTGGTCACCAGCATCATCACCACCATCATCATCACAGTCACGTCCACCAGCCGCAGCAACAACATCATCAACAGCAGCAGCAGCATCTTCATCAACAACAACAGCAGCAGCTGCAACAGCAACAGCAACAACAGTCGACTATAATGAGTAATGGTGCTGGTGGATTCTTCGACCAGAAATCGGATATTTCCTCAACTGTGCCAACGGAGGAGGATGACGGTCTTGGACCATTGCCACCCAAGTGGGAGAAGGCGTACACCGATAGCGGGGAGGTGTACTTTATCGAGTAAGTAGATGCGCTTTATACCCATTACATAGTAACGGCTTTGGAGACTTTCGTGAAGATAATATTGTTTAATTGTTTGTTGAAAATATAATCATTCTTTACGAGGTCGACATTAACCGATATCCAATGACATAGTGGAAGGTGATAGTTCAATGCCGTTGGCTTGTTGTTTGTAATGACGTTTTCGTTGTATACATTGCACTATACTGATGTAGTTGGCGTTATACTCATTTAAACTTGTGTATGATGCGTCTATTTTTTTCATGCTAAACCGTTGTAGTATGATTTGATCACGACATTGCTATACGAAATAAATATTACCTAATTCGTAATTGTACACAAATTGGGATGATAGTCCCCCAAAGAGTCGTCTCTTGTGTTAAAATAAGCTGTGCATGACCTCTACGATGCAGATAAACACACCTGAATTTTCTAATTTTTCTTTTCTTAAGTAAGTTTTGTTAACGGCTCGGCAGCCGTATCACAGAAACTAATTAAACGATTGTTTGTGGGTAATTTAATTAATTAATGCTTTTCTCGATAAGCCATGAAATTTGAAATTCTTGAAGTTTGGAGTGTCCCAAAGATCACAATACAGTGTTTTTCGTATTAATACATTCACTCTATTTTTTCAAAGATTTTTTTCTATTCAAATTCGTTTTTTAGTTCGTTTATTATGACAGTGCAGTGAAAAAGAATAATTACGATTTTTCTCAAAAATTGCTTTATTCAAGTAATAATCAACATTACATTTGTAGTCAATCGAATTCCCATCATTGTTGATTACAAGTTTCGCTTCGGCATTTAATCATATCGATTTTCTAGATTTCTTCCGTTGACCTGGTCTTAGTAGATATGCTGGAATGTGTCGACGTGTTGACATGTTGAAAGATCAACTGATCAGATCCAAACCGTCGAAAGTAGGGTTGGAGATGATCTTCAAGCAATACCTGATAGTCTGCGCTGTTCATTCTGTTGTTGAGAAAAACAAATTCAACTTTTCTAGAATTTTGTTTGTTTTTTCGCAAATCGTGGGGTTCAAATGATGGTCATATCGGTAATACCCACTTCGGGACTCGCTATTATAGGCGATTATAAGCTAACGTATTTGGCATCTTCTAGTTGCTGTATAACAAGCGCTAATGATGAAATGCGTAGTGCTGTAATCGAGTATGGTTAGAGTAGTACAAATTAATCTTCAGCATAAACCTACAGCAACTATGAATCTATTTCGCCTTGTACATGAAGGAAAAGCTTCCATAGCTTTGGTTGAAGAATTGTGTTTCCATAAAGGAAACTTCTATGTTGGAAAGCTACCTAACCTCGTCTTCGTAGCTCTCGACAAAAAATTGCATGACAAATTCACGTGAAATGCCTCGTGCATGTATGCATTTCAAATACTGTCTACCTGCTACGGGTACCCAATCATCCCGGTATTACTGTAACTAAAATGGCGGACGAATTGGCTAGAACTGCGGCTGCGACTGACTTCGCTGGTCCAGAACCAGTTCTATACTACTATCGATAGGTTTGATAAAGCACAAGATTCAGTCTTGGGCTGCATCCGAGCAAGCCAACCATTGACTTAGGTTGCAAACATCCGTCCAAATAAAGATCCTTCTGCCGGATGTTAGTCCGAAAATGTCAAATAATTTGCTGCATTTTTACAAGCCCAATTGTAGTATTCTAGTCAGGGCACTGACTGGACATTGCATACTCAATTATCGCATGGCTACTATTCGGCGTACTGAGTATTATTCTTGTGATCTTTGTGAATCCGGTTACGGTACTTCATATCATTTGATATGTAACTGCCCTGCAGTAATGCAATTGCGTATCTCGAGTTTTGGTTCTCCATACACAGAGAGCTGAAATTCGAGGATGTGCTATTGTTCACAACCCAGTGCACAGCGGTTTTTCTTGTCAAAAACGCTCGAAAAATTATTCACACGAAACCGGTAAAGCGTACAGCAATAATGTCTTCTGTGAATGTTTCTTATGATCCACGACCTTTATTTTGATGATATGTTTATATTGATTTATCCCCCTTGAAGTGAGATATCCGCTAAATTTTTTTAAAATATGAAATACAAGATAAAGTATTAAAAATGCCAAAGAACTTGTTTTTGCGAATATCTTTACTGAAGACCAAAAATCTCTATTTATAGCGCACTCGAAGTTATTGACCGTTGTTTGTGAATGACCCCTTAAAATCTTTTATTCAACATAACTTCTTAAGTATCGTAGATAAAGCTTCAGTATGTTAAAAAAAATTGTTCGTCTTATCAAGATACATATCTTTTCAGAAGGGATCTTGCGACCTAGAAGTTATTGGGTAGCAAGAACCACCTTTGTAGTGATGTCTTCGATTTCCACTTATCCCGCAATACTTCAAAGAAAGTTTTTTGCGTTCCCTTTCGAGTAATTGGATTAAACAGTTTTGTTATTGTTATATGTGATTTTATGTGTATATTAGTTGTTAAGGCTTGAGCTTATTGTAATGTCATTAGGGTTAAACAATGCCTGTTGTTGTGTTACTTTATTAGATGTTTTTTCAAAAGATGAGAAGGTTTTATGCCTGATGGTGACATACTTGAAAGGCGAACCACTCCACGAAAAAATATAAACAAAAATAAATTTAGCAAATATCTTTGGGAAGCAAAAACGAGCAGCCAGCCAGCTTTTTCAAAACTGCTAAATTACTTTGAAAATACACGAGATAAGCCATTGTTGTAATATAGAAAGTTTTCCATTTTGATAGTTCAAAGCATTTTACTGAACATCTCGAACCTGTCAGAATGTTATTTCAAAAGTTATATTAATGAATTGGCTTTAAACATCCAGCAATAATCTCGAAGATATTAAAGATCTAGACTTAGACTCTTCAGCAAAGTTGTTGGTAAAAGCGTGCTCTACAACTTTGCTGAAGACGTTATTTTAATATATGCGCTGGCAAGAAAGTTAGTAAATATATCTCACCTTTAAGGAGATTAATCATTAAATAACCAACACCTCATGAAAGGGATTAGTGTCGATAAATTCCTCCGAAGATGCCATTCACCAATATTTAACGATTTAGGCGTAATTAAAAGATCGCACGATTTTGACAAGAAAAACCACTGTGCAGTGTGGTAAACAGCTATAATTAAATCCGTATTTGAATGACAATATCTCACTGAAAGCAAAATATGAGGTGCGCCTGTTTCGGAATCTGTGTGACAGCTCCGGCTGTCTGCACGGTTATTTCGAGATACTCTTGTTTCAAGGTTCATTTCCTGAACTCGAAGATCTTTCGACACCACATTTGGAGATATTTGAGAAGGTGGACTTGCAACTTGTAACGATGATGATTTTATTTTCAATGCATATCTCCGATACGAGCTGGTAGAGCGTCTACCGGAATACCTGAAGCTTGATTGTGCAAGGTTTACTCGAAGTGTCCCGACCCTGAACCTCGCGGATTTCAGTACGTAACGGTATACCGTAGCGAACGACGCTAGCACATTAACGGCTACACCAGGTTAGGTCAGCGTCACAATGAGCAGCGTCAGCGAAATCGATTACTCAAGTAGGACGAATTCCTGAATTATTATTCGGAATCGGACTCAAGACCATTTAAGTCACTCATCGAACCAATACCGATTGTAACAAGGGATCTCGCCAAACGTCAGTGTGTAGTATGTAAGGGTAACTGCCCAGGGTCCGAGCTAACTCTGATGGAGCAAAGCTTCGCAGACGAGAGACCCTGTTCTTAAAATGTACTAGTGGAACACGAAACATCGAGAGTGAATCACAGCAGGTGCAAGAAGCTTGACAACGTACGAGCTTTTAGGATTGAGGTTCAATACTGGCTCCTCTACAGATACGACCACAGACGCTGCTGATTTCTATATTGCAGAAGTATTCGCATCTGGCTGGACTACCAATCGAAGAATACCGTGATGTCAGTCCACGACTTTTAATTGGCTTAGATTATGCTAGTCTTGCGTACGGCGTTAAAAATCGCGAAGATAAGCGAAAAGATTCTGGTGAAAATTCGCTTGAAATGGACGGTTTTCGGGTTACTGTACAGGGAATAAGGCCTTCGGCGGATATACGATACACGGTGTCCAAATATGCGACTGTTGTCGGGAATACGATGATGGCCTTTACAAAACAATGATAGCGTACTTTGCGTTGGTTACCATGGAAATCCTTAATTCAAAAAAGCTTCTCATCAGAAAGATTAGCGTGCTTTTTCGTTGTTGGAATCATCTTCCCGTTTAACAAATAACCGCTAGGAAGCTGATCTGCTGTGGAACTATTCCTACGTTCGACCAGTCAATGGGTGGCCTTTAGACGATGTTAGTGTCTTGAAATCGCATGAGTAAGGATTCAACGTTAACCGGCTATAACCTTCCTATCTTCTTCGTTACGTATCCAAATAAGTCAGATAAGTTTCGGCTGGTGTGGGACCTCGTCTCCACCTTCCATGGAGTTTCTTGAAGGTTCCAGATTAGGTAACTTAGTTTCTGTCCGTTCTGATTCGCTTTCGAGAGTTTCGTATGGCAGTATGTGGTCACATCAAGGAGATATTTCACTAACTGCGAATGCGAAATGAAGATAAGGATTTTCAGTATTTTCATTGGAAAAACAACAGTGTGACTGAGCCTAGTATTAACCCTCCCCAAGGTTTAGGGGTTTGACGGTATTGCAAACATCATCAAGCATCAATTGCTTTAAGATGGGTACTGCATTACGCCTCGATAGTGGTGCATCGAGGAGACCGAGAGGGCTTATGCGCCTTTTTTATGTTATATGTCTTTTCATACTCCGCATACCAACGCTAAACCACTGGTCTATGGGCGGTGGCGTGGCCGATTGGCGGATCGACGTAGATTAACTTTTGCTGTGTGCCATGTTTGCAAATATTGTTCTATTGGTGGTATTTGTGGACGGGGCTCACGGAGGGAGTCATTGTGTGTCCATTTATCGGTCGACTTCGTCATGGTACATATACCAATTATATTAATTTAATAATCAAATTAATTTAATAAAGTAGCATAAGTAGAAACCTATTAGTTGTAGCTTTGTGATAATCGTAGTTTTTCGTACTAGTGTACAACTGTTATGTGCTAGTCGTATGTGTATCTATGTATGTATTCGTCTGAGTATTTGTGACAGTTGGGTCAGGGAATGGATGCAGAACTGACGTATATGATAGAATAGTGGCTAATACTTCTGGTGATCAATCTGAGCATTTAGTTCTATTCATTGGGGAAAGTCAGGCTGGATAAATTAGGGTAAAATAAATTTACCGACGCGCGTGAGTCATCCATTCCCGGCCAGCATAGCATGATGAAAGTCTAACAGCATGCAATTGTCGGTAATGATAAATATACAACATTTGCTGCATTTAGACGAGTTTGATTGCATGTTACATGTGTTTTTCTATTCTACTTTATTGGTCTGTTTCTTCTGTGCATCTATTAGTTTGCTTTTCCATTATTTATGTGTACCAAAATAGTATTGTTCAATTTATACACTTCTAGTCAAGCTCTTTGCATCTTTTTTTCTTTATTCAGCATGTTATGATTCCTTTTAGTAGTATATCTCTGCTATACGCTATCTATACTCATATAGGTACAAACGCTCATGGCCTTCGCGATAACACAAAACTGGCCACAAACGCGACCATGCAATTGCAATAATCCACATATACTTACGCCCGCGATTTCGCCTACATGAAAACACCCCGGTAATTAAGTAAACGTGGCATCTTTAAACTTCCATACGCGGTCTCAAACATTAATCCACCACTTGCGCGATCATGAAACGGTCACGTCCGAAAGTTTTACCAGCCTGGACTAATGCCTTCAGTTGAACCAATCAAAAAAGTGACACTCATATTCACTAAACAACACGTTCCATGGTGACATGATCTAGAACTCAAGTAATATGGGGAAACGGACTACTATCTGTATCATACACTAAAAATTAAGCTTCAGATTCACGGTCCGCGCGCGATCAAACAAAAATACACAATCCGTCATTATAAAATCGAAGTTATACACGCGAAGTAACATACACGTGACAAACACGTTAATATACAAATGCTTGAGCCCTTCGCTATCATCCCCGGCATCTACATCGGCGATCTAGTAAACATGATCGCATCCCAGTGATAAAGTGAATGTCTCAGCTCCTATAAATTTTCAAACGCGGTCTCAAGCGTGAATCTAAAAACTCCCGCACTCGCACGATCATGAATCGGTCACTTCCGGATGTTTCTGTCCTTGATATCAGCAGACTAGGTCCATGCCTTCAATTGGATCAATTAAAAAAGGAAAACTCTCATATCCACTGGACACCACGTTACATGGCGACATGACCGAGGACTCTAGTGATATGGGGTAACTTGCTCCCTGTCAGAATGTGAATTGTACACCAAAAACTAACTATCAGAATGAAGGTCCGCGAGACCATCCAAGAACGCACGCGTTTATAGAAAATGCCACACGGTTACAAAATCCAATCTTGTACACGCGAAATCACATGAACGCGAGCACACGTGACACGTTAACGTACGAACGCTTAAGCCCTTTGCGATTAACAACGCATACCTACGTTCGCGATCGTGCAAACTTAATAACACCCTGGTAATAAGGAGAACGTTTTAGCGCTCGCGAAGTTTCAAACGCTGTCTCAAGCACGAACCTACAAACGTCCGTTTTCGCGCGCTCATGAGTCGGTCACGTCCGGAAACCATTACTCTCTGTCCTAATAACTTAGGTCCATACATTCAGTAGGACAAAAAAAAAATAAAGCACATATCCACTAGAAAAACTCTAGAAAGAGAACTTCGGAGACTCCATTTTGGATCGATTGGATTCGCGTTTAGCTGTCAAAAAACGAATCCAATCAAACATCGCCTATCCTTATAACATTGGACGTGTTGTCATACAATGCCGAGGCATACGTTGCCAAAAATGCTGTTTTTCTCTCCGCAGTTCTCTTACTAGAGTTTTTCTAATATCCACTAGACAACACGTTCCATAGCGACATCAGCGGGCACTCTAGTGATATAGAAGATCTCACTCTATTTTAGCATCTTAGAAATACACCAAAAAATAAAGTATTAGACTCACGGTCCGTGCGCGATTATCCAAGAACACATGCGAATATGCGAAAGGCATACGGTTATAAAATACAATTTATCCACGCGAAGTTACATACACGTTAGCACACAAGACATACAAACGCACACGCGATCGAAGATGTTAACTACAAATGCTCGAGCTCTTCGCGATGATACACGTGATCGCGAGTCCCTACGCCCGCACATACCTAAACCGTACAATGAATATCACATTCAGAATCACGGCCCGTTACAATTGGCCTAATGCGGCTCCGGATCTCTAAGAAATCCAGGAGGAGATCAGCCGGCTCAAAAATAATAAAGCCGCTGGGGTTGACCAAATACCAAGCGACCTACTAAAACACGGTGGCGAGCCACTGGCTAAAGCGCTGCACTGGGTGATTACCAAGATTTGGGAGGAGGAGATTCTACCGGAGGAGTGGATGGAAGGTGTCGTGTGTCCTATCTACAAAAAAAGCGACAAGCTGGATTGCTGTAATTACCGAGCAATCACCCTGCTGAACGCCGCCTACAAGGTACTCTCCCAAATACTATGCCGTCGACTATCACCAATTGCGAGAGAGTTCGTGGGGCAGTACCAGGCGGGTTTCATGAGCGAACGATCTACCACGGACCAGGTGTTCGCTCTTCGTCAAGTACTGCGGAAATGCCGCGAGTACAATGTGCCCACACATCATTTGTTCATCGACTTCAAAGCCGCATTCGACACTATCGATCGAGATCAGCTATGGCAGATTATGCACGAGTACGGATTCCCGGACAAACTGACGCGATTAGTGAAGGCGACGATGGATCGGGTGATGTGCGTAGTACGTGTCTCAGGGACGCTCTCGAGTCCCTTCGAATCACGCAGAGGGTTACGGCAAGGTGATGGTCTCTCGTGTCTGTTATTCAACATCGCGCTGGAAGGTGTAATAAGAAGAGCAGGGATCGACACGAGTGGTACGATTTTCACAAAGTCCGTTCAGCTACTTGGCTTCGCCGATGACGTTGATATTATTGCACGAAACTTTGAGAAGATGGAGGAAGCCTACATCAGACTGAAAAGAGAAGCCAAGCGCGTCGGAATTGCCATCAACACGTCGAAGACAAAGTACGTGATAGGAAGAGGTTCACGAGAAGAGAATGAGAGCCGCCCGCTTCGAGTTTGCATCGGTGGCGACGAAATCGAGGTGGTTGAAGAGTTCGTGTACTTGGGCTCACTGGTGACCGCCGACAATGATACCAGCAGAGAGATTCGTAGACGCATCGTGGCAGGAAATCGTGCTGACTTTGGCCTCCGCAAGACACTTCGGTCGAACAGAGTTCGCCGTCGTACGAAGTTGACCATCTACAAGACGCTGATTAGACCGGTAGTTCTCTACGGGCACGAGACCTGGACCAAGCTCGTGGAGGACCAACGCGCACTTGGTGTCTTCGAACGGAAAGTGCTGCGTACCATCTACGGTGGAGTGCAGATGGAAGACGGCACATGGAGACGGCGAATGAACCATGAGTTGCATCAGCTGTTGGGGGAGCCGCCCATCTGTCATACCGCGAAAATCGGACGACTACGGTGGGCTGGACACGTAGCCAGAATGTCGGACATTAGCCCGGTGAAAACGGTTCTCAATTGCAATCCGACCGGTACAAGAAGACGTGGCGCGCAGCGATGGATCGACCAGGTGGAAGACGATTTGCGGACCCTTCGCAGACTGCGTAGCTGGCGACGCGCGGCCATGGACCGAGTGGAATAGAGGATTCTTTTGTATACGGCACAGGCCACTTCGGCCTTAATCTGTTAATAAATAAATAAAAAAGTGTTTTATTGGGCGACATTGCCTGTCTCGTCTGCAAATTGTAGTATGTGATTCCTTCCCTTTCCCTTCCGAGAATCTAGCTCTACAGCTCCAGTAGGACAATTCTGGAAAAAAACAACAGTGTGACTGAGTCTAGTATTAACGTCGTCTAGGTTATGACTTTTGGTGTGTGATGTTCGCCAAGTACTGCGCAAAACGTCAAGAATAGCAACGCGAGACCATCCAAAAGCACTTGATGCCTTCATCAATCAACACTAAGTCGATGGCATGCTTGTGAGCACTGAAATGGTGTAAGAAGCCGTAAGACTGGCTGAGAACGTAGAAATGATCCATGAGCGAGTTCAGTTTGAAATTTACAACTGGATATTCAATTCTAGTATTGTCACGACGACGCTGAACTAGGCAACGATGAAAGAAAAAGACTTAAACAGCGATGATGAATCTCCAACTGAGAAGGTGCTCGGAACGTGGTGGAACAAGTCAACCGGTCGTTGCATATACAAGGTTTCCTCACGTTACAATGAAGCCCTGTAATTTGGTAGTCGTCGGCGAACGAAACGTGAGGTTTTCCTGACACAATCCGTCAGGATAAATTGCGCATCTATTGAAGCTTCTGAAGGTTTTACTGCAAAAAAATTGGAGAACGTCGATTGGATAGGATGATAAGATTGAAGATGCGTAGTTCGAGAAATGACTCACAGTATTACCGTAGTTGGATTCGGGGGCACTGACAACTACGCGGGCCGTAACGGAGGAGCACACGTTCGTAGATGCAAGTGAAAACGGTTTTGCGACGGTCACTTATCTTCAATTCCGCGAAGGGGCGTGATCGAGTGCACACTAGTGGGAGCAAATACTAGAGTTGCACCCCTGTACATCCCAAAGCCCGAACTACAAGCTGCTTTTCTCGGTGTTCGATTAGCAGGCACGTTTCACTGGACCGCTGACACAGAGAGAATTGATTAAAGCGGAAAACTGCCTGTTCCGCTGAGCATAGTAGAAATGTACGCCGATTAAATCGCTACGCTGACTGCGAGGCACTCTATCAAATGTAAGGGACATAGCTCGTCAGAAACAACCCAATCTTTCGAAATGCCTTCTTGGATGAGAAAGAGCTTCTCGCCCCCGAGGTCGAACAAAGGCATATGTAGTCGTCGACCGTGATGCTGATTGAACCTATAATTGTACCCCGAAACCACCATGTTACGTAACTCATAATCGCCAACGTTCATTAGCGCTTCAACCACCAAAACTATGCGACAATCTTCCACGAAGTATTGCAACGCTATCGTATTTCTAGCTGAAAACAATCTACCGTGCGATTCGGAGAAGCTGTTAACAGTGCAAAAAGGATTAGGCGAAACCACAACCTTCAACTATAGCTAATCTTCCACAGTCACGTCTGGCTGCATTCAGCCGTCCATTCACCTATGTGGGGTGGATTATTTCGGCCCAATGATGGTTGTGGTGGAACGACATACGGAGAAACCGTGAGTGACTCTCGCCACCTGTCTAACCACTCACGCCATCCACTTGCAGATCGCTCACACACTGACCACCGACTCTTGTATTATGGCGATTCGGAACATCATCGCTAGGAAGGGACAAATTGTCAAGCTACGAGTAAAGTGCTCAAGGCAGCAATCTAGCAGCTGGACCACGGTAGACTGATAAGCGAGATAACTTCGAGTCGCACTCAGTGGACTTTCAACCCGCCGGTCTCACCCCACGTGGGAGGAGCATGGGAACGTCTGATCTGCAGCGTAAAGCTGAATTTAACCAAGCTACAACTCAGTAGACCTACCTACCGGCAAAGTGCTCCGCGTTGAGCGACGTACGAGGACGAATCACCTGTGCTAACGCTTAACCATTTTCTGCTAGGATCAGTAAACGGTCTGAGGTCAAGGGTTCCCTTCGAGGACAGTCCGGTACATGGAAGGAACTGTTAGATTCAATCGCAGATCATGTCAAACTTGTTCTGGAACCATATGTAGAACCAAGTAGTCTACTCTAGTAAGGCCAATTGGCGTCGACGATATTGTGGTAATCATCGACCCAAAGTTTGATCTGAACTGCTCGCATATGGGTAGGATTGTTGCTACGCAATACGCTTCCGACGGATGGGTACGGTGCGCCACTGTACAGACAGCAACCGGCGGAATCTACGAGTGGCTTGCAGTATCTTTGGCTGTGCTCATTGTAGGCGCTGTAGAACATACGCTGATGGATAACCCTTCGCGCATTCTGGGGGAGTTTCGAATACGCTCCGCCATCAACCACACCTAATTGGGTACATTCAATTTACCGTGTATATTCTCGATAGTGCTGCTGTTCAGGAGAGCGGATAACCGCTTCGTATATATTCAAGGCCAAATCGCGTAGTAGCTGCCTTTGTTTGGCAGCTACAACGCGATTTGGTCTTGAGTATATACGAAGCGGTTACCCAGTATTTCTGCAACATGGACACAATATCCCGCTCTAGGAATCCGAAGCTACGTTGACCTGCGCACTTCAGGTCATAAACGGCAAGGTTCCGCCAATGTACCTGGAATTTGCGCAGAACCTTGAAGATCTGTAGCTAAGTTGTTACATTGACTGCGAAGACACGACACCAAAATCGGATGTTCAGTGATAACGAGAAAACGTTCTATGGCCAAATCAGCTATGAGAAACCCTATTTAAGCAAAGGTCTACCGGATATCGGCGATGTCACTAGCTTTTGGTTCAGTATTTGGGAGACCCCCGTACAACACCATGAAGAGTAACTGTGGCTAAGTCGCGAGGAAAAATGAGCAGCCGAATAAATTGACGAGATATCAGCTTACACCGTCGAAACCAATGACGTACGCGAGGCTACGCGGTACATTAGGAATTAGGCGGCACCTGGACCTGACGGTGTCCAAAACTGTTGGCATAAGGAGCTGACCGTTGTACATACTATGCTGGCTCTATGTTTCAACAGGGCGTTACGCGAATCACGTTTATTACCAGAATTTATCACCCTTGGTACCACAATTAGGATAGTAACACGTCCAACTCAACAAAGTACAGACCATTTACTTGTCTATCAAGTCTGCACAAGATCTTCAGTATCATCATCACTATATACGTATGGACACATTGTGAGCAGAATAGCATCCTAATAGAGGAGTAGGCTGCAAAGATCAAGCCATCATTGATGCAGTCGTTCTTGAACAATTGTTGGATAAGTATTAGTATGGCCTATATCAAGAAAGCATACGACTCCATACCGCACTCGTTCCTCATCAAGGTATTGAAGATGTATAAATTTGATCATGTAGTCGTGAAGTTCCTGCGACGTGCGATGAAGAGGTGGACGACAACATTGTAGCTTAGAAGTGGAGAAGATGTGTTGTGGCCTAGAATGCTCTGCGTCTTTAGGGGGATATTCCAAGGCGATTCCTTCGACCTGCTTTGGTTTTGTTTGGCGAGGAGCCTCCCCGTAGGTAGCCTTATGCTTACCTTACCGAGAAAGCTCACCGAAAGAGATGACCCACATTTTCTACATGGACGATCTCTCAAGGAGTTAGTGACGACATCGGCATGGAGTTTGGCCTAGAGAAATGCGGGTCTGTTCAGCTACTATCAAGACGATTCGACGACACTGATGAATCTCGTGATCAACGAAGGTGAGATGATTCGGGACACGGTTCGCGGCGAATCGTATAAATATCTCGGATTCCGGCAGATCCCCGGAATTCGGCACATCTTCAGCTCCGAGACAAGTTCTTGAGTCTAGTGCACTGTGTCTTGAAGTCTTTCTTGAATGCGGGAAATAACTTCTGAGTAATTAACACGTTTGCTGTCCTCGTGTTGACCAACAGTTTCTGCGTCATCAAATGGAGATAAACTGACCTGGAAGATCTTGAGAGAAAATTGAGGAAGGCGGTTAGACAAGCAGGAATGCGTCATCCTCAGCTGGCTCTGGAGAGCTTTACATTGCCACGGAATGACGTGGGACAAGGAATAGTCGAGATCCAGGCACTATGAGTAGCACAGGCGCGACGACTGCGAGAATACTTTGTGTAAAGTGCCAACCGACATGGAGTAGGTATATCAAGGAGGAGAATACTGCAGAGTGGAAGCAGAAAGCTGTTCACGGTGTCAACCTCTCATCAGTTGGTGCAGCCGTGTGTCGATAAGGCTGCATCGAACCTCTAATTAGTGATCGCAGCCGACATGATAGCCAGTGAGGACAACATAATGCCGACGATGATTTGCAGATATCGAAGATATGCCGGATGTGTCATTCGCCGCACGAGACTAACGACCACATTATGGCCGGCTGCCGCGTATTAGCCAACGCAGCCTACACCGAGCGGCGCAACATTATGACGAACTACCTGTACATGGCTATGCCTGCTCTGGAACGTACCAGTTCCAAGCTGTACTGGGATCACACTGTTGTGTCGGAGCAATTCCTATACCACAACTGCCTAGGTATACTAGCTTATGACAGTGGACCCTCACGACAAGTCGCTATAATCGTTGTCGCCGTTCCACTGGAACACAATCTGGTAGATACTCACGGTGGAGAAATTGCCAGCTATCGCCGACTGGCCGTAGAGTTGGAGGAAATGTAGAGGATGGAAGATTCCGAGAATTGTTGCTGTTGTGCTTTCGACAACTGGAGTCGTTCCGAGGAAGCTACTGGAGGCCTGAAGGAGCTGAAGTTAGATAACGGGCTGGTTTGTATCCAGCTGTCGGTGATCCGACAGTTTCTGGGGCAGGACAATATATCGGATTCGGAGGATTTACTGACCAAAATGTGTTTTGTGTTGAACTTGTTTGTGTCATATATCTTGTATTTGTTCCGAACGTCGCCCAAATAAATGTTTGTGAAAACCGTCAATTAAGATCGCAAGAAGTGTTCGGAAACAAGTTTCTCATTGAAAAAGCATGTTGATCATCCACTTGTTTTCTTTTTCTTAAATACAAGCCGAAAATTATTTTTCAGAAGGGTGTACACGTTGGTAATCAGTCTTCGCAAATGGGCGCACGGATTGAAAAAAGTTGAAATCTACTGATCTGGAAGACATTACATGAGAGATTTTATTAGCAATACTCTGCGGTGAATCGAATTCACTGAATAAAAATCGGTTTAACAAAGCGAACCAAGATTCCAATAGTTCACGAAAAAAGTCTATGATTCATTATTCACTATTTACGATTTACTTATTCGTTTTCTCTCTTATTTTCTTTCTCTAGCCACAATTCCGGCACATCACACTGGCTCGATCCCCGATTGTCCAAGTTTCAGAAAAAATCACTCGAGGACTGCCAAGATGACGAGCTGCCGTACGGATGGGAGAAAATTTGCGATCCGCATTACGGTACGTACTACATCGATCACGTCAACCGAAAGACGCAGTACGAAAATCCGGTACTGCAGGCCAAACGGATGAGTGAACGTGGAAGTGTCGGATTGCCCATGGGGGGACCGGGTCCCTCCGGAATGAACAACTTCGGTGGTCAGAATGGAAGCAACGGCCACGATGAGGCGGGAACTGGTGTGGGTCGTCCAAATCATTTTACGAAAAATCCTGGCAATTTGAGAGGAGAAAGGCTGATGACGACGCTGGTCAAGTCAACACGAGGACTTGGATTCACAATAGTGGGAGGGGACGACAACGTGGAAGAGTTTCTGCAAATTAAATCGATTGTTCCGAACGGGCCAGCCTGGATAGATGATAAGCTGAAGACGGGGGATGTGTTAGTTTATGTGAACGAAATTTGTGTACTGGGATTTACGCATCATGAGATGGTGAATATATTTCAGTCTATCTTACCTGGAGAGGAGGTGCATTTAGATGTTTGCCGAGGTTACCCGTTGCCATTTGATCCGAATGATCCAAATACAGAAGTGGTAACGACCATTGCCGTGGATGGATTGAACAATGGAGCCATGTCGGAATCGGATCTGAAGTTTTTAGAAACCGGGGGATTCATAGATCCGGGAGATGTTCAGCACAAAAATCCTCTTGCGAAAATACAATCCGGTGGAGCTACGGCGAATGGCGGAGATGTGTATTTTAGTGATACGCACCCGTATCAGCAGCACTATAAGAGCAAGGAAGGAAATTTTGAAATTCCGGAGATTCTTCATATTAACATAGTGAAAAGTGATACCGGTTTTGGTTTTACCATCACGGATAGTTCGTATGGGCAGAAAGTGAAGAAAATTTTGGATCGTCAGTGTTGCAAGAATCTACAGGAGGGAGACATTTTGTTGAGTATTAATTCTATTCCCGTGAAAGATATGTCTCACAATGAGGTAGTGCAAGTTTTGAAGGATTGTCCCAAAAACATTGAAACAACACTCAAAGTTCAACGTGGACCTTCGGCCTTGTTAGTGGGCAGCAGTAAAATGACAAACAAACTTAGGAAAAGTATAGAATTAGCTAAATTCGGCGGTGGGTTGCTCAAAAAGGAAAGTTACGGTATAGGAGGAAATAGTTTGTTCAGAAGTAAGACTCCTACAGCGGACTTGTACAGTACACAGGCCAAAGAAATTCTCCCTACACGGCCGAAGACTCCTTTGGTTGATACTAGAGCCAGGGCCAAAACACCTTCGCTGCCATTATCCGATTTGAATACGGAAGAGATCGAATTGGATGTCAATAAAAACAGTGGAGATTCTAAATTAGATTTAAATTTGAATCTTAAATCTAATAGCAGTTCGCATGATAACGACTCGATAGCAAACGATATTGGCTCATTTAATAACGATGAACAGTATCGTTCGGGCAAGCATTCGAATCTCGCGGATAGGTTGGGAGAGTTAACGATTAGTAGTTCAAACAACAGCACCTCTGACAACATCTACCACAACCATCAACCTCAGTTCGGTTCTGGTGGGCATCTTCAGCATCAATCAAACTTCAATCAAAACTACAACCAACTATATTCACCTCCCCTCGTTCCACCTCCACCAGTGCCACCCATCTCAACGAATCACGTTGGCTATGGACAGAACCCAAACCTTCTGCAACCAACGTATCACCACGAGAGTTGTTTTTGCTACGATTGTCAGGACTATCAACGCCAACATCAACAGCTACTCCAACAGCAGCAGCAGAACATGTATCAGCAGCAAACGCTCAACCGTTCGTATGCGAACAACTCCAGCCATATGCAGCAACAACTTCCTTATCAATTGCCACCCCAGATGAGTGACAACATTGGTAAACGACTGAACGAATATTTGATGGATCGAAAGCGATCGCTTAATCAGCCGCCAGCCCAACATCCACAGTATGACAATCTGTACCATCATCACAAGGCGCCGGTTCCATTGCCTCCACAACACCATCAGCAGCAGCAAGCGCCGGTACCCTTCGATCAGCATTTCTATCCTCCACCAGGCAACAACTGGCGAGGAGTTCCGAGTGGAAACGGTGGACAACATTCGCCACAGTTGTACGGTGGAGGAGCCATGTATCCCGCTCCGGTTCCCATGGACGATTACACTTTAACGGAAGTGGTGCTGGAACGGCAGGCTCTTGGCTTCGGATTTCGAATTGTTGGCGGAACCGAGGAAGGATCTCAGGTGACCGTTGGGCACATTGTACCCGGCGGGGCTGCTGACAAAGACACGAGGGTCGCCTCTGGCGATGAGATCCTGAACATCAACGGAGTGAATGTGGTGAGTAGTGACTTATTCGATTCTTTTCTCATACTCGGTATTGAATCCATAACTTGAAGCGTTGGAAAAAATATCGTGTTATTGATGAGTTATAATGAGTTATAATAAGTTCATTATTAAGACCTTGTCATTAATGGACGTTGGAATTGTGCCAACGGAACTGTGAGAATCTTCATTTGTTTTCCAATTGTTGATTGAGTTACTTTTTTGTATACACCTGGTTTAAAAGTTAAGCGTGGGTGAAGAAATTGGTCCTTACTCGTGTAAAATTTAATCTCACTTAAATACTAAGTTATCTTAATAAATATACCAAACATATTGCCACAGTTTTGGACAAATTCAACAGCAAGTTGAATTTTATTCTTGACTTTTTTTGCTTCACTGGAGTCTTATTGATTTTCTCAGAATAAGGCAAAATTAGAGGTTGTGTACTAGACACGAACAAGATAATATTTGAGAAAATGCCGAAATAAACAATTTGTTTACACTTTAATGAGATTTACCCAATTTAGCATAAAACCATCTGCATAAGGCCATTTGGCACAGAATCATATTTTAGCGTACAATCATTTGACACTTGTGATTTGTATTTCAATCCAAACAATTTGTGTCTATCTGACATTGAGTCCTAATAAATTGAGCTATAAAAAGTTAACCTAAAGTTGCAACAAATGATGTGGAAATCAGACAGAATAGATGACGAAATCAGAAATTTCGATTTCAGTAACGGATCGCTGCTGAAATGGGAATGTTGGCAGCGTAGTTCGTTTTGCACGTTTCGAGGTCGAAGAATACGGTTAGTCAGATTCAGCCAACCGATATTTGTCATGAAGGTAGCCTGTGATAAGCATCTGTGATCTTCTAAAGTATTCTGCTCTAATTGCCGACAACGGTCTGCGTATGGCGCTAGGTTAAATGGGTCATATTGTGTGAATTTGTGCTGGACAGACTTTTGGCACCAAACAACATTTCAACTGTGAGCACACCAGTGAGTAATATGAAACACAAAGAATCTCGGAATTCGTTAGGAATTCGGAGTATAAAACTTAATAGATGATTTGTACTTGTGCTTTCTCAATGGTAACTGAGAAGGTATGTTTTTTTCGCGTCTTTCATCAAAAATGATTCCAAAATCTTTAATGTGGTCAATGCAAGGGTTACCAAAAAATACAGAAGAATCTGTATTTATACAGATTTTTCAGTCATTTTCAGACCAAGAATCTGTATGTACAGATATACAGATTTTTGCGTAAATGTACAGATATACAGATTTTTGAAAAATGATGTTACAAAAATAATGTTAGGAAAAGAATTTCAGTTTCAGTTTCGAGTATATCGGCGTCACAACCATTGATGCTCCGCATCATTCCCGTCATCAACTCTGGGTATTGATTGGGATTGCTGTGATTTCCCGGTTGCTGTCGGCTGAGAGCAAATGTTCACTCTACTGGCTCTGTTGTCTGTGGAACAAGATTCGTTCACGGCATCAACATCAACAGCCGATGGCAAGAAACATGAGAGTTGATTCCTTTTTTGAAACATGAGCAGTTCTTTGAATTTGTATACCAAATAGCTCTCGCACACAAAATGGTAATCCACTCGTTTACTCAAACTTAGGGATTGATTCCTTCTTACAAAAATGAGCAGTTTTTTGAATTTGCATGCCAAATAAGTTCGCAAGCAAATTATTGATCCACTCGTTTACCTGGCTTACTATAACTTGGGGTTTGGTTTTTTCTTTCAAACATTTCTATGAATCTGTACTGCAATGAATGCACATTGTGACACAATCTTTTTTCGTTCCATGAACTCATTGACCCTTATGCGAAACAACCTTTATGCAAAATGTGTTTTAAACCATAGAACATACACGCCTTTGGTCAAATGGCCAATAACCATGGTCGGCTTTGTTCGGGACGTTCAGATACACTGCAAGCGGAACTAGATCTATAAAACTAACGAAGAGACATAAAACTGGAGACACTAGTTAAATCATAGAAACCAAATCTCGACAAACATATGATTACGGCCTATAAGCCAACTGTCAAAATCCACTTTGAATGGGAATTCCGGACAAACCGTTACATGTCAATCACAGATGTTGGTAGTAAACGAAAGAGAAAAGTTTTCTCTTTCATAAACTGTTGTGAAATGTGTTCAGCTAGTAACGGCTTGTCCGGATTTTCCATTAAAAGTGGATTTTGACAGTTGGCTTTTAGGCCGTAATCATATGTTTGTCAAGAAATGATGTGATTAACTGTTTAACACAATACCATAATTAGGTACTTCGTGTATTTAATGTCGATGTGTGAATACTTAAAGTATTTAAAGTACATATTGGCGATAATTAAAATATTTTGCGTATTAGAAGGACGAAGGCGCTGTACTTAAAATCTTTCTTGTAATTAAACTACAATGAATTAGATACGTACTTTTTAAATATTCGCAGTACTTAATGTACTTTATGGTATTTAATGGTACTTAAAGTAACTTATTAAGTACTACTTTTGGCACTACGTCGTATTGAAGATTTAGTGCTTGCCCCTCGGTTTAACAAGTATAGCTTTCGTGTTAATTGCTACTTAGGATTAAATATAAATCAAATAAAAATTGTATTTCAGCGTAATAAATTTAATTTCCTGCGGTGTATTTTCATTTCGAAATGTTTTTCGGGTGAATCGCTTTCGGGCAAATGTGAATCGCTAAGTTCACGTGGATTAGAATTTTTGACAGTTATCCCAGCAAAAGGATAGGGATCAAGGTAGTTCAATAGAAGGTGTGGTCATGATAATTAATTTTTTATAAAATAATTTTTATTTGTTATTTTGCATACAAACATGTGAAAAAAGTTCGATTACGTATCTTTAAATGTGAGCAAAAATCAAAAACAGCATATGGCCTTATGACCCAATTGTCGTTAATGGTAAACAGGCATGGGAAAATTCGTTCACTCGCGTGACTGTTGCTAACTGTGGATCACAAAGTAGTCAAAATTTTGTGCTCACTAATTAACCATAATCAACGCACGAAGTAAGAAGTCTAATAACTTCAGAGCAGGTCACTAGATGGACAAACTGCGAATCAAAAGTGTAGCTTAAAAAATTTAAGAGCAGCGTCAATTCTTCGCTCGTGAATGTTTGTCATGTAGCTTCGCGAAGCTCACAAAGGTTTCTTCATGCATGATTAAAACATAGTACCTATTTTTGCACTGGATTTTTTGCTGACAGACCGCGTTATGGGTAGTTTTGTGATACAATACTAGCAATTTATCTACTGAAGTTCCTTGCGGCCTATTTGTTAGCAGTGCATTGTTGCAAATTTTTGAAACCATTGATTATCAGCTAGTTTTAAAATGGTATATGGTTTTCCAAGTATTAATTATATTGTGCGAATATGAAAATGAAATAAAACTGTATAATGAAAATCCTATGCAAACCGCGAACCGCTCGAGAAGAGCTTCGCGAACGAAGCCATCCTCGTTGGGGAAGGAAAGAATTAAAACACAACTGATGTGCTTCTTCGTTGGTTGTTATAGCTTTGAATCGCATGTGTCCGTAACGACAGGTTGCTAGGTATCATTTTCGAAGCTAACAGAATGCATCACAACTGAAGAAAGCTTGCTTGCGAAGCGCGAACGATCGGATCACGATGCGATTTTTCCCATGCTTGCTTCAATATAACCAAAATTGTTTCTTGGGATTTGAAGCAAAAAGAATCACCATTGGTAAATAAACAAGCTTTGTTGCATTTAGACGAGTTAAAGTAGTTTGATTGCGTGTTACATGTGTTTTTCTATTCTACTTCATTAGTCTGTTTCTTTTATACAACTATTAGTTTGCTTTTCCATTACTCATGTATACCAAAATAGAATCGACCAATTTATACACTTCTAATCAAGGTCTTTGCGTCTTTTTTCTTTATTCGGCATGTTATGATTACTTTTATTAATATATCTACTATAGTCTATCTATACTCATATAGATGTAAACGTACAAACGCTCGTGGCTTTCGCGATAACACAAACCTGGTCACAAACGCGACCATGCAATTGCAATCATCTACACATACTTGCACCCGCGATTTCGCGAACACGAAAACACCCCGGCAGTTAATTAAACATAGCACCTATAAACATTAGCATTAACCCAACACTCGCACGATCATGAAACGGTCACGTCCGGAAGTCTAGCTTTGGTCCAAGCTGTCTAGACTAATGCCTTTAGTTGAACCAATCACACAAGTGACGCTCATATTCACAAAACAACACGTTCCATGGTGATATGACCTGGAACTCTAGTGATATGGGAAAACTGACTCTCTTCTACCATCTATACCTGTTTACGATTAATGTGCACAGATAGGAAACGATAACTGTTATACTCTGGGTAATCCGCATCGAACAGCTAGGTAGGCCATTTTTGCGATATCGAGAACATCTGGTTGGTGAAAGAGTACACACACTATCTCCTATCCCTTGCATCATCAATTTTGCTGGTGCATCCTTCTTCTGTTGCGTTCATTGCGATCGGTCACCAAAAAAATTTTGTGCTAGAACAAAGTAAATTTTGCTAAGAATAAAATAAAAACCGATTTAATCCACCTAGCAGTGAGATGAGACATTTCATACACATATCACTGTTGGATCATTCATTAGTTTGCAGAACACATGCGTAGTAGGCACCCAATTAGAGGTGGAATGAAAACATTTTCTAGTCCTGCACGAATAAAATCTCAAATAAACTGAATACATTATAGAAAATCAATAAAACGAACGAAATAAAAAATAAAGCAAAAATGAAATAAAAGGTGATCAAATTAATAAAATGAGTAGAATGATTACTGAAATCAAAATTATAAAATTCCCGAATCATATTAGATTAGCTCATTAAATGAAAATTTAGACTAGGTTTAAAAATAGTTATAAGATTAATAGAATAAATTGACTCAAACTAACAAATTGAATGAAATAAATAAAAGGAATGACTTAACATGAAATGAATAAAATTAAATATATGAACAAAATGAATCAAATGAAATAGAAGATTCAAATGATTAAACTGAATCAAATGAAATACATGAACTCAAATGCATCAAATGAATAAAAGGGATCAAATGAATAAATGAATGGAATGAACAAAATGAATAAAATGAACAAAATGAATAAAATAAAAAATAAATGAAATAAGGCCATCACAAATTTTTTTTTAAAATTATGTCACCCCCCCCTTTAAAATCGTTCAAAAATATGAGGGGGAAAATAATTTTTTTTAATCACCTAAATAGAAAAAAATGGTCACGTTTAATAAAACAACAATTAAATTTTCATAAAATCTTCCTTTTCGATATTGAACACTATCATGGCAGTTTTGGAAATTACACTCACTCATTTATATTATACATTGTTTGCCAGAAAGTAAGTTTTCCTCCTATCCTCATACAGATACAGAAATACAGATTGATATCTGGGGTAAATTGGTATTACACCAAAACTTACCACAATCTGACTTTCATTAAGACTCTAGGTCAGAGATTTTGATCCACTATACTTACACACGATTCCACATTTTCCACATTCGTTGGCTAAATGAAGTGCACTAGACAAACAAAATACAAGCGAAAACGCGTCAATTGTTTAAAAAAACAATTTTGAGTTTAAGCCAAACATGAACCACCATGTTTGAAAAACGCAAAAAAACAACCAAGTCCATTTCAACCGCCAGAAAATATGTCTAAGTCACAGGGAACAGACCTCCATGATCGAACAAAAATATTTAAAAAAACGTGTGTAAGCCTTTGAATTAATATACGATAAACACTAGCACCGCTACACCAACCTATCCCAACTATCCGTCAAATCCATTCCGGAACCGGTTCCAAATCCTGAATGGATTCAGTATGGAATTTTGCTCAAAGAAAACAACCGATTCTGACTCTATCGGTTGATGCATTTGAGCTGGAATTCCGGACTAACTTGACTGGGTAGAGTAATATCCGCTGTCAATTCTGTCGAACTCAGCCACAAAAAAAAACATGACGACAGTAGCGCACCTGGCTTGGATATCCCAACTACCTTCGAAACCGTTAGAGATTTTACACAAGTTGAATGCTGAAGATGGACGTCTGTTCTCTGTGTTTAAGTGTTAAAATTGCCTTTAAATCGCATTCGCAAATTGCATTTGTTCCTAGGGGCAATTAGCACAGGCGAGTTGAGTCAAACGTCAAACTGTTAAAATCGCCTGACCATGTTCGTCCGCATTTTTTTTTGACCGGGTTTCGTTACAAAATGTAAGGGTGGGTACATTTTTCTATTAGGATTTCTGACATTTTATTTACAACCATCGCAGTATTTCAGTATTTCGTATCGGTTGATTTATCTGTAGTCTACCTTTTGCAACTTGGTTTGTGTTTCGGTGCGGCATACAGGAAGTAAAGATATTTTTTGTCAGATTTTTTAACGTGTTTCTACATTGCGCGGACCCGATCACCATACCCAACCATGCAAGCCGAAAACATTGACATTTAAAAATTGATAAATGAATTCACCTATACGTCTTGAATGTATTTTCTTTCGTGATATTGTTGATTCTAGCGATGATGTTCTGGATCACATTTTAACTATCGTCATATTTTTCAGTTGGTTTATTCGTGTTTGAACATATGTAAGTAACGTTAAATAAGACATCCTAAAAGTATTTTTTTTCGAGTCATTTATCGGGTCCATGGGTCAATAGAGTGAGAAAAATATTGGCAAACTAAAAAATTACAAATGTGTCCACCTTCACAATTTTACATTGTGACCAACATCAGTGAACCATATATTCTGCCCAACCTTTTTTATATTGATTGACTATCGATTAAAAAAATCAGATTCGACAGCACGTGAAATTTCTAACGCTTAAAATTTTTAATGCGTCATTGTTTTTTATAGTAAAATTGATTGTATTAAATAACATTTCAGTGAGTCGTATCACCAAAATGGTAAGTGCATACTTACAACAATGTATAATATCTAATAGTACATGAATTTTCAGGATCAAAGCAATCCGGTGGCTGTCAAAATCGAACGTGGAGGAAAACTGGTCAAACAATCGATCGTCTCGGCACCGATGGGATGCAGAATCGTCGATCTAATCAAGGACATCATGAGCTGCTACCCATCTGAAAGTTACGAAGTATCCAAACTGTATATTGGCAGCAAATCTTTTGCATTGAACGATTTGTTTGAAGTTTCACTTGTTGCGTGTATATCAGATGCCGTTTCCACCATCGGATCGTGCTCTAAAATAGTATGCATACTCAGTGACGAGATTCAAGTTCCGTCCAACTCGAAGCAAAACGCATTTGAACAACTTATGAGCCAAGCATCTTTAGTTCAGCTTCCTCAAAAACGCCACGGAAATAGTGGACGTGATGGAATATATAATAGTCTGATCGATTATATGGCACAGCGCAAAATTGGGTTTCGAGTTTTTCAAAAAAGGGATAGGAAATGTTTATGTCGACGGTCGTTTCCATCTTATGGTATTTAGATGGACAGTGGGAAAAATTTGCAACAGCCCCTGGTGTGTCAAAGCTTCCTGAAATTTTGCATTTCAAACCAGAGGACCGGGAGACATTCCGTGTCACGTATTATGGCACTCATAAGAAAAAAAATATACCACAAATGAAAAATACTGAGCTAGTAGAGCACTTTGAAAGGCTAACCGAACTTGAATCGCAATCATTTCTTCGTATACAAGGATGGGAAATGGTGCTAAATGAAATAAGTTCCCTGAAAACTTCGATTGCAGGCTACATTCGCCATCTCAACAGAGCCGAATCGTTTCGTGAAGATTCCGTATCAGCAATCGCATGTCGAAATAACCGTTCTCTTCGAACTATCGAACAAAATTCCAAACGAGGAAGCCTTGTGAAAGTTCTCTATAAAGCCTTAGAGCAAGAGCTGTTATCCTGCCCGGTTTACACTGCTGTGAATGTTATTTTTGACGTAGGACTTACGTCTTTCTTTACTATACTGGGTGTCATTTCAAAATTTTCAAAACGGATGCGTTACGTACACTTTGAACTCTAATAACTTTTCTCCTACTCAAGGAATTACTAATTTTGTTTCATAAATCGAAAGGAAAACGTTCAACGCTTGCTATTGATAACTTGTTTGCTATGTAAAACTTGTTTAAAAAGTTCAAAAACTACTTTTAATGCGAATCAACATTAATGCTAAAACCTATAAATATGGGTGTCACAGTTTTTCTTAAAGCCAGACGTGTGTAAGCCACAGAGCAGAACACACGTACGTGTGCTGCTCAACGAGAAGCTGCATTTTGACCACCAACCAAATCATAGCTACTGCCTTATCGCTGCCAACCAAGAACAGTCGTCGCCCTGCGTGAAATTCATTGCTCTCAGAAGTGGACAGAGTTACTAATTCGCAAGCTGCTCTTCCAGTGCCTGGTCCGTGAGATTGCACAGAATTTCAAAACCTACTCTTCCGGAGCTCAGCCGTAATGGCCCTTTAAGAAGCCAGTGAGGCCTGCCTGGTTAGTTTGTTGGAAAATACCAATCTGTGCGCTATCCATGCCAAGCGAATAATCATCATGCCGAGCGGGAAACGGCGAAATAATATTCACAACAAACGGTCCTTATTAGGACCACAAAATCGTTCTCAGAAGAATTACAATTGAAATTTCCATTTCGTGCTTTGGAAAATAACTTCCCTCTTATCGGGTTAGTTATTTTCTATAATAATATCCGAAAAATGTGCGATAAAACCAATAAACTGACCAATTGGACGGAAGCAATAAAATACCTACAACAATTTGAGTCAGAAAAGTGATATTAACGGAAAAATGCTTCGATCGTTTCTAAGTGTTTGGCAGCTGAAGTTGCCGATTTGTTTTTCAACGTCAATTATTTGCGCTGTGCTGTACGGAACAGATTTTTGCGCGATTTGTTGGGAAATAATTAAAACAATTGTGTAGTAGATTCCGTAGATTTTACCGTAAATTTTGATAGAAATGATTTTGTAAAAGCATTAATTAGCCGTGCTTGGAATGGTGGTTTTTGCAAATCTTTCTAGAACATTAGTGAATGTGGAATGATGAAAATATTTTCATTTGTCGCACAAAGGGATGGACTACCATCTGCACTAAGAAGTTTATAAAAGAGATCGCATTCCGATATACAATGCTCATTCGATGTGAGCTGCGAAAGGGGAATGTTCGTGTATGTACGCAGCAGATGCGAATTTGGGCAAGGTTCGAATCGTTAGCAAGGATTCTCGTCTGGTATCACCAAACATAGTTATCTACAAACCGTTCTTTTTAGGATGAAAACATAATGGAGAAAGAATTGAATTAGAAAGTCTGGTATCACCAAAAATAGTTATCTGCAAACCGTTCTTATTAGGATGAAAATATAATGGAGAAAGAATTTATTTAGAAAGCTCCTTTTAATAACTTGGATTGAGTTACTGAGGATACATTATCAATGACACATATAAACCAATGTTTATCGAATTAATCTACAATGCAAATCTTTCTAGAACATTAGTGAATGTGGCAACCCTGCTACTAAGCGAATGCCACGCCAAAACGAATGATGAAAATATTTTCATTTGTCGCACAAAGGGATGGACTACCATCTGCACTAAGAAGTTTATAAAAGAGATCGCATTCCGATATGCAATGCTCATTCGATGTGAGCTGCGAAAGGGGAATGTTCGTGTATGTACGCAGCAGAAGCGAATTCGGGCAAGGTTCGAATCGTTAGCAAGGATTCTCGTCTGGTATCACCAAACATAGTTATCTACAAACCGTTCTTTTTAGGATGAAAACATAATGGAGAAAGAATTGAATTAGAAAGTTCCATTTAATAAGTTTGCGCCTGTCAATTCTTGTGTACATTTACCAGTGATTCATATAAGCAAATGTTTATCAAATTAATCTACAAACCCGAAAGTTTTTGCAAGTCCTAGAAAATCAGTGAATGTGGCAATCTCATTCGACATGAAATTTCCAGTAAACATTCATTCAAAAAGTGCATTGGCTCAAATTATCCATGAATGTCATATGATATGCCCAAGTTTAGTCCTACGTCAACACCGCGGTTACGTCCCGGACATTACCCACTCCTAGTTTTTTGCACCATCGGAGCGGCGAGCAAAATATAATTACATTTCTGGAATGAACTTCAGTTTTGCTGTTCAGTTGTATCGTTCATTTAAACCGAACGCTACATTCATCTGGAGGGTCTCAACAGAACGCGACGAAACGGCGCTAGCGTGTACAATTGCCGACATTGAAAAGCATATCGACGAGCGGGTCAAACTTGACAAGAATAGACGGCTACTGGAATTGTTCGGCGCAACGGCTAATTGGTCCTCTGAAACAGTGAGCGACGTTGTTTCATTCGCGACAGGTACACTTTTTCTTAGACTGTGAGTATGAATATCTATAAATTTTGGCATTTTCAGATGGTGAAGAGTATACAAAGGAAGATATAAGCGAAATCGAAACTGGGATACAGTTCCTACTGGAAGAGGGATATGACCTGTCTGAAGCTTTGACGATCGACGAGGAGGCACATGCATCGAAGAAAGACAAGTTTTCGAATTTTTGGAACGCTGTTGAGCAAATAATAGCAAACAACGATTTCGCGGTAGCTGAGGAAAGAAGGCGTGGATCAACCTGCTGGATTTCGCCATTATGTGTTTCTTTGCGCGACTTGATGGATAACAGTGAGAAGAAAATGGATGAAATGTTTGCTGGTTCGAACAAAAACTTTATTCCATCATATGAATACTTCCGGCTACAATTCACGCCAAGAAATTCCACTTCACAAGTGGCAAAACGTTACTACGGACGCTTCGACATCAAATTTGGAATTCAGAAAAGAACGCTTCATAAGTTTCATCTGGATCACTACTATGGTGCTAAACAATTTCAATATTTGAAGAAGATGGCTGGTAAATTTATAAAATTTAGTCTACGTAAAAAAAACCTTTTTTTTACATTTCATAGGTCTTTTTAGCGAAAATGCTTTAATGTATTTCCTAGACGACAAGTCTTCCATTCCTGTTGGGTACGCTGGTGCTCCGGTGAGTGCTACTCGAAGACAACGTGCGGTGCTTATGGCTGGTCTGGACGAGAGAGGGTTGAATGCAATGGACCACGATAACGTGCCCCAACATATTATTCCATCAGTTTCGATTAAGCTCACCCCTCCAAAAGTTTTATCAAATGAGTGGTATGCAGGGAAGCCAACAATCATCTTAAAAGATGCTATTTTCGAAACTTCTACTGCTTTTCGGCATGCAGCCGAACTCGTTAAGTATGCTGATGAAGAAGATCGAAAAAATCCCATTGTGTTTATAGGCACAGATGGCGGTCCGGATCACAACGTGACATCTATTCAAGTGATTCTAAGTTACATTGCGCTATTTATGGAACATGATTTGGACTACTTATGTGCTGTACGTACGCCTCCAAATTTCTCAATCATTAATCCAGCAGAACGATTCATGAGCACCGCGAATATAGCTTTAATCGGTGTTTCACTTGCGCGAAATCATTTGGGTTCCTACGAGCAAAAAGTGCGTTCGTTGCTGTCGAAAAAGCAATGGAGAAATGCACAGGATAAGCACCCTGAGGTCGACTATCGGAAGTTAGCCCGCGATGGATTGAAGGATTCGTTAGATGTTCTTACCCATCGATTAGAAAGTCTGACGTACAAAGGAGAGAAAGTTTTTGTTGGAGAACCAGCAAACGATCACGAAATTACATGCTTAAAACAACAAATCTCTCGTATTTGGCCGGAAATCGATCTAAGCAGCAAAGTTAGCAAAAGTCAAGTTTTGAACATCGGGTACTTCCGCGAGTTTTTTGACAAGCATATTCGTTGCACAACGTACTCGTTTCAAGTCAAAAAGTGCACTGACGATTCCTGCAGATTTCATAAATCTATACGACTATCGAATGACATTTTTAATTCCTTGATGTGGCTCCCTACTCCGCAACCGGATGGGGAAAAATACAAAGATTTTGCGGATGTACATGGAACAGAACCGAATGATGACCATGTACCAAGCAAACAAAACTCCAAATCTTCAAGCACTACCGAGCAACCAAAGCCACCGTTTCCATTGTCATACACAAGGGCTCGAAAAATTGTTATATGCACAGATTGTGAGTTTCCACGGCTGCTGTATACAAAATACGCAATAGATAAAACGGTTGCAGCAGAGATAGATAAATATATAGACGAAAAACTTTATATTTGTGGAGCACCTTTGGAACCATTTCAGAATGTTTTCCAAAACACCAAGCTTAAATGCTATGATCCTGTTTCTCTGCACTATTATCAAGCCGGGTCTTCTTTAACTGATTTTCATGCTTTATGCGCAAAGTGTCTTAATACGCAAGACCTTTCGACGGAACGAAAAATAATGCTTTGCAGGAATTGTTCCGCTCAGACAAACACCACAGCCGCGCCATCTGCAATCGCTCTGAAAAAACGTCCACGAGGACGACCAAAGAAGAATGTGGTATCTTAAATTAGTTTTTTTTAAACTAAATTAAAATAAATTTTTATTGCTGTTTTATAAAAAAAATATTTATTTTTATTTTGCCCCCCCCCCTTAAAAAAAAAAAAAAATTGGAGTCGGACATAATTTTTTAAAAATATTTGTAATGGCCTAAATAAAGAAAACAAACGAATCAAATAAACAAAACGAACTGAATTGACAAAATGAATAAAAAGTAGAAAATCAGCAGAATAAAATGCATTGATTAAAATGGAAAATTAAACGATGTTAAAGGTTATAAATTAATTAAAAAAAATGAGTCAAATACATTATTTGGATGAAATAAATTAAACTGAAAAAATAGTCAGATTATTAAAATGAAGAAACTGAACAAAATGTATGAACTGGAAAAAATGAATAGAATGCATGGAATGAAAACAGTGAATAAGTTAAATGAATGATATGAGTAAATGCACGACAAGAATAAACTGATCAGAGTGGATCCAAAGAATGAAACGAACAAAATAGATAAAATGAACGCAGATTGTATCAGAAAGTTATGAAATGTTTTTGAAAATCCCATCTTCTGAAAAAAGGCTAAATTATATACAATGGACTTTCTAGGGCTTCCATCCTTTTTTTTGTTTTAGTCTTTTCGTTTTCATGCTTCTTTACTTGACGGCGTCGTTTTAAGATTATCTGGTATTTCTACTTTATTGATGGACCTTAATTAGTTCAATTAGTTAATCAGAGATCTGAAACGTTCAATTTGCTTTGGAATTCAAAGTTTAATTTTTGGTCACATATTCCCGAGAAAAAACAAATTTGCGCAGAATAGAAGTTGCTGGTCCAGTATTTTAACGCGCAATTTAATATAGTAAAGTGGGAAAAGGTCACATGTGCTTTCAAGCCCCTTGTACACAGAGCGACAGAGGGAGAATGCGATTCGCTAATGAGACAGGTAGATATTTCAAAGTTTTCATTTGCATAAATTGAATAATGTGAAGTGCTTAGGCTATGGCGATAGCATAAAAGGCGTGCATTCAGTTGATTATAATGCAGTCTCTTTCCAGTCATCTTTATAGCTTGAATATTGTTTCGTTCAGAATTCGCGTTCAGGAAATATGGATAAATGAGTCCTATTCAAACCAATACTGTGAAAAGAAATGGTTTAAACTATCAGGTAGGCAAAAATGTAGTCAGATCAACTATCTGTCCAATGCATAAACTCTGACTGTAATCCTCGCTAATTTACTTGTACAATATGGAAAACTCGAACGAAACGTTTGCTGAATTATCTAATGCCTCTCTACTAATTGTGGCTGCCATTGAAACATCAATTGAAGTATACTCAGTATAGAGCAGATATGGACGACGATAAGTTAGAAGACATATTGTTCTTGCAACCCCCATCTAGAGTGGGGACTTTGGGTGAATTTTTTCCCGGATCTAATTCGTGAATATTTTTGGGTTTTGATCAGTTATTTTCCATGAAAGTTCATACCAAAACAACGAATGTGCATTTTTAATATCATCACAAAAAAATGTTCTTAATTTTTACATGACATATTTGAGCATATGTTTCATTCAAAATTCAATAGAGATACGAAGAGTTTTAATAACGCACGTGGAATGTCTCTTCTCAAAATGTTCATCGTTAAACATCCATATTGCCCAGTTAAGCGAAATATTTTTCTGAGTTAGCCATAGTGTACATACAAACTTTAAATAGATTTGAATTAAATTTGAGCTGATGTCGTTTTCGATTTTAGGTCACCTGTCTACCTATAGTGCAACGCGTCGAAGGGATATCTCTTTCATCTTAAAGGTGTAAACATTTGAAAATAGTTATAGTTTTCCCATAATGCAAATATTTTGGAAATTTTCTCAGGACTGCAAATATTTTATTTGCCATGTAGGATGTATTATTAAACTTGTTCTTCTACACTAAAATGCAAAAAAACTAATTATAGGGTAACAGCAGACAAAAATAGTTTTGTTTCTCAAACCTTCACAATTACAACGCCCACATGAAATTAGCTTGGATAGTAATAAATATATCAGACTAGCAGAAGATCTTATCACACAACTTTGAAATGGATTGAGAAATAGCAAGCTGGATGTGAGTCGTGACAGTTGCCACTAACACGAAGGGAGGGAGAGCGAGTGATAGAGGCGGGAACGCTTGAGGAATGGCAAATGATAGTTAATGCCGTGATATTACTTTTAAAAGGCATATTATGCGATATATTGATACCTTACATCCTTATTATAATTAAAGTAAGTGGTAATTTTTGCGTCATAGCCAGTATAACCTAAATCCTGCAAAAGAGCTAAATTTTCGCTAGAGTTTTGGGATTCAAAAATACAGTGGCTTTCGGTGATACCACGATTAATTATATGAGAAATCTTTTATCTCACTACTAGGTGAATTATTGACGATCTGTTGATTCATATACCATCCAACATTTACCTCACGATTGAACGCAACGCCTAATCCAAGGAATAAATACATGATTTCTAGAAAAAAAATTCACACATTATTTTGTCTTTGAAGTGAACTTACATACCGTTAAGTCGCCGTGCGTGCTCCATTCACCGTGCAGTTTCAAAATCACGAAATTTATGGAACTAGTTCCCTAAAAATCACAAATCCTATCGTTTTATCGTTTTATTGAAACATTCTAAATGAAGTTGAATATAAATTTTAAATACACGGTTGATGGATCCCTTCATGTACAGTTAATGGTGCATAGAACGGTGACTGGTGACTATGACATGTTCCAAACAAATGTCCTCAACTCCTAATTCTCGTTTTGTTGCTAATAGTTTTATATTATTTCTAAATTGTGACGTGTTATGAAAATATTTTCACGGTGACTATGAGGGCGATTATCATTTTGATAAGAAAATAGAGCTTGAAGTCACGACAAATCTGCTTAAACGCACGGTGACTGGTGACTTGACGGTATTGATTTTTGAGAAATAGTTATTTTTTTAGAGGTGATTCATAAAATGTTTTCAAAGTCAAATTTCTTGAATCACGTAGATGTGTTTTCAAACATCGATATTCAAAATCGGTTTAGTTTTGCCCCTAAAACAACAGTAAAGCAATACTCTGTATGAAACAGTCTCCTTTTGAATTAGTAAAAATCGGTAAGCGAGGAATAAATATACAAAATGTTTAATATCTCCGCCGCACCTGAACAAATTTTGAGAATCTATAGCGTGTTAGAAAGGTATTTTTACAAGCTTTCTATTAAGGTGCAGTCTGCGGGATAACATTGCTTGGTTCGAAATTTATTTGCCAAAAACCTGCCGTGCTTTGACAAAACCACCCATATCTCAGAAAGTAAACAACATATCGAAAAACAAAACTAATAGTGTCAAATGGTCACGTTGGGCCTTTCATTTGAAACTAGTTTCATCAAGATCGGTTCAGCCATTGCTGAGATAATTACATGACATTCTGTACATACATGCACAAATACATACAGACATTGTCTCAATTTGTCGAGCTGAGTCGATTGGAATACGAGACTCGGCCCTCCGGGCTTCGGAAAAAGTTTTCAAAGTTTGAGCGAATCCTATACATTTCTTTTGTAAGAAATGTAAAACAGTGTTAGCCATGAAAATAACTGTATTACTTACCTGCGGACTTACCTCAAGCCGTTGGTTGTCACCAGATATTTTTTTTTATTTCCATTATAGAGGTTTTAATCTTAAGGTCATTCGCCTCTTCGGGTTAGAAAAATCTTTTAGGAAAAATTTCTAACCCTATGTGCGGGGTCGGGACTCGAACCCAGGTGCGCTGCGTACAAGGCAATCGATTTACCAATACGCTACGCCCACCCCTTGTCACCGGATATCAATTAAACTGTTTAGTGGAACGGAGGTTCCGCGGGTCAGGATAAAGGACGATTTCGGTGGAACGCTTTTTGGTGATGTCACAACGGTACCATACACCAAAAATTAAGCATCAGATTCACGGTCCGCGCGCGATCATTCAATAATACACGTTACATGATTATAAAATCGAAATTATACACGCGAGGTCACATACACGTGACAAACACGTTAACTTCCGCACTTGCACGATCATGAATCGGTCACTTCCGGAAGTTTCTATTCTTGGTATCAGTAGACTAAGTCCATGCCTTCAATTGGATCAATTAAAAAAAAAGAAAGCTCTCATATCCACTGGACAATACGTTCAATGGCGACATGACCGGTAACTCTAGTGATATGGGGTAACTCACTCCCTGTCAGAATGTGAATTGTACAGTACATCGAAAACTAAACACCAGGAACAAGGTCCGCGTGACCATCCAAGAACGCACGCGATTATATGAATGGCCGCATGTCTACAAAATTCAGTTTTGTACACGTAAAGTCACAGGCACACGAGCACACGTGACAAACACGTTAACATACGAACGCTTAAGCCATTCGCGATGAACAACGCACACCTACGGCCAAGATCGCGCAAATTTGATAACACCCTGGTAATAAGGTTAACGTTTTACTGCCCATAAACGCATAAGAGTCCCATGTGGATTTTTGTCGAAAATGAGTTATCTGTTGGATTGTATTATGTATCACCACTGAATCACACTGCACAAATAATATTACCGGGTTTGTTCAGAAAATATGAAAAAAATACCAAAACATGGTTGTCCCATCCATTTGGCTCAATGGATGGGACAATCTTGAACAGCATTTTTCTCGGCTTGCTGTTTTTCAACATGGGACTCTTATGCTGTTATGGGCAGTTTAGCACTTACGAAGTTTCAAACGCTGTCTCAAACGCGAACCTACAAACGTCCGTGTTCGCGCGACATTAATCGGTCACATCCGAAAATCATTACCCTTTGTCCTGGTAACTTAGGCCCATACATTCAGTTGGACCAATAAAAAAATAAAGCTCATATCTACTAGGCAATACCTTCCATGGCGACATGGCCGGGAGCTCTAGTGATATGGAAGAGCTAATTTTTTTAGCATCTGAGCCGTACATCAAAAATTAAGTATTAGATTCACGGTCCGCACTCGATCATCCAAGAACACACGCGAATATGCGAAAGAGACACGGCTATAAAAAAGAATTTATATACGCGAAGTTACATACACGTTAGCACACGCGATTGAACACGTTAACATACAAATGCTTGAGCCTTTGCGATGCTACACGCGATCACGAAGTCTCTACGCCCGCACATATCTGAACCGTACAATAAATATCACATTCAGAATCACGGCACGCTGCAATTGGTCTTAAGCAGTGTTTTAGTGGGCGACATTGCCTGTCTCGTCTGCAATTGTGGTGTGTGATTCTGACGGGGAGCCCTTTCGAGAAACTAGCTCTGCAACTCAACTAGGGACAACTCTCGAAAAAAAATTGTGTCTCATTGGAAGATCTAAGGATATAGCATATGGGGTATTCGATTGTTTGACACCGGTGTAGTGGAGTGCACTAAAACTGCACCGTTTCTGCACTTTCTAGCAGAAGTGCGGAAAACTGGGTATATTCCATTGACACTTCTGCTAGAAAGTGCAAAACCAGTACACTCCACTACACCGGTGTCAATCAATCGAAAACCCCGATAGTGCATCTTCCATTTGCCTGCTAAGCCAAACCAAATGTTTCGATTTGGAATGAGCTCCTTTTCTTGCGGGACATCACGCTTGACTAGGAGTTCGCTCAGGAACATAAATTGTGTCTCAATTTTTTGGAGCTAGCGTCAATCCGGCGCTAGCTTAATCCTGTCACTAAGTTTGTCGGATTCTGATGAGACGAAATGGAAACGCAAATTGCATAACTAATTTAGTCGCTAAGTCTGAGTAAACCGGACAAATGAGTATTAGCTACAGTTCGTCACTTTGGTAAAAAAAATGGCAAATGACCATAATGCTAAACGACTTGTATACCCAACTATATCAAATTTATTTATGTCAAATAAAACACCATCTTCGAGATGCTCTGCTAGTGATAATCCCCAGTATGTCCCATATTATCCTCAATTTTACATTCTAGCTAATCTGTGTACTGCCGTTATACGCAGAATTGTCCCATGTGTGTAGGGAATCCCGTAGAACATGAGACAAATATGCGTATAACGGCAGTGTATCAGATTCGATTTTGTTTGAAGTGAAGGTCATTTGGCGTAACGGTTATTTGGTATAATTTTAAGAAGTGGCAGTGGCGTAGCCAGAAATTTGGTTTGGAGGGGGTTTTGACGAAAATCTTAGATTTTTCGAAAATGTTTGCGGGACTATTGATAACATTTAATCTCTAGGCCGCGATCGACTGGGTACTAGCGTGTTCTGCAGTAATAGCGAAATGGGATGGTGTGAGTGGGCATGGGCGCTATAACCCTACCGTAGGCAGAACTAGATACCTGTCGCAGGTGCCAGTTATGTTGGGTGACGGACTACGAGACAGGTTAGGTCAAGTTCACCGAGTGGCCCAAAAACACCACTTTACTAACAATCAAGCAGAAAAGGGTGAGCTGAAAACTCGTAACTTCGAAACCGCAGCATTGGAAGAGCTTTGATATACAGAGCAAAAGGTGTGGAAATGCGGGAATCGAGCAACGGCACAAAAGCTGGGCAAAATGCGCCAATGCGTGATCAAATGGAAGGCGATCAGCGAAAGGATGTGTGCAGTGTGGATCAAAGGCCATTTCTTCGACTAGAGCATTATCAATGTGCACTGACCTCACGAATCCGAGAAAGATGCATTTTATGCGCAGCTGGAGCATGTCTATGCTAGCTGCCTATGGCGAAATGTTAAGCTCGTCATCGGTGACATAAACATCCTGATAGGCCGGGGTATTGTATAAACCGGTTATCCACATAATAGTCTGTACACCTTATAAATAATGTGCTGAAATTCTCACGATTGATAAGTATATTATGACGAACACCTAAATAGCGAAGCAGTCGACGACAAGAGTATTGCAAGAATCAGATTGGAGACGCGCGCAGTCGACGACAGATTCCGGATCTACCTAAGATTCATGAAAAAATAGGACGGTTGAACCGCTGGTAATGATCAACTGTCATGTGAGCTACTCAAACACAGAGTAGAGGAATTGGCTAGAGCACTCCACTGGGTGCTTTTGAAGATCTGTAAGGAGGAGATTTTACCGAAGTATAGGATGTAGGGAGTAGTATGTCCCATCTATAAAATTTTTTCAGGAAATCAATTTTCAAATCTTGCATGGTGCGGGTAAAAGCATGCTTTCACCACTTTGCTTTTCGCATTTCAACGGGTTTTTTTTATTTGAAGTCGTTTGCACTGAAAGATGCTAATTTTCGTAGTGAGCTTAAAAATACGAAAAAGTTAAATTTGACCAAAGTGGCGTTGAAGTCACTTTTGCATACTAGGATAGTAAACGTCATGTACAAGGTGTTCTCCCAAATTCTTTGTTGCCGCCTATAACCGTTAGTAAGGGAATTCTTAGTGCAACATGGCCTATAATGCACAAATACGGGTTGCATTCATATCTTCAACCAAGCTATCTGCAATAACATTCTTGAAAACTTTGCTGAAGACACTAAGTCTCGAACTAAATATGATTGGAATTAGTAATGCATCCAACTGGAAAAATTAATCAACAAAATTATGCTGCTAAATACTAAACCTCCAAAAGCTGATGGTTTCCAAATTATGGAATCTTGGCGCCATTCAATTCGATACCCAAATGGACACCATAAATAGCGAACAACGCGAAAAAATTCAATTTTTTGATTACCAATCTTAGCTAGTGGCACGTTATATAAGTGATAACCCAAAAAAATCAAATGCACATAAAAACCGATTCTGACCTGTTAGAGACAAGCGTCAAACGCCATTTTTCATCAGTTTCTATGTAGGCGTTTTCATTAAGCTATTTTGCTTGATATTTACATGATTTATCAACTTCAGGATCCCCACTAAAATATTAGTCACAAGATCCCATTCTCACAATTTACAAAAAGTTCCCATAACGTTTAAAGCATTATGTTTTCAATGTAATGAACAGATAATAAACTTCCAAAATTATTATATGAATATTTAATAAACTAGTCAACATCAAACGTTATTTCTTCAATTCAAATATTTTGGTTTGGAGGGGGTTTTAACCCCCAAAACCCCCCCATGACTACGCCACTGAGAAGTGGTGATACTGGAGGCAATTTGCCATTTTTTATCTACAGGGAAACGGACACTATTTTGGACTGTGCGCGATATGGTGTCGATCGGATTTTCAGTGGCTTTGCGCCTCTTCCGATCTGTCTCGGTTATGCGGTAAATTCGCATTACACTGGCTTCGCCCCAATTGCAAGAGCAATGTAACAGCCGATGATTCAATATATGCAAATCGATTCAATAAATCATCGTTTGAAAAACTTAGCGATATCCAAAAATGATAAAGTTAACTATCGTTTGGATCGAACGGTTTAAAATTTGAAAGAACAGTTCATGATCTAAAGAAGGATAAGGATAAGGTTAATTATTGAAAAAAATGTATGGAAAAGTAAAGTTCTCTGGCGCTCATAATAATGAAAACAAATGCAAAACTGACATCTGGTGGATGCAGTTTTAGTGCGCTGCATCAATAAAACCTGTAAAATCTACGCTATACTACAACGTAAGTTATAGACAAACAATCCATAATTGCAAAAATGAAGAAACACAACAATTTCAAAACAAACTTAAAAGAACTGCTCATACTTGAGCTTGTGCGACCACCCCTGGCTGCTACTCCGTTATCGATCGGGACTAGCTGAAGTTGCACAGGGAATTATATTATATAAGTATATAATTATGCTTGGGAATCTTTCAATGTGCAACTCCTGGTAATCCTAAAGTATTGATCAATACCGGCGCCGACCAGGCCCGAACGTAGATCTCGAAAGGAAAGGGAAGGAATGGTTAGTCCGATACTTGCTTTTGTTAGAGGCCGTATATACTACTGAGCACTCCACAAGTATCACGGGAGGAGGATATTTTTGTTAGTAAGAGTATAGGAAAGTTGGGGATCTACTTCTTCTTTGCCGACGCCAGAGAGGTGATTCCACTACCTGGACTAGATATCAATCCACCAATTTCATGGACCGGGGACCAACGGCTGTACTTCCTTTCCGAAGGAAGACGTGACCACAGATTTTTCACCTCAGAAAAATCTCAACAACCTCGGCTGGAATTGAACCCAGGCCAACTGGAAGTTATGGCGATCACACGCTTACTACTCAACCACCGGTGCCGTCATTAAAAGAACTGCTCATACTTACAAGAAGGCAAACTCAGTTATAAAATGTATTTACTTGAAATATAATCAATATTAGGTAATGGAAAACTACATATGATTATTATTGCCTTATAAGCTACAAATTCGTCTGTTATGTCAAATGACCTTCAGTTAGATTACTTAGTAAAATTAGGCCAAATGACCGTTTTACATAAGTTAAAAATAATTGTTCCAAACATCAGTTATGCCCAAGAACCTGCAGAATGATATCTCCTCAAAATCATGACAAATGTCTGTTATGCTAAATCCATTATACCTAATGACTTTATGCCAAATGGCTCGCTCCCCTGCAGGCTGAAAATAACAACCAGAGTTAACTTACTCCAACATGTCACTGAAAATCATATTCGATACATTCTATTTTTTCTGAAATTAATGTTAATTTTCTTTTGCTCCTTTTAGGAAAACGCTTCACACCACCGGGTAGTGCAACTGATGGGCGAAGCCGGTCTTCGCGGCCAGGTCACAATGATCCTGCGGCGACGGAAACTCAACAAACCACCTCCACCGCCACCAAACCCGCGCTATCCGTACAACGTGCTGGTAGCTCGCAGCGAAAATGAAGGTTTCGGCTTTGTGATAATTTCCTCCTCGGGCCAGTACCACGGTTCGTCGATCGGTGATCTCATTCCTGGCAGCCCGGCCGAACGGTGCGGCGAGCTAAAGATCGGCGACCGCATAGTGGCCGTTAACTCGATCGATATATCCGCTATGAACCACGGGGATGTGGTTAATCTGATCAAGGAATCCGGACTGCAGGTACAACTTACGATCGGTAGTCCCCGACCGGATGGCAGCGGACCGGCGGCCCTGATTCAGACGGCTGCCGTGCCAGCATCAAATGCGTCCAATGCCAGTGGAAACGAAATGTATGTTAGTAGCAGCAGCGGCAGCAATGGGCCGCTAATGAATCGATACCCGACAATTATGTCCTGATTGAGAACGAAAGTGCTCCTGCGGCGACAATCGGTGTCGATCGAGGAGGTGGAAGATGAATGAACGAGCATGCTTGTTGATTTATTTTTTCCGACAGAACCAAAGCATTTTTTTTATCTACTAGTAAGTTCACGTAAGTACATACAACTATCTATATTGCAGGTTAAGGTAGAAGCGGTAATTAGGACAAGTAAAACTATATGGGTCGACGCGTGCGTGAACAGGCAAATAAGGGGTATGAAATCGCGAGGAAGCAGATGCTCAATAGTAACGTAAGTGAATAGGATTACGTTAGTTGACTGACGACCTCTGAAAGTGCGCATGTGTTATTTTTTGATGCTCTGTTTTTCTTTAATTTTTACAAATCGTGACAAAACAATGCAGCTCAGGTAAATAATAAATGGCAAAGAACATTATGGCATAAATACTTATTAGCTTTGCAAAATTTAGGTTAAATATGTCCAGAAAAAATAAGTTTGATCTTTAGCTGGGGATCAGGATGAAAATACAACCGAGTTGCAAAATTATACGTACTACTGCAAGTAGATAAATAGTATAAAAGCAGATCATTTGTTACGAATGCAGTTATGTGCATCGGTTGAATGTTGCAGGTTATAAATTACGTGAACATTTTTGACTTTCTGATAAAACACAGGCATAGAAAACGCTCAATTTTCATTCATTTATCATTGGCATATTTTTTTGCTGGTGGTATATAACCCTTGTGAATTGGTAGTGGCACATTAATTTTAATTTGAAAAATAAATGATCTTTTAATTTACTAAAACATCAGAAATGATCGATGTAATTCACAAAAATGTGGCTCGTAATTTTTAACGAATTGCGTGAACCGTGAGCATCCTTAAATATATCAACATTTTAAAAGCAATTAAGTAGTGCACAATCTATTTTTCATAGTTTGCGCAATGCTTAGAATGTAGCTGTCATGCATTCTTCAATGCATTAAAACTAGTACTTTTACAATGACATATTTAATAGTAGTGTATCCCAACTACGCTGGATCGTGCAACATTAAAGTTGGTAGATTATGCCTGGTCACGCCACAAACAAGCGGAACGTTTTACACCTGATTTCAGGTACCCTAAAGATATTCGTTATGCTTCATACTAGTTTTATTCATACATAGTTACTTGTTGTTGTTTTTTCCGGGTCACACCAATTCCAATAAAACGATACTAAATTAGACATCCTCTGGGCATTGACCCCATTGACATCATCTTCAAGTTCAACGCTATTTATCATTTGTTGTTTCTATTAACGGGGCTTTTATTTCAAACATTTTTTGCCGATAGAGTTATAGTTTCCTACCATGCTCTATTCAAACTCACACAATGCCATTTAGGTAACAAGAACATAGTGAAACGTTGGGACGATAGGCAAATCACAACCTCATCACACGGTTGAATGCTTTCCCAATACATTTGTTTTTCTACATAAACGCCGCAGCGGGGGCGTGAGAAAACTGTGCATAATCCTGTTATAAATAGAAGCACATATCACAATCGCGAAAAAAAAATAAAACTAACAATAGTACGTACTGCCACCACTACCAAGCGAACGAGTGGCACCTCCACATTGTTGGAACGACCGCAAATTATATGCATCAATGACGAAGAGAACCCCCCAGTAGTTGATTGTGGCTTAGAAAGCCGCGTTATGAAATGAAACAAACTAAGCAAACAAAACGCAGCAAATGCGAACATGCCTTCTAACCACACACTAGGCATGACTGCTGTAGGGAAAAGCGCCTTAAATGAAACCACCCGCAACATGAAATACAATCGCTCTCAGAGGTAGTATTTTTTTTTGCGAATATCATGTAGCATTTATCGAAAGGAAGAAAACATATTTATCGGACTGAAGCAAGGCAATTTCTACCAACAAAACTCAATTAAATTTTACAAATAATACCACATATCATCCTGTAAAAAATAACAAATGACCTGTTTGATAGATAGTGAACTGAGCACACCTTTGATAGAGTCTTCCACCCGGTGATAAATAAATAATCCTATCCGTGGTCCGACTGGTGACACAAAACCACATACATACGCACGTACAAGTGATCGATCACTGTGAATAATCTTGCCTTACCTTATATTAAAACATACAAACGATAGGAAACCATATTTGAAGTGAATGCCTGTTTTTAATCGTGTGGTTGGATTGTAACGAATAGTGAAAATATTTAAAGTTTTTTAAAATCGTTTTCAAATGTTAGGGAAACTAAATCTCACCCATGTAACAATAATACCTGTCTGTTCATAAAACAATAAGCTCGTTTAGGTTTGCCAGTAATGTTGAGCTAATCAAAATTTGTTAAGCATAACGAAGTATTAATTAGTTGGTAGTATTTGCTAAAGAAAATAGGAAAAAAAAGCTCACCCGACAGAAAGAAACGTTTTTCAGTAAGTGCCTCCAGTTAGTTGATAGAGTGCAGAGCCTTATAGAACCTCCGTGTGTTGCCCTTTTTTACGGAGAATGATGTTGCAAAAGCCCATGTATTAGCAGAATCTAACATATATTGTACTTAACTGAAATACTTATACTATACTTAAAACGTCTAGCTTAAAAAGATAAGAAAATTAAATCTCAATCTGTTTAAAAAAAATGGAAAATGATCACAAATTGTAGTGTAATTAGTAGCCCTGCGTATATTCTAGTTATTTTGTTGATCTATATTACAGTGTAGAGAATACGCAAAACTCGAACCACATATTTAGTAGCTGTACTGTACTCTGTACTAGTGTAGTGTTTAGAATAAAGTCTGTACACGAAGCAATACAATAAATCAAAACAGAAAATTAATCATAAAGGTCGACAATTGTTTACTCAATATACTAAATAGAGAAAGCACGAATCTGAATTCGACAACTTACCTTTTTTTTAAACAAAATCTTATAAAATAATGGTGAATGGATTGCTGAAATATGATCAGCATGAATGTGGGATGGTCGAAAACAGCAAGAATTTTGATAGGAGTTATCGGAAGACCCCGATGTGATGGAAACTTCTAACGCCTGGAAACTGAACACGTGGAACTGCAAATTGCTTGGCTTCCGAGCAAGCGATAGGACCATGTTTGAGAAGCTACAATCTCGGAGATTCGATATCGTAGCGCTGCATTCTGCTGATATCTGAGCAGCGGAACAACAATTAACGAGTCTTACACGTAACTTCATACTATGATCTGTCTTTAAGCTTTACTAGTCTTCCGATCTGAGTTTGTTTGTGTACTTGGTGATCAACTCGCGGTTCATGTCTACGCTTTGAGCTGTTGGACATCATTCTCGGTAGAGCCGCAACAGCAGTCGACGCTCTCTTGCATGTATAGTCGACGTGGTTGCCGAAGGTCAGCTTGTCGTCTATAATGACTCCGAGAGACTTCAGACTCGCTGTGAGGTGATCACGACTTCTCCCACATGGATAAGTGCATGTTGTGCCGACTTGCGGTTGTTGACGATAACTACCTCCGTCTTATGCTGAGCGAGCTCCAGGCCTCTCGAATCCATTCCTCCACCGTGTTGATCGCGTGTTCTGCAGTTAGTTCTACCTCAGGGATTGACTCCCCGTAGACCTTCAAGGTTACGTCGTCGGCAAAGCCGACGATCTTGACCCCAGGAGGGAACTCCAGTCTCATAACCCTGTCATACATGAGGTTCCATAGCACCGGGCCTAGGATCGAGCCCTGCGGGACTCCGGCGGTGATCGGAACCCTTTTCTGACCGGCATCGGTCTCGTATAGCAGTACGCGGTTCTGGAAGTAGCTTTCCAGGATCCGGTACAGACCCACCGGTAGGCTAAGCCGGTGTAACGAGAGCGTGATGGCATCCCAGCTTACGCTGTTGAATGCGTTCTTGAAGTCAAGTGTCACTGACGCACAGTATCGAATGCCTCGCCTTTTTCGTTGGATCGCTATCTCGGCAGTCTTTATCACTGAGTTGAGAGCATCCACTGTGGACTTACCCTTCCGAAAGCCAAACTGGTTACTTGACAGGCCGTTCGTACCTTCTACGTACGGGGTTAGCCTGTTGAGGATGATACTCTCAAGCAGTTTGCCAGTCGTGTCGATCAGACAGATTGGTCTGTACGCCGATGGGTCGCGTGGCGGCTTCCCGGGCTTCGGCAACAACACCAATTTCTGCCTTTTCCATCTATCGGGAAAACGGCCCTCGTCAAGGCATCTCTGCATAGCTAGCCTGAACATGTTCGGGTTCGCTATGATCGATGCCTTGAGAGCGCTGTTTGGAACTTTGTTCATTGCTAAGGATTTAGCCACTGCTAGTAGTTCTTCATTCGTCACCGGAGCCACCATTTCGGCCGTGCCCGCACTGTCTCGTAGTGCAGGTGACCAGGGGCTTGTGGCTCGAGACGGGAAGAGTACTTCGATAATCGTCGCCAACCGGTCCGGAGACCGTTCTGGGGGTGAAGAGCCAGCCCCCTTTGGTCTTGGACATCACGATTCTGTAGGCGTCACCCCACGGATTCGCGTTGGCACTGTCGCACAGGTTGTCAAAACACGCACTCTTGCTGCTTTTAATGGCCTTGTTAAGGGTCAATTTCGCAGCTCGAAACACTTCACGGCGGTTCTCTCTTGCATCCTCGGTGTGGGCTCTTTGCATCCTACGTCTAGCTCTGAGGCAGGCTGATCGTAGAGCTGCAATTTCGGCACTCCACCAGTGTTCCGGGCATCTGCCGTTTCTTGGCAGGGTTTTCCTCGGCATAGTGGCGTCGCACGCGCGTGATAGAACGGCTACCAGCGCATCCCCGCTTAGACTGTCGGTGTTGGCCTCCAGTTCCAGGGCCGCGGTGAAAGCTTCGCTATCGAAGCGATTGTGCAGGGATCTCCCGCCCTCGGATGCTGCACACCATAGTTGATCCTAAAGCGGATTGCTAAATGATCGCTATGGGTGTAGCCTTCGTCTACCCTCCATTCCATGCCTGGAACCAGACTCCGGCTGGCAAATGTTACGTCAATCCACGCCTCCACCCCGTTTATACGGAATGTACTAGCGGAGCCATTGTTAGCTAGCACAGTATCGAGTTTCGCAAGCGCCTCCATTAGCGCTTGGCCCCTGCTATTTGTACAGCGGCTGCCCCACTCCACTGCCCAAGCGTTAAAGTCTCCCGCTATAACTACCGGTTTCCGGCCCACTAGGTCTGACGAGAGCCTGTTGATCATCTGGTTGAACTGTTCTATGGGCCACCTTGGTGGAGCGTAGCAGCTGAAATAGAACACACCATTGATCTTGGCAATCGCAACACCCTCGGCGGAGGAGTGTATTACCTCTTGAACCGAGAACCGTCTCGTTGTACATCATTCCAGGCCCGTCCGATATCCAATTGCCGTTGCCGGCAGGGATGTTGTACGGGTCGGATAGGAGGGAGACATCTGTCCTCGACTCCGAGACCGACTGCCACAACAGCTGTTGGGCTGCTGCACAATGGTTAAGATTTAGCTGTGTAACGTTCACGGCTTATTTGCCTCACCGAATGGACACGACGGTCCGCCCATAGCATGATTACAGGCTTGCTTCTTAGCGGTGCAGATAAGGCGTTTGTGCGCCTTAGTGTAGCCCCGATCCTTATGCCCCTCCTCGCCGCAGCGACGACATAGTAAGGCAGCAAGGCACCGATAGCACCTGTCCACTGAAGGTGGCTGGGGTATGCTAATTGGGCATACCGACCAGCCGATCTTCAGTTTACCTTTCACGGTAACCTTTTTGGCATCTGTCTTCAGTAGCCTGAGGTAGGCTACTTGGGTGCCGTAGGGTCCCCCTCTCAAGCACACATAGGCCCGCTCGATTGTTACGTCGCATTGCTCCTTGACGGCTGCGACGACATCTACTGCGGTCTTGAACTCATCCAGATGCTTGCACTGGAGTCATTTCCGCCCCTAACGGCCTGATCTGTGCGCCTTCACCCAGGACCTCTTGGGCCAAGGCCTTATACACTGCACTAGATTGTGCGCCTCGCTTCAGCACCAGAAGCATTTCGCCTGCGTTGGTGCGTCTCACGCTGTGCACGTCTTGCCCGAGGGCCGAGAGGCTTTCGACCGCCCTCATCGACTTTAGGACGTCGGCATATTTGTCCTTGTTGGTTTTTAACCACAATGCCTCGCCTCTGTCCTTGGCCTTCTTCGCGAGCCGTGGTACATCCAGTGTCGGTGCCGGTTTCTTCCTGGTAACCAGCGTCAAGGGGTTTACGCCCCCCTGTCCCGGTTGCGCCGAGTTGCTGATACCTTCACTCTGCCCAACGGGGTCATTCTCGCCCCCGTTTACCTCGACCAAACGGCGTTTGGCCTTGACGGTTGCACGCCGTGTGGTGTTGGTTTTTCCACCCTCGCCCGGTGACTTCTTAGGGCGCTTCACGTTCGACGCCGTCTTGCGCTTGCCCTTGCCCTTCGAAGGGAACTCAGCCGCCGCTTCGAGTGACATGGCTGCTCCATAGAAGGGGAAGGCCCCTGTCTGGGTACCTATGTCGACCTTCTCTCTTACCTCCCTCTTGGAGGCCGCTGTCTGGGTTCCTCTGTCGGACTTCTCCCGACATTCCACCCTCTTGGCGTAAGCCTGCTGTTCCTGTCTTGCGACACGAACAGCCTTCCGGAGCATCAGCAGGCTCTGTTTCAGCTCCTTGCTGATATTTTGTTTCGCGCTAGTGAACTCGATTATTGCATCGAGCTGCTCCACCGCTTTGCGCATCGCGGATAGTGGCCCGTCCAGCGCTGGGGGTCATCGCTGAAAGAATTCGGATTGTTCATGGAAGGACTGGTCGCAGGTGCCAGTGAAATAACAACACTAGTGCAACCGAAAGTGAACGCGTCAAAATACAAAAAAGGGAAGCAACGAGAACAGGGACATCTTCACACCCACGCCGAAACGGAAGATTTGACGAAGGATAGCGTTGAGAGGTAACCCTGTCCGATATGTGGAAAATGGACCATAGGGTGCGGAACTGCGAGGAATTTCAGCAAATGAACATCGAGCAAAGGCTAAAGGCCACAGAAAAGCAGGAGCTGTGCGAAGTTTGCTTATTCGATCACGGTCATTGGAAGTGTCGGTCAAGGTTCCGATGCAACGTAGGTAGCTATCGCTAGAAAGTCGAGTTGGTGAGCCTGGAGACCCGATCGCAGTACGAAGTGTTTTGGGGTGGGCGGTGTACGGTTCAAACGACACATAAGCGAAAGCCCAGCATTTCTTCAACCACCACAAGTGCGATTGCGAAGTCGACAAGGAGTTGAATGAAATGATTCGCCAAAGATTCGTTTCTGGAGGATGTCGGATCTGTTTCGGGGTTGCCGCAGAAGTGAGAAGAGCACGTGACATACTAAAGGCAACAACGCGTAAATGGAAAATTCGAGACCGGCCTGCTCTGGAAAATCGATGACGTGTGCTTTCCCGACAGCAAACTTACAGCGTTCCGAAGAATGAAGGCTTTGGAGAGGAAGCTTGCAAAGGATCCGGACCATAAGGAAAATGTCCTTCAGTAAATCAAGGAATACGTGCGGAAACACTATGCGCACAAAGCATCGGAGGAAGAACTCGCCGGAGCCGGTCCAGTAAAAGTATGGTATCTTCAGCTAAACGTGGTATCTCATCCCCGGAAACCAAAGAAGAAACGACTCGCTCGGGATGCTGCTGTCGATGGAGTTTCACTGAACTCTCGGTTGTTGAAGGGTCCAGACTTACCTACGTCACTTCTTTCAGTTATTTGCAAATTTTATGAACGGCGCGTCGCATTTGGAGGTGATATACGGGAGATGTTTCATCAAATAAGAATCAGATCGGTGGACAAATGCCTTAGCCGTCTTTACGGAATGTGCTAGCGGAACCTTCGTTGCACAGTCTTACATCCAGCTTCGCCAGGGCTTCCAACAAGCGGTAACCTCTTGCGTTGGTCAGTCTGCTACCCCACTCCACGGCCCAAGCGTTAAAATCTTATACAACAACCGGCGCTCAACTAACGAGTCGGTTATTGCGTCCAGCATCCGATTTTGTATTGCTCTGGTGCCCATTGTGGGGAAGCATAACAGCTACATACGAATATGCCTTTGGTCCTGACAATCACGTAGTCTTCACGTGTGATATCCACCACTTCTTGGACATGGCAATCACCAATAACTTGGATTGCCGCCATCCCTGCACTATCCATCACCCAGCTACCGTTATCGGGAGAAACACGATACGGCTCTGCAATAATTGCAATGTCGCACTTCGAGATTAAGCTTGGTTACCTCCATCATCTTTGGCCTGCCTTCGCCTTTTTGTACTCTGTGCATGAGAAGCCTCCCGTCATGTGGTCCTTCCCGCCTTCATTTGTGCAGAGCAAGTACTTCGTTTGCTTTGTGCAGTCTCTAGCAATGTATCCCTTCTCCCCACACTTTCTGCACAGATCAGATCTGTCCTGGCCTCTACAGTTTCTTGTCTGATAGCCGAAACCAAGGCACCCGAAAAACCTCTCCGATTGTTTAGTGGCTCTAGGGATAAATCGTAACGAGCACTCCGACTATCCGACTTTGATTTTACCGGTCGACATAAGCTGGTTGGCGATAAGCGTATCGCTGCTATATGTACGCCTTCACCAACCTGGTTGACATCTGCTCTTTTTCCAGGTTACACTGATCTCCGTCCACCGCTTCCTGAACTAAAGCTCTCACGTCCGCTTCTCCTTCCACCGCTTCCGCTACGAGATCCCGACCAATGAAGCTCTTGACCAATGAAGCTTTCTTCCCCGAGCTCTTGACCAATGAAGCTTTCTTCAGCTCGAACAGCATCTCGTCTTTCTGAGTGCGTCTGGTTCTTATTGCGTTCTCCCCCAGCTCCTTCAGCTTGGAATCCTCTCTCACCTTTTTGAGGATCACAGCGTATTTCACGCCGTCGTTTGCTTTGACGACTAGACCGTCTTCCTGTTTTCCCTCCCCTATTCCACGGTTCGCCATTAGCTCTGCATTTGTCGGTTGCATCGCTGTCTTTCAACGACCTTGTTGGGTTTCTTCAGTTTTGCTTCCTCCCCTGGTGTTTTCCTTACTCTTTTCACAGAACGAGAATACCGGTCACCCTTCGGCGTCTCAGAGGCTTCTGCTTTCACTATCTCCGTGGTCTTCAATTATCTCCAGTAACGCCATCTATTCGCATTCTGCGGCTGCTCCGGCAGATTTGATGCTAATCACTAGATCCCTGATCTGTCCGTTCCCTTGCTTTTCACGAATTCGTAGATCTTTTTTCTATTTTTTGCCTCAGCTTCGTCACTTTAGGCAACCCAGACTGCGGGTAATTCTTGATTTCGGCGTGCGCGCTTGAAACCCTAGCTTCCCTTGGCGTTCTATTGCTTTTTCGCCGCTCCTCCCTGGCTACTCTCGCTGCTGTTTGCAGTTGCGGTTGCATTTGGTCGTTTTGCTGGATCGGTGATCACCTTTGGCGAACGGGTTCACCACACTTGCTCCGTTAGAATTATTTTATATTTGCTGTTTTTGTCTTCCATGTTTTTGGGTCCCAACTTCAAACCGCAGTCTACGCCGGCAATAAGTAGTCACCTCTACATGATCCCATGGTAACCTAGTCAAAAACGTTTAACTGAACCTACTTCCACCGGTTATGGTGCCGGGTTTCGAACGTAGTTGGAGATCTACCAAAGTTTTTTTGACGAGACGGGGGGCAGCCAGTACCATTCGCCCACACGCCGTTTTGGAGAGGTGTCACTCACTCTTACTCCAAATTGGTCAACTCTATCAAGATTATGAATTTTTGAAGAAACAAATTCTGCTGAACTCCCAACCCGGGCAGTTAGTTGTTAAAACAACCATACAAATGTATTGGAAATACAATTTTACGTTACCCTTAATTCGCTGTGAAAGGACTTTCTTTGCGAGTAATAACAAAACAAGTGTGATTCACATTTTACATATTTCTCATCGTAGAATAAACACTTCTTGGCGTTTCACATACATAATAAAACTTATGGTACACGCCGTAGCACACCCTGCTTTGAGAAACGGTATATGATAACGAAAATGTATCTGTATGGTCACAAATTCTAACTAAATCGGATAAGCTACCTCAAGTCTTAACGAACTTCATCTGGTAAAGCCCTTCCAACACCTCACTTATTACGCACTAACGTAACAACCCTTAAACGCCCATCTTTTTCTTCAAATCCTCATCCTGTGCGGACATTGCGGTCAGCTTTTTTCCTATTCGTTCGTGGATCTCCAAATACTTTGCCACGCAGCGATCCAGGCAGACCGATTCGCCTTTGCCTGAAAAATGAAAAGAGCAACTCAATTCATAATAATAGATCGAAACTAAACAAGTAATGACGATTCGGTACCAAGCTCAGCATCGGCATACTTTGGCGGGATGCATTTTTTGTGACAAGCCTGTGTCATCCGGGTGTACAAATCGGACATCATCTCTATTTCCATCTCTTGCATCAGCTGCAGTTTCGCCTGTTGGGCGGCATCTAGCTGTGCGGTATTCATTTTGCTGTATCGATTATTTTCACCGAAATTGTTCTTAAATTTACTTTCAATAAAAGATATTTCCTGTGCAACTGAATCGCAAGGAAATGCAGTAGTCTTATCACTAAGTTTAGTATCGTCGGGGAAATTCTACGGAATATTCGCCTTCGTTGGATTTCCTCATGCGTTCACGTATTTTCATATTCTCATAGCGATTTTTATCGACGGATCGTTTTGAATAGACAAAACCAGCAATCCCCAGTACCGTGATAATTCCCCTAGGGCGATAAGTAACAGATATTGATTATTGGACTCTGGCACTGGCTAAATCAAGCACTTACCAGCCGATTCCTATTTTTCCTAAACGTCCTATTTGCATAATCGTTTCCAAATCAAGAAATAAAACTACTAAATCACGTTTTTGTGCTCGATTTTTAGACAGAACAGCTTGGAGCCTCTTACGAAACAGTTCTCCACCACACTGAAATATTTCTGTTGACAGCTCTCAAATGGCGTTATGAGTTGTGTGAATACAGTGTTACTGGTGTTACCACTTTAGCCAAAGACGCTGAATCCCTCTGGTATAAAGACTTCTACCGTCTGTATCGTTTATTTACTCTAGCTAGAGGTTCAGTATGTTGAGACAAATCTCCTTCAAAATATCTGAAAGTATTTCTAAAGTGATCTTAATAAAAAAAGAAAACTGCAAAAGTTATAAAAAGAAAACCATTTTTAAGAAACACCTTAATTTTTTTTGGTAAAATGAAAACTACACGACATAGAGTTCCTGTGTGTTTATTTAATTTTATTGTCTTCAATTTTCTGGAAGACAGCGAAACTATCTCGAACCATTAAAAAGTAATGGTAATTAAAAAAGTATTTTTATTTGATTTTAATAAATTTAGATCCATCCTACCCACTATTTAAAATAATAGAAAAGGCTTGTAAGGTGCAAAATTTTATCATGAAAATGAAACGATATTTTTTATATTGTTTACTGTGAAAGTAATTTAATATATTATAAATGGTCAATACATGAAAACCCAAATTTTTAATATAACTTTTTCAGTTTTAATTTTTTTCCAATCTTTAGATGTTTTTCAGGTTTAAAGGATGAACATTTTCTTCTAACACATCAAACTCTAACTTATTTTCTTTTAAAGATATAAGTACTTAATATATCGAAAGTAGATTGTTTTTAATCAATTTTATGAAATTCAAAAATATATCATTTTCGCCATTTTTGCTCAATTATAACTTTAATAACGACCTTATTTGTCAGTTTAAAAAGTTTTGTTTACCCAAAAAATGATATTATTTCAAAAAACCCCATTTTTGGTGAAAAAGTTCTCATAGCTTTTCAGCCAAAATAGTTAGATATGTGGCGATAAGAAACAAATTCTTCGCTTTAAAACAATCTTAAAGTTGTCTGAAAACTACTTCAGTTTTAAATCAATACTGCAAAAGTCGAGGCACAATCACTAAATCTTCAATACCACGCAGTGCCAAAAGTCTTACATAATTAGTTAATTTACGTACCATAACGTACATTAAGTACCGCAAAGGTTTAAAAAAGTACGCGTCCAATTCTTTGTAAGTACCTCATTCAGTACAACATAAGTATTTTTAAATACTTTTATTACTTACTTTAATTATATTCAAAATACGTTAGTATTTTCAAGACGACGCACTCAAACCTGCTAGTGCTTGTCCCTCGGCAAAAGTTATTTGCCAAAATCAGTTTTTCCAAGAAACATTACACTTACCACAATAAATGTTGGTCGCAGTGGTCCGTCTCCAACAAAAAAAGGAAAAACTAAGAAACACCCTAACCTTTGATTTTAAATTTGTTGTAAAATGAAAAGTAACTGTTGTTTTAACAAAAACAAGGAACTTACAAACTACGATAACTTCTCCAAAGACTTCATAACTCTAAGGGCCGATTTCTTCACCCTCGCTTAGCTTTTAAACCAGATTCACCAGTACATTTAAACCTGGCTTAAGCGTTAAGCGAGGATGAAGAAATCTGGCCTAAATTGTTTAGTTTTAGTAAAATCTCAAAATTCCTGCTAAATTTGCATTCTGGACCACTGTGTAATGAGTATATTGATCCCAATGATGGGTGAAAAACCCTTTAAGAATAATTTCAAGCGAGTTAATCTATAAACTATGGATCGTAGCGGAACCGGCAAATCATCGGCTCGTGGCGGAACCCATGTCGGTATCGGAACATTGCGGCAATACTCAGTTTAAACTACTGATGATGTTGCAAATATTCGCCAGTTCCCCTTTAAACAGCAAACATATTCTAACCATAGACAGGTTTTATTTAGTTTTGTGGCTTTAGAATTAGATCCCAGATTGGTATGCTTTTATGAGAGGGAGTAAATGTGAAATGGATCTTTCATGCATTTTTTTAAATTCAGAAATAATTCTATTTTCAGTATTTTTCATTCTGGGGTGATTTTCATCGTAGGATATTTTTTCGTTGTTGGGAACAGGACAAAGCGCAAAAGTGTCATTTCGATCGAACTGAGCGCGAAAAAGTAACGCAATTGACATATCTGACATTTAAAATCCGTAGAAAGAAATCTCGCATTTTATACTACCGATTGACAAAATTAATAACAGTCGTAATTCGCTGGTTAGTCACTCTTTAAATGAACCGCTTTTTAAAAAACATTTCTGAAAGCCAAAATATCATGTCAAATTCACTTTGACAATCTGTTTATAAATCTTTTACACCTCTAACGTCTTCTCTGGAGAGTTTTTGACATTTTTCAGTCGATCCAACTAACGAATCAAATTCGATAGTTGGACGGAGGACAAGCGAATCACGACTGTAGTGTTACTTTTCCGACCCCCAGCTAGACCGGAATGACACCTGCTGCGATCATTGTTTACAGTTGTCGATAAGCTGTTCTTTAGAAAAACTGCAAACAGCTGAACAGCAAGAGACAACAAACAGCGCAACTAGTGTCAGAGTAAAAAAAACACTGTGTTACTTTCTGAGACCCATTCAGTTTTTGTCAAGTATCTGCTACGCCGCCATGATTTCAATGCCAAGATCTAGAACGTCGCGTTAAGGTTGATCCACAATAAACATAATCGATTTCATTCGACACAACATTGTGATGATCGAGGTCGTTTAATTTGTTGGTATCATGGTGAAAAGTATTTGTTATTCACCGACATGTCCAAAACAACACTATTCTTCCTATTCGCGGTCATATATTTTCACTTTTTAACAAATATCTAAAGATCGAGTCATGCCGTACCGTGTCTGACTAGTGCCGAGTGAGCTTCTAGCAGAACGAGCAGAACAATCTGAACTGTCAGTGGGGCCCATAATTGATTGTTGCGCTACCATTTGACTCAATGCGTTGAACAAAGATGGCAGACACTGCCCTAACCAACGGCTTCAAATGGGTAGGGTGATAATAGAAACATGGCGCAAATAGGCTCATCACCCTACGTGGTTTTTGTCGATTGATTCAATCTGCCAGTAGCCAGCGCGTTTTAAAAACTAAATCAGGACGTTGAAGAATACCATAATTCCAGCCCGCATTTAATGGACGAACGAAGGATCCAGTACCTGAGTTATCGACAAGTCATGCAATGTTCCAAGCGTAAGTGTTTTAGATACAAAGAAAGAAACAAAATAAAATAATATTTTTTCTACGAAAGTTGTATTTTGAAAACTTTTCAGTGGATGTAAGGTACACCGGTTTGAACAATTTTAAACTGTCGACTGATGTTGCGTCGATAGACGCCCATGTTGAACTGTCATAAACTTGGAATAAAAAGGGTTTTACGACCAACCTAGTCAACGTATAAACTATGAATGTGTATTTCTCTCTCTCTCTCTCTCTCTCTCTCTCTCTCTCTCTCTCTATATATATATATATATATATATATATATATATATATATATATATATATATATATATATATATATATATATATATATATATATATATATATATATATATATATATATATATATATATATATATATATATATATATATATATATATATATATATATATATATATATATATATATATATATATATATATATATATATATATATATATATATATATATATATATATATATATATATATATATATATATATATATATATATATATATATATATATATATATATATATATATATATATATATATATATATATATATATATATATATATATATATATATATATATATATATATATATATATATATATATATATATATATATATATATATATATATATATATATATATATATATATATATATATATATATATATATATATATATATATATATATATATATATATATATATATATATATATATATATATATATATATATATATATATATATATATATATGCTTCGTCGTGTTGCTTCGTCGTTCTTTGCTTCAACACTCCTCTTCAAGCACGATCTATTGCAAACCAATTTATTTTCTCAGAAGATCCAACTTATTCCTTGTTAAAGGTTTGGTTAATGCATCAGCCAACATGAATTGAGTGGGACAGTATTGTACATTTAGAACACCTGAGCTAATTAAATCTCGAACTAGATTATACCAACGACACGACTAGACACTTGCATTCCGAAACTGTATCGCAAATCTGACTACCCCTCAGTAACTCAGGTAACTGGTACTGTCAAATATGATATTTGGATGGAAAATATATGAAAGCTGCAACACTGAATAATCTGTTGTTATTTTTTCCAAATAACCTTCCGTTGCAACCCCTGGTTACGCTGTTATTTATTTACAAAATCGTTATCAGTTAAAAAAAAATCAGATAAATATTTTGTGTAGTGTATAGAGTAATAATTATAATAAGTAATTATTCATCATTTGATTGGGCTTCCAATTCTTGTTTCTGGATACTCAAGCACAGGTTTGGCATTTTATGCTACAATATTTGGATACGTGCGAAGCTAGTGGATTAGACCTCGCCGAATGTCTGTCGATGTTTTTTTAACTGGACTTTTCAACTCTTGGCCGAGATTACAGTTCCGAAGGGTTGAGCCACTCGACTATACTACTCGATTGGAAAATAACATTACTTCGAAGAACGCCATTCCGACCACCCAGAAGATGATATTTCGATTCAAGACAAAGGATAGATTGGGGTTAAAACAAACTACAGAGCTTTTGCTTATACGGATTCTAACCTGCAGGTAGCTTTATTGGGTCACAGAGCTACTACATCGTTTCCCAAATCTCGTGGTTGGCGTGTTAACCCGTGAGGCAGTCCTTCTGGAGTGGTATAACAACAGAACAGATAATCAGCTATCTGAAACAGCACGCGCATCTCACGGTAAGTAAAAAGTTTCGTGCAATTTAAATTTGTTATGACCTCTTGTTAACATTAAAGATGCTGAACACGAAACATACCGTCAATACCAAGTCAGCCCTACCACCGACGGTTGTCGATCAGATCAAATGATGGGAAAACGAACGCAATCGATTCAGAACGAACGCACCCGCACCATGGTCGTCACCAAGAACGGCCACAACGATGTCAAATGGTTCTAAGAGCGATACTCAAAGGGTGGAACCCAACCCCTGGCTGCCGGAACTAGCAGCCAGGGGTGGGGATTTTTTTTCTAACAGGGAAAAGCTATGTCGCATTTGGTTTGCTTTAATAAAATTGTAGAACTAGGGGAGATCTAACACAGATGTTTTGATTAACTGCATTATCTCATCTCTTAGATACGAAGTTATCCTTCGAATGACAGTTGGAAGCTTTTTAGGTTTTTAAATCAGGCTATTTTCTTAACTCCTAAAGAAATTAGGTTTGAAGCGTGATGCAACTAACGTATTTGTGATTGGTTCTCTCAATATTAAAAATCAAGAAAAAAATAGTTTGAACACGTTATTTTTTATTCAGCAAGAGTTGTTTTTGTAGTGTTGTGGCCACATTACTAATTCAAAGGCAACCATCAGTAAGTGGAAGTTTAAAAGCTATAATGGGCGATCGGGCAGATTCAGCAAAAAGCGATTCCATCGGAAGCTTTCAAAAAGTAGCAAATCTATAGAAAAGCATTCTAAAGAAGTTACCGCCCTGCAGCAAGCATTCCGCGGACTGGACATTGCCAAAGCAAATTGACACACCGGTTTCTAACACCGATTTTAACGCGCATAGCCCGTCCTTATAGCACAAGAACATGGATTTTTAGTAGCTGTATATTGTATTATTGAATGTAACAATCTGTATTTCTGTTCCAAGTGAAACATTGAAACTCTAGATAACGTAGTTTTTGTAGCATTATTCCAACCAATCGTTAAAAGCAGTGAACACTAGAAATGCTCGGATACGACATCCCCGTGTGGTTTCTGAATGAGCAGAAAGCTATTTTTACCAAAATTGCATACATCTTTGAGAAATATATCTGTTCGTTATACGGGCAGCAATTTGCGTGCACGGTTATTTAGATTAAACCGTTGTGCAATGATATAATTTTAATTTGTGATCCGTAATTTTCACGGATGAACTGAAGGTTGTGTTGCAAGGCTCATATCGATGCAAACAGTCAACGACGATGCGATCTGAAGCCTGATCTGGTTGCCGAACGGGGTGGCTCCAGGAGCGGGTCTTGGAACGTCGTGGCGATTTAATATAATCACGAGTAACCGAACTTTCGCGAGTTGTCTTCCTCAGTTTGTTGAATTGGGTACGGCGTTCGCGGTCATGTTCATGGCTTCGGCTGTAACTCTTGGAACGAATTCGGAGCTTATGAGAGCGCGAACGTGAACTGTGGCTCCGAGATCTCTTGCTTCCTCCCTCCGCACTCGTAGCGTCTGTCGTCCGGATGGAAGTTGCCACGACATCATTTGCCATGCGGTGGTTCGCCACCACAGCGAAAACCGGTAGACAGTTCGACACAAGCAAAACGGCCGCAGACTGTTTTTCCATCAAGACCACGCGCCGAATCCTCTGCATCACAGGCATCTACAAATGCAAACCCGGATGGATTGCAAGCGAATCTCAATCTTCTTCTTGCTGGCGTTCTTGCCTAGCTCTCCAACCTAAAAATAAACAAAGTGTTGTGAGGATGTGATACATTTTTCACTACACTTCACGTTTTAGACACTTTTCAGGCCTTCAGGCTTCGAAAGAAGCAAATTTTGCCGAAATAAAAAAAAAGTTCGCTTTCGACTCTTGCGACAAACGAAACAGTATGTTTTCTTTCCTAGCTGTTGCGGACTTTGGTTGCTAGGGTATGCAAATAAACATTGAGAAAAAACGAGGCAGTGTTGCGCGAGAAATTTATATTTCATCATTACCGAGGGGTCGCTCAATGTACTGGTAACTGGTGAGATATTTCTTGGACACTTTTTTTTTGGAATTTTCCATGAAGTTTCAGGTCGTGTCGTTGATTATACCGTGTGTCGATGTGTTTGGTGAGCCGAGTATCGCTTTTGTTGTGCAGCATGCTGATGCAACTCTGGTTGTCCTCGTGGATCACTACAGGCTGTCGAATATCCTCGCCAAAGTCACGCATCAGCTTGGATAGCCATAGGTACTCCTTGGTTGCTTCTGCTAGTGCGACGAACTCCGCTTCAGTCGATGAGAGAGTCACACACGATTGTTTTCTCGAAGTCCAGCAAATCGGTCCAATACCTAGCTTGAATAAAAATCTCGGATTAGATTTTCTATCCGAACAATCACCCGCCCAGTCGGCGTCAGCATATCCTTCTAGAGGACCTGGTCCTCCGAGACACAGCCTAAGCTGCGCGGTGCCCTTCAGATATCGTAGTGCTCGTTTCGCTTCAGTCCAGTCAGTCTCCGTTGGCTTGCTGACCTTTCGTCCGAGTATGGATGCGGTGATCGCTATGTCTGGTCTCGTACATACCGCTGTATACAGCAAAGCACCGACAAGACTTTGGTACTTTTCACTTTCTGGCATGATATCCTCCTCTTTTTGAAGTGTGCTGGGATAACCAGGGTCCATCGGCATTGGGGATGACTTTGCTTGCTGCAACCCGAACCGAGCTACGATCTTTTGTATATAATTTTCTTGAGACAGGAAAAATAATTCCTCCGCAGACCGTTCAACTTGGATGCCTAGGTAGTTTTTAACATCTCCAAGACAAGAAATTTTGAACGTCTGTTCAAGAAAATCATAGCATCGTTTGTATTCACCGTCGCCATCGGTGACTATCAGCATGTCTTCTACGTATAATAATATAAACGATGGTTTGCCATAATTGTTTCTTATAAAAAGACAACTATCAGCTTCGGCAGGCTTCTAGCCGAGCTTGAATAAGACATCGGTGATTGACTTGTTCCAGATCATACCAGCTTGCTTGAGACCATACAGACTCCTCTTCAAACTGCATACTTCATCAGAGTTTCCGCTTTCGTAGCCGGGGGGTTGTCGCATAAAAATAGTTTCACTGATTTCGCCATACAGGTAAGCTGTTTTAATATCAACATGCTTTACCTGTAAGTTCCGTCGACCCGCTACTGCCAGAAGTGCTCGAAACGTGGTATGTTTAGCCACTGGTGCGTATACTTCGTCATAGTACCATACTTCTGACTGAAGCCTTGAGCCAACAGACGCGCTTTACACCTTGAGATGTTTCTTTGAGTTCTTAATAATTTAGTGGTAGATTTACGATATCCTAGGTGTGGTGTTCTTGAAGTGAGGCGAATTCCTCGTCCATTGCGCGCTTCCAATGAACACGTTCAGAACCAGTCAGCGCCTCTTTAGCAGTCCGTGGTTCGTAGGTTTCCTGATTAACTATCTTGATAGTTTCTGAATATTTAAGCGGTGGTACCGAGGGGAACGACACCGTGATTTGTTGATGAAATAAACTTATAATTTAAAATTCTGATTAGATTTATAAAAATTGGTATTGGTTCAGGCAACTGGCATCCCTATCTCTTCATACAGAGTTTGACAATAGGCAACATCGTTTTTCCACCGATCGATGGGGATCAGTTTGACAACGTCAAAATCGCCTAAAATGTCATCAACAAACAATAGTAGCAGTAAACAAAAGAAAACAATGAACACCTTAACTTATTTGATGGAAACTAAAGTGCTTCTCGTTCGTATTTAGAATTAATTTCGTTACAAGCAAAGTTCTTATGTTGGCTACGAAAATATGACGTCACGTCATCCTCTTGTATTGGTTAGATCAAAATGGATTCGAATTTCCGACATTACTTGATAATAGTTTGGAATGGCCGAGGATAGTTTGAAATGTGTCATAAAAAATAAATTGAATTGCTCGAATTTCACGTTTTGACAGTTTCAGTGCTCCATAAAATCAAAACAAAACATTGCCAGCAGCATAACTACAGGAACAAATCAAAACGGAAACATAAATTTTGTTGCCAGGATAATTGAAAGCTTCGAAAATAGAGCATGCAGAGTTGCCAGTTACATCAAATTGATCGGAATTCGAGCAAAATCGGATTGAGATTAAATTTGTTGAATTTTTATTCAAATATTTTAGCAATACTCGATGGGATAGAAAATTGTATAAATTTTCTAAAATTTCCGAAAAAATGGAAATTCATGCAAAATCGAACGGAATATAACAATTATTCTGAAGTGACGTTCCCCTCGGGTGGTACACCTTTAGTTGTTCGTTTTGAAACTCGCATCGGGGTCACATATGGTTCAATCGTTGCGTTGCGGGGACATTCATTGTTGTTCTCTTCAGTGAGAGTCGTCATTAGGATCCTCATTCGTTTAAGTGTCGGATTTAACTTCTTCCTCGAACTGTGCTGGCTCATCGAGAACGTCCCTTACAACGAAAGGCAAAATACTATTTTGTGGTTTATCCAAATCATAAGAATAATCTTCGATACTTCCATTGACATCTAGGTTGCCTGATTGTTATAAACCGTGCATCTCTGCTGTTTACAATGCGATCAGTCGTTCTATCCAGGAAACGGTATGCCTTCTGATGTAGTGAATACCCCACGAAAATCATTTTCTCTGTCGTTGAATCAAGCTTAGATCGTTTTTGCTTTGGGATCCACACGTACGCTTCAGTTCCAAAAATCTGTAGATGACTTACATCAGCTTTGTCATTCCATAGCAAAGAAAGACGAACATAACTCATAAGCGTCGGTGCAACAACAAACAGCCGACCAAAACCGATTTAATCGTGGGTGAAATCGGGGGGAATTTTTTATGAGGCAGCTGATCAGCAGTAAATGAAAAACGCAGCAAATGTCTTACGGGTCACAGAGTAACAAAGAGTAACGCAAAGTAACACAGCGTGCTTTCCCACTGAAAACCCCATTTTTTCCAAATCATCTAATACGGGTCCAACCAAGGTGTTTAGAGTTATAAGGTGATTCGTCTTTGCCAGTAACTAGGTGAGGAGTGAGGTAAGCGTGCAGCAGACTGCGGGGAAGAAAAATGACAGCGAACAACTTTGTTTACCCACTGAAATCCAAGCAAACATATGGAGAGAACTAGTAAACAATGTTATTAGCTGTCGTTTCTAATACCAACATAGCTGATCGGCGTTTTTGAGGATCGTATCACCTGAGAATAAAAACTCCTTGGGTCCAACGGTGGAGTCTGTTTTATTGGAGGTCGTCCAACGTTGATCTAACGAAAATCTTTCATTGTGCAATTTTAAACATCAATTTATGAGAGAGAGTTTTGGGCATCAGTGCCCAGTCGGTAAAAGCGACAATCCCCCTTTGTGTTTTGAAATTGTAAGCGAGTTTGAAATATTTCCGAGGAAGGGAACGTCAATTTTTTGACAAAACAGCACCAACCCATCTGCGCGCAAGCGAAAAGTTCAATAAAAAAGAAGTAAAAGTTGGGTTTTGGGAAAAAATTGTGGAAATTCCCCCCAAACCAGGAAAATTTATGTGTTTAACAGTTATCAACTAAATCTGTGCGGGACGAAGTACAAAAAGAAACTTAAAGTTGGCCGAACATTATACCGTGTGTGCTGGGAAACGCCTTGCAGTTCAGAACGATGCCATCGAAAAAGAAAAAGTACAATGCGCGATTTCCGGCGGTAAGTGGATTGTGTCTGTGTCCCAACCAGATTTGAGTACACCATCAAATATTTTAGGGGTTGAAGAGTGTTATTTTGGTTGGAACGAAACTTTGAACAGAAAGAACATTCAATGAAATTTTACATGCATACCTGATGGATGTTTGTTTTGTTTTAGGGAAGAATAAAGAAGATTATGCAAACTGACGAAGAAGTCGGCAAAGTGGCGCAGGCGGTTCCCGTTATTATCTATATCCTTTTCAAAATACCGGACAAGCGAATGGGTGGACAGGTTCACATGGTAGTCATATTTGCTTTTTCTTTTCAGTAAATAGTTTGATATTTTCCTTAACTCTAAACAATACCTCGAACGCTTGAACTTTTCGTGGAGTCGTTGTTGACTAAAACACTCCGAATCACAAATGCTCGTAACGCGAAGACCTTATCGCCGTCGCACATGAAGCAGTGCATAATTTCCGAGAGTCGTTTCGATTTCCTGCGTGATCTGGTCAAAAACATCCCGGATATTGGTGTCAACGAGGAACAGCTATCCGGTTCCGAGGCTGGATACGGAAACGAGGCAGCTGTTTCTCCGGCGTCTACATCGACATCTTCCTCTTCGAATGGTGGTGGGGGTACAGGTCCTATAGCAACAGCGAATGCTTCGTCAAACGAGCCAGTTTCCACCAGCGTTCCGGTAAGTGGACATGTGCTACAGCGTTCCGAGTCGTATGCAGCAACCGGAAGCAGCTATGCTAGTGCTTTAGCAGCTCAAGCACAGCCGGCATCACAACCGCAAACCAACAGCTTGAAACGAACATTGAATCACACAAACAGTTTGAACTTCTACAAGGAAATCTCGCTGGATGATTCTAGCAGTAGTGCCGGTGTCAGTTACAGCCGAGAGCCACCTCCAAAGTTAACTAGACTACACTCGGCACCGGCAGCGCCAATCACTGCAACGAATACGATCCCTTTCAAGATCGATATTCTGCCAACGGTAGCTGCGTCTAGTGCCACTACAAAACAGCAGCTAGTATCAAAAGCAAGCAGCAGTACGGTGTCCAACAGCAGTAACAATTACAAGGTTTTTTTGTTTGTTTAAATTATACCTAACTGAATACTAATCAATACCCAAATTTTAGATCACCTACAAAATAGAACCCCTCACACCTGGTACCTCTGGAAGTGCTGCATCTGCCGTAGCCAAAACGTCAACGCGTGATCCTCCGGTCATCCAACTGGACTACTCCAAACTGCAGCTTCCGATGACGATGATGTCGTCCGAACCGCTGCAACCGCACTCTACGAAGCCATCCTCCCACACTCGCCAGCAGCAGCTACAGCCGACGATCAAGATTGACCTCAGCAATATTACCAACTTTAGTTCCAAGTCACATCAACCACAGTCACCGGCGGCGGCGCTAACAGCAGGAAGCGCCATAAGCTACAAACAAGTGCCTTTAACGCCAACTGCCAGCACACCGTCTACGCCACTGTCGGCGCTGAGCAGTGCTTCTTCGTCGGCATCATCTTTATCAAGCTGTGGTGGCAGCGGTAAAAGTCCGTACATCTTTCAACATTCTCCAGCGCTTGCACCATCATCATCATCAACATCAGCGTTGTCTTTATCTACACCTGCTCTCACTACCAGTTCCAGTGGCCCAGGTGCACCGTTCTATTCCGGTGTTTCCTCCACGATTCCCGGCATGGACGAAGACTATGACGATATTTAACTGCTTGTGCTTTGATGTAGTCAAGGAAGTACTTTGTTGTTTTTATTTTCGCAGTTGATCATTTTAATTTTTTCGTCACTTTTGTTGCATTTATCTACACTTGTATGTACAATGAATTATTTGTCTCTTTTTCTTCAGTAATATCTGGTAGATTAGCTGATTACATTGAAATTTGAAATCGTGTACAGAAATGCATCTCTGGTAAAGCGAAAATTGTTTCATCCTGGAACAAGCTTCTTCGTTCTAAGATAACGTGTGAATACAAACAATAGTGAATGTAAGACTATGATTTCTTCAGATTAGTTTTTTATTGAATTTCTGGCATTATTTAATGGTTCCTGCTAACGACAGTAGATGGTACAATGAGTATGAAGCTTGTCCAATGCCTTGCCTTGGTCATACTTTTGCACCAGACAAGACTATGCTTGTCCAGTGGACAATGTCCACACGCACTCGCGCGTTTGTGTTTTAAGTCATTTTGTACAACAACCTGAGTTGATATTGAGGAATAAATTTATATAGGTTAATACTTTCCTATCTATGTAAATCAACTACAACGGAAGTGTTGAGAAATTACCCGGACAACCTAACCACTTATAATAAAATTTTCGAATCAAGCGTCTGCTAGAGCTTTCGTCGGCAGAGAAACTCGTACAGAGGCGTATGAATGAGCTGATTGATTGTCAAAGGTTGGAGTGGTTTCTCATCCCACGCTCAATGTTACTCAGGATGTGGTTTAAGACATTGACACCAAAGGTGTGGCTCACGGCAGACTTCTTAACGAACCGAGTGGTCAACGGATCGTACTGGGTCATAGGATCACTAAGATGTGCAATGGGGTGCTGGGTGATATCTTTCCACGGTTAAATCTTCCCTGTATTCATGCATTATACGTACACCATAATACGCAAAATAAACAACAGTTGGCCTCTTTTACAACTGACAGTTATCGTCCGAAAGTCCAAGTGCGTCATTGGGTCCTTTTCTCATAGTCACGTCACCTAGTGACTAGAAAAAAAATTTCCTTCGAGTCACTGATGTAGTTTTTGTTTGAAGCGAAACTGAGTCAGTTTCTAACCCCAACTGGTGTCAAAATGTATGAACTGACAGCGGTTGGGGTTAGAACCTGACTCAGTTTCGGGTTCAAGCGAAATCGCCATGAGTAAATTGAATGTGAGACTACGGCCCATTAGTTTAGTCCGCTAGTAATTTTAGTACACGAGGTAACGAGCAGTGCCCCAGGAACTGATGCAAAAGTAGAGCAGCAAAATGCCCAAAACATATCACCAAGACACCGACTAGAACCCCAACAACCGCGAGATCAGAGGCTACGCAACGAACGCAAGCAGCAAAGCAAGCCCCCGTCAAAACCCGTCCGGAGAAATTCCGCCTCTTCTCCTGATCAGATCCTGGACCAACTACCAACGAAATCAAGGGCCGGAGGGGAAACGACGGTACTCGGCTGATGTCGCCAACGGGGATAACAGGCCCTATTCTCACAGTCACGTCACCTAGTGGCTAGAAGAAAAATTCCTTCTAGTCACTAAGTAACTGTGAGAATAGGGCCCAACATCAAATGATCAGAAGATCTGGGCATCCGCGTCGATGTACCATCCCAACGGATATCACTGAATACCGGCTGTTGCTTGCAGGATTGAGTACCCAGTCCAGCGTACCGTCATATTCCTGTGTAGAGCACTCATTCATCACCATGGAAGTTGCTTGAAACACTCAGCAAATTGTGTCGTTTTCGATTGAGAACCTAGAAACTAACCCAGGTTAGTTGCTTCGAACGTTTTTAATGAAACTGAGTTGGGTTCTAGCAAAACAACGCTGGTGTGAGCGAATCCGAAATATTTTTTAGGTTAGAGCCCAACCCGATTTTCAGTTCAGTGGCGCATAACCTAGGTTCGAAACTGGCTTAACACAAACGGTTTGACAGCAGTTAGCTCCGAAACTTAGTTAGTTTCTGCCTCAAGTGAAAATGACATTAGAAAGTGAACAATGGTGCTGGCTCACGAACAACGAACTGTACCATGTGTGTAATATTGAAAGAAAGGCTAGCTGACCCAAACATGAAAACCGAAGCAAAATGCGAGAAAAAGGAGATATTGTGCAGACTTACCGCTCAACCGTTGTGACATCTTCGCGCTCCTTTCCTGGACTCAGGGGTTTCAGTGTTCGACCAGAACACACAATCATCTGCCAGTTCCCAAACGATAATCATCTGCCACTTCCTAAACGATTCTGCTGCTATCATTTTCGCCGGTCTTGTAGTTCTATTCCAGTCGTCAAGTCTCCACATGATTGATTTTTGTTAACTCTTCCTGCTGACGACGAAAACGTTCCTCTTCCTGCACGTTGGGTACGTCTGCACTTCATCAATTCAAAAAACCTCTGTATCCAAAAGAACATGAAATTTGACGTATTCACAATAGAAATACGTCAGATTTCTGCTCGTTTGGATACATCAAACGCGTCTTGGCCGCACTCTAACTAGAGTGCTCTACTGACAACCCATCGCGGGTGGGGTGCGCTCACGCTGTCCTGTATTTATTGACTGCATGCTTCACACTCCCGTCTAACACCTCATTAATGCACTTATGATTACCCTTTACTCACTTTAAGCGTAACACAAGCCTACCCAGTGGCAATTTTTTGACATTGAAAATGTCATTCTAAAATCTAAAATAAAACGATGTCACGTTTTTGCGTCACTATTTTGAACGCTAATAACTTTGTTATTTATGAACGGGTTTCCCTATGGATATCACCAAACAATTCGGAATTAACTAAAATTATGTTTTATTGCTATAGTGTTTTTGTATTTCAATAGTACACTATTGAAAAACAAGCAAAAATGAACAGATCTCGAAAACGTGAAAACTCCCATACATCAGTCAATCTATCCCCGGCAGCGCCGTCAATAGGGAGCAGCTTAGTGATTCAAACGAACACGAAAAGTTATAAATATATGTGCCGTGTGCCTGTTTGAATCAGTTGTTGCTCTTTTGCTAGACAAATAACATCGTGCCAATAGCGTCTCGTACGACAGATTTGAGCACCCAGCACACTACGCTTCTATGAATGACGTCATCCTCGACTATTTAAAGAATATCATTTCTCGAGCGACATCATTCTCCCGTCGAAAGTCGGGCCGTAAAGAACAGCAGTAGCAATCATGCATGTTGACAATGCGCTGCGATGAGTTCTGCATTTGATCACTGCTACCGCTGGGGGTGATCCGATGTAAATAGCGCGCGGCTGAAAGAGTTGGCGAACCTCAGTTGAAGCTAATTGTTCTATTCTGCATGTTATTGTTAACCCATTCATGCCCATGTTGTTTGTGGACAACAACGTTTTTAAACAGCTATAACTTTTGATTGTGGCGAGAATTGCTCACAAAAACAAATAAGGCTCATTAATGTGATTATTGCCTTTAATTTGAGTATTAACAGTTGCAAGGATCAGCTCTAGAACTGAAGTTATTGCAATTAGTCTGATTGGTTTCCGATGAAGCAGTGCTGCCAGGGACAGTTTACGTTGACGACGGAAAAAGATTTTTTCATATATCTTTGTTATGGTGCAATATTATTGAAAACTGATAAAACTTATCAAATTAGACTGTCGTTGGCTACGTATTCCACGTAATTAGAATATTGTAATTATTCTAGGACAATTGTATTGAGCATTAGAAGGTAAAAATTGACCAGCTTCTAGCACTGCCATGGAAGCACCTATCTTTATGAAAATAGGCTTTTCAAGTTTGTTGACCCCACCGTTTTCAAGGAAAAATAGTTTTGCAACCCTGCATGCACTAGAAAAAAGTTGGGCATGAAAGGGTTAAATTAAAAGCCCTTTTAAGGGCTATAACAAACAATGAAGAACAAATTTGAATATTTACAATCATTGACAGCGATAATCCAATTGCGCAGTTTATATTCGTTATTTGCATACGCGCAAGCAATCTGAAATTCGCAACAATCTGTTATTTGTTTATATTTATCCTTCCGAAACAATACAAAAATGTGCAGCTACTTAAAGTACATTTCCAGACTGAAATTAGTGAAAACCTGTGATTTATTAAAAATAATCTTTCGTAAACATAATCCAAAATTCTGCAATGTTTCAGAAAATTGGAGGATGTGGCAACACTGCCAACTAGCGAAAGCCGTACCAAAAAGAATCCGCAAATTTTTGTTCGTTATTCTGCATGAACACGGAAACGAAAAACTACCTAAAATTGAGTTCTTTTGACTCAATCTCGTGGTATCGTGGGGGAACTTAAAATTAGGTAAACCGTGTTGAAGGTAGTTTCCATTTAACCACGGCAAAAATTACAACTCATTGATAGGTTTTTTATACTCAAATTTAAGTTGAATTTACCCAATTTTGAGTATACCCCAAACAACTCAAAAGTACCTTCCTCCACGGAAGACCTCGACTGAGTCGAATCTCTCGTTTTGTTTTTGACAACACTAATGAGTGCGAAAGTGACGCACAACTCAAAAGTAAGTTAAAAGAACTTATGCTGCAGGTTGTTTTATTTAACCGTGAAGGCAGTCCTTCCATCAACAATGCGAAAGTGATAAAAGCCGATGTCACGTTTCAAACTATCAGTATTTCAAATTATCTGTTGAAGGGGAAGGTTGTTTGTTTCTTTTCAATTTTAATTATTTATCCGATGTAAGTAGCGCGCGGCTGGAAGAGACGGCAAACCGTCGTTACGGCTGACTGATTGTTCCATTTCGCATGTTATTTTTGTTAATTAAAAGCCCTTTTCAGGGCTATAACCAACAATGGAGAACAAATTTGAAAAATTCTTGACAATGACGATAACCTAATTCCGCCGTTTATATTCGTTACTTGTTGCTTGCACGTACATTGACAATCTGAAATTCAATCTGTGATTTGTTTAAAATTATCCTTCTGAAACAATACAAAAATGTACAGTTATTTAAAAGTATATTGCCATGCTGAAATTGGCGAAAATCAAACCAAATCCAAAAGTCTGCAATATTATAGAAATCGGAGGATGTGAAAAATCCGCAAATATTTTTTCGTTATTCTGCATGAAGGTAGTCCTTCCATCATCAGTGCGAAAGTGATGAAAGCCAATGTCACGTTTCAAGCTATCAGTATTTCATATAAGATTTCTTTTTATTTCGAAATATTTATCTGATGTAAGTAACGTAAGAAGGCAGACCTTGTTTGCAGCTGACTAATTGTTCCATTCTGCATGTTATTTTTGTTAAACCAAAAGCCCTTAGTTAGTTTAGTACTTTTCATTCCATAGCACGCGTGTTTGTGGATTCCACAAATAGTCCTTTTCAGGATTCCAAATCTAGAACATTTTAGAGTTAATATTAATTAAACCACCGAATATATAAAGGTACATATGTTAAACTTTCTTCGTTTAAGAATAGTTTGAGTTATGACCAGTTATTAATCTATCATGCTTGCAAACATTTAATTTGATAGCAAGTTTTTAAAGATAGATGTAAGATTTTGTTTGTGAGCATCATTAATTTATGTTTTTTAAAACTTGAATTTGTCACACTACAGGTTATCGACTTTAATTTAAGAATTCAACAATTATCTCTAGTGAAGAATAGCATGCCTCTGTGTAGCTCTGAAACAGTCGATGGCATTAAGGGGTTTTAATTTGGCCACGGATAATATTGCTTGCTCATAAAACTGGCTGCATTTTTAATGTCATCGTGGTCGTGTCTTGTACACAACGCTTAAATTTTTTTTCGCGAAGCGCGAAAGCAGCTCATGAAAAATTTCAAAACACTCGCTTCTTTAAGAACTGTACCGGAGACTATTCTGATTACTAACTGTAAACATACGAGAGTCTAACAGCAGCTCTTCAAATCTTGAGCTCAAGACAAAGCATAATTCTCCAAATCACATACACAGTAAACTTCATCTGCTCAGAATTGTGTGATCGTGTGCCAACTATCTATGGCAAAAATGTCTCCGGTTCAGTTCTTGCTTGAATTTCCTCAAACTTCCACTGAGTAGCAACACTCAATGATCTTATCTATAGTCTTAATGGCTAAATTAAACTAGAAGATCTACAAAGAACATGCAAGTATATTGTTCTAGCATCGCTGCTTCCCTCGCGCGAGAGTCGTACGAAAGATTGGATGGATGCATTGCTTCTGGTAATCGAAACGAAGAGGAAGCTATTGCCAAGCGTCGACCACGAAGGCCGTACAAAATCTGTCGCTAGTATCCAGTGGTGCTTTTCCCGGTGATCAGGTGACCAGCGCTTCACTCCATTTGAACGTTCGATTACCTGCTATCAATATTCAACCGTTTGCTGGAGAACGTAAACAGTGGGCGACATTCAAGGATATTCGTTTCAACAATTCACAATCGAAGTGATATCACAGACTAACAGACACAACACTATGACGGAATTCCCTCAAAAATCGGACAAGTTTTCCAGAACACCAGCTCCACCTTTTATTCACGAATTCACTAGAATTTATTCACGGTCCTCATTTACTGGTGGGTTACCTTTCAGGTTTTGGAGCAATTTTTCACTAGTTGTCTATCCCCCATATGCTTGTTCATAGGTCAGTGGCGCCATAATTTCAAATGTGTCCATAGTCCCAATTACAAATATATTTAAAATGACCGTTAAAGCGGGCGAAGGTTTGTTTTTAAGTGTTTTCCTACCTCGAGGGAGATGCTAAGATATTAGTCAGTAAATATACTATCTCTGGTGCAAATTATCAAAATGCATGGAGCAGCTTAATCAACCACTTCGACAAAAAACGCTACACAGTGTTTTCGTTAGTGCATCATTTCATAGCTCAATCATCAGTAGCACAAGCTACCTCGCAATCACTGAGCAAGCTGGTAGCAACGTCAGATGAGATTATTCAGCAGTTGAATGCTTTAGGAGATGAGGTTAGCGGTAGAGATCCATGGCTGATTCATCTTATTCTAGAGAAACTTGACAAGGATACGCGAGCAAATTGGTCGCAGGAAGTGGTCGATTCTGAGGACCCAACTTTCAACGATTTACTGGAGTTTCTCAAGAAACTCAAGAAAAAGGAACTAGTTAAACCGGTGCCAATGAAACTTAAGACGCTGCTTACAACAGTGGAGAAAAAGTGCACGAAGTGTTCCAGTGATCGTGAAGAGTTCAAAAACATGAGTGTGAAGGACAAGCGTGAACTAGTGCAAAAGGCAAGACTATGTTTCAATTGCTTATGGTCTTTGCATTCTTTGAAAACGCGTTCGTCCAAATCGGTATGTCACGAGTGCAAACAACGACACCATACGCTGCTGTGTTCCGTAGTGAAGAAGCCTGAACAAGTAGAAGTTATGAAACTAGAAGTTGATGTTTCTTCGGCTGAAATACCTGCGGAAGGTGAAGGTGTCGTTGCTTTGACATCTTAAATGTCGCAGAACGAGAGAAAATCTGTTCCGTTGCTACCTACAGCGGTTGTGAAGGTGCAGCAGGCCAACAGTGGTTTCGTTTTGGTCAGATCACTGATAGATTCTGGTTCACAAGCGTCGTTAGTATCCGAAGCCTGTGTCCAAAAGCTGAAGTTACCACGAGGAAAACTAGTAGTCAACGGTCTTGGTCAACAGCAAGTGGGAACAACGCGTGGTTTGGTTACATTATGCCTAGCACCTCGGTTGAACGACGTCGTAGCCTTGAGAACTGAGGCTTACATTCTCGGAAAACTGACCACCGCAATCCCATCTCAACGATTCAACTCCGATAACATGAAGCTGCTAGACGACCTCGGCGAATTGGCTGACCCAGAATTCCATCGTCCAAGGTGCAATAGACGTCATCCAAGGTGCAGACGTTCTTCTTGTTCTTCTGGAAGGACTCATTCGTGGTCGAAATCAACTTCACGGGTTTTCGGACGAGTCCGAGCAGGCGTATGCAGCAGTGGTGTACGCAAGACAACGCAACGTATCCGTAGTGTTGGTTGCTACCGTATCACGAGTAGCATCGATCAAGCAGGTATCGCTACCCCGACTGGAGCTGAATGGTGCATGTTTGCTTACGGAGCTGATGCAGCGTGTCACTGAAGCACTACCTCCTTTAGCAATTGGGTGTGGGCAGACTCAAGCATCGTTTTAAACTGGCTGTCTACCCATTCACGGAAATGGAAAACTTACGAAGCAAACAGAACCTCTGTCATACTGGAATATTTACCCTGCTGGAATCAGGTCATCAGTAATGACAACCCCGCAGATCTCGCATCCCGTGGTCTCTCACCGGCCGAACTTGCTGGCAATTCATTGTTGTTCATGGGAACACCGAGCTTGAAGCCGATCAATGCGAATGGATGTTGTGTCCTGCTCCAAATGTTCAAGACAATGATCTGTTAGAAACCAGACCTGTAAGATCGCACGATCGAATTGCAGCTTTTGAAAAGACATTCTAGTTTTTCGTTGATCATCCATGCATTGGCCTGGTCAATCGGTTCATCTACAACCTCTGGCCGATCGCCGAAGTGGAGAGTTGGTCCCAATAGAACTACGTCATGCTACCGCACATGGGCGGCATCTGGAAGAACGCCGTGCATAGTGTTAAGAAACATCTTGTAGTTGAGCTAGGAGAGTCGGCAACCACGTTTGAGCATTTGTCAACCCTGTTGTGCCAAATTGAGTTGTGTCTTAACTCGCGACCGTTATGTCCCTTGTCCAGCGATCCCGACATGTCGCGACAGTGGCAAAACCTTAACTCCGGCTCATTTTTCGATAGGGCAACCCATGAATCTGATTTCTGAACCCGACACGAAGCATCTGCCGGCAAACCGTCTGGATTATTGGCAAGAAGTGTAGCAGCAGACTGAAAGAGTTTGGGATTGGTGAAAAACCGAGTACCTGGCAAGCTTTCAACCTAGTAGCAAGTGGCGTTGACGTCGATCAACTGGTGTTGGTTAAAAATGAAAACGCGTCACCAGCACAATGGGAACAGCTCGTAGCTGTGGATATCTCTTGTTCGGGCTGGACACTGTTCGCGCTATTGCCGATCTGTCTAGTCTACTTTCTCACTTGTTAGTTTTCTCTCGTTATGGTAAGCCTGGAAGGATTCAGCTTGTTTCTTGACGAGTGTCCGTTTTCTCTAGTTACGGTGACGGTAAGCCTGGGAGGCCTCTGTCCTGCGCGTTGACGCCTACGTCTTTCCCGCTCCGGTTACGACAAGCCTGGATTGTTCAACTGTTTAACCTTTGCTTCTTCACACCCGACTGACTCTTGTCGCATTTGCTGCCGTCGTATCAGCTTTCTGCAACCCGTTTCCAGTTTGCAGGGCACGATTTTACCAGAATCGTGAAGGACCCGCGCAGTTGCGCTTGGTTGTCTGTTTCTCACAACCCGAAAACGGCTGGTGCGATTACGCCCTTCGATGTGTGACTTTGTCAAGTTGGCTCCATGTATCTTCCTGCAGTGGTTTGCCTCTGAGAGTAATTTTCGTTGTGTGGGGAGCCCAGAGGGGTCCACCTTCGTCGACCTGGGCCTCTGTGCAACAGCTCAAGATTTTCCCGAGGCTCCCTCCGAAAACTCAATCTCTGCTCTACAATTTCCTACTTTCTCGCTATTTCGCTCGTGAGGTTTAAAGTCGGTTTCTCACTTCCGAAAACGGCGTGCCTTTGTAGGCCCTGCTTTGCCTTTACCTCAGACTTCTGGGCGATTAACCGCTGATTGCCCAGGTGTGGAGGTAGTTTGACAAGTTGTTGCTCACCACACCTCGACATTGACACGATTTTTCCCGATCAGCAAGCGGTGAAACCTGCCGACATAGCTGGACCAACGACACGACCTGAAACTTCATGTAACTTTCTGATGAAAAAGTGTCCGAGTAGTTTACCGCCAGTTACCAGTTCATTGAGTCACCCCCCGAAACAGTTAAAAAAGAATTCTTCAGCAACACTTCTTTGTTTATTTGATTTTCTGTTGCTGTATAGCAACCATATTATGTTTATAACATATACTACTTTTCTTCATCGCGAGTTTCGTTTCGCTCGTAATTTTAGTGCACAAAAATTAGCCTTGTTTCTTGCAAAAAACAGGTGCAAAGCTTCCTTTGGAAGAAAGCAAGACTATAATAGCTAGATATTTACTAGCAGTGAAAATTCATCTCGACCGGTGTGGTTTTTGGGCCTGCGAATATGCAGTGAGTTGAAAAGCAACTTACTGTGAAAAGTGAAAAAACGCCAGCCGTAAGTTTCGAAGTAGTTGTCACCAAGTCGATTATTGGGGGCATCGAAGGTACGAAAGCTTCAAAAAGGACATTCTGTATCCCTAGGTGCAGAAAAATGAATATCATTTCAAAAATGTAGCATTATCTTGATACTATACTGATGAAAAATTGCTGTGTGGTCTTGTAACTTTGGAGCTCTGATAGACCAGAAAAATCACTAACAGCCTAAGGGAGAATACTACTAGAGAAAATACTTATACGGTTCGTTTGAAATTAAGTTTGTGCAAATCGGCCCAGCCATCTCTGAGAAAATTGTCATTTTAAATGCTATTACATTTTTAGGAATTTTGGTTTTCTTATCTGTTTGTTTGAACTAAGAATCATTCAAAACTTATTTCTGTTTTTATTGATTAATTTGTGCATTTAATTTTTAGACGCTTTCCGAAGCAAAATCCTGGCTGGAGACCCGATTCTGGCATGTTGAGATGTTCCCTATGTGTCCCTTATCTGCCTGTTGTTGAAATCAATTAATATCCAAATTTAGTTATCTCTTCTATTCGCATATGTTTCATTTTAGTTTTCTTGCCCACCTGTTATCCAGTGGCAGACACCAGGATCTGCATCCATCACAAGCACTGCAACATTTGCCGTAACAGTGAAGCGAATCGGTGAGAACAGAAATAAGTCAACTAGCTCGGATTGTGCGGCACCAACTCGGCGTGTTACTGACCCGCCTCAAACCCCTACTACGCGATATCTCCACTTTCGCCTCTGTGCTTAATTGAAGACACTGGAAATCTGAAGCCGCCGGCACATCCTGGTTCGTGATATTTTGGCAGTCCAAAGATGTCAATAGTATCGTAGATTTTCCTCCGCTATAAAACTACAAGTTTAACGGCTTCCAAACTATCATTGTTGTTTCCCTCTCTCCGCTGTCTCTGTAATGTGCTTTCCCTAGTGTTAATTTAAACCAATATTCTTTTTTTGTTGAAAAATTACCAACTGGATTCCTAGTCTTCAAAAATGATCGCACCAGTTATTATATAATTAATTTGAAGAACTTTTAGAAGGTAAAATATAGAAAATTGGCATCTACAAGTTAACGTAATTTACCGTATCAAAAAACGGATTGAAAAAAAATGGGTGTTAACTCACATATAGAATGTTGTTTGGCTGTGTGTTGAATATTTGAATATTTCCCTTCTTTTGTTTTCGGTAGAACCATATCAATGTATGTCACTGTGTCTACAACTTGGCACCGCAACACGGATTAGCGATAAATGATTTTCTGACTATCTGACTGACGCCTATCTCTCCCAAGCAGATGATATAGAAATCTTTACAAGAGCATCAGAGCACGAATAAAACCGGAATATTGAGGTTTCCATCTATGATTATACCAGCTGGAAACCACTACTTCAAGCTGTCATGAAGCCTGTCGTCCCAATAAACAACCAGTCAATTAAGTCGTCAATCAATTCATCTCACTATTCTTCACATTTTTTAATAACCGTATTTGGGTCAAAATTTTAAAAAAATGATGTGATTTTCATGACCCTGGAACCGCTCAGTGAAAATGCTTTTTATTCTGTTTTGTTGTTATTCTCACAAAACTTCGTTATCAGAAACCTGTACCTAGACCTGACCTCGTACTCCTGCCCATTGTAGATTGCTATACTGCACTTTACGCATAATTGTCAAGAGATTTATCAATTATTTGTCCGGAGAGCATTAGGTCGTCTGCAGCAGAGGCAATACGACTGCTGGTCTGAGCTGTTATCCATTGATTAGATTAGTGTATCCGATCATTAAACCTTCTACAGATGCGAGATGAGTTTTGTAAACCATGACCCCAGCCGAAAACCGTAATATCGAAAAGGAGGAAGGTCACAGTTAAGGACCATTTTAATCAGGAGTACCTACGAAATACTCCTATAATAAAGCCAGTAGTTTTTTTGCTCTCATTGTTAAATATTGCTTTTCAATTATCTCAATCACACATCACTAACGCTGTGGTGCGTCTCCTCCAGTCTGTTCGGCCATCTATGGAAGCTGTCTTTCAATGTCAGCTTCCTTCTCAGAACAGCCTAGATAAGTAAGTATTGGTTGTGGTTGTTTCAACCGGCTAAGAATTACACTACGGACCACCTGTTTCGGTGGCAAACACCCCACAAACAGGGAACCCTAATTCCATAATGTCATGCGACTCGTGCTATGGTTAAAATTGTTGAAGGGGTTTAATATTCTTAATGGCAAATGGAGCCAGGGAAGTATCAGGGCGAACTCCCCCGTATGAAGCATTTGCTGCATTACTATGTCAGTGATGCAGTGGACTGTTTAGTGTTTACACACTGAACTTTTTTCGCCGGGGTTTGGTAGAATTTTGCTGGGTTTTCAACAGTTAGGGCTTTGCTAAGATTTTCAGCTGATGTAAGTTCGCTGAAGTTTTGCTGGGTTTCTGTCTTCAAATTTCGATGCATACGCACGAACCTGTCGTGTTGGTTGTGATCCACTAGAAGGCTGATAAGTTGATGTTTTGCGGGTCTATTAAGTAATTTTAGATATCCATTCACGAATCTGTTGAGCTGCATAAGCTGTGGTAACAGGCGGATCCCGCATTGTTTTGGCATCAGAATCAACGGCTAACTCTTCTGAGTGATCTCCAGGGAGCTGAAATCAAGTTATCAATACAACAAATTGCTTCTGTAATGAGAAATTTTAAATAATGTGTGACTTTATCTACTATATAATTAGATTTTTTCTCTTAGCGACTTGATGTACTACATTAGTAAGAAAAAGTTTGTTTTTATTTTCTTCTTCGTAACCAGGGGTTGCAACGGTTGCAACAGTAACTAAAGAAACACAACGATAACAGTTTTATCAGTGCAGCTGGTTTCATGCATTTTCTACCTAAATATCAAATTTGACAGTACGAGTTACCTGAGTCACTGAGGGGTAGTCAGATTTGCGATACAGTTTTAGAATGCCAGTGTCTAGTCGTGTCGTTGGCTGGACCATCATAATTTAGCTCATAATTTTACTTCTCCTCCCCAAAACGGATGGGTGCACCACCATACTGGATGATGAGGTCTTCAGAGCCATGAATCAATAAAATTAACTAAACTCAAATACATTTACTATATTTTAACTACAAATATTTTTGCCACCTTGGTTTTACATGTGTTTACGAGTACGTTTCAGTTGGGCGCCATTTGTAATCTTGAAAAAAGGCTAGCCGACCCAAACATGAATGCCGAAGCGAAAAGCAAGAGGAAAGGCAGATATTGTGCAGACTTACCGCTCAACTGTCGTGACTTCTCCGCTCCTTTCATGGGTATAAGGGCGCCGGTGTTCGGCCAGAACACGTAATCATCTGCCACTTCATAAACGATTGGCGTTTGATTTGCCGACAAGTTACTTGTACTGGAATGGGAAACGTTATGCATATACTCCTTTGCACTTGTGATCAGTATCTCAAACGATAGAGGCATTGAATATCCTCTGTTGTCAATTCATTAGAACTTGTGAGCACCGACGTGAATCTGATCCAATTTTGCAGGAGCTAGTCTCTTGTTAATTTTTCCTGCTGACGCCAAAAAAAAAAAAAGTTTCTTCCACCGGCTCACATAACTTCTGACCCATGCGGTTTTTTGTATGACAGCTCCAGTGCTGCCGTCATCCCGCGACTGACAACCCATCGCGGGTGGGGTGCGTTCACGTCCTCCTGCCTTTTTTGACTGCGTGCTACACACTCCCGTCCAACCCCTCATTATTGCATTTATGATTACCCTTTACCCACGTTAAACGTAACATGATAAAGCACGACAAATTGCAGTGTGCTGGCCATGTAGCACGAATGTCGGAAACCGTTCAGCAGAGAAGCTTGAAGAGGTCGCCGACTTCGGGCTAGACATAGCACTTGTGGAAGATGCAAAGGGTGCGTGAGTGGCGGCCCAAGATTGATCAACCTAAAAGTATGTAATTTATTCCACCCTGATTCGAAACACTCAAATCGTTCGACCATGATGGTGATGGTGGTGAAAATACTACAATTATTTAAATCATAGGGATTAAAAGCCATTCCTTGTGGCCATATAACACGGATAGTTATGCTTATAGCGCCAGTATATTGAATTAGAAAAATTCAATAAAAACTAGAAAATATAGTAAGAATGAAAATATGGGATCAATGAACGAGATTGGTGTTTACGGCTTTGCATCGTGCAAATTCATTTGATTTTGATGGAATACTATTACAATTCATGAATATATTTCAGTTTACTTAGCATACGTAACATGGCACCCAACAATACCCCTAATTAAGCTTATTATTTCTATCAATTATTACGGAGACGGCGAGAATTCCGGGTTCCAAAAACCATCCGGCGTCTCATGCAACTGTACGTTTCTGCACTCGCGGCAATTTCGGGTCATTTTTGCACGGATCACATCCATCGGCAGACCACAGTGGACTAAAAACTTGTAATGCTTAGAACACTCGGAACAACGCCGAACCGTTGGTAGAGCTCGGTCGATAGATGGTGGAGGCACTGTATTTTTAGGAGCAAGCGGATTCCTCTGTCCTGTTCCGTCGACGTTCAACACGGATTGACATGACTGTTGCTGCTTGCGACGTTGCTCTCGGATAGCTTCCATAAACAGGTCATTTTTGTGTGGTTGTGTTTCACTTATGACAATGACTTCTTCCGGTGGTGGTTTCACGAAAAGAACGCTGCTCGTGTCAGCATCCTCTTGCGGCTGGGTTTCCTTAGCCAAAACGAGCAATTTTTCTTCCGATGATGGTTTTTTCTCGTTGATAGGTTCCGTTTTGACATAGGGTGCAGGTCCTGTTGTTGAACTATTACCGACTTTTCGATTCAGGTCTTTTTCCACTTCCGAGAAATAGGTCTGATCGATATCAAAATCATCTTCTTGTGGATTTTCTACTTTAGATTTGTTAACAACTAGGGAAGATTGTTCCTTTTTCTTGACGCTCTTGAGAAAACGGGAACTGCTGAAAGCGGCTGGACTTGGTATAACAAAATCGTCGAAATAGGTTTCGTCATCATCCACTGTTGACTTATTAAGGTTATCGGGAAATCGTAGCCTAGTTTGGCGCAGTCTTTGGGAAACAAAGTGTATTATTATATGGGTTGAAATGCTCAATACGATTAGAGTACCTTGTTCTATTTAACATGTTGTCCTTCTTTGTACTGGTTGGTGTCCGTCGTGCGCTGGAACCCATCTTTCCCAAACTTCCTGGTGTACATTTCTTCACCGTCCATTTGCCGGCTGGGATCACGCTGCCTTGTTGTTCCGGTCTACCGGAAGCTATAGCTTTTGGGGTGACCATCTTCTGGCGCATTGGGAGTTGTTCAATTTGTCTGCTTGACTCAGGAGATGATTGGAAGGTGGAGGAAAATCGGTTCAAAGACAAGCTGTGCTTTTTTTTATGCTTCGCTTCAGAAACTAGTGGTTTCTTGGCCTCTTTTGAAGCAGGGTCTGGGTAAGGCACCGACTTAAGCGGATTTTTCTTTGGAGGCGTTTGTTGAATATTTTCTCTCTGAAAGGAGGGGAATTTGGGCGATAAGGGATCTCGGGAAGGGCTTTGAGTTAACACGAAGAACGAATCATCCGAATCCGGCAGGTTAACGTTTTGGTTCAGTATGGAACTGGATAGCTCCGGGTCGGATTTGTTGCGAATTGCCGCAGCATCATCGTGTTGTACAGCACATGAGGGTGAATCGTAAGATCGCGCTTTACGGCGTTTGTTTGAAGGCGGTGGTGAAGGTGTTCGGTTACGTGTTTTTAAATGCAAAAATATATCGTCGTAACGTAGGGTCACATCTGATGCAAGAACCTGCATTTCTGGGTTAGGCATGGCATGGAATATTGTTTTAATATGCATACATATTTATATTATAAACTACTTACTCGCAGCTGTTTCTTGCAGATTATGGAATAGTTGTAAGAACTGATCGTGAATTTTCCGATGCTCGGTATACTTTGCAATCAACGTGTCGTGGATGTTCATTTTCGGAAGCTAATGCGCAGATTTGTTTACAAGCAAAAATTATTAATATTTTAATATTATATACCTATTATAAATTTGAAGCAGCAAATGAACTAAACAGTTTTTTAAATGCACGTCTTGAAATAATATAACGAAACCCAATGAAACTTTAAACATGTTTGACGTAAACTGCTCGAAAATATCAAGACAAAAGCAACTTGATAAAAATTCGAGCACTTGTGGAAGAAGTCGAGATAACAAAGGTGTAAATATTTTTTGCGAGGAGAACGACACTCCATGATTAGCTGATCAAATGAGTTTATATTTTTGAACCTTGAATAAATTGCCCGGATAAAATTTTACGATAACATTTACCCTAAAAACAATCATAAAACAATAAATATTATAGTTATTACTGTTTCAACATTGTTCGATGCAGAGTTCTCGTAGTAGATTTACGATAACATTTCATGTAACAATAAATTTTACAGTTCAGCAAAAAACTGATACAGTAAATTCACATTAAATTTTAAATGGAGAAAATCGATTTTTTTAATGGTAAGTTACATAACCTTATTTACTCTAGAAGTCGAATTTACATTGACATTGACTGTTAAAACGTTAAAGTTATTATAAAAAATTATAATAATTATTATAAAATTACTGCACTGTCACAGTGAAAACCATGGTTTTGTTACTGTACATTTCTGTTCGGGTGATTAAGATTGGCATTGGTTAGTTCGAAATGGATTTGCATTTCCAACATGAATTCAACGAAAAAAAACTAAACACGTTAACATCATGTGCCAATCTATTGAATTAATTCAATCCTCAAACACATGAAATGCACATGATTGCCGTTTCAATATCTAATCGAGTGTGGGAAATATGGTTTTCAAATAGAATTCGTGCGAACATTGTGTGAAATGAACATAAACATTAAAGAAAATATAATTGACTAAAATTTCCATGACATGACATAGGATAGGATAGAATCCACCAGCTGGCTTCGTTTTTCACCTCTTCTTATATTTTGCTAATCACCTGTTGAAAATGACACTCCACCCTCGACCAATGATGCCAAAATATTACTTTTGTTTCGGTTATGTCCAAAACTTAATTTGTCCATATCAAAATTTTCTATAGGAATAAATTTCACGCTTCTGGAAAAAATACAAGTTGGCTGGTCGGGCCGCATATGGCACGCCTATGTAAATTAGACCCGCGAGGTGAATAAAACATTCCCTACGCTTTGCGATGAGGTATTCCTGCCAAACAATTGAACTTATTTTTAAGTTATCACTGTAAATATTCGGTATAAATACGAAATGATCGACACCGTGTAGTTCAGATGACGCCATAGGGTTTTCAGAGAAAACAGCAGCAGAAATTACTCGCTCCCATTTACACCGATTTGATATTTCCGCACACAGAATCGAATTCACGATAACCGTGCTACAGAATCTCTCGAGAACCTGTAGAACTTGAGTTCTGGAAATATGTTTTATTTCATCCGCAAAATAAAGCCTTGTACTTCATAATTACAGAATATTATAGAAAGAAAGCGAAATCGCGAGAAAAAAAACAGCGCAATATCTGACAACACTTTCGAGCAGCCTCTTAGTACATTAGTTTCCAAGTCGAAGGTCTGCTAATGTCACGTTCGTCCAATCACGAGATGGTTCAGGATTGGTTCAAAAATAGGGGACAGAGCTGGCGGATCCTATCCTAGATCGGATCTATCAAAACGCGTTGCCATTCCTTAAGCTACCAGTACACTGTTTGTAATAACGTCAAATATTTGACATCTCTCGTGAAATAAATTTGAACTGCTGTGTACTGGATCTTCAAATATTTGATGAAACACAGTTTGCCAAATTTTTCATTCGTGTTTGTCAAAGCAATTATTTGTCTATTTGTCAAACAGTGTACTGACGAGTTTGTCAAAACTTCAAACAGCGTAACGCTGCAGTTTGTCAAACTTGTCGATGGAGAAGTTTGTCAAACTTGTTGATGGAGAAGTTTGTCAAACTTGTTAAAGGAGAAATTTGTCAAACTTGTTGATGGAGAAGCTTGACAAACGTGCTTTGCTCATTCAGGATAGCAAAATACGCCGTACGCGAAACTGATTTGTTTTGACAGAATTTGTTGTCAAAACGAAAAAAAGTTAAGGTTTGAAATTCGGCTGATTGATTGATTGTTTTATTTACGTGACTTTAAATTATTCATTCAGCACGTTAAAAAAAATCGGCGCTATTTTGATATTGTTGGTATTTGTCTTTCCAGGAAAATCATGCCTCAAATAACTCGGAAAGGTACAAACTATTTGAATTCAATTGTTTGATACATGCTGAAATGTAAGCAAATGCCATTTCTTTTGAATCCTTTTCGATAGTTCACCAAGAATCAGCTGCTCTTGAAAAGCATACAGCAGTTGAGTATACTGCCAGTCTTGCGTGGTATAATTGTCGAATGTATCTAGTTGAATTCTACATCCTGGTCGGACCGTAGCGTGTGTTGACTATTGTTATTTTATCATAAAGTACTGAATGAGCTCATGGAATTCGAGATGATGAAGAGTCTGTCGATAGCGATTCCATCGAATCCATCAAATGGAACCTGCGTCTGGTGCTGGATATTTACGCTACTAATCTTGGTGCGCCAAATACTATCCAATAAACGCGTACACTATCCTCACCACTTGCCAAAAACATACTCAAGAAAAATTGCTCAAGTTGCCCGGTGTTGTGCTTGGTAGCTTTAACAATTTGGGAACGAGAGTTATTTTAGTTTCGGCAAATCGCCTCTCCTTCGTCCGTCTCCAGATCTCTCAAAACCTCTGTCGAACCGTTTGTGTTTGTTTTTGTTGCTCATGTGGTACACTCCGCTTTGCTGATGCTGATGCACGAGTTCATCTTTTCCTTCACGTCGGTATTAGAAGCCTTGCATTTGGCCACATATGTGTTATACTTTTTACTACAATCGCGACAATCGAAGTTTCCCGGTGGCATGCAATTTCTCGTGCAGCCGGAAACTTTTCGCCGATCGGTAGACCTTGCTACATACTCGACATTTGTGCTCGGGCAGCATGTCGACTTCGCGTCCTATACCATTACAGGTTGTGTTGGTTTCGCAGGTGCACCGTCAGATTGTAGGATTGAGTGAACCCTCGGTCGCAGTATTCGCACACGTACGGAGTTTTCCCGGGTGTACAACCTGACGTGTATCTTCAGCGTTATCGATTGAGTGAATGTTTTCGAACAGTGGGGACACATTTGAAGGGCTTTTCACCTGTAACAGTAAACAGTATATAATTGAAATTTACAGGAAAGAAAATAAGTAAAACCTTAACCTACTCTTGTGCCATCGTAAAACCTTAACCTACTCTTGTGCCACTTAACTGTAAATGTGAGAAAGTATATAAACAAGTGAGCGAGAAATGCAACTTGTTTTGTATGTCCAACAATACAAGAGGATTAAATATTTTTGAAATTCCCGTTCTAATCATTTTTTGTCCAATTGAAGTCTACCTAAACTTTTTTGGGGTAGACCTTGTCGCTGTAGAGTTCTATGCAATTTCTTTCACAGACACTAATTGAGGTTTTCTTTTCCTCCAGCTGACATATATAAAACTCAGCCAATTTAAAGGTTCGAAATAGCTCGCCTGAAGTCTTTATAATGGTGTTGAAACTAGGGGCAGATAACTTGTGATGCATTTTTAAAAATCAGCTAAATTAAATGGATTTCTTTCCATCAAAATAGAAATTCAATAATATAATATAGCATAGAAATTCATAATGTATTTTGCGTTACGTGCAATGTATTTTACGTTGCGTGTAAGACCACAGACAAACAGACATAACACTTCGAAGAATAATTTAGGAATTCCATCGAGCAGATTTAAAAAAAATATACTTGACTGTCACTAGCGCCATCTATCATCGTTCCTGCTCAATTTTTGTATTCACCTCATCGCAGGCAGCGATGCTGGTCACCTGTGACAGATTGATGCTTATTTTTGTTAAATGTAGCTGACACAAGTGCTAGCGATAACAATGTGATCATTATTTGTAAAACCAGTTAATATTACTGAATTATATTAGGTTTGTTCCAGTACCAGGAGAAACTGTAAATACTCCGGAGCAAACATTGAGAACGGTGTTCCTTGATTCTCTTCTTCTCCTTTTTCTTTTTTTGAAAGAAAACCTATTTTTTGCGCCTGTTTACTCCTTAGGAACTAGGAGTAAGAAGCATGTACCGGAACAAACCCATTATTAGCAGATGTGTACATTTACATGATACGATCGAATCGAAGTCTCAATCAAGTAATGAATTTGGTTATCCTCATTCTCTAAATTATTTTTCTTAACCACTGTTAAGAAAAGATTCCAAGTAGTCAAATAACTCATTTTGTAGGATCAATTCGCTTCTGGTTATACGTCTCGCAGAATACAGATAGATATTGCGAAAAGCATTATTCCGGCCATAACTGATAGTTAAACCGGTAGCTGTTTGCAATGGTGAGGATGTTTGTCAAATCGCACTGACATTGGATAATTTGATTATGCTATGATACTTATTCTGAATTTTCCAATAGTAAGTCCTTAGCAGCTACGTACTTTCAAGTTATGCTCTAGTAATGATTACGGATGCTTCATCTGCAGCATATTTGGCAATGAAATCGACGCTATCTTTCTCCATCATTTGAATAAATATAACTGACCGCGCTCTATGTGCTGGATCCTTCTGCTACTTGCTCCAAATTAATAAAAAGTCGTCGCATAAAAAGCAAAGAATATGCTTGGAAGCCTTTCATTCCGCAATCTGGAACAGCATAATTTAGGTTTTTATGAGTCGATGATTTCGAACTTACCTTTGTTTTAAGTGTTAAAGATATTATTCGTTTTGGCGACTAAAGCACAATTAAAATTCTACCACCTATCTACGTTGTACCTGAAGTGCACAGTTGAATATATGCAAATAAGAATTATAACTAAAATTGTTCGTAGCCCCGAGGACGCCGAAAGAATAGCTGATAAATGATTGCACTTTTTCTGCTTTGACAGAAAATAAGTAAACACGAATACATATTCACACCCCGCCTACTACGTGCTTACTTTATATTATGAACAGTAGCGCCACAACACTGTCTGTGGAGTTCCTGCACACTAATGTATTATCAAAACTCCTGTTTTCAACATGAGCGATGGTGAAATTTCAAGTGTTATGTCTGTTTGTCTGTGGTAAGACGTCAAAACCCTACACGGTAATCAGAACAAACTTTATTATAACTATGAAGTACGCATTTTGATGGGAAACTGGGACTACCCACAAAATGAATATATTGTTTTTACTCTCTTTTATGCAAACAGAATGTACGTCAGAATCTGCATACTTTCTACTCCACACAACAAAGTAAAAAATGCATAGTTTTGACTCTTTCAACAAACTATAAAATGGGTAATTTATACTCATGCCTGCAAAGGTAAATGTATAGTTTTTACTTTCTTGAAAAAGTAAAAAAATACATATTTCGTACTTCTTAGAAGAGGTCAGTAATGCGTAAATACTGTACAACTTTTGTTTTTCAATTTCTTTTCGAGAAGTAACAAAAATCACATTAATTTTTATTCTAATTTATTTAAATACAAACAATATTGAGAGGTCATACCATCTTGAAACTTCCTTCAACGGTACGGCCTTCAAGAATCGAACCCAAATATAAAACTTTTTTTTTCAAATCTGACTCTGAATCATTACTGGGTTTCATGCATTTCAAATCTAAAAAAGAAGAAACTTGATATTTTAAAGAAGCTAATAAGAAAGAAGCATACGTACCATAGCATTATTATATGATTTATTATGAGGTTTGGAATGTTCGTCCATATTTCTCTGCCTTCGATAAATAATCGCGAAAGTAAACAAGCATTGTTTGCAATACGAACACTTATTTGAAAATGGTCCCACGTCGGAGTGTAATTTTTTTTTACTCTGTGAGATATACTTTTTACGCATTTTTCTTCGCCGTTGACATTCTCGAAAATGCGTTAAACATATTCTTCGTTCATAACTAAAATCGATACACTTTTTGACGTATAAATGGTAGTCTCAAAAATGCGTGAAACATAGTCATAAAATAGGTAGTCTAGATTTACCGTGTATACAAAAAACTAACCCTACATTCAACAAAACGTCGAACAAAGTTAATCAGCGTAGGACGTTTGTTAAACAAACTTTTCTGCGAGGGAGTGCAAAGTTGATGCAAGAATGGAAATTAAATGCATTTTTACTAATTTGATGAAAATTTGTTATACATTTCTAGAGTGATCTACCCCTAGGTTGCAAATCTTTTTGTTCGATTAGAAACAAAACGCAACTCACGCATTGAGAAATGTACGCACCATTTCGATTTCACCAGGATATTTCACCCATTCGCATTTTTTCCAGTGTCCGCAATTTGCTCGCGATTATTTGTGGATCACAATAAAGTCAGAACGGTAAACTTGTGGATGTTGGTTTGATCAATTTGAATACGTTTTGTTTTCGTTCTAATTTTATTTCTGGATTGAATATTTCCTGACCATGTCGTTATTCCCGGCTTATTCCACCGATGTCATCAGCAATTCGGAAGGTAACAAAACCACTCTTGTTGTGACAAACTCTCCAGCCATTCCTATTTTATTTGCAGCATCAGTTCCTGCCACAAAGAATGAACTATCCTGGCTAGCCAACCAGAGTTTTATTCCGTTCCCCAGCAGTACATCCCGGGAACAAGAAACCTCAGAATCGGATAAATCACCAGAGCCAAGTAACAGTAGTAAAAGGCAGGACAACCGCAAGCATAAAAAGAAAAAGCGGAAACATCACAAAAAGCGAAAGCAAGCCAGTAGTTCTGAGGATGATAACACATCGAAAGACCCAGAGCCGATTCGAATTTCCGAGCTGGATTACTACACTGATTTGGAAGGTTTGCGGATATACCTAACTGTGGAGACATTGCATCGTCCGGCTTGTCCTCGGTATCGGTTGGGACCGTACCGGTTCAAGATGAATTCCGGCTTTAACGTAGACCGAGCACAGCGTTTCTACAGGTATTTTAAAAAGGCGAAAAAGCTGAAAGTTGACGATGAGAAGTCGTCACAGGATACCAGGAATGTGGAGTTTGAATTGGAAAAGGCAGCTCGACTGGATGATTCCGTGGAAAAGTGGATCGAATATATCCGCTATAAGGAAGATAATCCGGTGCATTTTGATAGCTATCAGAATCACAAAGCGGAACTGGCGATTATTGAAAAAGCGATGCGGCACCATCCAGACGATGGCAGATTGCTTAGTTTATATCTGGAAGGAATTGTGAAGGTTTTTCCCACAGATCAAGTGCTGGTAATGATTGAAAAAATGATCGCTAAGGATAACACGAATGTTCTACTGTGGGATGCGTTGATCGATAATAAGCAATCGGCAATGGCTCAATGCATTGTTCCGAATGTGTTAAAGCTGTACGAAAAGAGCATTCCATCGTTGTTCATGGCAAAGCGGAACGATGAAGTTATGTTGAAGTTTTTCAAGAAATGTGCTATCTTTTGTCGCCAGGCAGGTCTTTGGGAGCTGTTCTTTGGATTTATGCAGATGACGATTGGAATAAATGTAAGCACAAACTTTGCCGATGGAAAGGATCTGTTCGCTTCACCTGAGCACTTCACTCAGTTGATCGAGTATGAGGAACTCATTTTGAAATCGGGTCTTCCAATGAATGAAATCTGGTTAAGGATCGAGAAGCTTCGTGGGGCTTTTCATTTTCTGCCATATAGAGGTTCTAATATGTGCAGTGATCCGCAAAGAATGGTTCTCAACCAGGACATTGTGGGGTTTGTTTACCCACTGATTAATCGGGAATATACCTTCGACTTGGTGATTCTAATTCTTAAACTAATGAAGTATCCGTTTGAGAGCAATGCATTCGAAAGGTGCTCATTTTTTAAAGCCGAACCGTACGAATCGGACCACTCGGAGCAACTGTTGCCACTCTTCTTGGACCTGAACAGAAGCAGAAAGAATGATCCGATAATTTTGAATTTGATTAAAGAATTGAATACGCCACCATCGTTCATCAACACAAACCTTGCCTTCGAATCGTATTTGGAACTTATGCGAGAGTTGCTAGTCGTTGCATCCGAACATTTTTCCGACGAGAAAAACATTATCTTGCTTCTGTTGTATCTGAAACTGGAACGAATCTTGATTGTGTTTGATAAAACAGCTGAAGCTCTGAGTGAACAGCGGAAAAAATCCAGTCGATCTCGAGTGAAAAATCTTTTGAAAAAGAGCAAGTATCAAAACGAGCTCAGTTTGTACATTGAGTACGGACTGATTGAGTACGAGTTGGACGGCCTCAGCGAAAACTGTCTGAAAGTGTTCAATTTATCTGTCCAGGTGTTCTGCTCTCAGCATGATCAGCTCTGCGACAACGATATATTTACTCTGGTGCTTAAGATGACGGAAATTTTGTTAAAGTTGCACCAGAAACCGCAAGCAATTTATCTGCTGACTAAGCTGGCTCTAAATCCCAAAGAGATCAATTTTAATGCTATGGACGAACAGACGAGAGATTCCATTAAACTATTGGCCCTACAGAAGTTGAACGAACGTGTGACGCGTCTTGTTCAAGATGACTCTCAGGGGGAGCTCATGCAATTGGAGCAGTATTTCATTGTTAACCCGCTGATTAATAGTTTAAAAGCATACCTCTACTATCTGGCTATGATAAAATCTAAATCGGAGACCATAAAAAAACTTGAAGGATTCCTTTTTCACTTCAACAACCCGGACAACCAAAAACACACATACATTCGTGAGCAGATCTTCGAAATCTATCTTAAAATTGTTGAATTTCGAACGGAGGAATTCACTAACAATTGCCTTCTGCAGGTGGTGGACCGTGTGTTGCACGAGTATCCGGAAAATCTAACCGCCATCCGAATGTGTAGTTTCTCCGAATTTCTCTCCTGGTTTCAGATTCGTACTATCCTGGGCAAACACCTGACAGTGCGATCGGTTTTGTTGATGACGGTCGCCGGTCGGGTTCGAGATCTATACCTCACCAAAGCAACACTTCTGGAGAATCAACGGGAAGGAGACACCTATAAGCGGCGCATTCTGAACCTATTGAAGCATGCTGTCCGCCGAGAATCGTCACTGCGACAAAATGCTCTTCTATGGAGACTGTACCTGAGGGAACTGTTTGATCAACCGACGGCAGTCGGTGGAAGTACGGATAATGTTCTGGAACAGTGTCGGAAGACACTATATATGGCGCTAGAAGCGTGCCCATGGAACAAGTCGCTCTACCTGGACGGAGCGTTTTTTGCACCTCCGGAGTTAGCTCACCTGCTGGATCTGCTGATGGAGAAACAGCTGCGGCTACACGCCATACCGGAGGAGTTGGAGATACTGAGGAATGAATGAATGCGTTGAATAATTTGTGTTATCGGGATGCTTGCTGGATCAGCATTTCTTGAAGTATATATGAGCTGAGTCACAATGGTCGACGCTATGAATAAAGTCATGAAATGTGAATAAAATTGTGTTTATAAAAATTATTTAAAGTTATTTACAGTTTAAAGGAGCCACTCCTCGTCGACCAATGTTTCCATAAGTTTGTTCTAGCTGGTTGCCAATGCGGAAGGACTGTCAGCTACTGATGAGGTAGGTTGCAACCCCAGTCAGTTCATACAATTTGGAGCAGTTGGGATCGCAACCTTTGTTATTTCAACTTATAAATAGTGATATTTATGTCATTTGATATTAACTTTTCATTTAATGTAGCGTTGCAGGGACTGCGGGCCCTCTACCAAAAACCAATTGGAGGGAACTCCCACACGGTGGGTAGAGTTTACGTCAGCGATATTGGGCCGAGAAGAACGTCTACAACACCCATTTACGTGGAACGGAGGGTTCTCGAGTAGGCCGGCTGTTCTATAGATTGAAGACGTTTTTCAAAAAAGCAATTAATTCCTCCTCGCGTGTCGGGTCTTTGAAAAAGGTCCCGGGTTGATGTTGCGAGGGAGATCTTGGAGTTCCAAGCAGCTTGTTAGGATATGCTCTATAGTGGTCTTGGTGTTACATGTTGAGCGTTTATCTTTTGAAGTTGTTCTGATTACCTACTTCATTGAAGAATGAAGTCGTCGAGGGACTTTGCCATGAAAGACTTGATACGATGGTACCAACTTGGTCAAATCATCCACCCGTAAACCCCGAAGCAAGGTCCACCGGGAGAACGAGACAATCAGTTAGCATAGAGCGTTAAAAGGAATTTCAGCACCAAATTGTAAGCGAAGGTAATTTTGCATCAAAGTTTTTACTAATTATATATAATTTATAGTTGAAGCCTATTAAAAGTTCGCTATCAAAAAGGTCTTTTCCTGCGCCCAACAACGTCGACAATCTTCAAAATTTGATGGGAATATGGCCGAAAAGAGGCCAATTGGAGATACAACGGAGTTGGAACAAGTGGAATCCAATTGTGTGGCCTGCCAACGTCCGGATAGTACGGACAATATGGTCCAGTGTGACCAATGCGACGGATGGCGGCACTATACATGCACCGGGGTGGATGCGAGTGTGATGAACCGGTCATGGGTGTGCGGTGATTGCACCTCCATGCAAGAGAATGCCATTGCATTGAAGAGCGGTTTCAGTCGTGCCAGTGCAGCGTCGGCGCTTTCCGCCTGTTTGAGCCAGCTGGTTTCCACCAGCAGCGGCAGCAGCGAGAACAAAAACGTGCGGAAATAAGTCGCCGCAGGAAACGAAATCTTCTGAGGATGCCTTGTTGGAAGTCAGGAACCGAGTGGAGCAATGCAAAAGGCGAGCAAAACCGACACACGAGCATCTATCAGCTACACTACAAGCACAGTTGGAGCTGCACCGCAAACTACTTGAGGGATTTCAATCCAGTGCGGGAATGTGCAAACGCGTCGGACAACTGGAAACAAGCAGTATAGTGACGGAGCAGCTACCAAAGCCAGCAACTGGCCAGGCCGCATGGAGAAGCAGACCGGCGCCATTACCAAGGCGTGCCGAACGTTAGCAACTGTTTCGGAGGATGAACGAATTCGGTCTCAACATGGTTCCGAAGTTGAAGCTGTAGGTGGAATCGACTCGATGAATCATCGCTGGCCTGTGAGGGAACCAGTAAGCATACTAGTTTGGCAGCGGTAAGTCAAGCTATCGCAGCAACGGAAAGCAATCCAAGCTATATGGAAACTCCAGGTAAGCGTCAAGCCTTGAGTAATTATTCCATAAATACAAACGAATACACCTCTCAATATTGCCCCATGACTAATATGTATGAAATTTCCCGTGAACGGTCGCGAAATTTCGCGCATGCGGGAAATAGTACAATGCCTCCTGAATTTCCCCGCGAGCTGCAGCTAGTTTTTCACGCGCGCCCAGATGTAACAGAAATACTTCCTCTGCCCAAGATTCAATATAAGAATACAACCGATGAACGAATGCGTGACTCCCCCACATACTCGGTTGAATTCAATAAGTTTCCCCTACACCCTCGTCTGTCAGAAAATGCGTATCAAGACCAAGTGATTCCCCCTCGAGCTCCAGGAGGTCCAACGTAGCAGCAGCTAGCAGCACGGCAGTCCTTGGCTGAGGAACTTCCTCGATTCTCTGGAGACCCAGCGGATTGGCTGATCTTTATTTCGAGCTATCGATACACAACAGAAGCCTGAAGCATTCTGCTGGTGAGAACATGCTTCGCCTGCAACGATGTTTGCCTGGTCCTGCGCTTGTGAAAGTATGTAGTCGGCTGGTGTTGCCAGCAGCGGTGCCCCAAGTGATCGAGACACTTCATATGCGATTTGGACGTCCTGAGTTGCTGATCAACGCTCTGCTACGCAAGGTGAGAGACATCCCAGCCCCACGGTACGAGAGAATGGAAGATCTCATCGATTTCGGGATGGCGGTGCAAGCGTTATGCGACCACATCGAAGCGGCGAATGGCTCGTTTATCGAATCCTTCACTACTACAGGAACTCGTTGCGAAGCTTCCCGCCGATCAAGGGATGATGTGGGTAGGATATAAGCAAAGTTTTCAAGTCGTCGATTTAAAAACCTTCGGCGATTACATGACTTCGGTGGTGCAGGACGCGACGAGCGTAGTAACCTTCGAACCTGAATGCAGAAGGAACAACCCGTGCGATCGTCCGAAGAACATCGCGTTTGTGAACTCTCACGCGATGGAGTTCGACTGCGCACACTGCAGCGAAACTGGTCATGGAGTGCGCAAATGTATTACATTTAAAGCGCTGCATGTAGACGACCGTTGGAGAAGAGCCCGTGCTTTGGGTCTTTGTCAGAATTGTCTATTCAGCCATGGACGCAAGGCTTGTCGGATAGTTGTGACATCGAGGGTTGTCAGTTCCGTCATCATCCGCTGCTTCACTCTCTAAGTGGGCCTCCAAAGGCTCCAGCACCGAATGCATTAGTAGCGGAGAATCACACTCACCGTCTTCTGACTTCGTCGACGCTGTTTTGTATAATTTCCGTGACCCTACACGGGAGTGACATCTCAATTGATACCTTTGTATTCTTGGATGAAGCAGCGACAAAACACGCGCACCTTAGGGGGATTCTGGTTAGTAGCTACCATAACGCAAAGCCTAAGATCCTCATATGAATCGACAACCGACCGACTCGCGCTACCACTTAAAGTGAGAAAGGGCGATGGTACCGGTCCGATAGCTGCGAAAACCAGATTGGGCTGGTGTGTCTACGGTCTGCGAGAAAGCAGCAACACCGAAGCTAACAATTTCCACGTCAGCAGCTGCTATTGCGACGAAGAACTTCACAATACGGTGAAGCAGGCGTGCGCCAGTCAAACATGCCAAAGAAGGGAAGAACAACGAGCGCTAACTATCCTGGAAACTAACCCGAGGAGTAGAGAACCGTTTTGAAAGGGTTTGTTGTATAAAGAAGATAATGTAGAATCCCCGAACAGCTACACGATGGCGGTACGTCGTCTAGAATATCTCGAATCCAGGATGGATCGCGAACCGGTGCTAAAAGAGAACCTCTATCGACAGATGTGCGAATACAAAGCAAAGGGTTACACGCATAAGGCTACGAAAGCGGAGATAGATGCAGCAGACCCAAGAAGGATGGTACCTCCCGGTGGGAGCGGTAGTAAACCCTAAGAAACCAGGAATGGTCCGAGTCATTTGGGATGCAGCGCCAAGGTCGATGGTGTCTCACTCAACAGCGCTCTTCTCAATGGTCCGGATCAACTCTCGTCACTTCCAGCCGTGCTATTCCGCTTTCGACAGTATGGGGTGGCGATCAGCTCGGATATTCAGGAAATGTTTCACAAAATCCGTATCCGAGAGGAAGATAAGAATTCCCAGCGCTTCTTGTGGCGCGCTTGTTCATTGGAGAAACCTACGATCTACTTGATGGATGTCGCTACCTTCGGGAGCACCTGTTCTGTTTCCTTATTGTTACAGCACGCTGAGCTGTTTCCTGAGGCATCGAAAGCGATTGTCCACGATCATTTCGTTGACGATTACCTGTTGAGTTTCGGATCCGCAGAGGAGGCGACAAAGGTAGCAAACGACGTGCGATACATTCACGGCCAAGGAGGCTTCAAATTGCACAATTGGCGGTCCAATAGTACCAGATGGAACTGACAAGCAACTGAACCTGATCGACGGGGCGACAACCGAGAGAGTGCTTGGCATGCTTTGGAGCCCATCATCCGATGAACTGAGTTTCTATACCCAAGTCAGCGACGAGGTACAAACACTGATTCGCATGGCAACCCGACCGACGAAGAGGCAGATTCTACGTGGCGTCATGACTCTGTTTGATCCACTGGGGTTACTCTCGCCGTTTATCATCCACGGAAAGGTCTTGATCCAGGACCTGTGGCGCGAAGGCACCGATTGGGACGAACAAGTAGGCGATTTAGTCTATGCGAAGTGGCAGAGGTGGATCGAGTTGATCGCAGAGATCTGAATTCCCAGATGTTACTTCCCCAACGCCACGAGAAGGACCTACCTCGGGGCTGAAATGCATGTGTTTGTCGACGCAAGCGAAGTAACCTATTCGTGCGCTATCTACTTACGCACCTTCAACAAACACGGTAAACCACAGTGCAGCTTAGCAGCGGCAAAATCAAAGGTCGCTCTCCTGAAACCGTGGTCTATTTCCAGACTGGAAATGCAGGTGAGTACTGGGCGTACGGTGGTCAAAATTTGTTAAGAAAAACCTCGACGTCCCAGTTTCCAAGACGGTTTTCTGGACCGATTCCAGAACGAGACTGTCTTGGATTAATGCCGACCCTCGAAACTATCGGCAGTTCGTGTCCTGTAGAGCATACTTCGGTAAGCGATTGGAGATGGGTGCCTTCCAAATCCAATCCAGCGGACGAAGCAACGCAATGGGGTAGTGGACCGTATTTCAACCACGACAGCAAGTGGTTCCAAGGACCGCACTTCATGGGTCTCCTGGAGGCAGATTGGACCTGTCGCATAGAACCGGTGATGGTTACCACGAGAGAAATGCACGCATCGACACTACATCACTGTTCGTTTGAACCAACGATCGATTTCGACCGATTCTCTCCCTGGGATAGGTTGCAACGTGCGACCGCATACGTTCTCCGTTTTCTACACAATGGATCGAAGAAACAGCCACGATATAGTGGACAGCTGCAACAGTCGGAGCTGAAGGCTGCTGAAGAAGCCATCTTCAAGTTGGTGCAACGTGAACACTACTCGGACGAAGTGACAGTGCTGTCAAACAAAGCGCCCAATGAGACCGGACAGGAAGTAATCGGGAAAGAACAGTTCCATCTACCAAATGATGCCGAAGCTGTACGAGAATGGTTTGCTACGTGAACAGGGTCGAATCGCGGCAGTTAAGACTGTCGCCTACAACGTGCGCCATCCCGTGATTCTACCAAGAAGACATCGCGTCACGAAGCTTCTGGTTAACGAAGTTCGACAATTGTACGCTATCCCGAGGCTTCGATTGGTGGTCAAGAAAGTGGGCAGAGAATGCCCGTCCTGCAAAATACGGCGAACCAGACTGATGATCCCTCCAATGGCACCACTGCCATCTGCCCGCTTAGCCCATCGCTACAGACACTTTATACACAGACTAGCGAAATGTCAAAAATTGCAGGCAAACGGACTGTCAAAAAGTGCAGCCAAACGAACATGAGGGTTTTGAAAGGAGAAGTACAAGAGGAAGCCCATGTAAAGCTTATGGGAGCTTCCGTGATGCCAGTTTACATTCATGGTTGCTAGTTTTACTGTTTTTCTCTCCGCAAGTCTGTTATATAAAATGTATGGACCCATCACGAGTGAGCTTTCACCTACACAGGGGTGGGCTATTTCGGAGCAGTGGCTGGTGAAGTTGGGGCGATCCAATGTAAAGCGATGGGTCGCACTGTTCACCTGCCTAACGATTTGTGCTGTACACCTAGAAATCGCATACGCACTATCAACATCGACAGACCCTTTCCACGCTTTTCTAAACTTTCTTCCTTCAACTTCTTGCTCTCCCTATGGCACTAAATATTAAAAAATATACTTCATTTTCCAGTCCCTTGCCAATCGAATGTCGTTGAGATGTTCGGTTCACTGCTTCAGGCCTTCAGGCTAATCAATGTGGGCTAGCAGCTGGGATCGGAGTTCTTTCTCGGTGGTTCTGTACCGTCGAAGACCTGTCTTTTTCGGGCATCCGCAGAAACGAGGGTCCACCAAACCACGGGCTTTAAGGACTTCTGGAAAATCTTTCCCTTTGGTGAGTAAATCGGCTCCGTTTGGTTTGATCGATATCCAATGCAATTCAGTTCCTTCGGTGCTCTTCAGGATTTCATTGAAGCACTCGACTTATGACTCTTGTTGAAAAGGTGAATAAACCATTGCTACAAGCCCGCTTTCGCAAGCGTCGACGAAAGAGTGCAGCTGTATCTCAGCGTTGACGGCAGCTTGATTCCGGAAACACCTTGACGTCTCGACGTCTTCTACATTCTACACCCAGAGCAGGGCTATGACTTCTGTTGAGAAGACATACTATGTCGTCACCGTTGTTGTTATCATGTTGGTGCAGGAGGATTTGTCGTAGAGCCCTGCTCAAGGATGATGTGATCTACGCCCTGCATCGTGAGGAACCTAAACACTGGATAGACGATTTGCAGTGTCTTATATTGGACATTCTCTAGGATTTGAAGGTGAGTTTGGAACGACTAATGGGACTTGAGACGTAGTAAGCCTTTGGTGGTGGCCTTGACTCTGGGCGGTGTACTCTACAGGCTGCAAATTATTCGGGGTTGAAAACGAGTTTCACCTCCTTCCACTCCTTTACTTGTGAAGCTTTGCTCACTAGCGATCCAAGCTTTAGATCAGGGATTTCTGGATAGGAAATTCGCAATTCGGAACTAGTATAGAGAAGATAGTGAGGAGTACTCCCTGTCGTCTCTATACTAGTTGCGCATTGCAAATTTCATATCCAGAAACCCCTGCTCTGAAGCTTTATCTTCTGCTAGCTTACGCAGCTCTAGTGTCACAGAAGAACTTTATCGACTTCTACTAAAAGAGGTGCTCGAGCTGGTTTTCGTGTTGATGCATCGCACATATCCTCAGCTATTGCACCTGTACCTTCAAATAAAACATAAAAGAGTGGAGATTGGAAGTTCTTTTCACAACCAAAATGCGTGCCATTAAATCAAGAACGGTTTATTTATCCTAGAGCTAATACTAAAGGGTTAGGTATCCACGGTTCGTCTATAAACTAACATAAGTTCCTCCCATGTCCAGTGGTAAGCGTGATAGCGTGGTCCAGTCGATAGTGTAGATCAATTCGCACGTTACAAATTCCCTCGCTTCTCCTGGTCAGCTTCGATGGCTTCGAACAGTGCCTTGAAATTACCAGCACCGAATCCCTATTAACGAAAAACAATGATTAAAAATCGATCAAAAGACTTGAGTTTTATTAAACCTACATTATGATTGCGTCTCTGAATAACCTCCAGGAACAGCGTTGGTCGATCCTGCATGTTTTTGGTAAAAATTTGCAACAGATATCCGTTTTCGTCGTAATCGATCAAAATGTTTAACTTCTGCAGGACGTCCATATCCTCAATGATCTTTACGTTACTGATTCGTAGTCGCTCTCGCAGCTGTTCGTAGTACGTGTCCGGCACAGAAAGGAAGTGCATTCCTCTCGCGCGAAGATTTTTAATTGCCAATATAATGTCACTGGTATTCAACGCGATATGTTGAACTCCGGCGCCGCCGTAATAATCCACGTATTCTTCGATTTGCGATTTTTTCTTGCCTTTGGCCGGCTCGTTGATTGGCATTTTGATCGTTTCCTCGTAGTTGGTCATAACAATCGATCGCAGTGCGGAATACTCGGTATGAATCTGACTATCGTCCACGGACCAGAATCGGTGGAACATCAGAACCTTCTCGTACCAGGCAGCTGTCGATTCCATCTGTAAGTCGGGCTGATTCCCGACTACGTGATCGACAAAGTCCAAATTGATTGGCGGCAGCGTTTTCACTAATGCATCATCGTAGAGCGGGGCTTTGTACCCGGGTAGGAACACTCCCCGATAGTTCTTCCGCTCCACAAATGTATGCTGGGTGTCTCCGTACGTTTTGACGGTTGCAAAACGCACCTTTCCGAATTCATCGCTTTCTTCCCAGATATCGCGAACCATGACGGCACCTCGTTCCTTGGCTCGCTTCACAATAATATCCAAGTCTTCGACTTGGAAAGCTACATCCTTCACACCATCACCGTGACGGACCAGGTGAGCTCCCAGCTCGGTATTTTCCGGCTCGTATGCCGAAACGAATACGAACGTGATTTTGTTCTGGCGAACTACGTGCTTAGCGAGCTTGCGGCTACCGGTTTCAAGTCCTTGGTATGCCAGCTCGACGAATCCCATGCGGGTGGTGTAGTAGCTGGCCGCTTGTTTTGCATTGCCCACGTAGAAGGTGAGATGATCGAAGCACAGGAACTTGCCGCCATTCGGTTTCGGGCCCTTGTCGGTGTAGGTTGTCTGTGGGGACGAAGAATAGTTTACACATAGCATTTAATAAACATCGAGATCAATTGAGGTAAGATTTATCGATTTATCTAGATATTTTTCAGCTCTATTATTACAAAAAAACTGTTTTAATCCATCTAGTGGTGCAATTGTTCCTTTCTCATTTACTAAAGCTATGATTTAATAGCTGCTTATGTTCAATATAACATTGTGGAAATATCTATTACATTCAGTGGTGCAAATTTTCAGCTTTCAGCTCAATCAAACCCAACCATGATTCAAATTCAAAGCCTCCCTAATGCTGTTTTCGGTATTAGAATCGAGTCGCTCTAATGTTTACAGTTTCATTAATCATTCACTTTGAAGTTGGCGGGATTTTCATAACCAAACCGTACGCCTTCATTTCAAATTGATGCTTTTTCATTCACTAACTAAAGTTATCATCTTCTCTGTAGAAGCCAGTTTAGGTTAAATGTTGACATATTTTACGTTTTCAAGCATACATGAACAGTAAGAAGTATGTTCAGAGTAGTTTTGCTTGAAAATTCTAGTCAATGTCCCAGTACAGAGTTATTCACTGGGTAAATGAAATCGAAAATGAAAGGAAAATGATTGAGCAGCTCGACTGTTTGAATGAATGATGTAAACGAATAACTGCGAATTGAACATAGTAGGGCATGATTTGAGATTTGTTCTTCCTTCAAGTTCAAAACAACCTGGTGAAAATTTGCAGCTCTGATTACATTCTTACTACACTTGGTAGGTACATATCAGAGCACGACTGCCACGAACCTGATGAGCAACATGTCGACGCTGATACACTTGAAACAAACAAAAAACCTCTCAGACCTGTCAATGGCCCTCGTTCCAGAACGATTCGAAACGATTTTCTTCGGCAGGAATGTGTTTGACAAGTCTTGTGCTCGATTGGAATGACACTTACAGATAAATAAGAAGAATAAGATAGAGATGGCGAGCATTTATCCAGAGGGATTCAGCCTCTTTAGTTTTTACTATCGATCACCACAAGGTTTATTTTGATTCGGTCCTCGTGTCCCTTCCGCCAGATAATTTCAGGTTATCGGCCTAGTAACGTATTCCGCGAGTGTAAAATATGACGGAAGAGGAAAAGCACGAACGTTTTCTGCTCCCGTTTTTTGACGGAACAAATTAGACGGCATGGAAATTTTGCATGTGTTGCTGGAGGAACACGACCTTCTTCAATACGTGGAGGTAGAATCTGCTGATTTGCCGAATTTGCTTGACGTAGAAGGTGATAGCAACGACCAGAAAATGCAAAAAATGGCGATGCGGCAGAAGCGAGCAAAGATGGACAAAAGGTGCAAGTATTGATATTGGTGTCACACATACACAATTTCCAGTTGGAATACATGCAAGAGAAGACGACACCTAATGGGGTTTTTCATTGAAAAACCCCGGGGCGGTGTATTGCACTGGTGTTGCATTTTCTAGCAGTAGAGCAGGCCACTAGACGTATTTCATTCCCACTTCTGCTAGAAAGTGCAAAACCAGTGCAATCTACTGCCCTGGTGTTTTTCAATGAAAAACGACATAAGGCGATTTGGGACGCTTTTTCTAAGTTCATGTAAACAGTACAAGCGAACTGTCAAAAATGGACACTCAGTTCATTTGTGACGTCAGCGTATTCAAGCGGAAGAGCATTGCCAGCCGGACGCACTTCAAATGACAGATGCTATCGCAGCGGTTGGAATCCGGAAGTTTACAGGATCATTTTCTTCGGTTTGACCGCTTGGTGAGAGAGTACCGTGGAACAGGTGCTGTCATCGAAGAGATCGACTTACTCAACGGTTGTGACGGCTTTGCAGACAATGCCCGAAGAAAATTTAAACCTGGAATTTGTCAAGTGTCGTCTTTTGGATGAAGAGATTAAACAGCGCGGCGGTACAGGTGTAGAATTGTTCTCACCAAAACTGGAGGTAGCGGCATTTTCGGGGTCGAAAAACAAAGGCGATAAAAACGAAAAAGAAGAAGCAATTTTGTTGTTTTGGATGTTAGAGAGAAGGACATAAGATGTCTGAATGTCCAAAACTCTAGCATCATAAGAAAAACTTGAAGGGAGATAAGCAGCCATCCAAAGCGAATTTGGCAGACGGCGGAAAAGTTGTATTTGTGACCACAACGGACAGCAAAGATCGTGCGAATCGGAATCCGGTGCAATGGTTCGTCGACTCAGGTTGTTCGAATCATATGGCGAAGGACAAAGAGTTGTTCGATGAGCTCGTGCCCCTGCAGAAACCAGTGGTAATTTCAGTTGCTAAAACCGGTTCGTTGCGTATCAGTTCGGAAGGGTAAGGTTGCAGTCCGTTGTTAATGGTAAGTGCATTCCTCGTTCGGTGAAAAATGTGCTGTATGTTCCAGCGCTACGTTTTAATTTATTTTTTGTGCTGAACGTTGAGGAGAGGAATGCGCGTTGGGTTCGGTAATGACCAAGTCAGCATTTACAACGGGCCCGAAGTTGTTGCGACCGGTGCGCGCCGTGGTAAACTTTACGAACTGGATCTTTTTAAGATTGAATACTGTGGTAGTGCTTCTTTGTTGGCTTGTGGCTTGTGTATTACGAAGGAGCTTGAGTTGTGGCACCGACGTTTCGGTTATTTAAAGTTGAAGCAGCTTGAACAGTTAATCGATAAAATGATGGTTGATTGTTTTCTGCCAGAGACGAAAAGTTCGGATCGGAGTGAGGTGATTTGCGAACCGTGCCATTATCGGTAAACAAACACGAAAGCCTTTTACAGCACGCGTAGGCACGCTTCTTCGTATCATTCATCTATGATTGGAGTCATTTTGTAATGATTTTGCTATGAAGAGGAAGGACGAAATGAATGATTGGTTTATGCGCTACGAGCTAAATTTAGTACGCGTATTTTCTGGTTCGTGTGTGACAACCGAGGAGAATACAAAAACAAAGTTTTCCTCTACTTTTGCTAGAAACAGGGAATCGAGATTCAGTGGACGGTTCCATATACACCAGAGCTCAATGGGATCAGAGAGCTCGTGAGATGCTCGAAGATGCAGGACTGGATAAGTCGTTTTGGGTTCAGGTAGTTCATACCGCAGCGTACCTCATCAACAGGTCACCGACGAGCGCAATTGATCAGAACAAGACACCTTCTGAGCTCTCGGAAAATATCTAAACTTCGAAGTTTCGGATGTAGTGTTTACGTACAAGTTCCACAAGAACGCCGTAGAAAGCTTGATCCGAGGGCATGGAAGCGAATTTTAGTTGGGTATGCAGCGAAAGGATATCTGATATGAAATTCCAAGCAAGAAGCGGTTGTATTTGCTCGTGATGTAGATTTTCTGGAACAATAAGTATTCGTGGAAGAGAATACGAAGCAATAGAAAAGTGTATCGGTGATTCACATCGGAGAAATTGGAAAGGACACCGATGCAGACCAAAGTGATATGAACCGTGATGTGTCTGGTAATTTGGATTATAATGGCTCTGTGGATGATATCAGAAGTGACGATGATGAACAAAACGAAGATTATTTTGCGAGTTGTTCGGATGAAGGACCGGTTACAGAAATGAAGCTGGAGCGATTGAGCATTAGACCAGGAATCGAAGTGTCCCGTCATGGCACAGAGACTATGAAGTTGACTTGTTGGTTTTGCGTTAAACGCGATGTCATATGTTGATTGTTTACCAGAAACAGTTTCGAAACTGCGTGAAAGAGAAGACTGGCCTTTATGGAAGCAAGTCGAACAATGAGACATGGACCTTAGTTAAGATGCCCGAAGGACGGAGCGCCGTCACGTGCAAGTGGGTCTTCAAAATAAAGCAGACCGAAGACTGTGGGGCTCCAAGCTATAAGACACGGTTGGTCGCTAAGGGATTCACCCAGAAGCAAGGTTCGATTACTTAGATACATATTCCCCCGTCGCCAGCATGGACACAATACATACGATGCCTGTGTTGGCAAATCATGAAGGGTGGATTGTTCAGTAGATGGATGTAAAATCCGCTTTTCTAAATGGAAAATTGTCCGAGGAGATTTATATGTGTCAGCCGGAAGGTTTTGACCAGTGCAATGGTCTCGTTTGCCGTTAAAATAAGTTTCTATATTGCCTAAACAGGCGGCAAGGTCATGGAATGAAAGATATCATAAGTTCGTCGTGCACCTGGGGTTTATTAGCAGTCGAAATGATTGTACACACGTGGTTCAGGAGACACTCAAGTCATCTTGGTCATATACGTAAATGATTTACTCATTGCTAGTATATCTGGAATCTGGAAGTGCATTGGATTCATCTGCATCGCGTATTGCGGTACATTAAAGGATCGTTGGATCTTGGACTAACCTACCGAAGATGCGAGGCAGGTCCGCTGCTCGATAGTCGGTCCATATCAGGTGCAGTGTTTAAAATCTATTGTAGTACTGTGAGCTGAACTGCAAAGAAGCAAATCACTGTATCTCTCTCTTCCACTGAGGCTGAGCTGATTGCTCTGTGCGCGGCTACTGGTTATGATCAATGGCTGGTTCAGATTTTGAATGATCTCGGTTTTAAGTCGATGGCTTCCATCATATACCATGAAGATCCGAACCGGTCTATAATGAAAATTGTTGCAAGGACTCCGATAGTCTGAAACATTTAGGTATTAAGCACTTCTTCGTTCGAGAGCTGTTGGAGAGTAACCAGATTAGAGTTGACTATGTTCCTACGTCAATGTAGCTGGCGGATGTGCTAACAAAGAGTCTTCCAGCTCCACCATTCAGAGAGAAGCTTGGATTGACCGATTGCAGTTTGAACGAGAGTGTTATGTATGCAAACCCTACAACGTATACGTCATTGGTCAACCGCACCTTACTTTAACCAAATTGCTCCTATCAAAATACTTTTGAGATTCTTTTTTCATTCCAAACTAACGCAAAGTGAATACACGTTTTTCTATCGATCCCCACAGGGTTTATTTTGATTCGGTCCTCGTGTTCTTTCCACCGGATAATTTCAGAAATTACTGCTTTCACAAAATGCAATATTTTCGTTATTTGCAATAATTATAAATTCTACGGAATTAGTTAAAATTTTGAAACGGGGCTCCAGTATTGAAACGCTAGAAGTATACTACTTCAAAAATGCACACACCCATCTAGAAAACCCATTTCGGCATGCTCTCGGACAGTTTTATCTGGGTACAGTGCGAGGTGCCCAGCACAATCTAGATCGTTTTCGGCGATAAATTTGTCCAGAAACTATGATCGTCTAGCGATATTGTTTGATTGATTGTTTGGTTTATGAAAGAGTGATTTTAAATTATCTGGCAAGGAATTTTCTGCTATGGACATAAATACAAAGCTTTTCACTACAGCAGAAACGATGGACAGTGGTACCGTGACAATAGAGTGAATTTCATTCACAAGGATGCTAATCCACCCATCTGCCCGCAGATCCGCCAAATTGAAATGTATTGGGCAATTATCAAGCGGAAGTTAAAGAAAACTGGAAAGACGACTGAGGATGCTGCATAAGTAGCTCGATGTTGGAACAAAATGCCCCTGAGATTGACAGGCTAGTGTCGGGTTTTCGAAGTGAGGGTGTAGGTCTAATTTCATTTTTTTGTCTTCCTTCTTTTTAAAGACTGCACGTATAGAGGCGAAATTTTCAGTATCGAGGCGCTGCTACAGAATAAATTATATATCTGAAATCTGAATTTTATGTGAAACAAACTTCATTTATTTTATGGTAAAAGATCTTTTAGTTGCTGTAAGTCGCGAACAGTATACAAGAAACTTTATTGACAGAAAGTACTCTCGGAATTAACTTGATCTCAAAAAAAAAATGAAATATGTTTAAGTTTGAGTTTAAAATTAAGGACATTTGAGGTACAATAAAGGACGCTTCCCAAATTCGCCAAAATTAAGGACACGTCCTTTAAAATAAGGACAGTTGGTAACCCTAAGTCATTCTTACATTTAGCCTTTCAAATATAACAGTGAGATTAAACTGAGTTACTTTTTGGTGTTCTTATAGAGTTTTATCAGGAAATTTTCAGTCAGTTAAAGTCTATTAAAAGTCTATTAAATTTAGATGGTTCCATATTTTTCATCGGCTAACTTTTTCTTCACGGTCACTCACCATTATCACCAAATGCTACGTGATTGAATTCGTCACTTGGTATTCGGAACAAATTTCACCTCAGGCTTATCTCCAGCCCCGTTCAGGTAGTACACCTCACAATTCCCTGAATTATTCACAATTAGTCTCTAGCTTTATGAAGCTTCTTCCGCACCACTCACGGATAACACACCGGATTCACTTGGAAAAATATGTGTCCCTCAAGCATTAATTCACACTCCGTCGCGTGTCGCGGCCAGCAACAAACTTGTTCCGTTCGCCGGCACGCGGTTGTCTTTTATAGGATTCGCAACTGCACCCGCACCCGTCCGTACAAACAGGTTGTGTTTCCAACCGAAAACCGGCAAACCAACTTCTGTTCTAACGATGAACGTAGGTACCTACATATCTGCGCCGAGGTGGTTCGATCGGACACCAGCAAGAAATGCCTCTGCTTTCTGCCGCCCGACCGACCGGCCGTCCTCGTTTGCTTGTGGGTGAGCTGTTTTGCATACCTAGGAGGTGCAGGATTATTGATTGGCTGGTGTTGTTGGAAGTAAACAGCGAAGAATTTGTTATTGAACCTAAACGAGTAAACAACGAAAGTTTGTTTTCAAAAGGTGTGAGGTTTTGAAAATCTTTGCAATTTGCAAATGTAATTCGAAAGTTGAATATGTACTGATGTTTGATTGATAATATTCTAGATTTAAAAAGATTATTTATTGCCAAATGTTACGAATATTTTGTATATTTCTGCAATTTACTTAAAGGAATAATCACTAAATGAATGAATTAAGTATAAAAAATCTAACAGTTAAGAGTTGCCTCGATAACTGTTTCACGTTAATGAAGGAAAAGATAGCACAGAGAACGGACAGCTATGTTCCAACAAATAAGCATACAATTTTTGTGTAAACATTTGAACGAGAACCCGTTGATACATTAGCGCAATCATACCAGCATATTCCCAACGAACGGCGCTGAATTTCTGAATAAAGACTCGGCATCTCACTAATATGCCAGTCATTTCACTCGAGCACGAGACTTGTCAAAAGCATTCAAATCGAGTAAAATCTCTTCGAATCCTTCTCGAACGAGGGCCATAGACTGTTCTCGTGTTCGAGTCTTTATACTAAAGATTCAGCATCTTTATACTAGTGGCAAAAATCACAAAGATCGTTAGATTTTACATAACTCTAATGCTGGATATGGATGTCTGTTCTCTGTGATTTTATGAACGAACCATCAAACAGAATGAATGCAAGCATAAATTCCATATCACCTTTTGAATAGGGCTAATAAGATTTGTAAGCAAATTTTTGTTTTGCTGATTTTTCTTAATTTGTCATAATTTCAGCCCATCAGAAAACATTTGAAATTGATTCTACCAAGGGTATAGATGTCGATTCATGTGTAATTTTCATGAAATTCTACTCGGCAGCGGAATAATGAGCAAAATAAGTTTGTTTACAAAAATCTCTTTAGCCCTTTTGCAGAATTAATATTGAATTGCCGTCCGATAGCGTAGCTGAAGCTCAGAGGGCCTAAAATGATTCTGTTTGGCCAGTATCAGTTTGAAATAATTAGAGGAACTAGAATCGATTTGTTCGGTTTTCTGCGGAAATTATTTACCAAATAATTTGTATCGGGTTTGTCATATCGTTTAATTTCTCCGAAATGTTAAACAGCTAATCAGATATATTAGCAATCATAAAGATAAAATGCAGGTCATTAAAGTCTTTCTTTGTAAAAGGTGGTTCTATTTTTGGGATATTTTCAAACAGACAAAACAAAAAAAAAATTTCTGGGCAGACTTATAATTGTTAAAATCGTCTGAAGCAAGCTGCCCAACCGGTCCTGCTTTGAAAAGAGGTTCCAAAAACGATGACACTTCTGTTTTACTGCTGCCTTCGTATCACGTGGTCCAACCAAACCCGAATTTCGTGTGTTAGTTTTGAATAATTAATTGTCATCCTGTTGACATACATATTTGTTTTCTCACCTTACTATGACGTTTATTATGTAGATTTGTTTTTCTCGTCTATCGATTTATTTGCCGTTGTTTACATCCGAAGTGCGCTAGAAGCGGGTATTGAACATCTGGACTGGAGCCAGACAGCAGCCGTTTAAAACTTAATTTGAATACCGGCGAGCCTCCAACAACATGCTGTTTGAATGTGTTGCCTGGAGAGGGTATAGTGAACGAACTTGAATACCGGTAGTAGATTATAAATACCGCATGGTAAGTGCCCTCTACCTCTACCTTGAATGGTTTACTAGAAACTGTTTTCTGCTGGTTTATTAATGCAAGCAAGAATGGAAAATTGTGATATCAATAAAATAAATTTATTTAATATGACACTGTTCGAGCGCAAATCGTGTTTACATTTGCAGTAGTTGCGACGAAATTCTGCAAGTGACTGTGATGCTATGCAAACAGCGAAACCGAACAATTTGAAAAGTCATTACGTTTCAGTACAAGTAAACAATTTGTTTACCACACTTTTTGCGTTTTGTGCACAAAGGTGTTACCCCCATGTTTTCTATATTATTAATTTATTTTATTATATTTCTGAGATTATATTACATTTTTAATTCAATCTATATCGTATTTTGGATGTTAAGCCAAATCGCTATTGTTTATATGATTTAGTTATTTATTATTAGGATAGATTAGGATATTGCCTTTTTGCAGTTGAGTGATTTATGCTGTAGCATTTTTTTTAAGTGGGACAATAAGCTATTTCATAAAACTAACTTACAAACTATAAAGTGAACTAATCGTAGCAATTGATATTTGCATCGATTGTTGGATGATTTTTTTATAATACTATAATGTAGATGGTTGAACCGTTTTGCACAAACCTTCAAATGAACTGCAAAACGCTCCCATAAGTTGCCAGCGAATTTTCCGGAGTTATGGGTTGAAGAGTGAGGTCACACAGTAAATTCTCCAATAAATTAGTACCACCAAGATACACAAATTGTGAAGTACATACGTAAGCGTGCGCAGCCTTTTCCATTAGGGAAGGGGGTGGGGGGGAGGGCACAGTGGTCGGAAATTGAAAAAACTTGGAATAAATTAATGACTCCTCGTGATTACGTTTTAGAAGTATAAAAATGATAAATTCCTTACGGACGAATAGCACGTAGGATCATTCGGGAACAAAATTGAATAATAACCAGCAGAGCAATCATCAAAAAGTAGTTTACCGTTGGAATTGCTTTGAGCATTATTCCAGCCTCGGTGTTTGGCGTTAAAATCACCGATTATGAAGAATTTCGACCGATTTCTTGTAAGTTTTTGTAAGTCTCCTTTCAAGAAATTAATTTGCTCGCCAGTTCACTGAAAAGGCAAATAGGCTGCAGCAATAAAACTGATACCAAGATCAGTTTCAACTTCGATACCCAAACTCTCGATCACCTTGGTGTCAAGAGACGGCGTAATGGAATGTTTGATCCTGCGATTAACCGCTATTGCGATTCCTCCGCCGAATCCAACAATTCGATCAAATCGATGAATAACAAAATTAGAGTTACTCTTCAATTTAATATTTGGTTTTAAAAAAGTTTCGGTCACAACGGCTATATGCACATTATGTATCCTCAAGAAATCGAAAAATTCGTCTTCGCACGTTTTTAATGAACGAGCATACCAATTTAATAAATTTAAATGGTTATTTAAAGTCATTGTTAAACTTTAATCTCATTACAATTTTGTTAGCAAATTCCCACCCCGCTTGAAAAGCTTCAAACATGGAGGTAGTATTTAACATAGCAATCATCATAGGTAACATAGAGTCTTGCAGGCATTTTAATTTTTATTCCGTTACGCTACCTAGATCCATTGGACTAAAGGAAGCGTTGGGTGCAGACGCGTTTGTAGGCGTGATAACGGTAGCCGTTATTTTGGTCTTGTTACCTGCCACTGAAGCATAAGATGCCACACCATTGTAGGATGGTGTGACGGAGGTAGAAGAAGTTGTTAATCTATTTTGAATCGGATTAACACGTTTGGACGTGTTTCCTTGAAGTGTACCTGAAGAAGTAGGTACATTTTTTATTTGTTGTTTTTGTTGTCTAGAACGAGAATTTATAATTTTTTCTCGAACAGGACAACCCCAGAAATTCGATTTATGATTTTCGCTACAATTAGCGCATTTGAAACTTTTTGTGGTTTTGTCACCGGACAAGTATCCTTCGTGTGCGATTTATCACCACAGATCATACATTTGGAATCCAAATGACATTTTTTTGTGCCGTGCCCAAAGCCTCGGCATCTACGACACTGGGTCAGATTTTGAATTCCACCCCCATGTCGTCTATAATGTTCCCACTTTACTCGCACGTGGAACATAAAACGTACTTTTTCAAATACTTTCAAATTATTAACCTCATTACGGTTAAAATGAATTAAATAAAGCTCCTGGATAATTCTAGAGCGTACTGGCGTGTTATCGCCGCTAGTCTTTCTCTTCATAAGAATAACTTGTGAAGGAGAAAAGCCGAGTAAATTTTTCAATTCGTTGGGTATTTCATCCAAACTTTGACCTTGTGGTAGCCCTTTCAAGACAGCCTTGAATGGTCTAGCTGTCTTGAAATCATATGAATAAAATTTATATAACTTCTCCGTAAGATACTGAGTAGTCGTTTGTGGCCAATCAATTCAATAACTTCCCAGGTATTAAGTGGGTCTCGTGTCCCGCTTAGTACCTCTTCCCTGACAACTCATTCTCCACCGTTAGTCACCTAGCAACAGAACTGTTGCACAGTTACAACACCGCAGGACTAGGACAAATTAACAACATCGTTAACAGTAACGGCCGTGTACTTGACCTATGCTTTGTTAGTTTAGACTTAATTAATGACTGTTCCATTTCTGAAGCACCGTCTCCGCTTGTAAAGAAATGCCACCATCATCAACCTTTACATCTTTCGATTCGCGATTGCTCGCCCATAGTCTTTCGAGATATATCTGAGTCTATCTATTATGATTACAAAAATGCAAATTTCCTCGCCATGAACCAATTCTTGAGTAGCATCATTTGGAGCAATGTTGTCGATGGAAGAGATGTCAACGAATCTGCAACCGTCATATCGAACGTTCTACTGTACGCTATAGACCAGTACGTACCCAAAAAGTTAAAAAAAAACTCTCTGCTCCCCTCCCTGGACAAATAGAACACTGCAACGTTTAAAATCTGCCAAAAGATCTGCTTTGAAAAAATTCTCGAAATTTCGCACGCGCCCATTGAAAATTCGTTACATTATTTCTAACGACAGATATAAACGTCTAAACAAACGTCTCTCTCGTATCCACGAACAACGCACTCAAAATCACCTAAAGTCCAATCCAAAGGCCTTTTGGAATTATATAAATAATCAAAGGAAGGAGTCAGGTTTACCATCGGTCATGATCTGTGATGCAAAAGAAGCTTCATCCACCAAAGATATTTGCGATTTATTTCGTAAGCAATTCAGCAGTGTTTTTACATACGATAAACTGAACTCTTCAGAAATATCTACTGCTATTCTAGGTGTTCCATGTGGGCTCCCCATCGGTCAACATCCTCGTATCACTTCTGATGCAGTTATTACTGCATGTAGAAAGCTAAAAAAATCATGCAACGTCGGTCCTGATGGGATCCCAGCGATTGTTCTAAAACAATGTTCTGCACCTTTATCGTGCCTTTTCAACGACTCTCTGCGATCAGGGATTTTTCCTGGCTGTTGGAAGCGATCCTTTGTTTTCCCGGTTTTTAAAAAAGGGTGTAAACGCGACGTGCGCAATTATCACGGAATTGCAGCCTTGTGCGCTACATCCAAACTATTCGAGTCAATCGTCATGGATTTTGTCACTCACAACTGCCGTAACATAATAGCTGAAGAACAACATGGATTTATTCCTAAGCGATCTACCAGTACAAACTTAGTTTCATACACATCATACATAACTCATGCACTCCAACAAAGACATAAAGTTGACGCGATTTATACAGACCTTACTGCAGCTTTCGACAAGATCAACCACCGTATAGCTGTTGGCAAACTCGAACAGCTGGGTTTTAATGGACCTTTTCTTAGTTGGTTACGTTCATACCTCTTTGTCCATCAAATGAGCGTTAAAATTGGAGATACTCTTTCCCTACCATTTGCTGCTACCTCCGGAGTTCCACAGGGCAGCCACCTGGGACCCATAATCTTCCTGTTATACATGAACGATGTCCACCTTTCACTAAAATGTGTCAAGCTTTCCTATGCCGATGACTTCAAGCTATTCACCATCGTAAAATGTCTTGATGATGCAAGACTTCTTCAATGCGATCTAGAAATCTTCGCTAATTGGTGCAGCAACAATCAGATGGTCTTGAATGCATCTAAGTGCTCCGTAATATCCTTTACTCGTAAGCATTCATTAATTATTTTCAATTATGAACTTTATGGCAATAATCTTCGGAGAGATACTTCTGTGAAAGATCTAGGTGTAATTCTTGACTCAAAGTTAACATTTAGAGACCATGTTTCATACGTAACATCAAAAGCTTCCAGAACTCTTGGATTTATCTTTCGTACAGCCAAAAATTTCAGAAATGTGCACTGTTTAAAGTCACTCTATTGCTCTCTAGTACGTTCGATATTAGAATATGCATCAGTGGTCTGGGCACCATTCTATCAAAACAGCATCAGCCGAATCGAGACCGTTCAACGCAAGTTCTTACGATTTGCCTTGCGCCATCTTCCCTGGAATGACCCGATAAATTTGCCCGCATACGAAGACAGATGTAAATTGATCGGTCTAGACCTGCTCAGTTGTCGTCGCAATGTCGCAAAGGCTTTGTTTGTCTCCGATATTATTCAAGGTAATATCGACTGCTCCGCATTACTCCAACAGCTGAACTTCAACATCCATCGTCGTGTTTTGCGATCCCATACTTTTTTCCGCCTTCCTGTTGCTAGAACTAATTATGGTCATAACGAACCCATAGCCTGTATGAGTCGTATGTTTAATCAACTCTCTGATGCCTTCGACTTTAATTTGTCCCGAGCCACCATAAAAAAAAGTTTTTTGAAGTCATATCCACTGTTTAGTTGCTTTCGTTTATAAAATTTTTGTATTATGTTGTAAGTAGTACCACAGATAACAGACGTTTAGGCTCGATTTGAAACGTGTGTAAATACCCGCTACTGAAATTCCGAATAAATCAAACGTCTGAAACACGTTTGGCAGACGTTTGTAGATGGCGCAGTGATCGATACAATGAAGTTAGAGTGCAGCTGTCAAACACGTGTAGCAAACGGTTGCGCAGATGGCAATAGTGAAACACGGATTTCCAACGTTTGATATACGAAGGTTTACACAGGTTTTTGAAGAAATTTTGTTCCAGCCTAAACGTCTGTTATCTGTGGTAGTACTTAAGCAAGTTTTACTTTTAGAGTTTGTGTTAGACATAGTTAATAGGTACTGAACTTACTTGTATGTTCTATCATTGTATATTATTTATATCCTGTGTATTATATAGTAATTAGCTTTTTTGTCATTAGGGTTAGCATATTTCCTGTTGACAATGAAAAGATGAGAAGGTTTTATGCCTACTGGAGAAGAGGCGAAAATGAGCTTCACTCCAGCGGGCTTTTCCCTGCTCCACAAATAAACAAATAAATTCCTCCGTTGTAACTCGATATTCTCCTCTTCGGCCAATCTGAAAAGAGACTTTCACGTCCGGAAGGAACGTTGAAAGCTCAGTTCGAAGGGCTTTGAAATCGGATATGATCACTGTTAAAGGCGGAGGTGATTGCGTTTTCTTCTCATTGGCATTATGCACAAAGCGAGGAAATTTAGAAATTTCATCAGCTTCACATTCGGATAAAACACCGAAAGAGTTGCTGCAGTGAATTGAATTTTCGGGTGGAGAAGATACCCTTTTGGCACACGGCCTTTCTGGGTGGACCCAGGCATGTTGGAAGAATTAAATATTTCTTTAGACTGAATTGTTCTTGAAAAATGTTTTAGTCCTGAAAAAGACTGATTGAGTCGAAAAAGTAGGTAGTCTTGAGAAAGACTAATTGTCGAAAAAATATAGGTAGTCTTGAGAAAGACTGATCGAGCGAAAATATAGGTAGCCTTGAGAAAGACTGTTGCTGTTGAAAAACTCTAGGTAAAACAGGAACAAGATTTATGACCGGTTCGAACGAAGGTTCAAGCCGGAATGACCGAAATGTGCTAATGGAACCTTCATTGTACAATCGTTCGTCTAACTTCGCTAGAGCTTCCCTCTTGTGTTGGTTACTCTACTGTTCCACTCCACAGCCTGGGCATTGAAGTCACCACCAATAGGGTAGACGAGCCCTAATTCATCTCATTAGTCAGGATGTCGCACTATTTCGTTGATAACTCGACTTAGAGTGACAGCATTGCGCTTAAATAGCTATCATCATCTTCGCTTTGTTTCTAAGAAGCAGTACAGTTAAAATTTTTGCCTGGAAAATGCGAAATGCTCGCGTTTGAGCGAAGCGAAAAGTCGAGTGCAACGTACCCTTATTCATCCTACCATTTGAGCTAATGCGTTGAATAGAGATAGCAGATACTGCTCTAACTAATGTGTTCAAATGGGTGGGATGAATAGAGGAGCTAAGATGAATTAGGGAGCCGTAACCCTATCTACCGGCCCAATTAGCTCCCAGTTTTGTCACAATACACATGAGCCATTTACCTCCCCGTTTCGTCGTGATCCCCTCGTTGTAGTGCTTGACGGTGGATCTAGCCTCTACAACGATCCAACCGGTGGGTGCCGAGGTATATCGCCAATTTCACTACAAGGAAATAATCTCCGAAGAAAAACTTGCCAAAGAAGCTTGGAATTCCATTTAAAAGATCAGGCACGCGTTTGTCGAATGTATTAAATATACCAATTTCAATAAAATATTTGGGAGGGGGGACGCTGATTGTCCCCAAACATTCCCCAGCTACTGCTCCACTGATCTCTTTCATGCTTCTGATTCAACGGTATTCTTCGGCACATCCATGAAAGCTGAGATTCGTGGAATCCCGAATCACATACGTCTCCAAGTGGTGCCGAACATTTTTTCTAATGGCTTCGATATATTCAATCGTAACCTTAGCGCCTCATTCAAACTCATTGATCTTGCTTTAGTTTACGTCGAAGAACTTGAAATAACAGAAAGACCAATCTGCTTCAATACATTTTTCAATATCTCTCGCTACAGGACGCTAGAAAGTTGGCAGACATTGTGCATGTGCAGCAATGGAGAGTTGGGACGGTGGATACATTCTATTATACAGAAAGTATCAATGAAACCTTGGCTTAGAGGAATGGATGCAGGTCGGGATTTCATTCGATTCATGTCCAATCACTACAAGTTGCGCATCTTCGACATATTGGACTCGTCAATAGTAAGTAGTATATGTGTTTATGGTGACGGTTATCACGATATCGAACATATTATCTGGGCATTCGCCGAGTATTGTTCCGCCATATCTCAGCTGATAGATTCTCTTCTGGTTCGAGGAAGATCACTCAATGTTCCGGTTCGGGATTTACTGGAAAGCCATGATCATAAGCAAGATCATGTCCCTCGTATACACCTTCATAAAAAGTATCAATGTACAGATTTGGCTCTCCTTTTTGATTTTGGTTCCCTCATTCTCAGAAGTTCCCTCTTCCACCTCCACTTACAGTTTCGATGGTTTGATGCGACTTCAAGGCTACACAACACATCTCTGTCGTATAGGTCAATAAGCACGGGACCTACAGCATGAGCATCACACGCGCAACTCGGTGTATTGCCGATCCGCATCAGAGCAGTGCTACGAAATCTTCTGGAGGCATCCTCTGCTGGTCCGAGGAGGACGATAAAGACCGCTCCACCGTCACAGTGGTTCGTCTCCAACAAAAAAGACCGCTTCACTGATAAATTACGGACCAGTAAAGGGAGTAATTCAAACGGCATGAGAAAATTCGGACATTCAATTAGACAAAAAAGATTCCAACTCATTTACAATTTCCTTAGCTGAGCTTTTTATTTCGGTAGAACAGTTTTAAATTATTGTTTCACTATCATAAAAAATATATATATCAACAATTGTTTCCATCATGGTACAACGTAGACAAACATAATAAATTAGACCACATCTTTGCCTTAATCATAATCAAATGGGTTATTTTGGTATATTACTTTTAACATTTCCCGCTAATGGGCTTAGTAGTAAATCTAAGAAGTTTCATGGGAACGAAACTAATTAAAATAGATTGATTTTGAAGGGATCGTGAAATGAAGCAAATTCGTTTTTTTTTTTTCGCGGGACAAAGGAGTGGTAAATGACTGATAGCGCGTATAAATTCTAATCCATTCTTTTCTTCATATTAATGGCTTTTTAGAAGAAGACACAATCAGAAATAGTTTCGATTTCTATCATATTGTTATAGTTTTTCGTCCGCCTCGACAGGTGGGGTGCAATCGATTGATATTTTATCCCGCTACGAATCTACGCCCGTAGTGTAGACGACTAATAAAAATTTGATATATTGTCTCGTGTATTATAGTTTTTTTTTTGTAAACTATTCCGTGTAGATTGACATGTCGTATTTCTTCACTTTCATAGAGAGAACTATATTTCTGAATTTCTGTTTGCTCTTACCAAAATGACTAAAAGTTCACTCATCGGCTGGTGATTGGTAATTTTTCTTGCGGAACGCAGCCAACTTCATCCGTTCCATCTGAAGTGCTTGCTCCAGCTCCAGCACTTTGACCTGGATCTCCATCTCCTTGGTCTTGGCTTGATGAACGGTCAGCGAGCCAAGGTCCAGATCCTGTGAGTCCTCCAACCGCTGGCTGCAATCTTTGGCAGTGGCTACCACGATACCGGTAGCTTGAGTGACACCCTTGGAGGCGGTTCCCAAAGCGGCCAGGTTCGTGCTTCCACGGGGTGCTTTTACTCGACTTGCCACCACCAGCTGAGCAGTGCATGCTGCAATCTCCTGGGCGGCCACTATCAGATCCAACTGGTGGCGGGCCCCACCGGCGACGGTTTTGTTGGCTGCCGTTCTGGAATTGAAAGGAATTGACGAATAGAATCTTCTTCTGAGGCATCCCTACTCTATTACTTACACCAAAAAGTTAGCTCCTTGGGCTACGCTTTTAGCGGCAGAGATCAGTCCCTCCGTCCACTGGTGGTTGCGTTTGTAGAACTCTTTCGCCGAGGCGGATCCTTTTCCAAGGGAGACGATTTCCGACTGCAGCAGACGTGATTTCTGGACCAAGATGCGAATGGCATGCATCAAAGTGGTACACGCGTCCAGAATTTTTTCGTTGACCTCTAACTTGATGCCAGAATCCGAGGCGCGTGATTTCGAGAGCATTTCCTGTGGGATTAAATTTATTTTTGAGAACACATTTCTGTAATTGGATCGAAAGGTAGGAAAGAGCGCCCGATCTACAGGGTGGTCGTAGAGAAAGAATGAAATAAGAGATAAAATTGTAATTTTGTACAGTTTATATCGAAACACACGCGATTTGTACTTGTATTTTTCGAATAAGAAATTTGTGATGAAGTTTTGTACATATAGTAAGCACAGGGTGTATAAATAAAATCAATTCAAACCTCCAAAAGGTTGTTTGGTAGAATTATCGACGTTCCGTTCTGTAAATGTCACCGTTGATGGTACGTTTTGCGAGGAAGATTTTGCTTTCCTACCACAGGTGCAGATTTCCTACCGAATAAGGTATTTCGGATATTTCTTCTTTTTAAAACGATTATTCACTTTCAAGTCATAATTTCCGGAGTATTTATGCACGTATGTTTCTGGACGTAGCTTGAAGAAACATCTTTTTGGAAAAATCACGCCTAGAAATCTTGGGATTTATGGTGAATTTCCTTTAAGGAAGAACTACCTCTATAGGCCAAAATTTGATTACGAGAAAATGAGTACCACCGAAATTGGCAAATGTGATCCTGGTCGCTATTCCATTGTGGACTCATAAAATCTAACAGAGAGGGTGTTTTCCTTCCAAAAAACCATCAATATACAAACTTAACTGCTTCTTTTTTCTATCATTCTCAGAAGTGCCCTCTTCCGCCTGTATCATACACCCACGAAGGTTTGATGCGACTCCAAGGCGACACCAAACATCTCTGTCGAATGAGCCAACCAACACGGGACCTACGTACAAACCACATGCGAAACTCGAAGTATTTCGTATCCGCATCTGAGCCGTACTACGAAATCGTCTGGAGGAACCCCTGCCGACTCGAGGAGGAACACCCGGCGTCCCAGTACATAATTCTTCCTGATGAAGGCCACCCGAGTCTGCAACCTATGCCGTTGATCTCCCGATGCCTGAAACTGAAAATTAATAACTTTCTTCCCTGCCATCTTTATCCCCTGACTCTTATACCCAGAAGTATTACTTTGGACTGAGCAAACGAATTTCTTTGTTTAATTTTTATTTGACTAACCAGGAAGCTAATCCACAGGGCATTTAATGTGCGTGGGATATACGCATGGTATTGTTTGAGTGAGTTGATGACTGTATGTCTGATCATGTATGAGGGTTGAGAATTGACAGCAGAGATGTCATATGCGAAGACATGTCTTCATTTTGAAGACATTTGGAAGTGTGTGAAGACAGGTTTTTCATTTTGAAGACACATTTTTCCGGATGTCTGACTGATTTCTGGCAGAATTCTGACTCAAAATCAAAAACCGATTCAGAATCCTGGTCGGTGAAGACAAATGAAGACATTTTTTATGAAATGTGAAGACATTTGAAAAAATATACCTGCTATCCCTGTGACAGTTCCCGAGAAGAATCGTAAGCCAGTTACCAATTTGCGACAGGTATATCGGCATGAAGAACATATCTTTTATTGTCATATTCATTGACTCAGTCGCAATACCAGTCAGCGACCAGGGCAGTCGTTCCGGCTCTGCGTTCGGAGGCTGTGAGGAAGTCTTCCGAACTCCCTGATCAACCGAGTGTGTTGCTTTAAATGATAATCCGCTCCCTGAAACTTTTTGGTTCATAGCACACCGTCGCATACAGCACATAATATCCTGTCTGTCTACTACCAGAACGTTCGCGGTATGAGAACTAAAACGCAAACCTGGTTACGTGATGATATATTAAGGTATATTTGGGACAATTAGTCTACTTGGGCTTTTGAACTGGAAATCGAATTCTCTGCGGAGAAAACTGAGCTAGTTGTATTTTCTAGGAAGCGTGAACCAGCACAATTACTGATTATCAAACTCAATTCTCCGACCCGTCTGTACTTTGACTATGTGGCGCAGTATAATAATCCTTCTTACAGTCCCAACCGTGCTCATTTTTTAAATAAAATATTTTTTTTCTTTTTTGCATTTTAACGACATTCAATTAGCTAGAGATTCTTTTGTCGACACATCCATGAAAGACGAGATTGGTGGAATTCCGGACCTTATACGCCCGCAAATGGTTCCAAACATGTTTTATAATAAGTTTCAGGAAGTTGACTGCTCAAGGATGTTTTATACTGACGGATCAAACCTTGGAGTGTCCACTGGCTTTGGTATTTTCAGTGATCCTGCTTCAGTATACCCTTGGAGTCATTGACACATTATCCGCAGACCACTATTTCATCGTATCGGATAGCTTCAGTTGCATTGGCGCTATTCGCTCAATGAAACATGGAAAGCACTCCTCGTATTTTTAGGGAAATACGGGAGATACTGAGTGCTTTATATTCTTTCACACTTACCTTGGTATCATTACTCCATTGCAGGTAATGAGAATTCGGACTCTTTAGCTAAGGTAGGTGCTTTAGAAGGTAACATTTATCAAAGATCAATCTGATTGAACCAGGTACCAAGAACCAGAATTACTCATCAGAGCACCCTCGAAAGTTGGCAAACTTCATGGAGCAATGGGAAACTAGAACGGTTACATCTGGCGATTCCGCATTGGGTGTGACGTCCGGTTCGCTGGCGTTTCGACGACTCATACTCGGTGCTCTGTTCCAGTCTACTCGACTAGTCCTCGGCGGTAGATTTAGCTTATTCCTGCGGAGAGTTCCCTGGCGGTGATTGCTCTCCCGAAACCGTTGCTCGATGTCCATTCCGCTGTAAGACGGTCATGATCTACATCACATCTCTGTTTACTGTTTTCCACGTCTTTACGTCGCTTGCCATTCTGTAGGCTACATTATCCGGGTTAACGTCCGGTCCTCCCGGTTTAAGTAGCTCCCTGCACGTCACTTCAATCCTCGGACATTCAAAGACTCTCCTCGGACATTCAAAATCTTGAAACCTCGGACATTCAAAGACGCTCCGGTGTCTCCTCGACGTTCTCACACTCCAGGCACGTTGCGTACCCACACCGATGAAGATACTCCTTAAGCAGCTGTGGCTCGGTAGGAGCTGTTTCAGGTGGAAGGTCATCTCTCCGTGCTTCCTATTGACCCACGTCGACAGGTTTGGATGAGCCGTTAGGTCCACTTTCCTTTCTCCGTATTGTCCCATTCCTGCTGCAACGTCACCATCGAATCGATTCTCATAATCTTCCTCACATTTCTGACGTTTCATTGATTGTAGAACTTGATATCCTCCGTCAGGGTGATGCAGATGGGGATCATCTCGGCGATAAGGCATACTGCCTCCGGTACGCAATCGCAACTCGAACGACCACCAGCCGGAGCGTCCTGTTCAGCTTTTCGCGGTTCCATTTGGTTTTTAGCGCCGCACTCCAAGCAGGAGCCCCATATTGCAGTATCGATGACGAAACACTAGATAATACACCGACATTTCGCAGGTGTAATCAACGTGGTTGTTAAAGCTCAATCAGTCGTCGATTATCACTCCCAATTGCTTCAGTGCACGCTTCGATGCAACCACATGCCCTTCGATGGTGATCTGTATCCGCTGAACCGCTTTGTAGTTGCTGTCCAACAACAAATCCACAAATCCGTCTTGTGGCGAGATATTTGCAGCTTTACCCGTTCATCCAGCTCTTGATCGCATCTATTGTCTCCGTCACCGACACCTCCATTTCTTCAAGTGTCTCACTCATCACAGTTAGTGACACGTCGTCCACGAAACTCACGATTTTCACTTTCCTGGGCAGCCACAATATCAAGACCCCATCGTACATCCCATTCCAAAGAATGGAGCCCTGAGGAACGCCCGCTGCGACTCGCATTGCCTTCTGCCCTTTGTTCGTCTGGTATAGCAGTACTCTACTCTGGAAAGAGCTCTTCAGGATCTGGCTCATTCTTTTATGCCACGCAGCGGCATTGGTCTATACGAGGCTAGATGGCCCGGTGACTTCCCTGACTTTGGCAGCAACATCAGTTTCTGTACCTTCCTCATTTCGGAGAAATTACCATCGTCTAAAGACTTCATCAGTAGCATCCTGAACATGTCCGGATATGCCAGGATCGCAGCTTTCAGCGCCACGGTTGGTATGGTCGGGTTGGATTTTAGTCATATCGACGCTTCTTTGAGCTTGTCGTTAGTCGCTTGCCACTCGGCTGTATTACCTCCTTCTTCTTCGCCGTACGGTATCGGTGACCAGGTAGTTGAATCGTGATTCGGGAAGAGACCCTCAACGATTATCTTTAGCTAACCCGGGAATATTTTAGCTGGTGTCGACGGGCCCTCATCTTCGTCATGACGACTCAGTACGCGTCCCCCAGGGATTGCCGTCTGTTTCTCAGCACAGCTACTGATGACAATTGGCTTGCTAAGCTTGATCTCCCATTTTAAAGAGTCCCTACCTTCTCGAAACGTAGCTTGCGCTCCTCTCTCACTCTTCGATCTTGCGCTCTGAGCCCGCCTTCTGGCTCTAAGACAAGCAGCGTGTAGCGTACTGAGCTACTCATTTTACCAGTAAGCTGCACGCCGTCTACTGCATGGCCCTAGTTTTCGTGACAAGCCGTCACAATCCTTATTGTTAGATGAGCCGTTAACCCCCAAACCCCTCCCCATCCTGGCTACGCCACTGCATTAAGCAGAGTCTTCCGGACCTATTACCTGTATCGTATTGAACGGGAGTTCATCTAGCTTGACCCCATCATCGCAGAAGATACTAATTTTGGACGCCATTTTGCGAGTGATTACCACTGCTAACGGTACACAGAGGATCCGAGTTGACGAACTCCTTTCGGATCGCTTTGCGCATGTGCCCTTTAATATGAATGAATTGAAATGAAACAATCTTTCTGCATCGTCAAAGTGCCACATGGTAGCCGCTCGGGAGCTCGAAACAATCGTGCTACCTTGTTCTCTCAATCATGTCACCTACTGACCCACCCACTACAAGGCCCACTTAGTGGTTTCCATCAGAAACCGATTGGATCGTTCAACTTCCGCAGGCTCATGACGTGCGATTTCCGCTATACTCAGCCTTTCTGTCGAGAAAAATTACTCCGAAATGTTGTGTAGCTTATGATCGACATCTCGTAGATATGGAAACTATGAGCTATACTCACAGACTTGTCCTGACTGGATCTGCAAACCTTCCACCCTAATTTTGACTTTGCTGCAATCGGTTTTCACGGTTGGCCGTCGCGATGATAATGCTCACACACGTCGACACTCAAAGTACTCGACGCGTCGAGTACTTTAAGTGTCGACGTGTGTGAGCATTATCGTACCCGATGAGAATACGGACTAGGTACCGCTTGATTGTTAACCTTGATCAGTTGACCCTTCAGATGTGGAAACGGATTTGCCGTGTTTTACAGTGATTGTCCTTGTAAGTCCAGCTTGTCTACAGTGTGCACGTCCAACAATGGATGTCTAGCTACGTCCACATGACCTTCAATCTCCAGCTTCTGTTCTCTTCACATTCGCTGTCTACCGAAAACAGAAAATGCCCCTAGCATCTGAAAACCAGAACGTCACTTCTTTCAGGCGCTTCCCATTACTCACCTCTCACGTATAAGATAGTAAGGAAAAACATTCCACCCCAAAGACGTGCAATATGTACAGGGGCCAGAAGGGCACTTGTTTATAATGGCATTGTGCAAAAATAGTCGATAAATAAATGAGACTCCAAACCGCCCAAACTCAAAACCAACAACTCGTACACCTCGCAACAGCGCGAATTTGTCAAAAGCTCACCACTGTAGACCTGGGCATAACGATGTAACAATTGAACTGGATAATGCAACTATCCACATCGAAGAGGGCTCGCCCCATTAGTCCGAATCTACTGCCACCGATCGTGGGCGGAATCTTTACCTCAATTTGGGCCGCCGCTTCCTCGATCGCCTTGTCCATACTGCTCAGCTCGTTCTCCACCAGATCGCCCAGATTCTCGGTGCCGTCGGTTTGCTTGCTCAACTCGCCAATCAGTTCAGTCACCTTCTGCAGCTTGCCCCGAAGGTCGGCAATCTTCGAACCTACCGAGTCCGATTCGCTGGTTTTGTGCAGCGACTGGAACAGACCGGCAATGGAACCAGCTAGCTCTTTGATCTCCTCTGCTATGCCTGTTAAGCGAGAATTTTAAATTTGATACAGCGATTAGCAAATGTTTGTACCTAACTGAATGCAACAAAACATTTAAAGTTGGTTGAAAATACTCACACATTCGAAAGTGAAACGAAAATAGTGCATGCATTTAAATATAACACTCAAAAATTAAGTAAGGTGAATTCAGTGCTTATCATCTACAATACTCACGTTCACCACATTCGATATTTGCGGACCGGTTGCAGATAGACATCCCCTGAACGTGGGCAGATGCCAGCAGGTGCGCTCCGATGATGACCTTTCTCGCCAACGATTCCACATTGGTGGAATTGTCCTTGCGGTAGTTTTCGTGCACAATCGCCAGTTTCGATAGCACCTCCTGTAGCTCCTCGGCGATCATCAGGAAGTACGTGGGAGTTCCCCCAGCTCCGGGCATTTCGTTTTCACTGATCGCTCGCAGGGCCAACTTCTCCGAAGATTTGATGCAAGCCTCCAGCAAAGTACGAAGTGCCGTTTCGCCGCATATTTTCGAATCCACCAGTGCGTTTTCCAGATTTCGCACGGTGTCCACTGCCGCTTGATACTTCTGATCCATTTCGTCCTGTTGATGGAGTAAATCTTGCAGGTCGGACTCGATTGTACCCTTCTCGGTCAGCAATCGGTCCATATTTGCATCGAGAGACTTTCGAAAGAAATGCAAAATTAGCTTTGATTAGTGTTTTGATGATAAAAGAAAAATTTGACACAGAGATGAATCCGTTTACCAGGTTCTAGCGATACACAATTTTCGATGGAGCATTCTAACATTCACTGACTTAGGGGCAACGATGGTACCAGCACAAATGACCTACAGTTATTGACTCATGATTTTAGATGCAAATATGAAGGTTTGTTAACACAGCCAACCAATGAACCCAACATGAAACTCGATCGTCTTACCTGATACTTTTCCTCAATTTCCGTACACTTGCTTCTCAGTTCTTCCAGTTCGTGATCCTTCTGCTCGATGACGTTCTTCAAATCCTTCTCCAGCGACTCAAAGTCCAACGTTCGCTGGCTGGATTCGGTCTGTAGGACAGCCATCTGCTGAACTAAGGTTTCTTTGTCGGCCAATAGATCCTCCCTCTCAACGTTCAAAGCGGACACCTTTTCCGACATTTCATTCCGTAGAAATTCCAATTTCTGCAGGTTTTCTACATGAGTTTGGTTAAACTCCTGCTCCTGCGCTGCTTTGGCAACTTCTAGTTCGGAATGTTGTTTTTGCAGCGATTCGTAGTCTCGCTGGAGTTGGTCCAGTTGGTTTGACAGTTCTATTAAAAAGGTAGAATGTGAATTGGAAACCACATGGACGGCTTGAAAACCAACAGAAACAAAAGTGAATATATCATCTCTACCTTGAGCCTGTTGCGCTTTTTGGCTAACGCTCTGCTGTAGTGTAGCTTCCTCCCGCGAATGCACCGCCGTTTCGATCTGCAGCGCCTCCATTTTGCACAGTACTTCGTCATACTGTCTGGAAAGCTGTTCTCGTTCTTGCTGCACCTCGCCAAGACTGCTCTCCAGGGCACCCTTTTCCGCCTGAAGCGATTCCTTGTCGCTTTGGAATGAAACCAGTTCCGCTCCGACCCGTTCCAGATCGATCTTCAGCTCGGCAATTTCCGCCTGCCGGTGCGCTTCCATCTCCTGGTACTTGCTCTGGAGAGCTTCGTACTTTTCGGTAATTTCACGCAGTTCCTCTGCGACGGCTTCTTGCTCTCGCTTGGCTTCGGAGGAGCTCTGCTGTAGCTGTACCTCGACGAGGGACTGTTTCTGCTGCAGTTCGTCCAGCTGAATTCGGATTTCCTCCTTGGCTAGGGTGGCGTCCGATGCGGCCTTGCTGGTGGTGGCCAGCTGTCTGCTGATTTCGCCGTGCTGTTTGACATCGAGGAATAAATGGAAATGTGTTAGGACGTTTAATTATTATTAGAATCGTACATAGTCCACCTGTTCGGGTGGCACAGTTATCACATCGCCTTCATCAACATCCAGGCAAATGGTGGTAAATTTAGAACACAGGTAATTTAGGCACGATAAAACACGAGAATTTCTAATCGAATTCAAAATGTTAGTAAAACTCAAATTTATTGTATATCTTGGCTCCATTTTGACTAGCCAAAGACTACTGCGTTTTAAATGCAAACATTCGTTGATGATGTTGGTGAAAAACAGTGGAAAAATATATGTGAAAAATATGGAACATACATGCTTGCATACTTGTCCTATTAACATATAGGTCGAATCGCTTTCGAACGAATATTGCATTCGTCGTAAACAAGAATAAGGGTGAATGCCCCAACCGGATTTTTAAAATATAAACAAAAACAAGAAATTATAGTTGTTTCTCCCGTTGAAACTCCAGTCGGAACCACAGGTACAAGTCACATGGAAATATTGAAATTTTCACAGTGTCATTGAATTAACAAAGTTTTATTTAGATAAAATATATCAAAAAAGTTGTAGGTATTTGTTATTTATTGAGTTTTATTTATTTAAACTTTTTTGTTCTAATTTGGTTTATAATAATTAGAACAATGGTCAAAAAGTGCCAAAAATGGCTATTTTAAAGTTAGTTTAGAGTTTAGATGCTATTTTAGAGTTAGATGAAAACACTCATTATTTAACATGAAAACATGAATTTCAATGGAACCACAGAGAACAGACATATAAGCTGGAACAAAGTTTTCCAAAAAGCCTGTGCAAACATTTAAATGGAAATACGTTGAAAATCACCATCGCCTACAGGTTCGCATGCGTGAATCACGATTGTATTTAAGTTTGCACGCAAGACCCCTATACCATTTGCTGGTTTGCGTTAGCATACTGACAAGTTGCTACTTGCTGGTGGCATTTCAAAAGGACAGTTTTATTTCTTCACACATTGAAAACTTTATTTGTACTGGCATACATCAGTGCTGGAACATAGAGAAAGAATAACCGGAACAGTCAGTGAGAATGAAGATACGGCGAAAATTCATGTTTTATTGAACACACTGAGAAAAGATATGTCCTCAAGCTGGAATCGAACCTGAGATCGCCCAGTCTCTAGCTGGATGCGTTAACCACTCCGCCATCGTGGAACTGTGATGACGTCACCACAAACTTCCAGCAATATCATTACCACAACTACAGCCCCAATACCTAGTAATGGACCCATCATCCTCCCAATGTGTCCTATAATGTCCATTAGCTAGCTCAGACACCGCTAGACCCAGCGACTGGGAGAACATAGGCTCAATTCCAATGACCATTCGGCCTAATGACTATTCGGCCCAATGACCATTCGGCCTACTGACCATTCGGTCTACTGACCATTCGGCCTAATGACCATTCGGCCTAATGACCATTCGGCCTAATGACCATTCGGCCTAATGACCATTCGGCCTAATGATCATTCGGCCTAATGACCATTCGGCCTAATGACCATTCGGCCTAATGACCATTCGGCCTAATGACCATTCGGCCTAATGACCATTCGGCCTAATGACCATTCGGCCTAATGACCATTCGGCTTAATGACCATTCGGCCTAATGACCATTCGGCCTAATGACCATTCGGCCTAATGACCATTCGGCCTAATGACCATTCGGCCTAATGACCATTCGGCCTAATGACCATTCGGCCTAATGACCATTCGGCCTAATGACCATTCGGCCTAATGACCATTCGGCCTAATGACCATTCGGCCTAATGACCATTCGGCCTAATGACCATTCGGCCTAATGACCATTCGGCCTAATGACCATTCGGCCTAATGACCATTCGGCCTAATGACCATTCGGCCTAATGACCATTCGGCCTAATGACCATTCGGCCTAATGACCATTCGGCCTAATGACCATTCGGCCTAATGACCATTCGGCCTAATGACCATTCGGCCTAATGACCATTCGGCCTAATGACCATTCGGCCTAATGACCATTCGGCCTAATGACCATTCGGCCTAATGACCATTCGGCCTAATGACCATTCGGCCTAATGACCATTCGGCCTAATGACCATTCGGCCTAATGACCATTCGGTCTAATGACCATTCGGTCTAATGACCATTCGGTCTAATGACCATTCGGTCTAATGACCATTCGGTCTAATGACCATTCGGTCTAATGACCATTCGGTCTAATGACCATTCGGTCTAATGACCATTCGGTCTAATGACCATTCGGTCTAATGACCATTCGGTCTAATGACCATTCGGTCTAATGACCATTCGGTCTAATGACCATTCGGTCTAATGACCATTCGGTCTAATGACCATTCGGTCTAATGACCATTCGGTCTAATGACCATTCGGTCTAATGACCATTCGGTCTAATGACCATTCGGTCTAATGACCATTCGGTCTAATGACCATTCGGTCTAATGACCATTCGGTCTAATGACCATTCGGTCTAATGACCATTCGGTCTAATGACCATTCGGTCTAATGACCATTCGGTCTAATGACCATTCGGTCTAATGACCATTCGGTCTAATGACCATTCGGTCTAATGACCATTCGGTCTAATGACCATTCGGTCTAATGACCATTCGGTCTAATGACCATTCGGTCTAATGACCATTCGGTCTAATGACCATTCGGTCTAATGACCATTCGGTCTAATGACCATTTGGTCTAATGACCATTCGGTCTAATGACCATTCGGCCTAATGACCATTCGGCCTAATGACCATTCGGCCTAATGACCATTCGGCCTAATGACCATTCGGCCTAATGACCATTCGGCCTAATGACCATTCGGCCTAATGACCATTCGGCCTAATGACCATTCGGCCTAATGACCATTCGGCCTAATGACCATTCGGCCTAATGACCATTCGGCCTAATGACCATTCGGCCTAATGACCATTCGGCCTAATGACCATTCGGCCTAATGACCATTCGGCCTATTGACCCAGTATCGAAAATGTTCACCTTTTGTTGGACACACTAAGTAAAGATATGTCCTCAAGCAGGAATCGAACCTGCGATCTCCCAGTCTCAAGTTGGGTGCGTTAACCACTCCGCCATCGAGGAACTGTTTCTTAGCAGCAGTATCTTGATCACCGCTACCGCCCCAACACCTAGTAATGGACCCATCGACCCCCCCCAACGTCTCCTATAAGCAAATCGTCACCGCCCCCTCTCTTCGATCGGCTAAATCTCTCTCGTTATCTATTTTTAGCTCCAGAGGCTGCGTCTATGCTTGAGATATTATTATCAGTGTTTGCGTCCCATTAGTTAGCTCAGACACCGCCAGACCCAGAGACTGGGAGATCGTAGGTTCGATTCCTGTTTGAGGACATAGATATGATTTCTACGTGTGTTCAAAAAAGGTGAATATTTTCATCGTATCTTGATTCTCACCGTTCCGGTCATTCTTTCTCTGTCTATTTTACATTGGACACATTTCCGAAAAACCTTGAAAAAGGGGGGAGGGGGGCATGACTTACGTCAAAACAAGGAATATATGAATTTCACATCAATATCCATCATAATCATGCATCATAAATGATAATCATGAAAACTTCCTCAATGATGGTTTCTTAATACACCCAAAAAATAGTTTAAAAATAAATAAATTTTACTTTTCCATCATCCTAGATAGAGCGATAAGCGGGCCTCACACGTTCAATACTTTTGTCAATACTAGACAGTATTGACTAAAGTATTGTACGTGTAATAGAAATAAGTTGTATTTACGATGTACATTTCAAATAGGATTGACGTGTTGAAGTAATATCGTCAGTATTCGTACTGACAAAAATATTGAACGTGTAAGGGCCGCTATAGAACCATCAGTGAAGTTTTAGAAAAGTTTGCAGAAGACAAGTTTTAGAAAAGTTTACAGAAGACATGAGAGCTCTATCTGTTATACTTTTCATTTCACAACAAATTTAAAATCAAAGATAGGTGTTTCTTAGTGTTTCACACGAAATGTGGTTCTTTGGAATACCAATATCACTCACTGGGGCAAATAAAAGATATATTTTTTTCAACTACATGATTCTAGGTATAAATGAGCAAAAATTGGCGAGTATGATATTTTTTAAAATTTCTCAAAATTGTTTTCAAAAATCCAATATTTGATATTATGAGTACTTATATCTTTTGAAAAGTAGAAGCTAGAGTTTTGATGTATTAGAAGAAGGTTTCTTAGATGTTCGTCTTCAAAAACGTTTAAAAACTTCTAAAGGATATGTTAGAAAAAACTGCAAATAGCAAAAGTTATATTAAAATTTTGGTTGTAGATGACTTGACCCTCGGTCGTATATTTAAATTACATTCAAAGTGTACAATCTAAAAGATACAGCTTCGTTTTCATGATAAAATTTTTCATTTTATAATACTTTAATTTAAACAGTGGTTAGGGTGGTTCTCAGTTTATTTAAATCAGAAAATTAAGTTTTTAATGGTTCAAGATAAAGTTCCGCCGAAGAAAATAAAATTTTAAAACTTTTTTTTTCAAAATTGTTTAAAGTTGTGCATAAAAAACACTAATTGAAAAACGGCTAACTTAAAAGTTTTACTAGATCCGATTGATTTTTCGGTTGCGAAAAGTTTTGTTGGGCCTTTTTTAACAAGTTTGTTAATATTAGGTGCAGATACCTGCAGATTTGGTTTTTTTTTTAAATTAGTTGTGGCCTCTTAAAGTTAGAATGAAAAACACCCAAAAAACCGTCATAAATCCTTAAAGAGAAAAGATAGCTAGTTGAAATGTGCCGCAAAAATGTGGCTTTTCAAACCATCTAGAACTTTCCAAGACATCACACAAATTTCAAAAATCAAATTCTTTATAAGAGGGTATCTCGACATGTGCTTCCGTTTCATGTTATAACAAAGTTTCTTAAACTAAGTTCCTCTACAAACTTTCCATAGACACCTAACCATTTAAACAATATATGAAAAATTATATGAGTATATACCTCTTAAGGGTATCCTCTTATATAATTGTGGCAATTTGTACCTAATGTTTAATAAATTTTTTTCAAGCGGTAAAATGCCTTAGACATGTGCGCTATTCTGCAAAATGTTTATTAAGGTTTCATCTATAAAATAAAATTTTTCGAGTGTAAAGTTTCAAAAATGGCGTCCAAAATGGCAGCTTTCTCGGAACAAGATTTTTGGAACATGCGGGAATTTTCGTTTTTTACCACTCAACCGTTCAACTTCGGGTTTTGCCCGCCTAAAAGAAGATACCATTCTCGGGCGCTGTAACCTACAAAATCGCAATATTTTGATCATTAACGATTTTTTACAGCCGGCCAAAGTGGAAAAATCATTCGAAAAACCGATACTTTATTTTTCAAATGGCCGCCATTTTGTTTCTACAACGAATTTTTTTAAGTTTGGAGAGCCTCTACGGAATGTAATCTTCAAGATTGTTCTGGTTTGCTGCTTGTAGACGACGAATTGCGACCTGTATCGTACCCGCAGATGAGTAATAGTATTCAAAAGAACATTGAAAATTGACCACTGCACTAGTACGTGGATAGATGCCAAAAACTAGTTGTCTATTTTTAATTCATATTAAGGCACCGAATTTTTTGCTGACAAACATGAGCAGAAGAAATAATTTTGGCCAGTATTCGAGCCCAGTTACTCCTCTGTTCGCTGCGGGACTTTAGCTGACTACGGGTATCATGGAAAGCTCTATTCACAGCAGCAATATGCCTGTTTACCTTGGGGTTTTCTCATATATTACCATCTCAGAACCAAGACCATTTTCGCTCTATATCAGCTACCATGCACACAGTCTTGTCAGATTTTATAGTCCGTTCGATCTTAGCAGCTTCCCTTTCAAAAAGCATAAATACCTCGTCTACTGTTCTGCGAAAGTTGTATTGAACAATAGATTAGAGAGTGCATCGTTCTGCTTCAATCCGCCAAATGTCACTAACGAATCGGATCTTTCTCCGTCATACAAATGTCGTCATACAAATGTCAGTTTTATTGTAAAACCAATTTCAAAAATTATCAGACACATATTTTTTCGTTTCATTGAATCGTACGCCACCATAAAATTCACAATTTGTATTTCTGGTATTTGGCCAGAGTTTGTCGCAGGGTAAACATTTGATCCATCGTTGATCGTACTTATCGAAACCCGTTTTGGCATTCGCTGCCAAATGCTAAACAGAACACGGGAGAGAGGTTTCAAGGCAGTAACTATTGGAGATCATTATTTCTCGATAGTTATTACACTCGAGCTCTTGACACTTCTTGTTGAAAGGGCATATGAGGCTATCCATCCAATCCGAAGGCATTTCTTCGTCCATCCAGATCATGCAGCTCGCGTAGTGAATTGCTTCGTAGGTCACGTACGGCTTTTAGAATTTGGCTGGGATTTCGTCCTTCTCAAGCGCATTACCGTTCTCGGATAGTTTACCTTGTAACCGAAACGATACCATGCACACTGAAAACTGTTCCCAAAATCTTAAATAATGTGCCAGGAAATCTGGAACAACCACGTTTCTACGTTACGTAAAAAGGATCATGAGGGGGACGGGCATAGCGTAGTTGGTAAATCGATTGCCTTGTACGCAGCTCACCTGGGTTCGATTCCCAACTCCGGACATAGGGTAAGAGATTTTTCCAAGAGAGGTTTCTCAAACCCGAAAAGAGGCGAATGGCCCTAAGGTTAAAACCTCTATAATCAAAACACAAAAAGGACCATGAACAAAAATAATATGTTTTATAATTATGCTCAATTTCCTTTCAGTGACGCTCGCATAACGCTTTTATTAGTGGAAATATTTGTTTTTGTTTTGTAAACTTCAGTCATGGTTTTCGCCATATCCTTGCCAAATCGATTTTCTGCGCGTGAACTAGTTTACAACTTTATGAACATTATTCATAAAACCAAAGGTTGACTCATGATATTATTGATAGATTTGGGAACATTAGTTCACAAAATCAAAACATTGTGGATATTTTCTCGTGAACTAACTTATGATTCCTAATATAATAGTCACAATCCTATATCCATGGTCCACAAAATCATGAAATATAATTTATGTATTCGTGAACTGGTTAATGATTCCTAGTACAATAGTCACGTTTGACCATTCGGGCTTCTCAAATAGTTCACAACATCATGAAATAATATTAATGGACTTGTGAAGTAGTTCATGATTCCTAGTACATGATTTACGATATGTTTTGAGTGCTTGATATTTAGAAGATATCGCTAATCATTTTCAATTTCATGCAATATGGTAATGAAATTTTCACGTGAACTATTTCACAAAATTTGTAGTATTATTTATGGAATAATTTATGTCCAACGCACTTTTTCATGAAATGTCCAGCTGCTAGCGACCAGTAGTAGGTACGAGCAGCATATATAAAAAAACTATTAGGATTTCGAACGCTGATCATTACAAATTTTGTTCGTGTTAGTTCATAGAACAAAATACCGTGAATCAGTCACACTTTTATGATCTATTTCATATTGTGACATTACTACGAGTAAAAAAACGATAGTAACCACAAAATAACAGATCGCGATAAGCCGAAGAGAAATTACGAATACCATGATAAAACTGCTGATATCATGAATATTAGTCATATTTCTTCACGTGTCAAATTCAAAAGTAAACTCTAGAATGAAATATCACGATAATGTGTGTGAATAAAAATAGTGACTAAGATCCTCAAATCATAAACATTAATCACACAACTAGAGACAAAAATATAAAAAAAATTGACCAAGATCATGAAATTATGCACATAAATTGGGGGACGAGCATAGCATAGTTGGTAAATCGATTGCCTTGTACGCAGCTCACCTGGGTTCGATTCCCAACACCGTCCATAGGGTTAGAGATTTTTCCAAAAGAAATTTCTCTACCTGGAAACGAGGCGAATGACCCTAAGTTTAAAACTGCTATAATCAAAACAAAAAATGAGCATAAATAAACATAAATCTCTATTCGGAACTAAACCATCACGACAACCTGAATTATGAAAATCATGATTAAGTTCCTGAAATCGTGAACATGAGAAATCACAAAAATCGCGAATAAGATCCTGAAATCGTGAACATCGTTTGACTGTCGACTGTGTATTCCCAAATTATGAACAAGAATCATAGCAAAAACTAAACATGTCCAGGCAACAGCAACAGTAACCCAACCAAACATTCGAATGTAACGCCATGTATATATTACGGTCGAACTAGTATTTTGTAAACACAAATAGTTTCATGAATACGAGGTTCATCATTCATAATTTCAGCAACTTGGTAAATCGTTCAGTTCACGAAATCGTTGCCTTTTTTCATGATTTTATGAATGCATTTTTCCGTGTAGGGCCGAAAGGGTCAAACAACATGTTTGCTATTTGATAGCAGATGGACTGGAAATCTAATGTTTCAATAGTATCATAAGTGCATGTTCACGAGCGTTTTATTTTGTATTGGAGTTTCAAAGTAGAATTGGAACTGAATATTCACATCCCCAGCATGGCGTTTTGTTTCAAAATTTCCAACAGTTTTGTTTTAAAATTTAAAACTGTTATACGACGCCGTTGTATTTCCCTAATAAAAAATATTATACACGAACTTTATCCTATATAGTCCAACTATTCCACATATTGTTTGGATGATACCCTGAACAGGTCGTTAGGCTGTTGAATCATAAGATGTTTATTAGCGTTGTTGCTGATTTTAAAACACGTTTAGAACTGTGTTTTAAATACATGCAAAGTTTCCAGCACCGATACTTAATGCGTTTGAGTTTCACGACGCATAAATTTCAATTGTAATGCTTTCCTATTAAAAGAATAATATCGAATTTGCACAAACTTTAACGTTTGTTTTCATCAGCTTCGCGATAGCGCAAATGAGACTGATAAGCGGTCACGGGCTGAATGCTGTTAGTGTGTATCAATACCAACAGTTTCACAAAGCTACATGTAAAATGCTATGACGATTCTCAAATGACCTGGTACAATGCATAGGTGAAATGAATCGTCGTTTGACAGTCAAAGAAAAATGAGGGTTTTCCTCACACATACGAGAATCGTATTTGAATTATATGTGTGCGTGAATAGATGTTAATCGGTATAAAAAAGCTTCGTACAGGGAAACAAAGTTGTATAGAATGTATCGAGCGATCGAAAAGCGTGGAGACAAAAAAAAATCGCGGAAAAAAACAATTAGCGAAATATGGATAATTTACATATGATCCTTGAATTTGATTTTCGTTTAACCTTAGTCATAGGAAACCGATAATTAAGACTTCGATAACGTGAATCAGTCTCAATGAACACCGATTACACTCGGTTACCATTCATAAATATCATATTGAACCTTTAGGTGTTAAGTTTGTGTAACGAATAATATGTTAACGGGTCATATTGACTCGGATTTCAAACTCAATTTTCAGATAGGTTTTAGGGCAAATCCATTGATATTGTGACTCAAACAGTGCTAGAGCTCTGATGTTTTTTTTCGAAATCATTTTTAGAAGTATCACTGGTATCAATTTGAATTTGCAACTAAATTTTGGCCCCTGACGAATTTCGCGTCAACTCGAACAAATGTTGGCAGCACCCTCTCAGATTTTAATGGCACTTTCTGTACATGAGAACTTTGTCACAAAAATCCACTTTGCATACTTTGTTTTTCCAAAAATGATCTAGACTGTCTTTTGAAAAGGGTCAAACTTTTTTACCAATACTTTTCAAATGGCTATAGTCTAAAAATGACAAATCCAACAAAAAATGTTGTAGGAGTGATTTTCACAAAATTAGTCAATTTTTGAATAAAAATATTTAAAAAATTCTTCATCGATTTCTACACTTAAAAAAATCGATTTTAAAAATTTTAAGCCGGTTTAAAAAAAACCATCTTTGATTTGGATGAAATTTTGTTCCATGATAGGTAATTATGTTCCCTTTCTACCGTCAAAATTTCACCACTTTTAACCGTTGTGTGTCCAACGCGGTACCCGGGTACCTTTTTAAGTTTCAATTAATTAAATTCCTATGTTTTATCCATACCTGGAAATTGAAATTTTGTGATATCTTAGAACTTCACTAAGTTAAGTTTTTGGGTTAATAATATTGTTGATATAGTAAGGGTGGGAGTGAGGAGGGGCTCCTGAATTTTTTTACTACGTAACAGGCCGACGTGGGTACCCGGGTACCCACAAAACTAAAATGCTCATAACTAAGGTAATATCCTACCGATTTCGATACTTTTGGCCGTTTTGGATTCAGGAACTCATCCACTTTTGGACTTGGTAAAAATGAATCGGGTTACTTCATTCGGTTCCCGGGAATCCGGGTTTCCGGAAGCAGGTTCCAGTGCTGGGGTACAATTTGCGAACTTCAATGGAATACTAGCAATATGGGTATCAAAATTCTTGGAATTGCATCAGTAGGCTGTATCTCGTGGTTTTGGAACCATTTGGTGATTTGACCCCGGAACGGACATTCCGGAGCAGATTCCCGTGGGGCCGTGAGTGGCCATTGCATTCCAATTCCATTTTTCAAATTGCCATAGGGTCCCGTAACAATAAAAATAAGACTTCCGACACAATTTGAAGAGTTTTGATACTCATATTGCTAGGACATTATTAAAATTTACAAATCATATCCTAGTACTGGAACATTACTCCGGAAAATCCGGATTACCAAAAACCAGATCCATTATTCTGGTTCTATTGCACAGAATCAAAAAGTAGACGAATTTTTATCGAGCACTTTCGTCTCAATTCGATTACTGTCTTTCCAAAATTGATCAAACCTTTTACATGTTTTAATTGTTACAGCTTTTACATTTTGAGTGAACTTATTTTTTTCATTTTGTCCCACATCAAATTATCTCATTATTTCCTCAAACACAACTTTTATTTTATTTTTATTTTCACCTTTGGCCACTTTCCAGAGATCGAACAACTTTATTTTATCCATTTTAACAGCACTAATAATACAAAGCACTACACGCGTTGATCAAAGCAGTCGTCGTCTACTGCGATTCGATTCATGAATGAGATTGATACCAATTAAACTGTCACGACTCGTGGTGTTGTTGTTTATATTTGACATCGAAGGGCAAAAATGCTGACTTTGATTTTGAAATATTTTATAGTATTTTTGATGCACTTTCAAAAGAGTACAAATTTAGCTGCTAGTTTTTGCAACCTTCTGAGTTAGAGGACATTGAAAACTATCATTTTTATTTACAAAAATGATCGTAACTCGATAACGAAAAATGATATCGATTCACATTCTTCAGCAGAAATATGCGCAATGAAAAGTACTAAAATTGTTTCATAGAGAGTATGAAGATAGACTAACTATTTAAAAAGTTATAGTTAAAAAACTGACTTTTTCAGAAACACCCTAAGTTAAAGAATAAAAATAATTATAACATAAAAACCGATAGTGCTATAACTTTAATTCATTTAAAAATGTTAACTGAAAAACATTTTTCAACAACTTTGCTGAAGTAAGTACCTTGCTATACCATTTTGTTCGAAAAATAATTTTTCGAAAAGAATGTTTGAGAGGACCACCCTAGCTACATTTTACTTTAAAAGAAAGCGAATTTAATCCCCAAAAATATTCTCTCAGACATAATTTCTCTAAAATGAACGGTTTGGGAGTTATTGATTTTTGTACCGAAAAATCGCCCTTGTGACTCATAGTGCATTCAAAGAAAATCAACAGTGCATATTTCCAGACTTGGTTTTATTTCCAATTTAGAACTATTGTGTTTTTTACATCCTAGATTGCATGATTCAGTGATCGAAACCCAAAACTTCATGAAGTATTTGAAATTATTAAATTAAAATTTGTGTTTGCTATTGAAATTGACAAAATGATTGTATATATAGTATATAGTCCCTTTGGCGATTGTTTACTTTTTCGGTCCCACCTATCAGCATTGAAGTATCGCCCTTACGTTTTTTTTACAATACCAATTTTACAATTGGTGGGGGTTTGGTGAAAATCGATCTTAATGTCTAAACGGCTTAATTCCGAAACCGTAATTTTTGAAGTTTTAAAATTATGCAGAATTAATTTTTCAGAAAATAGTAACAGAGCAAATAAGTACCAAAGTCCAAAAAAATCAATTTTTGTCAAACGTTATTTTTTCGAGTTTACATCAAATCTCAATGTTTCATGCATTATAATGTCATTTGGCATCAAAAATACAAATTTGATTTTGAAAATTTTTCATTTCAGTTTATATGGGAATTTGTTGTGTGATTGCACTCTTCAACTCGTAACTCCGGAACCGGAAGTCCAATCAATAAAAAATTCAATAGCAGCCGATGGGAAGATTGTACCTTTCATTTGAGACTAACTTTGTGCAAATCGATCCAGCCATCTCTGATTAACAGAGGTCACATTTTTTCCACATACACACATACACACACATACATACAGACATACATACACACACAGACATTTTCCGATCTCGACGAACTGAATCGATTAGCATATGACACTCGGTCCTCCCGGTCGGGATTAGATCGACGAATTTTAGAGTGAATGAGAAAGGCAAAAACATTTTAAGCAATTGTTGAAATTTATGCATTTTTTGTTGAGCAGTTCTATGTTTCATAGAATTAAATCAATTTTAACTTCGCTTCCTATTAAATAAAGACCCTTATTACAGTACATCTCTACAAAAACGAGATCAATTTGAAAATAAATCTGAGGATTATGATTGATTACAGAACTCTGGAATTTTCTATTGGAATGTTTTCAGGCAGGAATTTGATATTGATGCTATTAGACAACTGTGAAATCAAGACCAAGAGATCAGTTACATATCAGGACCCCATTCCGACAATTTATCAAAAGTCCTCATGATCAGATAATTGTTATTGTAATATTGAATTAAATCAGTCTGCATCAATAAATTTTCAACTTCAATCCAATTTTTTTTGGGTGTTGTGGGGGGGGGGGGGGTTGTATGGTGTTAAACCCCAAAACCTTCTCTTGGCTACGCCGTTGCTTGGAGTTATTTATTTCGCTTCTCATTTTCCGATATGTTTCAGATCGATCCGATGGTTATAAGTTAGCAAAATTGCAGTCAGAAAGTTCGCACAAATGAACATTTTTGTACTGATAAGTTATCAAGTTCCTTCTAGATAACTTGGAAGTGTTCGGTGAATATTTCTAGCGGTTGTAGATAGTAAAATGAAATACAAAATTCGTTTTATCGAAATAATGTTTGGCTTATTTCAATGGATTATTACTATATTGAACAATAAATAGGCGACAAAGAGTAATCAACAAACAACAAGCCATAACTTTTAAAGTATTCAAAATAGATATTTGAAGTCTTCAGTAACGTTATTCGCAAAAGTAAGAGCTACAAATTTGCTGAAGGCATCATTTCGATATAATCACTTCCAAAAAAATTTGTGAAAATATCTCACTCATAGGGGGATTAATCAGCAAAAGCACAATACCAAAAGAAAGGGCATATTGCCTCCATTAAATTCTCCGAAGATACTATTGACCTAAAATAAGCCGTTTTGGCGTTAATAATAGATTACATGTTTTTGGTCATATTTCTGGCTATGGGAAATGATAAAAATCTTTCGTCCGCATTTAATGTTAAATATCTCTTTTGATAATAGTACGATTCAACAATCTATAGCTTGTTCGAAAGGTATTCGTTAAAGCTGTCTAAAAACATATAAATTGTTAATCTACATTGTCAATTTCGGCAGATAATTTAAAAAAAACTGCAGAAAACGCAATTTTTGCGCATTCAAACATTCATATCTTGGAAACTAAACATCAGAATCAAAAACAAATTAATAGCGTTCATACTGTTTTTTAGTTCTTTCATTTAAAATTGGTTTGGATAAGATCGATTCAGCCATTGCTGAGAAACACGAATGAGAATTTGTCCGTTACATACACACACACACAGACATTGTCCCAAATCGTCGAGCTGAGTCGATTGGTATATAAGACTCGGCCCTCCGGGCCTCGGAAAAAATCTTGAAAGTTTGAGCGAATTCTATACATTTCTTTTATAAGAAATGTAAAACCATCAATTTTCTGGGTAGAATGTTGGCAGCACAGCCTCTTTGATGATTGCACTCACCACTACTGTCATAATAATTAGCATAAAAGCGATGTCACCATACGACGAACGTTCCGTGTATTCCAATCACAGGAAGAATCGAATACACCACGTAGGCCCTCGCCACCAGACGAAGCATTGTTTCTGTGATGATCTGTCCGTTAATCCGTTGACGGACCGGTGCCAATAATCGCGTTTTTCAGCTTTCATCAAGTTTTTTATTTGCATTTGTAGCGTCGCGTATATTGGAAAAAAAATCGGGCGATCCGACGTTCAAAAGTCCCTTTATATAATTCTAAACAATCTCTGCTCACCACGAAGTAGGAGACTGCTCACGGTTGTAGAGACTAAAATATAGGGACTTTTGGGGTTTTTGATGACCCAACCACTTACTTCGGTTTTGTAACAGCACCCTTCAAGGGACACTCTCAGGCCTTTACGAGGAAGCTGAGGAGAGACAACTGATTTTCCTCTTTCGGAAATTAATAGGCAAATTAGAAGACGTTCCCACAATGGAACTCTCACGCTTTAGTGTACAATGAAACGTAGAAATTAGTCGTTGCCGGTAGCGTAGCGCTCTTTTGCATTATCGGGTTAGTTTAGTTAATTAGATTAGTCGCTGTAGGCCCACTTGTTTGCAACAAAGGCGGTTAATGCCTCGCAGCACAAAAAGGCGAACTAGCCCCGTCCAAAAGCTCGAAGTTTGGAAGAGCAGATTCGGCGAAAGGTTTTCTTATACTCCTTGTTTTTTCCTGAACGCAATTGCTTGCGAATAAGGCAGAATTTTCACTGGCCGAAGCAAAGGATTCTCTAAGGAGCGAACACCATACTTCGCAATTAAGGCCCCTGTTGGAGACTACACCATCAATCTCTACTTCCCGGATGGGTACATAGACAAGATACTTCTTCGTACACGGCCAAGTGGTATTTAATTAAATTTCGCATATATCGATGATGTTAAATGCCTTATCTTTCCCCTCATTCGAGTTTGTTATGAATATATACCAAATTCGTTAATGATACTTTTTGCATGTATTAGGCAACTAGCAGTTGGAAAATTGGATTCTGAGACGATTATGACTTTCATTGGTTTAGTTTTCGATGAAAATACACAGAAAAAATAAATTCAGTTTGTACAAGGAAAAGTTTTTTTCAAATAACTTTTTTTACTTAAAAGTGCCCAACTTGACGGTAGGTAGGGAACATAATTACCTATATTGGAACAAAATTTCATCCCAATCAAAGATGTTTTTTTTTTGCAAAATCGACCTTAAATTTTTAAAATCAATTTTTTTTCAGTGTAGAAGTCGATGAAGTATTTTTTAAATATTTTTATTCAAAAATTTGACTAATTTTGTGAAAATCACTCCTACAACATTTTTTGTGTAGGTTTTGTCATTTTCAGACTATAGCCATTTGAAAAATAATTGGTAAAAAAAAGTTTGACCCTTTTCAAAAGAAACAACAAAGTATGCTAAGTGGCTTTTTGTGACAAAGTTCTCATGTACAGAAAGTTTCATTTAAATCTGAGAGGGTGCTGCTAACTGTGAATACGATTTAACGCGAAATTCGTCCCTTATTAAAAATCAATGACCTTCCGAAGGATTCGGAATATCCGCAGAATAGGCCAGTTCATTGGGATTCATGGGAAGATTTATCGGAACGAAATCGAGCTTGTGCAAAATTAGTTAATTCATGTATGTAGATGTATCATTGCCGTTTGAATATTTGTTTATTATATTTAATAGAATAATTTTAACAAAAGCACTGTTTTGAGCCACTTAGTGGAATGTTATATTAAACACTTTAAACCGTTGTCTTCCGTTTTAGTGTGGAATAAATTTTGAAACAAAACGCAATAGTGGAATTAAAACGGAAGACAACGGTTTAAAGTGTTTAATAATAGAATAATATTTTTGAACCGCACACAGGGGTGAAATCAACTTTTATTCACAAAATTGAATAAAGTACGAAGAAACCTGGTTAAACCAGTTGAACGGATCTTTCGGATCTTCCTGTAGGTTACTACCATTCCAATAGGGCCTATGTGCCGGTCACAAGAACGAATTCATTCCCACGAGACCACAAAAAATATGTTCGAATAAACCACACAGTTTTAGGACAACCTTCATGTTTGACCAAGTCTGTGACTGTTCCGCTTCATCCGGAAAGTTTTATCTGATCAATAGGGTTACAAATAGCTCAAGTTCATTCGAATGATATTTCAACAACTGCTATTGGAAATATATACCAGTGTTTTCGGACCATCCATATGGATTAACCAGTTTTATGGATGTTCGGGATCTTTCGGAAGGTCACTACGAAACCACACGAAAAAAATTGTTCCCAAAATCGTGAATAAATATCCATGAATTTTCTGAAAAATTCACGTTACGAGAACATGACCATGAACAAAAATCATGAGTTTTATAATTATGTTCAATATCCTTTCAGTTACGGAAGTTTTTGTTTTTGCATTGCGAACTTCAGTCAGCGCTTCCATCATGTCATTACCGATTTGATTTGAACTAGTTCGTAACTTTATGAACATTATTTATAAACCAAAGGTTGACTATTGATTTTATTCATAGTCTAAGGAACATTATTTAGAGTCCGACAGTACGACGTGAACTGCTTCATGATGTATTATATATTGATCATGATCTGGTTCTCGTGGTTGTGAATTAGTCTATAAAATATCGGGATATTTTTTCGTGAACTCATTCACAACATTTATCTTATTTTTAGATCTCTTTAATCCACGTGAGCTACTTTATGATCCCTAATATATTATTCACGATTCAACATCTTTGCTCGTGAAATAGTTCACAAAATCATAAAACATTATTCATGAATAGGTGAACTGGCTCTTGATTCCTAGGGTATTAGTCACGACTTACCGTTTGTACTTGTGAAATAGCACACAAAATCATGAAATATTATTCATGGATACGTTAACTTGTTAATGATTCTTTTGATTTTTTTTTATTATTTCGATTATAGAGGTTTTAACCTTAAGGTCATTCGCCTCTTCGGGTTAGAAAAATCTCTTAAGAAAAATTTCTAACCCTACGTGCGGGGTCGGGATTCGAACCAAGGTACGCTACGTATAAGCCAATCAATTTACCAATACGCTACGCCCACCCCCAATGATTCTTTATATAATAGAGTGAAGACCCGATTTTATCAGCCCCGATTTTATGTACCCCCGAATTTGTCAGTTTTTTGACTCGATTTTATCAGCTTCGTATGAAAACTGATAGCTGGTAGTTCGATGGGCTCTAGCAGGCGAACCGACTTGAATTCCAGTTAATCCTTTCATGAGCATACCTTTCTTATCTTGGAGATCCGAAGTATGCAAAAATTAAAATTTCAATTTTTGAATGAATTTTGCACTGTTACACTCCCTGAAGGGAAATTTAAACAAAATAATCAGGAAAGGTTATGTGGCTATATCTAGGGACTAAAGAAGAATACTCTTAAAGCCTCGGTTTCTCAAAAAGAAAAATATATATCCCGATTTTATCAATGTCCCTGTTTGATCAGCCTAGAATTCACCAAGGGGCTGATAAAAACGGGTTTTTACTGTACTCTCGACTGGCCAGTCTCGGCGTGCTTGTGAAATAGTGAACAAAATCATAAAATATTATTCCAGTATTCGTGAACTATTTCATGATTTCTATTATATTAGTCACGATTCGCCATTCGTGCGCCTGAAATAGTTCACAAAATCAGGAAATATTATTCATGAATTCATGAACTGGTGCTTGATTTATAGTACATTCTCAATGGTCTATCTTGCGTTCTTGTGATATTTAGAAGATATCGCTAATCATTTTTAATTTCATGCAACTCTGCCCATAGTCATGAAATTCTTAAGTAAACTATTTCACAAAATTTGGAATATTATTCATGGAATCGCTTTTTTTTCCTTGAACTTCTTCATAAATTATTATATAGTTGTGTTCAGCTACTACCGACTAGTAATAGGTACGGGCTTTTGATATAAGAAAACTATTAGGATTTTGAACATCGTTATTCATTTGATAAGGTTTAGTGTGATGTCCGGATAGAAAAAAACTGCGCTGAGCACTAATAATGTATTTTAAAGCAACAAATTGTATTCACGATATAGTTCGCAAAACAAGATACCGCGAGTCAATCACACTTTTATGACTCAGTTCATATTCTCACGTTACACCGAGTAAAAAAAACCGATAGTATCCAAAAAATAGCATCACGATACGGCAAAGAGAAATTACGAATATCATGATAAAATTGCTGATATCATGAATATTAGTCACATTATTTCATGTGTCAAATTAGGTAGTAAATTCAAGAATAAAATGTCACGATAACGTGAATATAAATTACGAAAATTGTGACTAAGTTCCTGTAATCATAAGCAGTTTAGCAATACTGAAATTCCGCCAAGTGCGCCAGAAGACCACGCTACGGCTCTGATCCTTGGTTAAGGTTGAACTGAGAAAATTTCAATATAACGCCATTTTTGAAAACGAAGAAGCAGTTTTTTCGTTGCCCTTTACACAATCTTCATGAAAATTAATCAATGTATTCCAGCCTCGAAAAGCGACCATCTTTGAAACCAAAGGAGATTTTTCCACACCATTGGAAAAATCTTCATGAAAATCAATGGATACCATTCTACCAATTAGAGTATTATTGATTTTCCTAAAGATTATTACAACGGGAAAAAGCTTCTTTTTTCGTTTTCAGCGATGGCCTCTCTTCTTCAGTTGAACCTTTAGGGATAAACAAAATTATCTACCAATGACGGAGCGTCAATGATCGGTTTGCAAAGAATGCCCGACCATAGATTGCTTTCGGTAACGATGTTATCTCGACCACCTTGAAGCTTTTTCTATCGGGTCTAACGCTGTATCAGGGAGCATTATGTTCAAAGCGGTCCAACGTTATTAACCTTCCGGAAGTTGCGCTGTTGTCAAACAAGCATCTGAAGCTCTATGACGGTTTCTCCTGAATTTCAGAACGTTGTGCACTCAGCGCACTGCGCGAGTTTCGAAGGGTTAAGGGGCGCAGTGATGTCAAGCTGTTACATATCATCAGAGTAGGAACTGTTTTAATATTAATCACTCAAAATTGATCGCCGCAATGTAGCGTAAAAAGCTAAACACAAAATCACCTGTTTATAGCATTGAATCTTATATTCGTAGATCTTGGCCTATTCATTTCATACATCGGATCATAACCGAGAGATAAAAAGAAACATCCGGGGATCGGCAATAATAAAATCGAAAAAACGCATAAACAACGAGAGCAACCAAGCATAAACATTAGATCAAGCATGAAAGTAAAAGTGTTTTAAAACAATCAAGTACCGCATTTACCCGAGGCGTTTGCCGAAGTCCAACGGTGTAAGCGAACAAAAAAATTGGGAATGAAACATGTAATTAGTGCAGCATGCAAGGGAAAAGAAACCAAAACAGAAATTAGCAAATTTAGCCAATTAATTAACACCAGATTGAAACAGCGTGCAATCTTGTTCGATGCATCGATCAATCAATCCAACACTCACCTGGCGAAGCAGTTGAACGTGCTCATCCCGTATCTGGGTGTACATAGTCTTCAGTTTCTGGAACTTTTCCTCGCTGGCTTTGGCTCGTTCTTCCTCTGCTTGGGCTTTCTCTGTCGGGGTTAGCGAGGGAAAACAATAGCATTAAGATTCTATCTTCTGAAATAAATCAATCGCAGACATACGTTCAAGTGTGGGTGCCGTTTGAGCTCGCAGCTCCAGTTCCTCTTTCTGAATTCGCAAATTGCTCAGCTCACCCTGGGTGTGCGTGAGCTGCGAGTTCAGCTGAGCGATCTGATCTTCGAGCCGGTGCTGCACGTCGCGCTGTTCGATCGTTAGCGACTTGACGTAATTGCCAAGCCGTTCGATCTCCATCTGCAGGTGCCGGATCAGGTCGTCTCGGTCCTTAAGCAGGCGTTCCAGCTCCAGCAGTTGATAGTTAGGAGCCGCCTGCTGGACGTGATTCTGCTGGTGATTGTTTTGGTGATGATGGTTATGGTGGTGATTGTTGTGGTGCTGAGGTAACTCGGGAATGGGTGGAGCTGCTTCTGTGGTGTCGATCAGACTCTCCGACATTATCGATTCCGTGTCGTTGTCCATCGGTTCGGTGTCTGGCATAACCACAACGGGAGCCTGGTAATTACCGAGGTCACTCTGCTGTTCGAAGTTTGGCGGGGCACTTGGCAGTTTAGGAACTGTGATTAGGTTTACGAAGTACTGTAGGTTGCGCGATTGGTTGTAGAAGGCCTTCAACTGTTGGAACAGGGTGCGGAAGCGTTCCCGGTGTCCGGTCAGCAGGTCTGACGGGAGGTTAGCGTGTAGCTTGAACATGATTCGTACGACAAAGTCGTACAGTGGGTTGGAATCCTGGATGCATGGGATTAGAGGGGCCAGCCGGCACTGGCCGGCGGAGGTCATCGAACTGACGCAGAATGTGGTGATGGAGTTGAAAACTGGAAAAAGATAACGGATTAAACATGTTTACATTTGGGGGAAAATGTTTTATGTCACTCACTTGTAGCTTGGAGGGCAACGATGTCATCGAGATAATCGAAAATTTCAACTGCCAGTTGGAAGCTGTGAAATAGACACATTATTTAATTTACTGAACTTGTTAACGAAGTGTCGAATACTTACTAAAAATTGATATCCCCTCCGCCGATCTGTTCCAATTCACCGGGCCGCAGTATCAAACTGCCCGGTATCCGGGGATTACGATCGTGAAACTCCAGCTTCGTCACCAGCAGCTTGGTGTAGTGTTTGATGCAGATACCGTACCCATCGTTCAAGTGACCCCACAGCTTGCCGGCCTCGGTTAGCATTCCGCGGTGGCGCATCGAGTGCTGACAGCAGTGTGGATGACCTTCGCGTAATATTTTGTGCAACAGGTGGCAAAACTTCCATGCAACGATCCGGTTTTCCTGGATGGGCTGCCGGATGGCGATAGCCCAGAACGCGTGACCACCCTTGCTGTGAAAGGTACCGATGATGGCCGCTCGGACGTGTTTGACCTTGATGGGTGCCTCCACGTTGCTGACTGCCTTGGAGATGCTCATGGTCTAGGGAAGGCGTATATAAAAATATGTCTGTGTTATCATTTATTCCGATAGTGTTACTCAGCAAAGGTAATGGTCTCAGTGCAATAGCAGTGCTGTTAGTAGCCACATACCAAACAAGCAATCGTTACTTACCAGATTGTAATACTCTTTGTCGGTCAACGACATCTTGTGTGATAGTTCTCAAACCTTAACGTGCTTAAAAAAAGGTCTACCCGTATTTATGTACAATTAATGGAAGCTTCGCTTCAACTATTAAAAATGCACTCTTAATTAACTAACAAGTTTCAGAAAGTCTTTCACAAAAAAAAATCACCAGTTCCATACAGTAACGAAACCAGTACGAAACCGGTTCGGAATGGCCGCTTCTTAGGGAACTCTAATCAGTCTAATTTTAAATTAGATGGTAAAAACTTTCGTCTTATCGGCCAATTAATTAGTGAATTCCGGATTGTTTCAGTTATTTTTCGATTAGCTCGTTTTACTGGTTTTCCGCAATTTTTCCTCCTGCTGTTGTTAGCCGCTCAATTTTTCCGCTCGCGTGCGTATCGAAAGTAAAAGCTTGTTCGATCGAATTTTTTATGGCCACTTGAGTATCTGTGGTGTTGCACAATTTACGATAATTTTCTCTTGGTGCTGCTCTTGGTTTTATCTTTTCATTTAATTGGGTAGAGAAGACTCGAATCGATGTTCGCGGGTTTCGTTGTCATGCATTTAATCACAATAAAATTTTCACAGCAGTAAGTTGACTATCTATCGCCTTCGGTTTGAAGTATGATACTGCGATTGAAACGAGGAGGTGCACTTTTTTTCATACAATCTGGAACAAAGACAAAAAGAGAAAAAAGAAGCATAGGTGCATAGAAGAAGAGAAAGGTTTGATATAAATAAGATAAGACAGTAAAATGTGACCCGTGAAGGTGAGCTTCGGTATGTTTGGTTCGTTACAGTGTGAGCTGACCCATTGCTGCCGGTATCTTGCGGTATGATAGTGATGAGTCGAAATGATAAGGATAAGGATGGGAAGGATGGATTTGTGGTTCTTTGTTTCGCCACCGGACACATCTGCGAACCTGCCGTCTTCCGTTGAAGATCTCAGCGGTAAGGTGAAATGAATTGTTGTTTTCGGTTAATTTATGAGGCTACTGGTTTATCGCGTAATGATGCAAATGAGTCAAAGTTTCTCAAACGGGCTACCCAAATTAGGTGCAATTAGGATTCTGATGAACGATCCAATTTTCCGGTAGTATTAGGCATTGAAAAATCAAACTAGATTGGTTAAGCGAAAAAAAAATTTGGGGATAATATTGACATTTTAAGTTTTTAGTTCTGACCAAAAAAACTTTCTTCCGTAAATTGTAGCCTGCATTAATTGCAATCGATTGATGTATAAATATGTATATGCCCTTGCTTTGAATTCAAAGTTGTAGGCTGAAATAAGGTAAACCACGCTTCCATACATTATCGTTGGATAATGCGACAAAATCTGCAACAGCCATGTTGGTCCATGCGGTTTCGCGGAAATGCAAGCGGTGTACGCTTTCAATGCTCTGCTCGAAATCTGTGTGCGTGGAAGTTTTGCGTGAAATAACTTAGTTACAAATGGCGGGCCATTTCTTTTCTAGACAGGAAAGGAAAATTTCAAAATCGAATTCGTATTTTTGATGCCAAATGTCTTTAAAATGCATAAAAAATAGAGATTTGAAATAGCATCGATTTTTTGTCAGAAATTGACTTTTTTCGACTTTTGCACATTTTTGCCTTTCTCATATAGAAAGGTTATTTTTTTATTTCGATTATAGAAGTTTTAAACTTAAGGTCATTCGCCTCTTCGGGTTAGAAAAATCTCTTATAAAAAATTTCCAACCCTATGTGCGGAGTCGGGACTCGAACCCAGGTGCGCTGCGTACAAGGTAATCGATTTACCAATACGCTACGCCCACCCCATAGAAAGGTTATGCAATCACTCTTAGCATGGCCAACCTAATCCCCACCAATTTTTTTTTTACTAAGATAGGTTTTCTGTATTTTAACAGGGGCGTAGCTAGGGGTATGCGGTGAGGGGTTGAACCCCACACAATACGACCCACTCTTTTATACCCCCTCCCCCATCAAGCCCCCCCCCATCAAGTCCCCTCAAGCCACCCAACAGATCCTCGTCAAACGATCACCTCATCCACCCCTCTCTCATCACAATCACCTTCACTCATTAGGCATTCCCAGATAGATAGGGGTGGTTCGGTTGTGAGTTATTTATCCTCTTCACACACACATACACACACCCGCCTGATAAAATAAGTTAACCGAAAGACAACATTGAGCTAATGCTGATTAAGCTAATTAAACTTTATATATTTTTGTTGCAAGCTGGGACGTATCCGGAATAAAATTGCCTAATGAGTCTGAAATTTCGATTTTGAAATGAACACATTATTTTATACGTAGTATACGCATTTATTAAAAACCAGTGAAAAATTTGGTTTGAAATGATTTTGAGTTTGAGTCAACTTTAATTTTTTTCGAGAGCTGTCCTACTGGAGCAAGGTTCTCGGAAGGGCTCCCCGTCAGAATCACTTAATACAATTGCAGACGAGATAGCCAATACCGCCCACTAATACACCGCTTAAGACCAATTGCAGCGGGCCGTGATTTTGAGTATGATATTCGTTGTACGGTTCAGATATGTGTGGGTGTAGGGACGCGATCGCTTGTATCATCACAAAGGGCTCGAGCATTTGTACGTTAACGTGCTCGATCTGTGATATGTCGCGTGTGCTAACGTGTATGTAACTTCGCGTGTATAAACTCTATTTTATAACTGTGTGCCTTTCGCATATTCGCGTGTGTTCTGGAATGATGGCGCGCGGGCCGTGAATCTAATACTTGATTTCTGCTGTACGGTTCAGATTCTAGAAGAAAAGGCAAAGTACCCATATGTATTGGGAACCCGATCCAAGAAAACCTTTATAGCACTACAGAACATAGATCAGCTCTTAGGCGGCCAAAAGGTAGAGATTATTAGTACAAGGCGGTATCTACGATCCCGATACAAAAGACGTAGAAGAAGCTAGACTCTTGGAACAGCTAAAGGATCAGGGGGTCATGAACATTCGGCGAATAACAAAAACGCTCGACGGTAAGCCGACGAACACACCACTGGTTACTCTATCATTCTCTGGTTCTAGCCTTCCAGAGCATGTGTACATTGGTCTACTGCGCACCAGTCCGCCCGTATTACCAACTGCCGATTATGTGCTTCAAGTGTGGGCGCTTCAGACTCGATAGATTCTTCTGCTCCACGCCGCCTGCTTGAACTTCAGCGAATTACACAAAACATCAAAGGAAAACCCCTGTGTCAATCCAAGCCTTTGCATCAACTGTGGACAAGGACACTCAACACGCAGCGTGAAGTGTCCCAAATGTCCGTTGAGGAGGAAATGATTACCAAAGCAAAAATCGACATTAACATCACCTTTTCCGAAGCCAGAGGTCTAGTAACCAATCGACCACAAAGCCCGAGCTACGCCAGCATCACCAAAGGAAAAACCAAGGACGACAATCATAGCCCAGCTATCTAATGAGCTAGCAACCCTAAAGGAAAGCAAAGCACAAAGAGTGGATGACAACAAAGACCAGATAATCAATATTTTCAAGAAACATTGTGCCAAGCATGCCTCCGCCTAGATAGCAAAACTCCAGCAAGCCGTCACCGAACTTTGCAAACATCAATCAGGGGTGGATACCTGGGAGAACACCAACGAAAACGCTATTTGGGGAACGAAAGCCAAAAAGGGCAGTTTTATCGTAGCCGGAACTCCCTGTCGGCCCGTTCAGCCATCCGGAGCCTAGACAATAAAATGTCCAAAAAGCAAAAGACTCCCGACAAAGTGGTACGGACAAATCCAGAAGCCCCAACTCCAAAGCTACCCCTGACGTGACTCTGCTTGAACTCAACAATGACACCACCATGTCCAGGTCTCGTTCCAGCCTAACCGCACCACTAAACACCCAAAGTCAGTTACCCTCATCGGAACCTGACAACCCATTCAACATCTCGCAATAAACACCACAACGGGTCCTCCCGGTGCACCCCCGGCGGATGTTGACGCGGGCCCTAGCTATACCCAGGCAAGTACTTCTAGACTAAATGCAACAGCACACAACCGATTGCACCTTAACCCTTCTAGTCAATACCTACCAGACGGCACCCGATCATCAATCATTGAAAGTCTGAACTACGATCACTCGCCCGAAGTGTTTGCCCGACTAAGAGCACACGAAGTACTGAACACTTTGGATGTCACCGCCAATCGCTCAGACCACAGCAATATCAACCGGTATCCCCGTCACCCAAAATAGCCGGATGCTCATGGCACCCAATACGATTCCACTATGGGAGCAGCGATACGAACGCCCCGCGACGGAACAACTATACCTGTTCTACTAGCTCGTTAGAAGAATCTGTTTGCTCGTATTCACACGGGGTCAACAATAACAACAAAATCTGCTTATCGTACATCAAAAAAGTCCCCTCCCTCGCGTCGGCCCTGACTCGTTTGGTGGCGGAAACATCCGATGAATCCCCGACGAACTCCGCTAGCGAATGACGGATCCCAATAGTAGCATGTCTGTAATAACATACGTACATGGAACTATTGAGATCCAGAGCTACAGGTCCAAAGCCCTGGTAAAGGAGGATGGTTGTGATGATCCGGGCCGAGATCACCACGTAAAGCAAGGTAGGGCATAACCCCAATTCCAAGGCGTGAAGCGACCCGTGCCGAGGGATGAGTGATCGAGGGGGTGAAAAAGATGCTCGATCGTTAACGGAGCCTGTGGGGTACCTGGGCAACCCCCACAGTAAGCGTCCCTTACCACGCTAATGCGGAGCTCTGGCGTGGCGGACATATATTTCTCGCGCTACTCGTGGGAATTTTCATGGAGCAAAATAAAAATAAAAATAAACAGACGGAGGTGCCAAACCCCTTCGCAAGAGGTGGTTTGGCGAGGTCTCCCCCCCGTGGGGAGAGTAGTGGAACGATGAGTGCTGTACTCGAAAGCACCAGTGACCCCCCAGCAGCGGTAGGCAATACCCCTACCAATGCATCGGAGGGGCCAATAGCTGCGATGCGCAAAGTAGCGAAGCAACTCGATGCTATAATCGACTTCGCTAGCGCAAAGCAGAACATAGCCAAGGAGTTGAAGTTGAGCCTTCTGGAGCTCCGGAAAGCTGTTCGTGTCGCAAGACAGGAACAGCAGGCATATGTTGAGAGGGTGTATTGGGAACCCGATCCAAGAAAACCTTTATAGCACTACAGAACATAGATCAGCTCTTAGGCGGCCAAAAGGTAGAGATTATTAGTACAAGGCGGTATCTACGATCCCGATACAAAAGACGTAGAAGAAGCTAGACTCTTGGAACAGCTAAAGGATCAGGGGGTCATGAACATTCGGCGAATAACAAAAACGCTCGACGGTAAGCCGACGAACACACCACTGGTTACTCTATCATTCTCTGGTTCTAGCCTTCCAGAGCATGTGTACATTGGTCTACTGCGCACCAGTCCGCCCGTATTACCAACTGCCGATTATGTGCTTCAAGTGTGGGCGCTTCAGACTCGATAGATTCTTCTGCTCCACGCCGCCTGCTTGAACTTCAGCGAATTACACAAAACATCAAAGGAAAACCCCTGTGTCAATCCAAGCCTTTGCATCAACTGTGGACAAGGACACTCAACACGCAGCGTGAAGTGTCCCAAATGTCCGTTGAGGAGGAAATGATTACCAAAGCAAAAATCGACATTAACATCACCTTTTCCGAAGCCAGAGGTCTAGTAACCAATCGACCACAAAGCCCGAGCTACGCCAGCATCACCAAAGGAAAAACCAAGGACGACAATCATAGCCCAGCTATCTAATGAGCTAGCAACCCTAAAGGAAAGCAAAGCACAAAGAGTGGATGACAACAAAGACCAGATAATCAATATTTTCAAGAAACATTGTGCCAAGCATGCCTCCGCCTAGATAGCAAAACTCCAGCAAGCCGTCACCGAACTTTGCAAACATCAATCAGGGGTGGATACCTGGGAGAACACCAACGAAAACGCTATTTGGGGAACGAAAGCCAAAAAGGGCAGTTTTATCGTAGCCGGAACTCCCTGTCGGCCCGTTCAGCCATCCGGAGCCTAGACAATAAAATGTCCAAAAAGCAAAAGACTCCCGACAAAGTGGTACGGACAAATCCAGAAGCCCCAACTCCAAAGCTACCCCTGACGTGACTCTGCTTGAACTCAACAATGACACCACCATGTCCAGGTCTCGTTCCAGCCTAACCGCACCACTAAACACCCAAAGTCAGTTACCCTCATCGGAACCTGACAACCCATTCAACATCTCGCAATAAACACCACAACGGGTCCTCCCGGTGCACCCCCGGCGGATGTTGACGCGGGCCCTAGCTATACCCAGGCAAGTACTTCTAGACTAAATGCAACAGCACACAACCGATTGCACCTTAACCCTTCTAGTCAATACCTACCAGACGGCACCCGATCATCAATCATTGAAAGTCTGAACTACGATCACTCGCCCGAAGTGTTTGCCCGACTAAGAGCACACGAAGTACTGAACACTTTGGATGTCACCGCCAATCGCTCAGACCACAGCAATATCAACCGGTATCCCCGTCACCCAAAATAGCCGGATGCTCATGGCACCCAATACGATTCCACTATGGGAGCAGCGATACGAACGCCCCGCGACGGAACAACTATACCTGTTCTACTAGCTCGTTAGAAGAATCTGTTTGCTCGTATTCACACGGGGTCAACAATAACAACAAAATCTGCTTATCGTACATCAAAAAAGTCCCCTCCCTCGCGTCGGCCCTGACTCGTTTGGTGGCGGAAACATCCGATGAATCCCCGACGAACTCCGCTAGCGAATGACGGATCCCAATAGTAGCATGTCTGTAATAACATACGTACATGGAACTATTGAGATCCAGAGCTACAGGTCCAAAGCCCTGGTAAAGGAGGATGGTTGTGATGATCCGGGCCGAGATCACCACGTAAAGCAAGGTAGGGCATAACCCCAATTCCAAGGCGTGAAGCGACCCGTGCCGAGGGATGAGTGATCGAGGGGGTGAAAAAGATGCTCGATCGTTAACGGAGCCTGTGGGGTACCTGGGCAACCCCCACAGTAAGCGTCCCTTACCACGCTAATGCGGAGCTCTGGCGTGGCGGACATATATTTCTCGCGCTACTCGTGGGAATTTTCATGGAGCAAAATAAAAATAAAAATAAACAGACGGAGGTGCCAAACCCCTTCGCAAGAGGTGGTTTGGCGAGGTCTCCCCCCCGTGGGGAGAGTAGTGGAACGATGAGTGCTGTACTCGAAAGCACCAGTGACCCCCCAGCAGCGGTAGGCAATACCCCTACCAATGCATCGGAGGGGCCAATAGCTGCGATGCGCAAAGTAGCGAAGCAACTCGATGCTATAATCGACTTCGCTAGCGCAAAGCAGAACATAGCCAAGGAGTTGAAGTTGAGCCTTCTGGAGCTCCGGAAAGCTGTTCGTGTCGCAAGACAGGAACAGCAGGCATATGTTGAGAGGGTGGAATGTCGGGAGAGGCCCGACAGAGAAACCCAGACAGTGGCCTCCAATAGGGAGGAAAGAGAGAAGGTTAATAGAGGTTCACAGACAGTGGCCTTTACCTTCTATGGAGCAGCCACGTCGATCGGAGCGGCGACCGAGTTCCCCTCGAAGGGAAAGGGAAAGGGCAATCGCAAGACGGCATCGAATGCGAAGCGCCCTAGGAAGTCGCCAGGAGAGGGTGCCAAAACCGACACCACTCGGCGTGCAACCGTCAAGGTCAAACGCCGCCTGGGTGAGGTAAGCGAGGGCGAGAGTGACCTCGCTGTTGAGAGCGATGGTACCAGCAACCCGGCACGACCGGGGCAGGGGGGCTCAAACCCCTGGACGCTGGTTACCAAGAAAAAGCCGGCACCAAAACCGGAGGTACCGCGGCCTGCGAGGAAGGCCAAGGACAGAGGCGAAGCCTTGTGGTTAAAAACCGACAAGGACAAATACGCCGATGTCCTTAAATCGATGAAAGCGGCCGAAAGCCTCTCGGCCCTTGGGCAGGATGTGCGTAGCGTAAGACGCACCAACACGGGAGAGATGCTCCTGGTGTTGAAGCGAGGCGCACAATCAAGTGCAATATACAAGGCCTTGGCCCAAGAGGTCCTTGGTGAGGGCGCCCAAATCAGGTCGCTAGGTGCGGAAACAACTCTCCAGTGCAAACACTTGGACGAGTTCGCGACCGCAGAAGACGTCGCCGCAGCCGTCAAGGAGCAATGCGGCGTCACAATCGAGCGGGCCTCTGTGCGATTGAGGGACGGACCCTCTGGCACCCAAGTAGCCTACCTCAGGCTACTGAATGCGGATGCCAAAAAGGTAACCGAGAAAGGGAAGCTGAAGATCGGCTGGTCGGTATGCCCTATTAGTATACCCCAGCCGCCTTCAGTGGACAGGTGCTATCGGTGCCTAGAATCCGGCCATAAAGCTTACGAATGCAAAGGCCTAGACAGGAGTAAGCTATGTCGTCGATGCGGCGAGGAGGGGCATAAAGAGCGGGGGTGCACTAAGGCATATAAGTGCCTTATCTGCACCTCTAAGAAGCAAGCCCATAAACATGCTATGGGCGGACCTTCGTGTCCCTTCGGCGAGTTAAATAAGAAGAAGCCGTGAGAGTCACACAGCTAAATCTTAACCATTGTGCAGCAGCCCAACAGCTGCTGTGGCAGTCGGTCTCGGAGTCGAGGACAGATGTCGCCCTATTATCAGACCCGTACAGCATCCCTGCCGGCAACGGCAATTGGGTGTCGGACGGGTCTGGAATGGTGGCAATCTGTACAACGGGAAGGTTCCCGGTTCAAGAGGTAATACACCCCTCCGCCGAGGGTGTGGCGATTGCCAAGATCAATGGTGTGTTCTATTGCAGCTGCTACGCCCCACCAAGGTGGCCAATAGAACAGTTCTACCAGATGATCGACAGGCTCTCGTCGGACCTCGTGGGCCGGAAACCGGTAGTAATAGCGGGAGACTTCAACGCTTGGGCAGTGGAGTGGGGCAGCCGCTGTACAAATAGCAGGGGTCAAGCGCTAATGGAAGCGTTTGCGAAACTCGATACTGTGCTAGCTAATGATGGCTCCGCTAATACATTCCGTAGAAACGGAGTGGAGGCGTGGATTGATTTGACCTTTGCCAGCCCGAGTCTGGCTCCAGGCATGGAATGGAGGGTAGACGAAGGCTACACCCATAGTGATCATTTAGCAATCCGCTTTAAGATCAACTATGGTATGCAGCATCCGAGGGCGGGAGATCCCTGTCAGGTACGCGGGTGGAAGTCCAATCACTTCGACAGCGAAGCTTTCACCGCGGCCCTGGGACTGGAGGCCAACACCGACAGTCTAAGCGGGGATGCGCTGGTAGCTGTTCTATCACGCGCGTGCGACGCCACTATGCCGAGAAAAACACTGCCAAGAAACGGTAGATGCCCGGTATACTGGTGGAGTGCCGAGATTGCAGCTCTACGGTCAGCCTGTCTCAGAGCTAGACGTAGGATGCAAAGAGCTCGCACCGAGGATGCAAGAGAGAACCGCCGTGAAGTGTTTCGAGCTGCGAAATTAGCCCTTAACAAGGCTATTAAAAGCAGCAAGAGAGCGTGTTTCGACAACCTGTGTGAGAGTGCCAACGCGAATCCGTGGGGTGACGCCTACCGGATTGTGATGGCCAAGACCAAAGGGGGCTCCTCACCCCCAGAACGGTCTCCGGACCGGTTGGCAACGATTATCGAAGTACTCTTCCCGTCTCGAGCCACAAGCCCCTGGCCACCTGCACTACGAGACAGTGCGGGCACGGTCGAAATGGTGGCTCCAGTGACGAACGAAGAACTACTCGCAGTGGCTAAATCCCTAGCAATGAACAAAGCTCCAGGGCCGGATGGAGTCCCGAACAACGCTCTCAAGGCAGCGATCATAGCGAACCCGAACATGTTCAGGCTAGCTATGCAGAGATGCCTTGACGAGTGCCGTTTCCCCGATAGATGGAAAAGGCAGAAACTGGTGCTGTTGCCGAAGCCCGGGAAGCCGCCAGGCGACCCATCGGCGTACAGACCAATCTGTCTGATAGACACGACTGGCAAACTGCTTGAGAGGATCATCCTCAACAGGCTCACCCCGTACGCGGAAGGTACGGACGGTCTGTCAAGCAACCAGTTTGGCTTTCGGAAGGGTAAGTCCACAGTGGACGCTCTCAACTCAGTGATAAATACTGCCGAGATAGCGATCCAACGAAAAAGGCGAGGTATTCGATACTGTGCGTTAGTGACACTTGACGTGAAGAATGCATTCAACAGCGCAAGCTGGGATGCCATCGCGCTCTCGTTACACCGGCTTAGCCTACCGGTGGGTCTGTACCGGATCCTGGAAAGTTACTTCCAAAACCGCGTACTGCTATACGAGACCGATGCCGGTCAGAAAAGGGTTCCGATTACCGCCGGAGTCCCGCAGGGCTCGATCCTAGGCCCGGTGCTATGGAACCTCATGTATGACGGGGTTCTGAGACTGAAGTTCCCTCCTGGGGTCAAGATCGTCGGCTTTGCCGACGACGTAACCTTGGAGGTCTACGGGGAGTCAATTCCTGAGGTAGAACTAACCGCAGAACACGCGATTAGCACGGTGGAGGAATGGATGAGCGCGAGAGGCCTGGAGCTCGCTCATCATAAGACGGAGGTAGTTATCGTCAACAACCGCAAGTCGGCACAACATGCAGTTATCCATGTGGGAGAAGTCGCGATCACTTCACAGCGAAGTCTGAAGTCTCTCGGAGTCATTATAGACGACAAGCTGACCTTCGGCAGCCATGTCGACTATACGTGCAAGAGAGCGTCGACTGCTGTTGCGGCACTATCGAGAATGATGTCCAACAGCTCAAAGGTGTGCGCCAGTAGACGTAGGTTACTGGCAGGCGTTGCCGTATCTATTCTCAGGTACGGCGGCCCGTCATGGTCAAGAGCACTGAGGGTAACCAGTTACCTACAGAAACTGGAGAGCACCTACCGCGTGATGTGCCTCAGAGTGATATCTGCCTACCGCACGGTATCACACGATGCATCCTGCGTGATAGCGAGCATGATGCCAGTCGGGCTGGTCATTCGGGAAGATGAGGAGTGCTTTGAGCTACGTGGAAATAGGGGAGCCCGCGAGCGCACCAGGGTGACCTCGGTCGCCAGATGGCAGCGTGAGTGGGACAACTCTTCGAAAGGTAGGTGGACCCACCGGCTGATACCTAGCATATCGAGCTGGGTGGGAAGACCCCATGGGGAAGTTCACTTCCACCTGACACAATTCCTGTCAGGCCATGGCTGTTTCCGTCAGTACCTCCACAGGTTCGGGCACGCGGAGGTCCCAGTCTGCCCGGACTGCCCAGGTGTAGATGAAACTGCCGAACACATACTGTTCGTATGTCATCGGTTCGACGTCGAAAGAAGAGCAATGCTTGACGTCTGTGGCTGGGACACAACCCCGGATACCCTTATCCAGCGGATGTGTCAAACGGTGGAGAAGTGGAACGCAGTCTCGGCTGCTACCATCCAGATTGCCAGTAGGCTACAGGTAATCTGGCGAACCGAGCAACAGACGGCGGGCACGGCTAACTAGTGATTGGTTAGCTGGAGCGAAAAAGGCCAAGCGCAAAATAAGAGAGTGAATGGTCTGTTCATGCCGAGGTAGGTTGGCGCAGCGAATGGCAACCGCGTAAGGGGTAAACCCAGCCACCCCGAAGCAAGACAGAAGAGTGAGTGTATAGGCGTATAAGTGGACTGCCTCATGCCAAGACGGGAGGGTCGTAGCGTAGTATGTTGGAACTAAGCTATCGATGCCTCATGGCGTGGCAGAGGAGTGAAAGGGTGAGCATCCAAGTCAGTCTCACACTGCATGTTAAGGGTGAGCATAAAAGTCAGCCTCACAGGTTGGTAGCAAGCAAGGAATGAAAAAGGTGAGCACAAAAGTCAGCCTCGCATGGTATGTCAGAAGTGGGGCCTAAGAAAAATGTCCCACATGGGATGCCAGAGGGAGTGACAAAGGTACAATAGAGTGGCACGATTGAGAGTGAATCAGGTGATAGGGTGAGCACCCAAGTCAGCCTCACATGTATGGGTAGGGCGAGCACAAAAGTAAGCCTAGCAAGGAATGAGTAAGGTGAGCACACAAGTCAGCCTCGCATGGAACGTAAAAGGTGAGCACAAAAGTCAGCCTCATGTGGGAGTGTTTGAGAGCGAATCAAAGTGTGATTGAGAGAGCACCCAAGTAAGCCTCATACAGGATGTATGATCGCGCGAGTGAGAGTGAATGAGTACACTTAGTACAGCCATCCCCCCAGAAGTAATACCGAGAGGTAGTTCCTGGGAGGAATGATGGCGGAGCCCAATGGAGTTTAGTCGGTATTAATGGCTGGTCACCATTTGAGTCCGACACGCCCCCAGTGCACCCCGTGTGGTAGATTGGACCCTACCGTTAGCACGTGTACTGGGCTAGGACATAAAGGTCTTCTCCATTGTAAAAAAAAAAAAAAAAAAATAGGGTCCTGTGTCACACAACCAGCCGCATCAGCACCAAACGCCAAAGTTACCGAAAAACACATCAAACCCAAAAAAGTCTGAAATACAATGTACAGACACGTCTGCCAAAAAGCCTCCTTCCCCGCATCGCCCCAGACTTTGGAAGTTCCGGGGACACCCGATGAGTCCTCGACGTTGTCTGGCGCGGGAAACCTAGGGTTTCCTCGGGTAAGTTCTACCAACCCCGTGATTTGACCGGAACCATGGGTCGCACTCTTCCTCACTACAGGGTCCCACGGTACAAAATCAGACGCATCAACGCCAAATTTCAGCGTCATCAAAGAAAGCAGCATACCTCAATCTGCCTACAACAAATCCTTCTCACCTGTATGAAAAAAGTCGACTTGCCCACGCTGCGCCCGACTCGGGAAGTGCCGGAGACATCCGATGAATTCCCGACAGTAGCCGGCGCCGGGAACCCGGGTTCCTCCCGGGTAAGTTCCCACTAGGTCAGAATCCACCAGATCTCAATTGTTGTCGTCTCTACGCTTTCTACCCAACAGCAGACCGGCGAGGAATCGTAGCCCCAACCGTACCTCAGACCCACCACCAGAAGGAATAAACTACACCCTGGCCATCCAGCGGAACGCTAACGGCCTGAGACCAAACCTAGGTGACCTCAAACGCATGATTGCAGCGTCCATCTGCCTCGCTATCCAACACCGCAATTACGCGCCAGAGCGGAGCTCGTAGAAGTCATGATCCAGGCTACAAAATCACGCATCTTTCGAATTAGCGGAACACCGTCAAACCGGCGGCTTACTGGTGGAACGCAAAAGGATCGAAGAAAAGCTCCTTGAGCTCTTAAAAATACCCCCCCCCCCCCTGGACACCATCAATGGGATGATCGATCGGCGGATTTTCGACGTTTTAGGAATCAGGCTAGGAGAGGAATCGTGAAAGCTAAAGAGACCGGCTGGGCTGTCTTCCTGGACGGGATAAATTCCGAGTGCTTTGCGTTAACCTTCAACGGTACCGTGCCAGTTGAACCCTCTGAAATTGCAAACGAAATCGGGAAACACTTCGCCTTGATCTCGGGGGACTCCTCCCTCAACCCTTCTTTCTCAAAACGAAGAGGCCATAGATGCCACCTCTACAATATTTACAGATGCTTTCTCCGGGGTAGAGCTCGTCACTCCGCTAAGTGGAACACAGGGCATCTCTGCCGGATTCGACGACGTCGGTTGTCCCCTGTTAAGGCATCTACCTCTGGTTGCCAAATGAGCGCTACTAAACGGATTCAACAAGATGTGGGGATGCGAGCCTCTACCAGACTACTGGAGAACCGCACTCATAATCCTTATCCCGAAGAGATCCGGGGAAATCAGAAGCCCGAATGACTTCCGACCCATCAGTCTCCTACCTGCCTTAAGAAACGATGAAAGTATGATGAACAGATACCTGTTCATCCTCTTTGAGAAACATGACCTTCTTGACCGTCGTCTGTTCGCATTTCGAAAGGGATTCGGAACAAGCTGCCTCAGCGAAATTTTAACCCTCAAAAAGGCACGGGATCACAGCGGCCCGGCTAGTTACAGTTCTCTAGCTTCAATGAACTTGTAATTTGAAATATCCAACGACCTACACGCGGACATCGCCATCCTAGATTTCACCAAAACCTACAACACGGTATGGCGCGAGGGAGAGCTCCGCCAGCTGCATCAATGGGGCATTTGCGGAAATCTTGGTTGCTTCATCAAGCAGTACCTCATTGACTGAAGTTCAGAGTAGGTATTTAAGGAAACTAATCAGACCTATTTTGTGAGGAAAACGGAGTCGCCCGCGGCTCGGCGTTGGCAATCACAACCTAATTAGCATGCATTGCCTCTTCGCCACGTTCTCGAAAGGCATATTCGTGTTTATTTACGCCGACGACGTAATTCGTACAAGACTGAAGCTACAGGCTGCCGTAAATGCCGTTGGAAGGTGGGCCAACTCGGTCGGTTTAGCCCCAAAATGCGCCATTTCACACTGTTGCAGCTCCCACCACGTTGCTACTGGCCGGTCGGTCAAACTCGCTGGAACAGTAATACCATTCCGGAAGGAGCCAAAAATCCCTGGAGTGACTGTCGACCGGAAGATGACTTTCGTTTCGCACTTTCGACGGGTGAAAAAGCTCTGCGAAAGCAAAAAAAACGACTTATTGAGGAGGAATGGGTGAACCGCACTCAACATCAGCAAGGCCCTCATCCACAGTCGTCTGTTCTACGGCCTTGAGATAACCAGTCGTAAATGCAAGGTTCTAGTCGATATCCTCGCACCGCTGTAGGACGGAGCAGTTAGATCGCTTTCAAACCTGCTACCCAGCACCCACGCCGAAGCTGCCTGTCGGTGGGCGGAGGCGGTAACCGTTCTATGACGAGCCGAGGGGTTCCTAGGAAAAAACATCTGGTGATGAATACCGTCTGCTACTGACAACCATGAGCATACAAACCACGCTTGCCAATGCCCCTCATCCCACAGTTAGACAGCTACATCGGGTTAACAACGGCACCTGGCACGATCATGACCCAAACTTATACATCAGTCTGGCTGTAGTAAGTGGGCTCCCCGTCTGGCTGTAGTAAGTATCCTCCCCGTGCTATCAGAGCCAAATTTCTCCAGATGGTGGAACACAAATACGCAAACCATCTGCATATCTACGCCGACGGCCCGAAACTTGGCGAAGAAGTGGGCGCGGGTGCAAGCGGAATTAGAGCGGGCTTCGCTTGTCGCCTACCCTCCCTGTGCTCAGTGTACTCCGCAGAAGCCGCCACAATCGCCATTGCCGTTACCAACAAACCTGAAGATACCCCGACAGTGATTTTTTTCCGATACCCTCTCGGTCTTCAAGGCGCTGGAGTCAGGGGAGTCCAAACACCCCTATTCCCAAGCCATAGGGCAATCATGTGACCCGACAACTACCATATGCTGGGTTTCCGGGCACAGCGGAATCCGCGGTAACGAGGATGCCTTAGTTTCTAATAAGGTCCCGTCAATAGATATCATAATGGAATTCAATGCGGAGTAGAGATGGGCCATTCGTTCGCGAACGGTTCAAGTGAACTGGTTCTTCGAAGAGAATGAGCGAACGGAAGTTCTTTTTAAAAGAACGGTAGTTCACAATTCTCTTCAAAGCGAATGAACTGAACCTGACCCAAAGCCGTTTGGCGAATTTCTCGGACCGATTTTTAGGTGAACGAATGAAAATGAACCGACTTGCCGTCCCACAAACCGCTCTCTGTGCTCTCCGAGAATGGAACCGGCGAAGAACGACTCATCACATTCTCTATTTCTCTAGTTATACATCATGAAGAAATCGCTACCCTTGATGAACTTGTTAAGCATACAGGGGTATAATAGTTTGGGCACCATCTGTTTGGTTCCTCTCCAAGAATCGAATGTTTTGAGAGACATTCGCTAGATACAAGTAAAATATCAGCTGAACGGAAGAACGGTTCATCTGAACTAGTTCTTTTTACAGAACTGTTCAGTCGGGAATGGTTCTGCGAAGTGAACTGTTTCGCCCATCTCTAATGCGGAGATCTTTGAGCAGTTCATCACTCAGGTTATTCTCAGAAGGCAAAGGGAGACCTCAAAAGGTGGACAGACCGAATAGAACCAAGAGCGCTTTTTTGCCTCCGCGTGGGTTATACGAGGATTACCCATGCTCATACCATCACCCGCGTCGACCCTCACAGGGCTCCCCTGTACTCATAAACTACCGGGAGTTCGAAAACCTGCGTCGACACAATAATTTTACCTCCTCGATTCAGGAAACACTATCAAACCACCTAGTACACAAAGAGGCACTATGCTTTCTTGAAAGATGCCAATCTCCTCGAATCCATCTAAGGCAGATCGTGGACGGGCTGACCTCACACCATCCACGTACCACCACTGCTCAGCGGACCCTTCCCACATCCGGACCGGGTGCTGGGAAAGTTCTCCCGCGGCCCTTCTATCACCACAATCCGTCAGTCCATCTAGCACCATCGCCCAGCGGGCCCTCCGCTACACGCGAGCCGGGCGCTTGGGAGGTTCTTACATGGGTGCTGGGGAGGTTTTCCCGTGGTCCTGGTTAGGCGCTTTCATCCCGGAGCTCAACACCTCAACGACGAATATAACCAATTGAGCTCAAGGAAGATAAACCAAACTCTGTAAAATGTAATGTAACTATCTTTCTTCTTATGGCAAATGGCCCGCAGTGGTGCAAGCCCAATAAATATTAATACTAATAATGATAATAGTTAAGGAATTTGCGTTTCGACTTCGTTTCATCAGAATCCGACACTAATATAGTGACAGGAAAATCGTTTTTCTTTCCAGCGGTTTTGAATCCATTAACCTTTGTTTTTGGGTGGTGCTTATAGCTTATCAGACATATTCGTCACTTACTTAGAGCTAATTTATAATGAAACTATTTGCGACAATCGCACTGAAAATGGTTTAACTTTTACCTCCGCGCAAACTACGACTACTCGCACAAAACTTTTCCCCAACTACCGAGGGATAATAACTATGTAATGCGCACTAAACTTGAAAGGATTAGTTGGCCTTGATTGGGGCTTGATTCGTCCTCGAATTTAACCGTTCCCCGTTCGATTGTATACTGAATGCTGACGGTCGGCCTTTCGAACAAGCGCGGAAAAAAAATCAACTGCAAATAGGATTAGGAATCGAAACACGATCAATATCGTAGCAGGTGGTTGTTATCGGGTAAAGGAAACACCGTTGGGACTGAAGTCATGAGTGTGGTTACTGTTGAAATTCTGGAATAGATACATATTTCGGGACTTTGATTCCCAATGTAATTTTAACTCATTTTGGTCATGATTGTTGGTCATCTTTCGTTAAATCACCCCATTATCGAACCTCGGCCATTCTCAGTCTGACGCGTTATGTTGTCACACCGATAACGGCGCTACATAGTATGAGGTGATATCAATTCAAGCAACAAGTCTTCGTATCGTTATCTATCAACGAATCGATTAGATACAACTGGACGAGTAAATGGATTCGCTTTTGTAGGAATGGCCGCTGTTTTTCTTCAATATCGGAAGTAGGTATGTTCCTACCAGGAATCATATTTTGTATTTAGAATTGGCTAGTTTAACATTTTATCGCTTTTAATCTAGCGATAAGAGTTAATAATCTGTGTCGAAATAACTGAAAAGACGTGACTAAGAATAATATTTCTGTTGGGGGGTTCCTCTACAGAAACCTAAATCTAGTTGACTCAACCTTCGATTCCAATTAGAGTAAAAAAACATTCATTGGTCACTATTACTGGTGCCAGTTGTTTCCACTTTTTCCTCGGATTTTGTTCTAAAATCCAATAATGTTTTGTCTTACAGTGTGATCGCCTAGCTCGAACAAAAGATCGTAGCTCTGTCGAAGAACTGCTGAATAAATTGAACGCCGATCGCTCATGCCACATATTTCATTGTGATTTATATTGAACATGGCATCTGCAGTTGTGCTTTGTGTAGGAACTTAGAAGAGATAGTGTCGAACGTACACTGACATTTTCTCACTTTACATATTTGATTCAAAACCACCTGCGCTGTTGTTCGCTAGACTTGAACAGTTATGAAATTATCGACCTGGAGCGTGTAGGGCTAATCGCAGCAGATAATTGAAATAAAAAATTAAGGATAAACAATGCGGAAAATAATAGAGTAACTCACAATTAATGAATTAACAATAAAAACATGAGCATTTGTGAACATTTTTCCTTTTTGGAAACCTTGGGATATTTGATTTTTAATAAATGTTGGAGCAGTGTTTAGATATGCTTTGATAATATATGTGCTATTTATATCCATGATTTCCGAAGAAATAATAAGGAAGATACTAACTAGATTATCACATTTCGAATCATGAGTGAGCGTGAAACGTAACAATTCCGCCTAAATCTGGAAAGAATATTTTTTATCCGCATAACTTATCGATCGTGCAAAAATCGAATTTGTTATCGGCTTAGCTTGAAATTTGAATTTTGACGGCCTTGATTCCATAGCATACTATTAAATGAGTAGTAAGTGCAAGTAAGTAAGTAATCGTAAAAAAAAAACATTTCTCTGTACGATTCTGCATTTCTGTCATAATTACATCCATATCATATGCATCTTCATACAAGTGTATCTATAGGTATTTATTATCGGAACGAGTACATATTAGCATGCGTGAAGAATGCACCACTGACTGTGGCTTACGCATGCTTGCTCATCTTTGCATCCCACTTTTTGCCTATCTGTAGAAATACAGTAGATGTAGGTAGGAATGGAATGTGCAATTCGACTTAGTGAAACCTTTTGAATCAACCGTGGAATGGGGTGATCTTGTGCTCCACAGTTCACGGTTCAATGGTATTGCAATTCATGCCCACCACGTTGAATCGTATGTTTCGGTTGTTTCCTTCGTCATTCATTCTTTCTGTGCAGTGTCGCCATTCATTTCGGTTCAAATATAATTTTAGTTACAAACAGATCGTGTGGCGCTGTTAGCTACAAACAGATCGGCGGACGCACAGTGGGACCAATCTAAAAAAGGTGGGACAAAATCTATTTGAGGCCTTAGATGTCATTTTAGAACCAGCATTTCTTCGTGTGATATGTTCACAATTTTATTCTGCAACTTTTTAAATAGAATATTTTGTTGTTGGACTATAGTAGAGTGCCCGAGCAAAACATTTTTTTTTTTCAAAAAATTGTTTTAAAGGATCGATGTCTTCGACAAAGTTGTAGAATATTATGTTTTGAATAACTTCTTCTAAGATACCACAGACATCAGACCTCAAATTTGAGGCAAAATTGTTGTTTTTTGAAAATATGATAAAAAAAATCAGTTTTTCGATATTTCCATGCTAAAAACCTTAATTGATTAATTTAATATGTTCTACAAACTTGCAGGTAACACTAAAATACAACTTTTTGTTGAAGGAACTAATAACCTAAAATCAATATTTTGGCTTCTAAAACTATTTTTCATATAAATTTGCTCTATTTTCATCCAAGATTTCTGTTTTTAGGTGCACTTTTGTGCAGCCAAACTTTGGCTATTCCGATACTCTATTATTCGTAGAATAAAATTAATACTACATAGAAACAGGATATAGTTGGACGCGTTGTTTGGGTGACCATTCATGTACGACGGTTTATAACATAAAATGTGCTTATATTATTTTTAATTTAAATACATTATTAGCTATTAACAAAATCTTATATTTTGTACGCACTTACAGGCATGTAGAACATATTGAGTTGATCAATTAAGATTACAATATGGAAAAGTGAAAAAAATAATATAAATTTTGAATTTAAACTGCCAAAGAACAACGATTTCGTATTAAAAAATAAATCTACAGTATGTATAAGGTATTTTTAATAAAAAAAATGTTCGAAATCGAATATTATACAACTTTGGTGAAGTCCTCAACCATTTAAAAAAATAGAAATGATTCAATTATATTGTGAATATTTTTCCACACACTTAGGTTTTATAATATCTAAGGCCTCAAATAGATATTATTCTACTTTTATGAATTTATAGAACTAATCTTATTGGTTAAACTAAAGTAGAAATCCCGAACTAAATAAATAAAATTTTGTTTAAATGGTTGAGGTCTTCAGCAAAGTTGTCAAATATTGTGTTTGGAACAATCCTGTTGAAAATACCATTTATTTATTTTTTGAACCGAAATCGTTGTTCTTTGGCAGTTTAAATTCAAAATTTATATTATTTTTCACTTTTCATATTGTAACCGTAATTGATCAACTCGATATGTTATACTAGCTAATACCCATCGCGCGTTGCTGCGACACTCTGCGAAATAGGAGGAAAACACAATTTGTTCCAAAGCGCCATCTGGCGGGCAGATAATCTCCAACTAATAGCACACAAACACGCCCCATACCAAATACCTACTGTGTGCAAATTTTTACAGAAATCGGTTAAGCCGTTTGGGAGTCTATAAATCATATACATACAAACTTTGACTTATATATATATATATATATATATATATATATATATATATATATATATATATATATATATATATATATATATATATATATATATATATATATATATATATATATATATATATATATATATATATATATATATATATATATATATATATATATATATATATATATATATATATATATATATATATATATATATATATATATATATATATATATATATATATATATATATATATATATATATATATATATATATATATAGATAGATTGTAAGTGCGTACAAAATGTAAGATTTTGTTAATAGCTAAAAATGTATATAAATTAAAAATAATATAGACACATTTTATGTTATAAACCGTCGTACATGAATGGTCACCCAAACAACGCGTCCAACTATATCCTGTTTCTATGTAGTATTAGTTTTATTCTACGAATAATAGAGTATCGGAATAGCCAAAGTTTGGCTGCACAAAAGTGCACCTAAAAACAGAAATCTTGGATGAAAATAGAGTAAATTTATATGAAAAATAGTTTTAGAAGCCAAAATATTGATTTTAGGTTATTAGTTCCTTCAACAAAAAGTTGTATTTTAGTGTTACCTGTAAGTTTGTAGAACATATTAAATTAATTAATTAAGGTTTTTAGCATGGGAATATCGAAAAACTGATTTTTTGATCATATTTTCAAAAAACAACAATTTTGCCACAAATTTAGGTCTGATGTCTGTGGTATCTTAGAAGAAGTTATTCAAAACATAATATTCTACAACTTTGTCGAAGACATCGACCCTCTAAAACAATTTTTTGAAAAAAATGTTTTTGCTCGGGTACTCTACTATAGTCCAACAACAAAATATTCTACCTAAAAAGTTGCAGAATAATATTGTGAACATATCACACGAAGAAATGCTGGCTCTAAAATGACATCTAAGGCCTCAAATAGGTTTTGTCTCACCTTTTTTGGATTGGTCCCACTGTGCAGCGGTCGCAATGGTACAAAAATGTGCGTTTTATTAATTTTGCTTTAGGAGTTTATTTTAGTGACCGGTTGTGTGGGAATACTTTTTTGGAATGGAAGCCCCCTTCTTTTTAAGTATACTGAATTGTGATTAATCTACTTAAAAGCGAGATAGAAGTGTTATTTCTACTAAATGTCGAGATACAGTCAGGATGCCAATGACAAAATTACAGAAAATTATACTACGAGCAAACTTACTAAACATGCGAGCTCTCCAGAATTTAGTGGTGTTGACATAAAGCGTGTTGTTTGTGGGAGGCACACAAAGAATCATTTTTCCAGTATCACTTTTTCCTGGGATTTTTGCCTTTCTCATATAGAAAGGTTATGCAATTGTTCCAAAAACCGACTTTCTAACCGAGGCCCAGAGGGCCTAGTCCCCTATACCATTCGACTCAGTTCGTCGAGATCGGAAAAAGTCTGTATGTGTGTGTATGTATGTGCGTATGTCACTCATTTTTTGACTTCCCAAGTAACATCGGAGATCGGAAAAAGTCTGTATGTGTGTATGTGTGTGTATGTGTCAAAAATGTCACTCATTTTCCTCAGAGATGGCCGGACCGATTTGTGCAAACTTAGTTTCAAATGAAAGATACAACGTTCCCATCGGCTGCAATTGAATTTCAAATGGATCCGACTTCCGGTTCCTGATAGCTTCATCCCCTTCACACACCAGCCTCCGCATGCCAAAATAAGTTAACAAGAAGACACCTTTGAACGAATGCTGATTAAACTAATTAAGTATAATATTTTTTTTGCTACAAGTGTTTCAGCGTCGATACGTAGCTTATCGAGTTCGTGGATGGCGAGCCACTGTATACAGGTGTACGAAGAATGTAATAGACATATCCACAATTATATTGAACATAACCAGCCATGGAATCATAGTCTAGAGAAATAAGAAAAGCACAATTGCAGCGCTAGGTGGATTAAACCAAGTTTTTTTTAATAAATTTTTTCGGATGAAAAAAGTGACGTTTTTGTAAAAATCATCCTAGTTCGCAAAACATAACATCATGCCTATTCCTCAGCGAATTCTTGACCGATTTATACAAACTTGATTTCAAATGAAAGATACAGTAATCCAATTGACTGCTATTGAATTTCATTCAGTTTTGATTTTTGGTTCCGAAGTTACAGGTTGGTTAGTAAGGTCGCACTGGAATTTCCCATATAAACCGTTACAATCGTAATAACTAACTCAGAGGCTAAACACTGTTGAAATAATCACCAAATAACTTCGATTCGCAGATCTAGATCACTGATTTCCAATCAAACATTCTTTGAATATATTGTCCGCTATTGGAAAAATATTCTCAAGGAGTTGTACTTTCAGATAAAGTAATAAAAAAAATCGATTTTTTGAAAAATAAAGAAAGGTATGTAACCCCTTAAGCTTCATACACACAGTATATATGCGTCCTTATTCCAATTTCAATAACGAGACACGAAAGCCTTTGAAATACTGTATAACTTCGCAGAACATCAGATTGCACTAGCTTTTACCATTGTATGGATAGGAGTATTACCTTGAATTAATTTTGATCACTGGCGCCACCATGTGGTAGAGTTCTGCATTTTTCAAATGAGAAAAGAAAATATTTTTTGCTGCTCTACAACTTTGTAGAACATCCAAATGATCCATCTCTTACCGTTGTACAGATAGGAGTATTCCCTTTAAATTGCTTGGCTCACTACCGCCACCTTGCGGAGAAATCAGCATATCTTCAAAAGCTTAACTCCTTCCTAGGCCAGTGATCGGAAGTTTACAGCGACCTCTAGCGGCGATTTTGTGAAGTGCGAGTGTTTCCCCATACATTTTGGCCAAAAATCTCATACAAATTTTAAGCTCTTTGGGGGAGGGGTTAGAATTAACCGATTTCGCTCAAATTTGGACAGTGTCATTTTTTCATGATTTGGAACGACGCTAGGGGGTGTAGGTTGCGAAATTTTTTTTTTCATATAAATCATTGTCACCCTAATGGACAGTTTCGACTACAATAAAGTGAGTACGTCCAAACGCTGTTTTGAACCACTGTATGCCGGTTGCCCCGTGAAGTATGCTAGATCCCTCGTCGGGGACAGGTTCAAATAGGTCGCTTTAATGCACCGATGACGGATTTTGGTCGCTCTCCCAAAGAATGTTAGTAAGGCCCAATCGGAGTAGGGTAGATTCACCGTTGATGATTATCCGAGGATAATCATCAACGGTGCGATAATGCTATGCTGGGAGCAGAATTGCTGTCAGAAATGGGCATCGGTATCAGAAGGAATTCCGCCGCTGGGGAACCGTACTCCTAGTAGGATCAATTCATCGCCAGAAATACTTCGAGTTGAAGATGGAAGCTAATCATCCTAAGGTATGCAGGAATGATGGATCAAGCGAGGTTTCGAGTTAATCGCGGATAATTCGTGAGCAAAAGAATGAAAAGCGTCCATTCAGCCTCTCCACGAAGTAGTGTTTTAAGGCAGTTTAATATTATAACCGTACACTCGAACCTTATGCTTCACTCCACTCATTAAGTTTTGTACATCTGGCTGCAGCCTCCTCTGTACGGAAACCCACTTTTTTCTTGATGCCTTCCTCAGTTTTGACCTTCTTGGGATGATTTCGTAGAGCCTGCTTCATAACTGCCTAGTATTTTTCGATGGGCCTTAGTTCCGTTGTTTTGGGGGGAGTTCGTGTCTTTGGGTACGAAAGTGATCCCGCTGGCTTCGTACCACTCCAGGACATTTGAATAGTGGCAGCAAGCCAGAACCTAGGACACTCATGTTGCTTCAATAGAGGATGCAGACGCTTCTGTAGACACTCCCTGAGGTAGATTTCGAACGGCGCATTCCGTTTTCCACATGAGCAGATCGCTTGCCAAATCATGTAGTTATTGGCAAACTTTTAAAGTTTCTACTTCCTTGCTCCAGAACATCAAACTTGTGCTGGGCGATGAAAAACAGTATCCCCGGAAGCAGCCGGAAGTTCTCCTTGACGTAAGTCTTATCATCCATGATGAGACAATGAGGCTTACTCAGCATCTGGGTGTACCGTTTCCGGGCCCGTGACTTTCTCACCGTATTTTGACGTTCATCACGATTTGGAACCTTTCGAACCACTTTGTACTTATGCAGTCCCTCCCGGTCCAACAAACAAAACTTGGACAGATTCAACTTTTTGGTCACATTATGGTGATGCCATTTTTCCCAATTTTCAAAAAAACTTACACACGTACAGACATATAAAATACTCTGCCTGCCAGGGATTGTAAAATATCTTGAAAGTTTAAGTGAAATACAAACATTTCCTATATAAGAAATGTAAAACCTTCACCTGGTCTACGGAGGGCTATCCAAAATCTATAACTATCACCCGCATTTCAGTAGGCAAATCCAGTTCAGTCCACCCGTGCTTTAGAAATACCTACAGAAACATGATGTCAGATACCTTTGTGATAAAAAACGCATCTAGTTTATCCGAAATAGGGAACGTGTGCGCCAGTAGGCCCATTACCCTACGTATTTACAAATCGCCGAAAACAGTTTGGCATGAGAATTTCAACCCAACGCACACACAAGCATCAAAATAACCCGACGCACCCTGCAATGTTGAACTCAATCCGGAACCCCCCTGCCTACTTACATTGCAGATCGTGTGTACGCGACTCTGATCTGTCGCATTGTTATACTTGTTCGTGTTCGAACAGCGTTGTGAAGAGCGCACGATAGACTTTGCACACAGCGGAGAGTTGAGTGCAAGTGTTACTGACACCCGAAAGGTTCGTACTCGGTTTGACTGTGTGCGGGTTAATACCACCACTGTCGAAGGACCACAACGTTTGTTGCATCGTCCGGACGCCATAGTCATGATGTCGTTCGCTTGGCATGCGAGCAACTTATGATTGAAACGAACGCGCGGCACCTCTATTTATAACCTGAAGCAGCTCCTATTGACAGCTCTGCCCGTGATAGATTGACTCGTGTATGGGAGTTTTCACGTTTTCCGAGATCAATTTATTTTTACTAGTTTTTCAATATTTTGCTATTGAAATACATAAACAATATAGCAATAAAAAATAATTTCAGGTAAACCCAAATTGTTTGGTGGTAAAAATAGGGGAGAGTGGGTACGCTTGATCCCACTTTTGTTTTTTACTAATAACTTTTCAACTAAATAAAAATTTTAATTGCAAAATTCGCCATCTTGTAGTCTATTCGAATTGTAAGAGCTATGAATAATGTGTCAATCCGAATACTATGTCCTGTCAGTAATATGAACAGTTTTGAAAATCATGTCAAAACGAGTTTTTGTGAAAACGTGTGGTAATTTGATCCCCCGCCTACTAGGGCTAAAGAAACAAAGCACACTATGCCCTATAGACACGAAAGTTCAGTTAACCACATTTCCTGACAAATTAACTAATGATACTATCTTTTTAGATGCACGACATACTTTAACCACAGTAGAAAGTCATGACAAGTATTTACAGTAAATCACAGCTTTGTGTTCACGGAAAAAACATTTTAGATCAATTAATAGAGCCCGATATTTTATGAAAATGATGCTTTTCTATTTCTATACATTTCGAAAGTGTTTGAGAGAACTAATGAAAGGGATCAAGAATACCCATTGTCACAGGGACCAAAGATACCTGTTGTATAAGGTGAACAAAATTAAAATTTATTTGCATGTTTTGTGAAATTTTTATTCAAAAAATGTGTTTTTCTAGACAAAAGCCCTTAGAACGTAATCTTAAATGAAAATATTCATAAATAATTAGTTCGACTATCTCATACAACCGCTCAAAAAAATTGTAAAAAGATCTTCGAGATGGATTTAATCACATATTTTCTAAAATATATCACTACTTTTCTAAACCAAATGTAATACATCAGATTTGTTTTTTAAACATCATAACCGAGCAAATACTTCATTTTCTTATTATATTGTGATAACTTTATTCGCATAGATTATGAGATATGGCCAGGGAAACAAATATCCCCAAGGATCAAGTGTCCTCACTCTCCCCTACGGAAATCCATACGAGCGTCCCAAGACGTCCAACCATTTCTACATTGAGGAGCGCCACGGTTATTTCGATATTTTTTCTTGAAAATTTGGGTAGAAGTAGTTTAGTCATTTAATTAGCAAGGGACTGGAAGGTGAAGTATATTTATCAATATTAAGAGCCATAGTACTCAAGGGAGAGCAAGGAGTTGAAGGAAGAAACTTTAGAAAAGCGTGAAAAGGGTCATATGAGCAAGCTTAGAGTTTACCGGCGACTTAACCCTTTGTCGCCGACGCCGTGCGAATCAGCAACACATGTGACTATATGACACAGACGCTGATACAGTCACAATAGTCGATCAAATAAAACACTCAGGCAGGCAATTTGTGAGGGATTAAAAAACAAAAAAAAACTAGCTCATTCAATGAGTTCCAACGTCGCAAATGCTTAGTGTGAAAGTTTACCGTGACTTAACTTTTTGTCGGTTCCGACAGCATGAAGTAACAAGTTACTTTACGCTTGTCCGGACATGCCGTAGACTCGGGTGATTTACATTTCTAATGCGAAACGATCCTGATGCCTGCGGTAGCAGACAAAGGGTTATGTCGCCGGTAAACTCTAAGCTTGCTCATTTGACCTTTTCCACGCTTTTCTAAACTTTCTTCCTTCAACTCCTTGCTCTTCCTTGAGTACTATGGCTCTTAATATTGAAAAATATATTTCACCTTCCAGTCCCTTGCTAATTAAATGCCGTAAAAAGTAGTTTAGAGTGTATTGTTTACACTGCATTTTTTCGATGCTAGTTTTTCGAAAATTATTGCCAGTAGATTGGAATCTGCGATACAGCAAATACGCGCGAGGAATGTATGGCTCAATAAAACAAAACAAATTCAGCGTGGTCACCGAGATTGCGGGAGGCTATTCTAGAATTTCAATACAAACAGTTAAGCGGATAAAAAAGATGGGTGGGTAATGTCAGAGACATAACCGGAGTGAAGTAGAATACACTTTAGACCGGTAAATTCTGCTCTGGAATAAGCAATTTCTATGCGACTTTGTCGACTTTAGCACATTCATAGTTTATTTGGAGTATTTTTGGAATTATCAAGTTGACAATTTGCAACATTCTTTGAAAATATTGTTGAACTTTTATGAATGAAGGCACGCAAACGAGCGTTTGACCGTCGTCCTACTACCAGCATCAGAGAAGTAGCAGATCAGCATTTTTCGCTACATGGCCTGTACCAAACAAACCGCTCGTAAGTCCACCGGAGGAAAGGCTCCCCGCAAGCAGTTGGCAACAGCCTCCTGGCAACCCTATACCATCATATGGAGTTTGACAGCGACCGACATAATAGGGGTGTTATAGCTATAAAGCCCCAAACAAAGAATTATGTTCGGCACTATGCTCGATATTCAAGCATTCCACACGACGTTTTGCATCTTGTGGGATGATTTAATAATTTTATTTAATTGACATTTTGTAACTAAATACAGCTTCTAATAATTCGGTTCAAAATCAATGTTTTGCCTTTCATGGCAGTGATGCTGGCTGTACAGAGACGTCGTCCTTGACAGGGGGCTGGTTGGCAACGAAGGCCGTGTAAAAGTGCCCCAGTCACGGTTGGCGTTAGGAAGCCTCATCGCTACCGAACAGAAACAGTCGCCCTGCGAAAAATTCACAGCTATCAGAAATCGAGCGGGCCTAAATTGTGACCCAAAATAAACCACAAACCAACAAGTTCTTTTCAGGACCAGCCAATTATAATGTATTATTATTATAAATGAAATTTTCCATTGCCTTACAACCTCCCTCCCCCTTTCCACCCGGCTTGAATAACTATCAATCTTGATGATGCTGTGCGGCGGGGGCACTAGTTTTTATTATAGTGGAAAATTTAGGTTCGCGCGTTTTTCCCAAAAGTTTTTTAGCTGTGCGTTTTCAAGGAAGTTGTAGTTGAATTCAAAATAAAATAGTTTATTTCTATTGTCAGAGATGGACCTTCCAACGAAAACTAGTCTGGCTCGCTCTGAATCGAATTGTATGGACCAACCACTGCTTTCACAACATCTGTTATTTTCAGTAATTGAACATTCTACACAACTAGTCACAACTATTTCCAATCAGGGCAAAAATCGAAGATTTTCATTCAGTACAATAGCAGATTTTCACTTTTAGAAAAACAGGCAACATTCTGGCCGAAACTGAGCACCTATATCGAAACGTTAGAAAACGTTCGATTTTTGTAAATTGAATCATTACACTAACCTGTCTACAAATCACACAAATAACTTTTTTATTTTGTGCCATTCTACTTGAAAGCGACGGTATTGTTCACAAGTGGCTCACTTACCATCCAACGCCCGTGGCAAGCCACTTTCTGATGCTTGTAATAACAAAATTTCAATTTCATTCTTTGTCGATAAATTGATGGCCCTGAAAAGGGCCTTTTGTTTGGGCAGTGTTCGGAATTTACTTGGAGCTGGTGTATATGGTAATAGTTTTGGTGCCATCGAAGACGGCGTGATTGGCCAACTCTTCTAGCAGCAGCAAACGGACGACGGTTTGAATTTTGCGGGAGATGCTGCAAACGAACTGCTGCATGCTGATGCTGCAAACGAACTGATCGTGAACAACAGCATGCTGAGTTTTTATACCTGACTACAGCACAATGTAAGCTCGTCCTTTTTTGTGTTGTCCTCAATATGTGTTCTTCGTAGCTCCACTCCTTTGTTGGCCGACCACATATTTTTGATAAAGAACAAAATTGAAATTGTGTTTCCACTACGGAGATTATCGAACACTAAGGGTAAAGAGAGTAATGTAATACGGCACCTTGGTAAAATGTTTGAGCATTGAAACCTTTTTTGAATGCGCCTAGTAAAAATGTTTTCCACTTCACTCCAGTTTCTTTCTGACCATATTTGCAATTTGCGTACTGAAATAAATCATAATTTATGGTTTAACCCAAATTGCTCTCCAAGGAGAAACAGTCCATGAAACAGAAAATGCAAACTTATTCTTTGAAATGATTTTGGTGGCCCTGAAAAGGGCCTTTTTCATAATGATACAAGTGAGTTCTACCTTTTCAACTTCCAAATCCATACAAAGTGCGTCCCTGCCGCTTCAGAGTATAGACGACATTCATTGCCGTTTTGCGCTTGGCGTGTTCAGTGTAGGTCACGGCATCTCGGATGACATTTTCTTGCACACCATCATCATTCGTAGATTAAATCGAAGATGCATTTTACACCACCACGACGAGCCAGACGCCGAATGGCGGATTTGGTGATTCCCTGCATTTTATCACGAAGAACCTTGCGATGACGCTTGGTACGGGAACGCAAACATGATACCGCTCATTGTACCGTCCGGACGAGCATGTTGCTCGTGTGGTAAGCGAGCACCCACTGATACAAAACAAGCTCGCGTGACCTGTATATATAACATTCCCGTATGTAATAAAACGCTTACATGCTCCTTTTTGACGGCTCTGCGTGGGATATGCTGGCAAATTGCGCATTTTCCTCGCTGTTTTCTGAAAATCCTTGTTTTGGTTTATTTATAGTAGTCGCAGTAATTCCGAAATTTAATACGAAATACGTGCACAAATTTCCGATCAGATAGTGCAAAAATATTGCGATTTCGTCCAGTAGAACGGAAGATATTCGCATTTCAAATCTGGGAAAATTTCTCAACTGAAATTTTTGAAACGGGACCCCATATTGAAACGTTAGAAGTATTCTACTTCAAAAGGCGATTTTTTGCCCACTACACCAGACGCCCCTCTTAAACTTAATTTATGCGAATAATTGGGGTAAAATAGGCATACATGCTTTGGGATATTGTTATCTTCAAACGATTTTCTGGACTTTTCCACATAAGAAATGCTAACTTTGGTCAGTCGCTTTCCACTTTCTTCTGAGTTATATGTTCAGTCTTGAAAATGAACTGAAAGAAAAAGGGGAATTTGTGCCAAATGAGCATGATAGCGGTCGTCAATTTTTAAGATTTGATTACATAAAAAACACCTCTTTTGGTAAACTTTATCCACCATTTTTCCCAACACGCGATCAGGGATCGGCTATATTAGAACACTTGTAGCATGTATGTGTGCGCACTCGTAAGTTTTAAACCTGATAGGGTAATTTGGGGAGAGATCCCGCACATTTCTAATTATCGATCCTGCATCAAAATAAACCATTCAATATTTGATGAAATCATTTTTATCAATTACGACAAGTCTCTAAAATACTGTAAAATGGTTTTCGGTATGAAAATTTAGGTTTTCTAGTAGTTTTATTGTCGCTAGGTTGCACTGGTAACGCGCAATATTGTTTTTATTTTCTTTCAATTATAGGGGTTTTAACTTAAAGGTCATTTGCCTCTTCGGGTTAGAAAAATCTCTTATGAAAAATTTCTAACGCAATGTGCGGGGTCGGGACTCGAGCCCAGGTGCGCTGCGTACTGCGTATCGATTTACCAACTACGCTACGCCCACCCCCGTAACGTGCAATAAAACTTCAATTGTTACTTGGGTATAGTCAAAATTCGAAACAGAACCAGCAATGGGAAGTTATCAAGTTAAGCATTAGGGTGACCCAAAATGACATCATGTTAAAAAAGTCATCGGGCTCATTTATTTCTTAAATGAACGGTTAGGGTATCAGGACCACTTTCTTCTTTGGAGTGAATTTTTTAAAACGCTCCCTACTGGTGGCGAATTTTAATTTTTTGAAAAATGGGCCAATTTTGGGGAAAATTTCAAATTCATGCATGTTAAAGTACTCCTGAACTGTCTTAGATTTTTTTCAGCATTTTTATATTTTTCTGGGGATGCAAATGGAGAAGTTTGGTTAGTTAGTTTTTACAAATTATGGATTATAAGAGCGGCAGGGCCATTAAAACTTAGTAAAAAGTGTAGTTTGTTGGTGTTTTTCAATAGTTTTTCTTCAAAACAGGGTATCTACAAAATGTTAAAAGCATAGGAAACACTTCAAATAATTAAGTCGAATATAGGAGCGTATTTTTGCTGAAGAAAGTGTATAGCTGCGGCTAATGCGGTATACGTTTTTGTTAGACATTTGACATTTTTCGCTATTCAACAATAAAATAGAAAATAATAGAATTTCAGTGTGCTTAGTCCGCATTTTGTTTTTTTTGAAAATAATAAAATATGGCGTTTTTTGCTTGTCTCTAGTACATCAGAATCGGTTTTTATAAGCATTTGACGACTTTTCTTTAATTATTTAGTATATTAATAACCACCTAGCGGGGTTGAAAAACACGAAAATTAAACAAATATGTCGTTTTATTGGCAAGTTTTAATGTACATTTGCATGCCGAATTGATTGGCGTATTCAGATTTTGTATATAAGGTCTTATTTCTATGTGAGGTACCTTAGAGAGAAGAAAAATTAAGAAGAGTGAGGTGACTGTTGAAAAACTGATCTTTACGGTTTAGATCACACAATTTCGAAAGAGTTTTACAGCAGAATACAGCGCATCTTCTAATGCAATAATTTTGGTGAATAAGATGTAATTATGAAGAAATCGTCAAAAAATAATTAGAGACTTCTTTAGCATCATTAGCAAAGTAATCATTATTTTTATAATCGAAGGTATAAAAAAACATCAAATTCTCATTAAACCCGATCCTGACGTACTAAAGATAAACGGAAAACGCAATTTTTCATCGTTTTCCTTCCATTTTCCGAAAAACAATATGTGGTCTAAGCACATTTGAATTGTTTTATGTTTTGGAACATTATTATTTTTGATGAACTGCTAAAAATGTCTAAGGTTGTATAACAAAAATCTAAATAACTTATGCCCCTTTTGCCGTAGCTATACACTTTCTTCAGCAAAATTAAGCCCCTTTATTCAGCTCAACTATTTGAAGTGTTTCCTATATTTTTAAAATTTTGTAGATACCCAGTTTTGAAGAAAAAACTACTGAAAAATACCAAACATTACACTTTTCACTAAGTTTTAATGGCTCTGCCGCTCTTATAATCCATAATTTGTAAAAACTAACTAACCAAACTTCTCCATTAGGATCTCCAGAAAAATAAAAAAAATGCTGAAAAAAATCTAAGAAAGTTCAGGAGCACTCCAACAGGCATGACTTTGAAATTTTCCCCAAAATCGGCCCATTTAAAAAAAAAACCAAATTTGCTACCAGTAGGGAGCGTTTTAGCAAATTCACTCCGATGAAGAAAGTGGTCCTGATACCCTAACCTTTCATTTAAGAAGTGAGCCCGATGACTTTTTTAACATGTTGTCATTTTGGGACACCCTATTAAGCATATTACTAGCAACGCAAATAGGCAGGGTTATGAACATATTTTTGACCTGATTCTAGTATCACTCTACCCATTTGAAGCCGGTGGTTAGCGCAGCGTCTGCCATCTTTAGTCCATGCAATTGGTTCACATGGTAGCGCGACAATTGGGGCACTATATTCGAGTTTCGGTCGTGCTCAAATGCGACCATTTCACCGGTTTCGGATTATTTACATTATTATATTGTTTCTTGAGAACGAAGTAAAAGTGTTGATGCGTCTTCGCCCGACTGTCGGTCGAGTAACTAATGGAATTATGCAGCACCCTCTCTAGTAGGGTGAAATACCCTTCAAAATGAATTTGCAAACCAGCTGTCAAAATCAAATATTATCTCCACAAACCACCTGCCTCTTTGTTGGTTCCTCTCCGAAAGCGCAGGTACCAAGAACAAGGAACACCACAAAAAAGGAATTCGATTTCTGAAAATTATCACCTTTCTCTAAGTTTTGCCATGTTTCTCTGCCTGCACAAAGAAGCAGATGTTCATTCATCACAAAGGCAGGTTTACTGTTATACATACCAGCGTGCACTTTTTCGAGCATGCATTATATCACGATAGAAGCGAAACCAACCATCAGGCTGGACATCTGAGAAATAGCTCATAATTTTGTGAATTGCTGATTTTATCTGAAAAGAAAAGCTATGGTTTCATGGCAACATCGCATATGCTGAATACCTATGTAAACTTCACAATCGAAACTGCTCTCACTGCTCTGTTAGTACTGGGCGCAATAAAATCGCTGTTGAGTTGTGCAGTTTCTATCGAAAGCATGAAATGGTTGCATGCGATGCCTTCGCCCACTGACTACCAGCCTATTGGACGGGAAGGCAGATAGGCAGACAGACAGACCGACAGTCAGACAGCCGGTCAGACGAACGATCGGAACGATAGTTTTCATGCCAGAACGCCTTTTCCATGTGCAATCGCTTTGGCAGAGTGGCGTAGGGTAGAGGGTTAGACCAGGGGTACTAAAACACAAGTGGAAAAAGTGAAATTACACCTCATAGAAATTGCATAAAAATGCTGCTGGCTCCATAAAGGTACAACTACGCCTATCATCAGATATCGCACCGCATGCAATCGGTTCGGAATGTGGCAGAGCAGAGTTGAAAAATAAGTGGTTCGTCCACGAACATGCATCGAAACGGTGAAATGGTAAACTTTCATTTGAGATAATCTATAGATCAACTCGAGCTGGCGTTAAGTAATATATTTTAAGAGATTGACAGTTTAACAGTTTTAAATTCAGCTGATAAATGTTCGGATGCCGTTTCGCTCCTACGTCTGTACAACTTTCATTACAAAATAAAAAGAAAAAATGGAATGGGCTGTATAATAACAAAGTGCTTAACTTAAAGCATCATTCTCTAGGTTCACTACAACAGAACTGACTACTTTTCTGGGGCACTTCAGCGGCGCCCAACTGTGGGTGCTATTAGCATTTTATTTTGCTCAGTTGTTTATTGTTTTCCCGGCCCCGGGGAACGTTACATAAACTTTTAAAGAGAATAGACGAAACTGAAACCGTTTACTGTACAGCTGAGAAGCCAACGACGAAACGAGACTTGGCGAATCGCGTGAAATAAACCCGGCAAAGTGCCGGAAAACGGTGATCCTTCCTCATTACCGCAACAATATTGTTTGGTTCATGTCCACATTCGTTTAAAATCCAATTTCATTGAGTCGGTAGGTTTTTGTGACAAAATCCGGTAACCATTCTAGGCATAAAGTTCATTAACATAAAGAAGAAAAAAACTATTCTGATGACACAGTTTCATGGTACACGATAGCACTCAAACGACGATTTAGTACAGAGTTAATCGAGCAACCGTTGTTTTTCTTTCGAGTATAAATAAAGAATAAAATAACATTATGAATAAATTATAAATTCCAAGCCGAAAAGTAGGCAACTGATAAAAAGCCACTAGCTAACGAACTAATCTGCCAACGGGGCCTTCGTATCAACTATGTATCAACAAACTTTTCTTCTTGATTTTTCTCTGCTTAAAGAGGCTGACTTCTTTCACAACTAGTTAGCGAGCCATTCCTAGTTCCACGCCAGTTAGCAAGTCAAACGATGCAATTTTGCTACACAATCCGAAGAAGGCAAAAGTATTCCTCATGCGAATCAGATTCGCTTACCGCTAGACCAACAATTATAAAAGTGTGAAAATAATAGGCTAATTTCTCGCTACCCAGATGCCGTGCAATGATTTGGATTTATTCCGTGGCTATGCCGTACCGGTAAGTGGTGAGAATTTGAACGTGTTTAAAGATGTTTTAAACTCCTTAATTTTTCTTTTTCAGTTGTATTTAGCGATAATAATGAATATACGTACATGCTTGCTCGGTGTCACTTTTGTTAGTGTCATTCAGTGTTTCAAAAATCACTCCAATCAGCATGCGTTGAAAAAACCATAGTTTGACAAATCATTAAAATCCATGATTTCATCACTCATGATTTTTTTGGCTCCTGAGGAGTGAAAACCGCCAAGGAGTGAAAACAGGTTACTAGATTATAATTGCAGCATACAGTTTAAAAGCCCGAGCTCAATTTAGATTTTCAATTTTCATTTTATCAAGCACAAAAGCAAAACAGATCCTTGGTACAGTTCATGGCGAAAGCTTCTTTTCGATAGACCCCGAAGGTCAGCATTCAATGGTTAGCGTACTAGGCTAGGCTTAGGCCACTACAGTAATAAATAGTACACCTGTTTTGCATCCTTCCACTATGCATTTGAACTATTGGATTTCATCACTTCAGCAGAAACATTTTTACACTGGATTTGTGATATGTTTGCCCGTGATTATTGTTATAAATATATATTTGTAAAGAAAATTAAATTGAAAACAAATGACTTGCTTCAATATATACGGGGTCTCGATGTATCCTATTTCAACATTGAACAACTCCGCCATTTTCCAGCCGATTTTGACAGATAAACAAAATTCTGAAACCATTTTGGGTATAAGTCGATTTACACCAAAAGAACGCGCTGAAATCGTAGCGCTTTACATTTAAAACCGATCGTTCAATAGTGAAAACTGCGTGCTTATCGTAAAAAAATATGGCAGGCCCACTTCACCCTTTCCGGCGGAGTAAATAAACAAAATTGTCGAATTTGGGGGACACAGAATCCACACGTTATACATCAAACACCACTGCACGACCAGAAAGTAACTGTTTGGGCCAGAATGTGCTCCAAAACAATCATTGGTCCTTATTTTTTAAAGAGGGAGAGACCATCGACAACCCACGCTACCGCTGGATTTTAGCGCACTTTGTCTGTCTGTGCAGAAAAAAGGTCTGAAAAACTTCTATTTTCAACAAGACGGGGCCAATGTCGGGGCATCTTGCCACACCGCAATCAAGTTCTTGCAGAGCAAATTCCCAGGATGCGTTGTCTCAAAAAAATGGTGATTTGGAATGGCCTCCTCGTTCTCCGGATTTAACGGTGCCAGACTGTTTTCTGTAGGGTTATTTGAAAAGTAAAGTGTAATCTAGCAAACCTAAGTACCTTGACGAACTCAAAGCTAATTTACGAGCTGAAATTGCTGCGATTATGCCCGAAATGCTGTCCAATGTCATGTAAAATGGCCACAAAAGAGCTGCTTTTTGTGTATCAAATGGGTGTGGTGATTTAATCAACGTTGTTTTCTAAACCTGGTTTATAATAAATGGCATAAAATATCCTAAAAAGACTTGTTTACTTGTGAAAACGGCTAAAAAATGGCGGAGTTGTTCAATGTTGAAAAAGGATACATCCAGCTGGCGTATCCTGTACCTTCTGCTGGGATAATTGAGAAATTAAACATACAAATTTTGAAGACCTGTTATCAAAGTTTGTGATTAAATTCGATCTATAAGAGGCGACAGAACAAGAATCACAAACCGGAGTGGACAGGAGGAGCCAAAACCAGGAGTGAAAACCTAAGAGTCAAAACTCACTTGGATTGCTTTGATTGTTATACTCACTCCCAGAAACGTGCATAACAATGATTGGTTTCCACCGCTCCTTTGGAAACAGGCTCCTTGATGCGAAATGTGTGGTTTATTTGAAACACTGGTGTCATTACCTGGCAGGCACGTAACCAGGGGGCTAGGAAACTAAAGCCCTCTCCTGAAACAAAATTTTGCTAAAATGATTTAAAGAAAAAAATTAAAGGGTTGTGTACAGGACACGACCACGGTGACATTAAAAATATAGCTTTTTTATCTATCACACATATCGACACACGTTCTTGTTCACTCGCCTGTTTTCATATGTTACAATTTGCTATATACCCTCCCCATTAAAACATAATTTATTGAAGGTCTTTTAACGGTAATCTATTAATTAATCAAGTATCTCACTAGGTGATTGGCATTATTTGGCTGATCCATCTAGTAAAAATAGGCTGGTCTGTCCAGAAAATATATTCAAAAGAAAAGTTCCATATTGAGAGCTGTGATGAGGAAACCCACGCCCGCCAACGGAAATATACAGATTCTCCATAAAATATGAAACTTCATTTTCCATTTAAATTTTCAATAATGTACTAATGAACTTAAGTAAACAATCTTAAGTGTAAGTATTTCTTGATCGATTAGTGGTGGAAAAATGAAATTATTTGATAAATTACATTGTTATGCAACGTTCGCACTACCAGTTAAAACGGGTTTTTATGCTATCTTGGTGACATTTTTCTTGTTGCTAATTATTAAAACGTGTTATAACTCTGTAGTGTAAACATTGTATTATTAAACCAATTCTGCAGCGTTTTATGTTATATAGGTGTTTTATGTGGTAATAGGACTGACATAATTATATCTTCAGTACAGCGGTTTGTTTCATAATTTAAAACAGATTTGTTTTAAAATTTAAATTAGTATACCCAACCGTATTTGTTGTATACCTTAAAACGCAATTAGAACTGTGTTTTAAATACATAGGGTAGGACAGATATTCTGACTGGTTAAACTGGGAAAACAATTTTAAGCCCAGTAACGCTTAAGACATGGCTTGAATTTGAATCGAAAAAGAACACCCGCTTCAACTGCTGCTGGGACGGTAAGTTCTGTTTTAAAATTTTCCGTTGTGTGCAGTACGAAACAAAAGTGTTTGATATTAGAAAACAAAAAGTTCTGCTGGGAATGTGATTGTTTCCGATGCAAATACACTCAGATTTTTCACGCAGGGGATACAGGCCGTGTAAATGAAAACCGCGTAAATTAAAAAAAAAACGCGTTAATGAAAACCGCGTAAATTTCAAAATCCGCGTAAAAAACCTGAGTGTACTCTCCTATATAAAATATTACGCTGCTGAACAGTGCAATAACTACAGAAGCACGTTGTCAGATGCCTTACTGATAAAAAACATATAACCGAAATATGAAAACCAATTGGCTCTTTACCCTACGCAGCTACAAAGCGCCGTAAACATGGATTAACAAGTTACAACGCACACGCATGCATAAAAATAAATATATTTTTTTCAAACGCAACACTCTTAAGCAGCACACACCGTATTGAATTAAATCCAAACCACCCCGCCCACCCACTTTGCAAATCATTCTGTGACACCATGCTGGTACCCGACAAATCCGCACACGGCCACCGCTGCCGAAAATGCATAGCGTCTACCGCTTATTGTAGTGCCCAGACGCTGCAGCCATGATCTTACCCGTTCGACATAAGAACAAAAACTGATTCAAACGGGTACGCGTCACCTCTATTTATAAACTAACCGTATATGGTTTAGTCACTTAGGTGCGAGTGTGTGCAAATGCCAACATTACCGAAAATCGATAGCGCTTATTGCATCGCCCGGAGACAACGTTGCTCGTGTGGGATAAGAGCAACAACTGATTTAAACGGACATGCGTTGCTTCTATTTATGACTTTTCGTGTTTCATTGAGCAACTAAGCTGCCCTCTTTTGACGGCTGTGTCTGAGAAATCTGCCTCACGAATGGTATTTTTCCCGTTTTTTGTGAACTTTTTAATTTTACCAATTTCCAAAAGTCTACTTTTATTGGGGAGATATTAAATTATTACCAATATTTAAGTTAGGTGTTTCTGAATCGGTTGGTGTATGAATGATTAAAATCCATCTAGTAATATCGGAGTTATAAGCGTGCAAACCTTACATAGTTTCGTTACATGGGAGATAGTTTAGATTTTAGAATGACACCTAGCCCCAGATAGTGGAGTAAGACATTTTTAATGTCAAAATATGTATTTCGACGACTCTTTACAAATTTATATTTCGTCTGGTTTGAACAAACTGAAGAGAAAATGTTGAAGAAGATTGTTATTTTCAACCACATCGCTCGGTACTAGCCAGAACCGGCGAGAAACGCGTCAGGCCCCAAGGCTGGTATTACAGACGGGTCCTTCTAAATCTACTAATTAGAATCTTGATTAGAGGAATTGTTTGCATTCAACTGTTCAATCCAAACTATGTTGGATCTGTTGCTGTTACTGTTGGTCAGAGTCGTATTATGCTAGTGTACTCGGAAAAAAATTGTTCCCAAAATCGTGAATGAGGTGCCATGGATTCTGAAACAATCACTTTTTTACGTTACGAAAACAAGACCATGAACAAAAATCATGTGTTTTATAAGTATGTTACATTTCCTTTGTAACCCGTCAGGGTAATAATTTAGCACTGGATGGAAATATACCAATTTTTGCGTGCTCTCTCCGTAGAGTGTATTTGTTTACGTAAAATTCAGCTCACTGCTGTTCGGTATCGTTCACATTTAGATGTAAACTTTTGTTCATTTTTATGTTCGTGCATATAGGTTAGATAATTTTTGTTTTATGTTTGTGAATAAATAACAAAGGGTTTACTATCCTTGACGTGAAAAGTGTGCTGATTATGCAGCGCATCGGCGATGACAGCTTTGCGGCTGGTACTTTGTTGTGGATGAGTTTTATTTTACAATTCGTTTGTTTGACACGGCTTAATGCGTTAGCTCAGAGGAGCCGTGGGTCTTTTATATATTTACAAGATGTAAAAAATAAAAAATACACTCATTTATTTAGAGCCGGCAATATATTCCTCCTCTCTTTTAATGACGGCAATTTCACATTACAAGGACCCCGCCTTTCTTTCGCCGACGACATGAAAATTTTTCAACAAATACGGGATAAAACCGAGGCCGAGCTTCTTTAGACGGAACTGGACAGCTTTAGTACGTGGTGTGATCTAAACAGAATGGTTTTAAACCCGAGCAAATGCTCAATCGTTACGTTCACGCGGAAACGCCATCCGACTCAGTTTAACTACCATTTCTTCGGCTCGAGTATTTCAAGACACCTCACATCAAAGATCTCGGAGTCATCATGGATTCAGCACTAACATTCAAACCACATACTTCATACATCGCGGATAAGGCATCACGACAGCTTGGGTTCATCTTCCGAATAGCGAAAAATTTCAGGGACGTATATTGTCTTAAATCGCTTTACTGTGCGTTGGTCCGCTCAACGTTAGAATATTGTTCGGCTGATTGGAATCCGTACTACCAGAACAGGATTGACACAATCGAGGCTGTTCAACGCAGGTTCATAAAGGGCGAACACGAAATTATTGCGACACATTCAACAGGGCATAACTTTTTTACCATTGGGTAAAAATCAACCAAATTTTGCACACTTTCTCATTGATGTGTATTGTTTACATGCTGTCAAACTCGAAGTCGTGTTTTTCGATTCAACGAAAAACGGTTCACCTACCAACGCGAGTCAACAAATTCTTTCCAAACACCTGTAATTTCCTGACCTGTCGCACCGGCAGTTGGGAAAAATGTTGAACATTCACCATTCAACCGTCTCCAGAGTGTTGAAGCGGTTCCAGGAGCGGTTGACGTTGGACCACGGCAAAGGAGCTGGAAGAAAACCGGGACCGGAGAACAAAAAGACGGAGGGAAAGGTGAAGCGGATGATTAAAGCAAATCCCAACGTCTTAAGCCGTGATTTGGCTAAAAAGATCGGCATGTTGCAGAGCTACATCCAGAATGCAAAGAAGAGAGCTGGACTACATACATACAAGGTACAGAACTTCCCAAACCGCGATGAGCGGCAACAATCGACGGCTAAAACTCGGGCACGGAAGCTCTACGAGAAGATGCTGACAAAATATGGCTACTGTGTGATGGACGACGAAACGTATATAAAAGCCGATTTTAAGGTTCTACTGAGAAAGCTTGGAAAAGCGGCCATCTTGGAAACGAAAAAAGCAGTTTTTTCTCACACCGTTGGAAAAATCATCATGAAAATCAATCAGAAATATTCTACCAATGTCCGGAATACATTGATTCATTTTCATAAAGATGTTCCCAACGGTGTGAGAAAATAAAATGCTTTTTTCGTTTTCCAAGATGGCCGCTTATCGAGGCGTTCTCAGTTGAACCTTAAGCAAATTCCGGGGTTGGAGTGTTTCACCGGCAAGAGCAAGTTCTATGTGGACGACAAATTTAAGAAGAAGAAAATGTCGAAGTTCACCTCCAAATATCTCATTTGGCAAGCCATCAGCTCTTGCGGACTGAGGAGTGAGCCTTTCGTGACAAAGGGCACAGTAAATGGCGAGATCTACAAATCTGAGTGCCTCGAGAATCGCCTTTTGCCGTTCTTGCAGCAGCACGACGAAGCTCCACTATTTTAGTCAGATGTGGCATCATGCCACTATTCAAAAAGTGCCCTGGAGTGGTATGAGGCCAATTCTGTCCATTTTGTTCCAAAGGACATGAATCCGCCAAACTGTCCGGAGCTGCGCCCGGTGGAGCAGTACTGGGCAATGATGAAGCGGGAACTTCGGAAGAGCAAGAAGACAGTCAAAGACGAGAAGGACATGTTAAGAAAATGGAAAAAAAACCGAGAAACTGGTACCGGATGACACTGTAAAGATTTTGATGGAGGGCATCAAGCGAAAATGCGTTCAATTTTACACTCAAGGCTCCATCGATTAACTTTTCTTTCGATTTTTAAAGTAAATATATGTATAAAACTACCCTAAAATTTTAGTTTGATTTCAAACATTATAAGAAAATTGGCATGACATTTTCGGTGTCGCAATAATTTCGTGTTCGTCCTTTACGCTTCGCCCTTCGGCATCTCCCATGGCGAAACAGATTTCAGCTGCCGAGCTATGAAAACTGTTGCCAGCTAATACACCTCGATACACTCAGCATTCGGAGGGACTGCTCTCGAGCCCTGTTCCTCTCGGACTTACTCTCTGCCAGAACGGATTGCCCTACAATCCTCGGACGTCTGGATCTTCAAGCCCGCGTTCGAGCTCTACGTAATAACTCTCTTCTGCGAGTTCCGTTCAAGATAACCAACTATGGTTGCCAGAGCGCTGTTACTGGACTCCAGCGAATTTTCAACAATGTGGCAACGGCCTTTGACTTCAACCGGACGCGGAATACGATAAAAGCGAAAATGTTGGCAATTTTAAAATGTAATTAGTTTAAGAAACCACCATTGGGGCCAAGGGGCCTGTTGGTGAAGGTAATAAACATATACATAAAGAATATCCCGTGCGCACGACTTGCCAGTGTGAGCGGAGATCTTAGTTCGAGTCGGAAAAATATTAGTCATCTCTCTAACTGCATCTTCGGGGTCATCCATATTTCTCTCGTTGTCGTTCGTATCATCATCCTGATTACTGCCTTAATACTCGTGATCAGATGTTCTTCCTGGATTCTTGCCCTTGCGGGTCACGAGTGAAGAAGTGGTGGTAGCTTCTTTATTGGTGGTATTAGTTGTTGGATTTGAAGTGCTTGACGCAGTTTTTGCAGTTGTCATTATTGCCTGAACCGTTAGTGGTTCAGAAAAAGATATTGGAGCATTTCCTTCCTCTGGTGAGCTTTCCTCAGTGGTTTCTAGGCAGGGTTGTCCGTAATGTGCCGTTTGTTCACAGAATTGACACGTGTTAGTTTGCCCCTGATATGTACAAAGAGTTCGCTGTATAATGGTATCACCCTCTTCTGTTTTGTATTGCGGGGTAAGGTAGGAGGGAATGGGTTGGTCTACCCGCATTCTCATTACAAAAACACCATTTAATACCCGGAAAGTAGTTCCTCCACGTGTCCTCCGTAGCGGATTCTACTTCTCCGAAATAGGACATAAATCTTTTAATGGTCACTTTGCAAGTTCGAGGTGCCAAATCATGTAATTTGACTTCCACGTTTCCGTTATCCCATATGTATTGGGATATTGATTTTTGCGGTGTCACAATCATTCACATGTTTCAAGTTGTTTTGCGAAATGAATCTTTTCGCCTGGGCGAATTTGTTGAACGTTATCAGCACCGCGTGTCTGACGTGGTCCAACTGGATGAAGCTTACTTCCGAAACCCGAAGCTGCATTTTCACCTTCAGCAAATGTTACACATCTCCAATACTAAGTGTTATGCGGAAAGACTGGAAGTCAATGGCCACCGTGTTAGTCCGAAGAATCACATTTAGTTGATGAGACTCAGTCATCTTGATATATCACAAGAATTATAGTAACGGTTCTCTTTGTTCTTCAGACAATGCACCCAAAAAAAAAAAATTAAAGGGTTGTGTACAGGACACGACCACGGTGACATTAAAAATATAGCTTTTTTATCTATCACACATATCGACACACGTTCTTGTTCACTCGCCTGTTTTCATATGTTACAATTTGCTATATACCCTCCCCATTAAAACATAATTTATTGAAGGTCTTTTAACGGTAATCTATTAATTAATCAAATATCTCACTAGGTGATTAGCATTATTTGGCTGATCCATCTAGTAAAAATAGGCTGGTCTGTCCAGAAAATATATTCAAAAGAAAAGTTCCATATTGAGAGCTGTGATGAGGAAACCCACGCCCGCCAACGGAAATATACAGATTCTCCATAAAATATGAAATTTCATTTTCCATTTAAATTTTCAATAATGTACTAATGAACTTAAGTAAACAATCTTAAGTGTAAGTATTTCTTGATTGATTAGTGGTGGAAAAATGAAATTATTTGATAAATTACATTGTTATGCAACGTTCGCACTACCAGTTAAAACGGGTTTTTATGCTATCTTGGTGACATTTTTCTTGTTGCTAATTATTAAAACGTGTTATAACTCTGTAGTGTAAACATTGTATTATTAAACCAATTCTGCAGCGTTTTATGTTATATAGGTGTTTTATGTGGTAATAGGACTGACATAATTATATCTTCAGTACAGCGGTTTGTTTCATAATTTAAAACAGATTTATTTTAAAATTTAAATTAGTATACCCAACCGTATTTGTTGTATACCTTAAAACGCAATTAAAACTGTGTTTTAAATACATAGGGTAGGACAGATATTCTGACTGGTTAAACTGGGAAAACAATTTTAAGTCCAGTAACGCTTAAGACATGGCTTGAATTTGAATCGAAAAAGAACACCCGCTTCAACTGCTGCTGGGACGGTAAGTTCTGTTTTAAAATTTTCCGTTGTGTGCAGTACGAAACAAAAGTGTTTGAAATTAGAAAACAAAAAGTTCTGCTGGGAATGTGATTGTTTCCGATGCAATTACACTCAGATTTTTCACGCAGGGGATACAGGCCGTGTAAATGAAAACCGCGTAAATTTAAAAAAAACGCGTTAATGAAAACCGCGTAAATTTCAAAATCCGCGTAAAAAACCTGAGTGTACTCTCCTATATAAAATACTACGCTGCTGAACAGTGCAATAACTACAGAAGCACGTTGTCAGATGCCTTACTGATAAAAAACATAACCGAAATATGAAACATGAAAACCAATTGGCTCTTTACCCTACGCAGCTACAAAGCGCCGTAAACATGGATTAACAAGTTACAACGCACACGCATGCATAAAAATAAATATATTTTTTTCAAACGCAACACTCTTAAGCAGCACACACCGTATTGAATTAAATCCAAACCACCCCACCCACCCACTTTGCAAATCATTCTGTGACACCATGCTGGTACCCGACAAATCCGCACACGGCCACCGCTGCCGAAAATGCATAGCGTCTACCGCTTATTGTAGTGCCCAGACGCTGCAGCCATGATCTTACCCGTTCGACATAAGAACAAAAACTGATTCAAACGGGTACGCGTCACCTCTATTTATAAACTAACCGTATATGGTTTAGTCACTTAGGTGCGAGTGTGTGCAAATGCCAACATTACCGAAAATCGATAGCGCTTATTGCATCGCCCGGAGACAACGTTGCTCGTGTGGGATAAGAGCAACAACTGATTTAAACGGACATGCGTTGCTTCTATTTATGACTTTTCGTGTTTCATTGAGCAACTAAGCTGCCCTCTTTTGACGGCTGTGTCTGAGAAATCTGCCTCACGAATGGTATTTTTCCCGTTTTTTGTGAACTTTTTAATTTTACCAATTTCCAAAAGTCTACTTTTATTGGGGAGATATTAAATTATTACCAATATTTAAGTTAGGTGTTTCTGAATCGGTTGGTGTATGAATGATTAAAATCCATCTAGTAATATCGGAGTTATAAGCGTGCAAACCTTACATAGTTTCGTTACATGGGAGATAGTTTAGATTTTAGAATGACACCTAGCCCCAGATAGTGGAGTAAGACATTTTTAATGTCAAAAGCAACTGTTTGCGCTGGCTTGGGTACCAGCAGAAAAAACACACTGGTATTGTGACTGGTGCCTTTGGTGGTTGAGAATAGACTACGACTTTTGGATGAGTTGGAAGGCGGCCATCGTGTTTAGAAAGCTTCGAGCCACGGTGAGTGAACGACGTCGTGTGTTTTTTGCCCCGCTTGGACGTTTTTTCGCTGTACAAATCCAGCCAGTTCTAGTGTGCGGAAGAATGTTCCCGCAAGTACCTGCCCGTGGTTCAAAAACTAGTGCTTTTGTGTCGGGTCGCCGGAAGAAGAAGCTAAGCATCAAGGAGTCACTCACATTCCCGGCTAAGTATAAAGGACCCAGAACCAGGCACCTTTCCGCTCTCGCTGTGAAGGATCAGCTGGACGAGGCTCGCTGTCCTTCACGGCTAAACGTCAAGGAGAGCGAAGCAGGGCGGCCAAAGGTGCCCCCTGGGAGTTGATCCGGCGATAATTCGCCATCGTCGCTAGGGAGCTTCCAACAAAGGAGCCAAGCTCAGCTCCCTAGCTAACAGTCAAGGACCGCTACCGGAGCAGCCAAAAAAAATCGAAGGAGAACGCGGCCGTTGCTGTCCCGGCCGGTCGGAAAGATCCATCCACCTGCACATCTTTGACGGTATCCAGCGAGCACCAGCAGCTGTTGACGACAGAGGGAGTATAATAGTGAATAACAGTCGGTAGATTTATTAATTAATTTTTTGTTTACCTTTTTACATTTCTTACAAAAGAAATGTATAGGATTCGCTCAAACTTTGAAAACTATTTCCGAGGCCCGGAGGGCCGAGTCTCATATACCAATCGACTCAGCTCGACAAATTGAGACAATGTCTGTATGTGTGTGTGTATGTGTGTATGTATGAATGTACAAAATGTCATGTAATTATCTCAGCAATGGCTGAACCGATCTTAATGAAATTAGTTTCAAATGAAAGGCCTAACGTTGCCATTTGACACTATTATTTTTGATTTTCGATATGTTGTTTACTTTCTGAGATATGGGTGATTTTGTCAAAACACAACAGGTTTTTTGCAAATAACTTTCGAACAATACAAACTGCACATAAATAGAAAGCTTGTAAAAATACCTTTCTAACAAGCTATAGATTGTCTAAATCTGTGCACGAGCGGCGGAGATATTAACCATCTTGCATTTTTAGTCCTCGCTTACCAATTTCCACTAATTAAAAATGAGATTGTTTCATACAGAGTATTGCTTTACTGGTGTTTTATGGGCAAAACTAAACCGATTTTGAATATCGGGGTATGAAAACACATCTACGTGATTCAAGGAATTCGATGTTGTGAACATTTTGTGAATTACCTTTATAATAAATGAACTATTTCTCAAAAATCCATATATAAGTTCACTTTAAAGACAAAATAATGTGTTGATGAAGAAACAGTGAGTTCATGTATTTATCCCTTGGATTAGGCATTGCGTTCAATCATGAGGTAAATGTTTGATGGTATATCAATACACAGATCAACAAGTAATTCACCTAGTAGTGAGATAAAAGATTTCTAATATAATTATACTTGTGGCGTCACCGAAAGCAACTGTATGGTTGAAGCCCAAAAATCTAGCGAAAATTTATCTCTTTTGCAAGATTTAGGTTATACTGGCTACGGCGCAAAAATTACTACTTACATTATTTATGATAAGAATGTAAGAATCAATATATCATAATAATATACCTATAAAAATAATGTCACTGCATTAACCATCATTTGCCATTCCTCACACGCCCCCCCACATCTCTCTCTCTCTTTCTCTTTCTCTCTCTCTCTCTCTCTCTCTCTCTCTTTCTCTCTCTGTCTCTCTTCTATCGCATCTATCTAGCTATTTCTAAGTTGTGGGATAAGATCTTCTGCCAATCTGAAATATTTATTAATTGTAATTGCGAAGGTTTGAGAAAACAAAAGTATTTTTGGTCTGCTGCTACATCAACTCAACTTTAATTCAATTGTATTCAAAGCCTGTATCTACACTATAATTAAGGAAATTCATAGCTATATCAGGAAAATATTTGGCTTAACTGGGTAATATGAAAGTTTGACGATGAAAATTTTCAAAAAATGCATTCCACGTGCGATATTTAAACTATTCGTATCTCTATTGAATTTTGAATGAAATATATGCTCAAAGACTGAAAGCTGAAGCCAGCAGGATTCGACTTGCCATCAACGTTTCGAAGACAAAATACATGAGAGGAAGAGGTTCTAGAGACGACAATGCGAACCTCCCACCCGAGTTCGGATTGACGGTGACGAAATCGAGATGGTCGACGAATTCATGTATTTGAGCTCACTGGTAACCGACGACAATGATAACAGCAGAGAAATTCAGAGACGGATCTTGGCGGGAAATCGTGCCTACTTTGGACTCCGGAGGACGCTCCGGTCGAACAAAATTCGCCGCCGCACGAAGTTGATTATCTACAAGACGCTGATTAGATCGGTGGTCCTCTACGGCCACGAGACTTGGACTATGCTCGTGGAGGACCAACGCGCCCTTGGAGTTTTCGAACGAAAGGTGTTGCGTACCATCTATGATGGCGTGCAGATGGAAGACGGAACGTTGAGCAGGCGAATGAACCATGAGTTGTATCAGCTGCACATTCGTTGTATTGGTACGAACTTTTATGAAAAATAAAGGATCAAAGACCAAAAACATCCACAAATTAGATCCAGGAAAAGAAGTCTCCCAAAGTACCCACTCTCGATGGGGGATGCAACTACAATGTGTCTTCTAACTTCTCGTCGTCCATATCTGGATATACTGAGTAGTTTGAACCATTTCTTTTTCACAGTATTGGTCTGTATAGGACTTAATTATCCATATTTGCTGCACGAGAATTCCGAACGAAACAATATGAAAACTATAAGGATGAATGGAAAGAGACTGCATTGCAATCAAATGAATGCACGGCTTTTATGCTATCGACATAGCCTAGACATTTCACACTATTTTTAAATGCAAATAAAAACTTTTGAAATATCTACCTGTCTCATTCACTAATCGCATTCTCCCTGTCGTTCTCTGTTTAAGGGGCTTGAAAGCACATGTGACCTTGTCTCACTTTACTATATTCAATTGCGCATTAAAATACTGGACCAGTAAATTCTATTCTGAACATAAATCTTTTTTCGGGAATATGCGACCAAAAACCAAAAACTTCGAATTCCAAAGCAAATTGAACGTTCCAGGTGCCTGATAACTAATTAAGGTTCAACAATAAAGTAGAAATACCAGATAATCTTAAAACGACGCCGTCAAGTAAACAAGCATGAAAACAAAAAGAATAAAACCAAAAAAAGATGGAAGCCCTAGAAAGTCCATTGCATATTTATTAGCCTTTTCTCAAAAACATTTCAAAACTTTCTGATGCAATGGTTCTCAAATTCGTACAATCCGGTTTATTCATTTTCTTTATTCAAAAATGTTTTTAGCTTCAAATATATGACCACTTCATTTTAATTAATTATTTCATTCCGCATCTTTTTATTCGTTTTATTCATCTGCGTTCATTTTACTTATTTTATTCGTTTCATTCTTTGGATTCACTCTGATCAGTTTATTCTTTTTGTGAATTTTATTAATATCATTCATTTAACTTATTTTATTCATTGTATGCATTTTATTCATTTTTTCCAGTTTATTCATTTTGTTCAGTTTCTTCATTTTAATAGTCTGACTAATTTTTCAACTTTAATCATTTCATCCAAATAATTTATTTGATTCAATTTATTTCTTTATATTAATTAATAACCTTTTACCATTGTTCAATTTTTCATTTTAATCAATGCATTCTGCTCAGTTTCTTCTTTTTATTCATTTTATCACTTCAGCTCATTTTGTTTATTTGATTCGTTTGTTTTATTTATGCATTTCATTTATTTTTTACTCTATTCATTTTGTTCATCCATTCTTTTTATTCATTTGATCCATTTCATTAATTTGATTCATTGCATTCACTGGATGAATTAAATCAATTTGATTCATTTGATTCATGTGATTCATTCGATTCATTTGATTCATTTGATTCATTTGATTCATTCGATTCATTTGATTCATTTGATTCATTTGATTCATTTGATTCATTTGATTCATTTGATTCATTTGATTCATTTGATTCATTTGATTCATTTGATTCATTTTAATCATTTGATTCATTTGATTCATTTGATTCATTTGATTCATTTGATTCATTTGATTCATTTGATTCATTTGATTCATTTGATTCATTTGATTGGTTTGATTGATTTGATTGATTTGATTCATTTGATTCATTTTATTCATATCTTTAATTTTATGCATTTCATGTTCGGTCATTCGTTTTATTTCATTCAATTTGTTAGTATGAGTCAATTTATTCTATTAATCTTATAACTATTTCTAAATATAATCTTAACTTTTATTTAATAACCTAATCTAATTTGGTTCGTGTATATTATAATTTTGATTTACATTAATTTTTCTACTGATTTTATGAATTTATAAACCTATTCATTTTTTGCTTTACTTTTTTATTTCGGTCGTTTTGTTGATTTCTATAATTTATTCAGTTTATTCGAGATTTTATTCGTGCAAGACTAGAAACTGTTTTCATTCCACCTCTAGTTGGGTGCCTACTTCTCGTGAGTTCTGCAAACTAATCCAATAGTGAAATGTGTAAGAAATGTCTCATCTCACTGCTAGGTGGATTAAATCGGTTTTTGTTTATGTACGAAAGTCCGAAATTCATGTAGAGGCACCAAGGCCGCCCTGACAAGATGGGTCTGCCGGGCAAATCAGAACTCGTGTAGTGGGCAAACCAGAGCACAGAGAACAGACGTCCATCTTCAGAATTCAACTTGTGTAAAAATCCCAAACGGTTTCGGTACCATCTATGGTGGCGTGCAGATTGAAGATGGAACGTGGCACAGCCGAATGAACCATGAATTGCATCAGCTGCTGGAAGAACCATCCATCGCGCACACCGCAAAAATAGGACGTTTGCGGTGGGCTGGACACGTCGTAAGAATGTCGGATGACGATCCGGTGAAGATGGTTCTTGAGGGCGACCCTACAGGAACAAGAAGACGGGGCGCACAGCGAACACGGTGGATCGAATGGATAGAGGACGACCTGCGGACCCTTCGAAGACTGCGAGGCTGGTGACAAGCAGCAATGAACCGAGCGTAGTGGAGAGGGCTTCTGCATACAGCAAGAGACAACAAGGCTCTAGCCTGAACGGAAAGAAGGAATGAATGTCACGAAACCCGGAATATTATTCATGAAACCTTTCAATCATCGTGAGCTAGTTGATGATTCCTAATATAATAGTCATCATTTCATACCCGTGCTCGTGAAAGTTCATAGAATCATAAAATTTTATTCATGTATAGGAGATTTGATTCATAATTTCTAGTGAATTAGTCCTAACTCACCGTTCGTGCTCATGAAATAGTTCACAAAACCATGAAATGTATTCGTGAACTTGTTCATGATTCCTAATATAATAGTCACAACTTACCATTCGAGCTTGTGCAATAGTTCACAAAATCGAAAAATATAATTCATGTATACGTGAACTGATTCATGATTTCTAGAACAAAAGTCACACCTGACCATGTGTGCCCGTGAATTAGTTTATAAAATCATAAAATATTCACGGATTTGTGAACTGGATCCTGTTTCGTAGTACATAATTCACGATGTATCTTGAGTGCTTGCGATATTTAGGAGGAATCCGTAATCATTTTCAATTTCATGCAACTGTACACATGGTCTTGAAAATTTCACGTGAACTGTTTCACAAAATTTGGGGTTTTTCATGAAATATCATATAGTTACGCCCAGCTTACTTGAGCTTGAGCTTGTGCGACCACCCCTAGCTGCTACTACGGTATCGATTTGGACTAGCTGAAGTTGCACAGGGAATCAGTAGATAGTTATGCTTGAGAGTAGCGAAACATCTTTCAATGCGTAATTCCTGGTAGTCCTAAGGTGTTAATCAATATCGGCGCCGGCTAGGCCCGAACGTAGATCGCGGAAGGAATGGTTAGTTCGATACTTCTATTAGAGGGCGCGCTCCACAAGTATCACGGCAGGAGGATATTTGTTAGTAAGTATAGAAGTTGGAATCTACTTCTTCTTGACCGATGCCAGAGGTGACTCCACAATTTGGACTAGACATCGATCCATCAACTCATGGACCCGGGACCAACGACTTCACTTCCCTTCCGAAGGAAGACGTGACCACAGATTTTTTCATCTCAGAAAAACCTCGGCTGGAATTGAACCCAGACCAACTGGAATGAGTGACGGTCACGCTTACCACTCAACCACCGGCGCCGTTCATGTAGTTATGTCCAGCTTACTAGCGACTAACGTTCAACAAAAAATGAGAATTTGTTATGTAGTAAAAAACAAAACAAAATTTCAGCGAATTCAGTTTTTTTTTTATTAAAACATAATGTTCATTCTTCAATAGAACGTCAATGAATATTGGAGAAGGGGCCCTGATCAGCCGTACGACGCAACTTAGTCGCGATGCTCTCACAAGAGCGTTGGACGGCACTGACGTCCATCTTCCGGATAAAATTCCGGATCCTGGTGATCAACTGCTTCTTCAACTTCAACTTCTTCTCAAGACACTCCTCCTGGTACACTTGTTGACTGATGGTCAGTCCGCTCGGCTTGAGCCATAACTTTTTTTTCAAATATATGCTTAAACTTATATTTTACTTCGGGGGGTGTTGCCGCTGTCAGTTCCTGGAATGTGGGTCTTCGAGAGCGACGACGTCCCGCGGTAGTTATTCGTCATCCACCGGCACTGCGATTTCACGATAGCTATCTGCTCGTCCATATACTCGAGGACCGAGTCTTCTTCCGACAGATGATGTCCTCCATCTTGAGGGTTCGGTGAATCAAGGTATGGGAGCAGTGATATTTTCGGCCGGCGTCACGCAAACTCGTTTCGTCCTTGATGTCGAGCAGCTTTTTCAACGCTTCCTTCTTCTTGATCATCATTATCTTCTCCGGACGGTCGCTACCAGCCTTCCACTTCACGGTCAGGGACACCAGGATCCGGTTAACTGTACACACGGGCACGTTTTCGTCTCGAATGGGGTTAACCGTATGATTTGTTCCACGATGACCATGGGTTTCGTAAAACCGCATAACACGCTCGCGCAGTGCTTGCTGTTTCGACGCCATCTTCGATTGAACTGACAGCCCCCGTGCGAAAAGAAACATACCATCCATTTCTAGGGAGTCCAAAGAGAAGAGACAAAAATTTACACCTTTTTGCTTTAATTACAGAAAGGTATTGAAATCATACTCATTTTTTATTCAACACCCGTTACAAGCGAATCTCTCAGGTGACAAGTATCTAGGAAACCATACAACCTCCTTGAAACACTCACAAAGTGACAGTACACTTCGCACATAATGTTATGTGATTTGGTAGTGAACATAGTGTTATGTTTTTGTTAAATGTTTGGTCTAGAAAGTAGCTGTTTCAATGTGTGACCGCATTCAAAAACATAGCCACTACATTTAAAACGACTTCAGTGGTTGAGTGGTAAACGTAACCGCTTCTCACTTCCGAGGGCCTGAGTTTAAAACCTGTCTAAATAGTTAAGATTTTGAGAGGTGAAAAATTTGTGGTCTCACGCCTTTCTTCAGAAGGAAAATATAATCGTAGGTCCGGTCCATGTGTTCAAGGGCCGATATCTAGGGTCTATTGGTGGAGTCACCTCACTGGCATCGGTAGTGAGCGCCAAGTCCGACCAGATGTCGACGGAAAATAAACAAGAATTTAAAAAATAGCCACTACATTTACAGTTCGCCTACTATACAGTAGAAAACCACAATCATTTTTTACAGGTACTTTTTAATGTCAGTGCATTACTCAAAGGTACAGTGAAATTTATGTTATTTAAGTGTACAAGCATTGCTCATGCATTCAAGTTGAAAGAACAGCTTACAATAACGTATATCCAAAAAATTTATTGTACGATGTCTCTATCAAAAATTTACCATAATACAGTCCATCACTTGCTAACGAACGAACCGGCACCGACATAAAAATGTTTGACCTTAACCAATCGATGAACCGTTTTTCAATAGCAAACAATAAATCAAAACAGATTGCACGTAAATAATTCACCACTCTCTTATTTTTTTTTGCATTGCAACGTTTGTTTTCGTGGTAGGTATCAGCAGGGCTCACTCAGGCGTGCCTCCTCTTGTTTGTTGGTAAATTCCTGCATTCTCCGGCGGCAGCAGCAGCAGCAGCCATGTGCGTTTTTATGTTGTATACATTTTTTCCGCACGTACCGTTAAGCACCACCATCCAATCAAAACATTCACCCGGCTAGTTGATGCTGGTAGATGGCGTTGCGTTGCGTTGCGTTGGTCTGGCTCGATGATGATTGTTTCGTGTGAGTCAGCGTCAGTCAGGCACAAAGGCAGCAGCAGCAGCAGCTCTTCTCGAGTGGCTTTATGAATGAATGCACACATAAAATGTGTATAAGTAGCTGACGACACGAGGGTACAGTACGCGGATCAAACGGCATTTCCATCCACTATAATGTCAGCTTACTCACTTGGAGTGAGGCGTATGGGAAATGTAGAGGAGCACGGGGTCGGCTGAACCATAGTGTTACGAGGTAACTGAGTGCAGAGTTTAGAGAAATAGTAAGGGATATGAGTTATGGTCTGGCGGTAAAGTGCTTTTGAGGTTCTGTTGTTTAGTGTTTTTTTAGAATAAACTTTTCCATGACACCTGTTATTGATTTTGTGGGGACGATAGCAGTTCCTCTATTCTCTTCTAACCCTTATACAGCCAGTATTGAAAAGTATTCTGGAAAACACTGCAGTTATTCTTTAGTGTTTTTTTCATCAACATTAATATTTGAAGCATATTATAATATGTAACAAATAATTAAACGGCCAGGCCTACTGTGCAGAGTTGGGTTTCTCTCCAACAGTTGTAAACAATTTGACGCGCCCTTTTTATAACAAACCAATCTGAGTTTGACAAGTACTGCTAATATCGATATTCAATTGGTTGGATCATACTGCTGGAAGGAGATTCTTTGACTCCCGCGAATACCGAGTAGGTAATTTTGCCTACGGGTCTTCCCCCCTCCTTTTTGGCCCTTCATATAGCGGTATGTTGAATTCAAAATGGTAACGAAATTTATGCTTACTGTTAAATGGAGCTGCAAGCAGAGCAAGACTCAAGCTAGGATGGTGGCTATTCACATACACACACATACATAATTTAAGTCGGTTCTAACGGTAAAAAGGGACAAGTCTGGTTTCGCCGTTGAGACATGCTGGTAGACTTGAGCGATTCTTAGTAATACTGCCCAAGTTCGACTCATACCAACAGAAGACAAAAGATTAGTCAGTAATATTTTAAGCCTGAAAGTTTGTTTCAAGATAGGTAATTATGTTCCCTACCTACCGTCAAAAATTCAAGTTAGGTGCTTTCAACGAATAAAAGTTATTTGAAGAAAAATTTTCCTTGTCCAAACTGAATTTTTTTCAGTGTATTTTTATCGAAAACTAAACCAATGAAAGTCAAAATCATCTCAGAATCCAATTTTCCAACTGCTAGTTGCCTGAAACATGCAAAAAGTATCAGTAACGAATTTGGTATATTGAATGAGGGCAAAGATAAGCCATTTAACATCATCGATATGTGCGAGATTTAACTAAATACCACTTGGTCGTGTACGAAGAAGTTTCTTGTCTATTTACCCACCCGGGAAGTAGAGATTGATGGTGTAGTCTCCAACAGGGACCTTAATTGAGAAGTATGAGTTTCGCTGCTTCAAGAACCCTTTGCTTCGGCCAGTGAACATTCTTGTTCGCATGCAATTGCGTTCAAGAAAAATCAAGGAGTATATGAAAACAACTTATTTTCCATCAACCTCATTTTGAACCTTACGCCGAATCTGCTCTTCCAAACTTTCATCTTTTGGACGAACATTTTGTTTTGCAGAACAACTTAAAGCACGTGGCTGAAAGTGATAAAGTTGGAATTAAGATTCCCGTGTATATAGAAAAAGACTACGTAGATGTAAAGCTACACCTATCACCCCGTACCCCTCCTGATCTAATTGCAACATACATGTCGCGATACGGAGAAGTAGAATCCGTTACACCTGATACGTGGAGAAATTTCTTCCCAACCTAACCCCTAACGGTGTTTTTGTGGTGAGGATGCGGATCGAAAGACCTATCCCCTCCCACTTGACTATAAAACTTAAAACCCACGAAGCTACGATTAACCAAACTACGTTATGCACCCATGAAGGGCAAACTCCTACGTGCAAGTATTGTAATCAGACAGCGCACCACGGACAACCTTGCGTGGAAGATACAGAGGAGGATTCATCTCTACTGATTGCCAACGCATCCACGGCAAACCAACCCAAAAAAGAGTTTTCAATACCAATACCGGAACCACAAACGGTCGCCAAATTTGTGGCAGCTGTTCAGTCCATAGTGACGACTGCCAAAGCAGCATCCAGCACCCCAAAAACCACTGCAAGCAACATCGGTGAAGAAGATAAAAACAATGACGACGGATTTACATTGGTCACCCGCAAGTGCAAGAAGCAGGAAAGAACATCTGATCGCGAGCACCAAGGCACTTTTAACGATGATGACCTTGATGTGAATGCCAGGAGAGAATTAAATGGTCCCCATGACGCAGTAGGCGAGCCGCGAAAGAAGGTCTCCACTCGTAATAAAAAGTTGCGTGCACGAGATCCAACGAATAATCGATAATATTTGTTTTTAGTTTTATTTTTAACATATTGTAAACACATGAAAGATCCACGGATCCGTTAAGCTACCGCTATGAGCCGTGTCAAATATGCGAAATAATAAATTTAGTAATTTCAATACCTATATTGAATAGTAACTTTTTTGAACGTCTGGGGGGTTATTGGCTTTCTCAGTCTAGTATATATGTATCAAACGACTTAATTTTTGATTATCCGACGTTTTGGCCGTTTTTGGCGACCTTTCCTTGAAAAAGGTCGCCTAAACGGCCGAAACGTCGGATAATCAAAAATTAAGTCGTTTGATACATATATACTAGACTGAGAAAGTCAATAACCAAACATATATTGAACAGAATGAAGAAAATAAACAAAATACATTTAATGAATAGAAATAATATAAGAAATGTACAGCAATAAATGATTAAATTGAATAACTGGAAAAATTAGTCAGATCATTGAAATGAAAAAAACTGAATAAAATGTATGAACTGTAAAAATCAATAAAATGCATAAAATAAAAAATAAATTAAATGAATGATATGAATGAATGGCATGAAATGAACAAATTGATCAGAATGAATCAAAAAAATAAAACGATTAAAAAAATAAAATGAAATCAAACGAACAAAATGAAGAAAAAGAAAGCGGAATTAAATAAACAATTAAAATGAAAAGATCATATATTTGAAATTAGTCAATTATTCAAATTGAAAAAAATTAAACGAAACGAATAAAAATCATGGAGTGAATAAACTGAAAAAATGATTATATAGAATGAAATTAAAGGAAATGAATCAAATGAAATAAATGAATAAAACGAATTGCACTAATTAGAGAACCAAAAATCTTTCAAAAAGTTCTGAAGTATTTGTGATAATTCTTTTATTTGAAAAATGGCTAATGAAGATACAAATACAATGCCCTTTCTAGTGTTTTCAGTCTTTTTCGTTTTCACCATTCACCATGTTTTCGTTCTTTTTTTCCTGGCGAGGTCGTTTTGGATCTGGACTATTAGTTATCAGTAAACTGAAACGTTCAATTTGTTTAGGAATTCAATTATGTCTTTTCAGTCACAGATTTCTGAAAAAAGACGCATAGCGAAACAGAGAGAGAATGCGCTTCGTGAATGAGACAGATAGGTTTTTCAAACTGTTCAAACTGTCAGAATGAGTATTTATTTTTTTTGGAAAAGTAAGTGGTCATTGAAAGTGTCCCTGGACATATAAACTGCTTCTGAGACATGAACATTTTTGAACTTTCAACTCTTAATTTTTCGCAATTAAATATTTTGGTCACATTGATCCTGAAAAAATACCTTGGGGTTTTCAGTTCAACACGGTGTTATTTGGTGCTACACAGTAATGTGTATGACAATAATGTAGTCAGATCATCTGTCTGTTCAATGCATAAACTCTGATTGTAATCCTAGCTCATTTACTAATACGGAGTTCTCAAACGATAGTGCACTGAATTATTCAGCGCCTCTCCTCTTTTTTTCCGGATTTAATTTGTGTATAATTTTGGACGTTCATCCATTATTTTCCATAAATATTCATATCAATATAATAAATGAAGACTTTTTTTCAATAGGTCCAATCTGCAAAAGAGAGCTTCTCTTTGTTTACTTTCTCTTCCGCGAATTACTCGGTCACCTTTCTGATTTCGCTTCAACTCTATGCATAATAAGCTAGTAAAAACCTTGGTCTTTCGAAACGTACTGATAAATGTTTTAAAAGTTTTACGGTTTTGCAGTAATAAGCGAAAGAGAAAGCGAAAAAAGAGGGCTCTCATTTGCAGATTGGACCCAAATGAAAAAGTCTTCAAATATGCATTTTCGATCATGTCATCACAAAGCCGTATTCTTTGTTTTTGAATGACATATTTGAACATATGTTTCATTAAAATTAGATACGAAAAAATTAAAAAAAGCTCGTGAAATTTCTCTTTTCAAAATTTGTTTTCGGTTTTTGGTCACATGCCTCCCCATAGGGCAACGTTTCGAAGATATATCATCATCATCTTCAGGGGCAACCGAGTTTGTACATAAACTAGTCAAAGTATTCTCGTAATACAAACATTTTGCAATTTTTTCAGGACTACAAATATTGTCTTTGTCAAGTAGGATAGCATATATGATTTATTCCCGCGTAAAGTTCTGCTCTGAATTAAAATGCAAAAACTGTTTATAGAGATTTATAGTGTTGTCTTGGACATTAACAAATACAGGGTGTTTGGTTCATGATTAAGAACCTCTCGAGGGATGATTGATTGTCATATTTGGAGAAAAAAAATCGTTCTACACATGCTATCAAATCTCAACCTTTACAGAGTTAATTAATTTTTGTGTAAAAAACTTATTTATTTTAAAATACCTCTAACTTGAGAAGTATACTTCGTATTTTAAATCTTTTAGTTCCATTGAAAGGTGAGAAAATTTTCTATTGAATGGTGTTTTCATATCTTTCAGTTAATTAGTTTTAAAGGTTAAGTTGCAAAGTGCTTAAAGGTTGGCGTTTTTGATGATGCTTTTGTAAATTTTCTTAAAATAATGAATTATGATTATAGCAATATCTATTATCCAAAAGTTGGGTTTTAGAACGATTCATAATTTGTTCTTCAACATCATATTCCTATCTCTTCTCCTTTCTGTGTAATTTCATTACTAAACTTTTCCTGTAATCGACTTGCAAGTGTTTAAAAGACTCTAATCTAAAAATATGCTTTATATCGTTATTTTCAAGGCTTCATTGGAAAGCTGAGAAAATTTCCTTTGGATGTATGTACAAATATCCTTTAGTTAAGTGTACTGAATCACTTTTTACTAGTAAAATAACACAAAATTAGCGTTTTTTGGAGAGTTTTGTAATTATTCTAATTATTATTCAACTAAATTTATCGTTACTATTGTTCATTTGGTGTCCCTTAATATTCTCTTTTTTGTTGTTTGACACTTCATCCTTATCGCTTTTCATTTGGCTGCAATTTAATAGTTAACACATCATGACCTCACCACAAATGTAGTGGGTTCGAAATCCTTGTTTTTGCATATGAAGCGAGGTGATAAAAATGATCTTGCTTCGAAACTAAAAGAGATAATTGAATAGAGTCAAAGAAAGAATTGTAGAACTTGTCGAGATGCATTATTTCTATGATAATAATGGTGATGTTTATTATTTACTTTTATAAGTAAATTAACGAAAATGCTAACAATAACATTAACTTTAAACTAATTTACTTCTAAAAGAATAGTAAATACACTTAACTGAAATGTATTACTACATTTTTCTCTGCAAAGTTTTACTGGTTTTCGAATAAAAATCAGAAATGGTAAAATAAATGCTATACTTTTTTAATAAGAGTTAGTATTAACGAAAATGAGATAAAAATATCAAAGTTCAATAACCCAAACGTATGAAAACAAGAAAATATAAGTGTATCATGTCAAAGAACAAATTATGCAGCTCTTCAAGATTTACAATCTGAATTATTAAAATGGTGATGGTAACTATTAGGATTTTCGGGAAAAGAAGGAAAAATCGATCAAAATTGTAAATTTTTCAATAAATTACTGTGAAAAGGTTACTTAACTTCATTGGCTGAAACATGTGAGGACATCATTCAATGGGAAATTTTCTCACCTATTCAATGGATCTAAAATATTTGAAATACAAAGTACACTTTTTGAGTTATAGCTATTTTAAGACAACTAAGTTTTTAACACAAAAAGCTCAATAACTTAGTAACGGTTGCGATTTGATGGTATGTGTAGAGCGATTTTTTTTCTCCAAATAGTATAGTGGTTTCAGTTCATACGTGTGGTCGAATTTAGTTTATTATACTTTTTTGTACCAATGTAAAATAAATTACATGGAATAGTATCATGAATAAAGCGCTATGAGCCACGAAACAGTAGGTTTTCAATTCACTACACTGTGTAACTCGGTTGAAGTCACTCAACGTTACGACAAAAACTGTGGGACCAGGAACAAAGAAAATGGCGTCATTTTAGGCAGTGTTGCGCATTCCTCTGTACGGGACTCCATTATACCACAGACTCTATTATAATTGTGACTTCAAGAAGCAGGGATGCCAGGTGTACAGATTTATCTGTTTCACTGATTTTTAATATGCTGCACAGATTGCAAGAACTGCACAGATTTCCACAGTTTTCTCTTTTAACGCACCGATTTCCACAGCTTTCTTCTAGAATGCACAGATTAGCACAGATTTCTCAATTTTTACCTTGCGCTTAATTTTTGACACGCGCAAAAACCAAAAAAAGGTCACCACATATTGTTTTGAGCCAATTTTGTACGTTTTCCGTGACACAGATAGACATAGATTTTTAAATGGCCCGCGCTCAGATTTTTCAAAATATCACCTGGCTTCCCTGTCAAGAAGCATCACTCCTAAGACCCAACGAAATCGTAAGCCTCTTTTTGGTGTTATTAGTGAGAGAATCGAAGCCCCGAAAACATTCGATCATTTGTATTTCAAATTACAAGTTCATTGAAACTAGAGAACTAGAGGAGCTCTGAGATTCCTTGTCTTTTTGTGGGTTAAAGCCGTAACTCCGGAAACGGATTCAAAACGACATAAAATTCAATAGCAGCCGAAATTTTTTTCGACATAACATAAAATCTAGTCGTTTCATGCATTTTGGAGATATTTGGCATCGAAAGTACGAATTCGATTTCTGTAGTCTTCTTAAGAAAACAAAAATTGTTCCGGCTTATGTGGGCATTTCATATGTGACCGGAAGGTTCAGTCTATATTTCCGGAACCATATAACCGATCCGTACGAAATTTTATAGATATAATATATCTTTCATTTGGGACTAAGTTTGTGAAGATAACTGATATGAGTTTGTTAATTTTTATAGGTGGCGATTCTTCCGGAGCACTTCCGGAACTGTCTATAATAGTCAATGCGGTCGAAGAGACTTCGGTTGGCCGTCAGTGTCCTAGAACTGCTAATGCAAGTTTTTTGACACAAAGATATATTCATTTTAGCGAAATTTTTACCTTTTTGCTTTCATCGAGGTATCATTTTGAATCGGAATTTTCTATGTGACCGCAACCCGCAATACCGGAAACGTAAGTCGGATCAGAATTAAATTTAATAGCAGTTTACGGGGTAGTAAAAGCTTTCATTTAAGTTTGGTTTAATCGGTCTAGCCATCTCCGAGAAACCGATGTAATTATTATTCTTGGATACTTCCGTCTGGGCTTCCGGATCCGTCGATGGTGGTCAATGTGGCCAAAGAGACTATGAATGACTGTTAGTGTCAATCGTCCCTCGAGAGGTTCTTAATCATGAACCAAACACCCCGTATACCAGATTAGTAGAAGATCTTATGACACAACGTAGAAATGGATACAGAAATATTAAGATTAATGTGCCACGACCACGAAGTGAAAAACGAAGAGGGGTGGCGGGGAGGGGAGGGGGTGGCGTTTGAGTAATGATAAATGATGGTTAGTGTCGTAGCATTATTTTTATATTTTAGGCGATACAGGTATACCTCGATTTAACATACATTTTCTGATTCAATTGAGTACGTTAAATCGAATTTTATGCAAAATCGAAACACAAGAGAAATATTTGTTTTCGAATAGAATTTTTTTTTATTCATCACACGAAATATTTACGAGGATATTACTGATTGTATCCACCTAACAGTGACATAGAAGCCACATATTCACAATTAAACAATCAGATTGCTCTTCTGAACATAAACAACATATTTATCTTAACCTTGCCAAGTATTCGACAATTCTAACAGATATTCATTTCATAAAGTTCGCCGCAAAATTTTCTCAGCATTCAGGATAACTTATAAAAATAGTGTTAGTAGCAGTACAGTATTAGTTAATTTTTTCGCACGAGATTTTTTCTAACATCAACAAAGTTGGATTAACCATTGTGTGCATGAAGAGCACAATGCCTAACTTTAGTAAGTAAGAAAAACATAAAAAAACCATAAAACTATTATCAGGAAATAGCTTGAACCACAAATTATTTCATTCATTCATTTTGTTGTGCGGTATCAAAATAAGAATGTTTTTGTATCTCAGAATCTTAACCATAATCAAGCCAAAAAACGAAAATAAATTATGTTTCTTTAAGCATTGGAAGTGGATCATAGAATAAAATTGATATTAATTCTTAACATTTCGTTTTAGTAACATAGACAGTAAAAAAATTAAAAAAAAATATTGCATGTATGTTAAATCGAGGTAAAAATTACGTTAAATCGAAATATGTTATGTTAAATCGTGAGTATGTTAAATCGAGGTATACCTGTATTTTGATTGTTTACATACTTATTATAAATGATGCAACTGATAGGTAATTTTTGCGCTATATATAGGGTAAGGTGGGGCAAATCCGACCTAGTGGCTGTAAAATGCTCATTTTACATCGGATCAAGTCGTTTTAGACTTCTGGGCAACTTTCTATGTATTGCATTTTATTCGAACCTTGGGAAAATTTCAAGATGCAAGCGTTTTACGAATACGTTCATTTTTGCTGTTTTCAAAAATGGTGGGGTAAACCCGACCGCCTATGTTTTTGGGTTATTTAGTACAGATATTACCCAAATTTTATGGGTTTTCAATGATAAATCAATGAATGTTATGTTATTGAATTGTAACATGAATAACATGGAATTCAATGTCAATCTTGGAATGTCAAAATCACGAGCACGTAACACGTAAAGATATTCCCATTTTTATCGGAGCAATTGCTCGACGAATACTATATTCATTACATTTTTGTGTCTTTCGTTTGTAATTATGAACCATTGTGCAAAAAATAATAAATAATTACAATAAAAATATATTTCAATTTGATAAATGAACAGTTTCATACTAAAAAACGTGTCTGATTTACCCCACTATTTAGAGGTCGGATTTGCCCCACCGCGTCATTTTTCATTACGATGCAATTAAAAAAAAATTGAGAAAAGTTGGACTAAATTCATCTATGCACTTTGTAGAACTTTAATCAAAGAATTCATTTTTTATACAATCACTTTGACAATCAGAAATTTATTGTAGTCAATGATGCACAAAAATCAAATCAAAAGTTGTAAAAACACACTTATTGTCGTTTGAGCATCTCAATGTAGACTAATAAAATGCTGTCATACCACCATTATGATTATTTTCGATGCTCTACACGACAACAATGACAACAATTCCCGAAGTGCTTCCGACTTTCGATAACAGAGAGGCGTCGGGTTTACCCAACGGTCGGATTTACCCACCTTACCCTACCATTCAACATCTACCTCACGGCTGAACGCAACGTTTAATCCAAGTGGTAAATATATCAACTTTGTAAAAGATTTCATTTTGAAGTGAACTATTGTACAAAGCGTGACCAAATTGCTTGGTTTGAAAGTTGTTTGCTTAAAACATGTCCTATTTTGACAAAATCTCAGAAAATAAGCAAAAAAAACAAAAATAATAGTGTCAAATTGTTACGTTTTGCTTTCCATTTAAAGCTAGTTTTGTTAAGATCGGTTCAGCCGTTGCAGAGATAAATACATGACATTAGTGCATATACATACACACATACACACATTCAGATATTGTCCCAATTAGTCGATCTGAGTCGATTTGTGTATGAGACCTGGCTCTCAGGGCATCGGAAAAAGTTTTCAAAGTTTGGGCGAATCTTATACATACATTTCTTTTGTAAGGAATGTAAAAATAAAATTATTTTGCATCGAGAATTTTAGACACATCCATTTTGTGCGCGATGCACATACTCATATATTTCGAGTGGGTGATTTCCTCGGTTATACTGAGTGGGTGATACTACATATACTACCCACGTGATCAGTCGGGCCGGACGGACACGAAATAAACAAATATTATGCCAGCCAAAATAAACGTCCATCAATGTGTGCAGATACATAACACGGTGCTACAGTGATTTTGTACTTTTCAAGAGACCTAGTATAGGTTGTAGATCTAATCAAATACTATAAGAAAAATATTGCATAACCTCAAAATCTTGATTTTTAGCAAAAAAACAATTTTTCGAAACTTTCGGTACTAAACAAATTTTTGCGTTATCATTTTTCAACCGATTTTAAATTTTTTGAGTGTTGTGAAAAGAAGAAGAAATGACCTTTCCAATGGTATGCTATGTTGTGTTCTTTTGTTAAAAGTGTTATGCGGTTTTGGGACAACAATATGAAAGTTACCATTATTTTACTATTTTTTTTATTAAAAGTATACAAATTGCTCAACATTTTTATTGGAAAACGTCTTTGTTTTGATAATAATTTAAGAAGAGCATTTTATTTTGCATCCAATGATCTGTTTTCAGTTGAAAAATGGCTGAGTTATTAATTTTTTTCAAAATTAGAAACCTCCTCGCTTGAACTCTTAAGGGGTTAGCGAGGTATTGTCTCGTACTATAAGATGCTATAATTATATCTTCCGTTATTTTATCCAATTTCATGTTCAAAGTCAATCGTGCAAAAAAGTTTTTTTTAAATTTTATATGAGACCGTCCCCTTAAAAGTTCATGCGAGCAAGTTTCTAATCTGGAAAAAAATAATAAATCAGCCATTTTTTAAACGATTTTGATCAAAAATAGATCATTGGATGCGAAATTAAATGTTATTATTAAATTTTTGTTAAAACATAGACAATTTCTAATAAAAGGGTTGAGCAATTTTCAAATTTTCCATGAAAAAAATAGCAAAATAATTGCAATTTTCATATTGTTGTCCAAAAATCGTATAGCACTTTTAACAAAAGAACGTAACATAGCATATCGTTAGAAAGGTCATTTCTTCTTCTTTCAACAACACTTGAAAAAATTTGAAATCGGTCGAAAAATAACCGTGCAAATTTTTTTTTAGCGCCGTAAGTTCTGAAAAATCATTTTTTTGCTGATTTATAGATTTTGAGGGTATATTAAATTGATCAAACGTGCTTTTGTGTTGTATTTGACCAGACATAAAATCTTTGCTATTTCACTTTAAAAGTACATTCAATTATTTTTATTTTGTAGTACCGTGCAATCATCAATCATGAGACAGTTTTATAATACCTCCAATTAAATCGAAGAAAAAGTAACAAAAAATATGTTTTATTTTGCAGTTGAGCGATTTTTAAAAATTATAGTAGATTAAGCACAAAATCACGGAATAAGTGCGCATCAGGTAGCAAGCTACAAAGGTGCACTTTTTACATTTTCATGAAGTTCAGCTTTAAAGTGTGTTCTCGTTTACTACCACTTCCCCTACACTAGTCGATGTGGCATACGGGTTTCGCTATCGACGAGTGCCCGAGAATGGATCGTCGCGGTCGCCGCTGATGCGAGAATGGATGCATGCATAAGCAAGCATATTTAATATTGTACATGTATGTAGAAAGCAAAGCTGCGATAAAACTGTGATTCTTTCAAGCGCAAATGCTAACCGGAAGCCGGTTAACATGAGACACTCTCTATTTTTTCATCCTACCCTCTCATACTAATGCGATTAAACTGCAGGAGGTATGAGCAAATGAAAAACCGTTCGGAGGAATGGTTGACTGTTTCCTGGTTATTTTGAAATTATTGTTCACGAAATCAATTGTTATGAAAATGGAGATGCTATTGACCTTTAGAAACAACAAGCATTCATAGTGACATTGTTAGCGGTTTCACTCGTTTCAATATTGTGAGGTGCATTGTAAGAAAAGTTCCCTTATTCCAAAGAATTCCGAAAAAATGCAAATTTCATACCATATTCTTGATCAGGTGCTCATGCTCAGTATCCACATTGTTTTTCTTGCTCTGCAGTCTTCGCGGCAGAGAAATCGAAGCCATGTTGGACGCTTTAGATATAATTATTCACACAAATTAAATTAACACTTCACTATTCACCACTCGAAAATTCCACCAAACCCAGTTAAAGGCTAAGAAACATTTCAACACACGGACTAAACTGTTCCACGAAGTTTGACCTAGTCCTGAAGCATACTGTCACAACACACCGACCTACTTCTAACCCGCGGACGAATGTACGACTTGAGACCACGCAAAAAGAGGCGTGCGCCTTCCACAAAAAAAACAACATCCACGAATTACCAATCTATACAACTATGCATATACATATCTCGTTAACCCGTTCGTCTATCCCCAGAATGGCAATCTTCGCAATAATCGTTCAATTCACACCAACACAGAGTGGCCGAAAAGTATGCAATCTCTTCCCGGCTAGAACGACGGACTGGTTCTCATCCGCTCTTCTCACACCGATGCATCGTACACGGAACCACGTTATGCTACAGACCCTTTTGCTACAGTCCGATCAGACCCATCACGTCCAGCACGTTCGTACGCTACGAGTAGACTGGCGGTTTGCTTCTACTGCCAGTCTGTACCCAAGGCCCACGCTGTGGACTACGGTCGGTCGGAGTGGCGAAATGTGTGAATGAAATCCCATTACTCGTTCCAGTACAGAATAGGAGAATGCATGCTGCTCAGTGCAGTGCAGTGAGAAAGTGCATCCTACGAATGTGAATGGTTTTAAAAACAGTTCTCTCTCTCACACTCTCGTAACTGTGAACTAACACCACGAAAGAACCAATCTGCGTTCATCGGTGAATCATAAAACGTAAGAGGGATCGCCTTTGCGTAGGTATTTCAGTAAACATACTTATTCCATATTCGGGGGCCGACAATCTAGATTTTTGCATTGGAAATTGCGTCTCCATGAAGGGACATGCAATTGTAGAATAACTTTACCACCATTTGGTCTAGCAAAACAAAAGCGACACAACGGGATTCGTCAGTTGGTATTTGTAAACAACCCGAGTGTCATTAATTGGTAGAGGGCCACACCAGGGTTTCCTCTGATGGGCGATATTTTTCAGGTCACTGTATTGGGTCATATTCCTTGTTATTACTTACGATTCCATACACTTTTGATAGATAATGATCTGTTTTGGACACTTCACAATCAAAGGTAATAAACTCTACGATTTTGCAAACACTATTTTACGATAAAAAGAAACTAAACTCTATGCGATTCCAGTGCGTATCGAACTAATACTAGTATGTGGAATCTGGAACATTTCTCGGCTCCGTCGACAGACGACCCTCTGGCGGACAACGAGAGCAACTGGTATCAAAACAGTTCTCTTTATCTCTCTCAACATATTCGTTTTAACGCGGTTAGGTGTGGAGTAGTTATAGGCCGTAACCGTGGGATGGAGCGATTTGGGATCATACAACACATGACCTCGTTTAATAAATTTTTTAAAATCAATTCTAAATCCTCTCGCGCTAAAATGTACTGTTCATATAAGCCATAGAAGCGCCAGAATTTCACTTATCTGCTGATCAAAAACTAAAAATTTAAAATGCGTTGTAAGTGTGTACTATCAAATATGAACCGCTACAGAGTTACTGGAGTTTTTGTTCTGAAAATAACTTATTAAAAATACCTCTAACTCAAAAGGTATACTTTGTATTCTCATTCGAATAGGTCCATTTGGAAGCTAAGGAAATTTTCAACTAAACAAAGCCCTAATATCTTTCAATTAATGGGATTAAGTAACCGTTTAGTAGTGAAGAATACAAAACTTAGTGTTTGCGATTAGATTTTTGCTAATTTTCTCAAAATAATGAATTATAAAAATAACAACCCAAGGAACAATTTCTGCTGAAAAAACGTATATGCAAGATATTTTAATCAGCTTATGCTGATTAGCTGCGTTTTAAAATATTCAAGCTACTGCTCTTCAATGCTTAACCAGTTGAAATTGGAGAATTTATTCAGCATTTGCTGATTAGTGCTGTTGTAACAGCGTTTCTTCAGTCGCAGTTCTGTGTGGCTCATAACATTAGTTCAACTGTTTCTGATTAAGTAAGCTGAAAACAGGCTTTTTCCACACGCAAACAAAACTTGTTCAGTACCTTGTTCAGCTTTTACAAGGAGTTGCTGATTAAATCAGTTTAAGCTGCAATTATTTAGTAATTGTTCAGCTTGTTGTAAAGCGCTTGAAAAGCTAATGGTAAAAATATTTTTTTCACCAACAATTGTCGGCATTTTTTTCAATTAATTTAATCTTCTTTCCATTCGTAATTACTGGTTAACGGAGCTTAGGCCCCCAAAGTCAATCAGCATCACAAAACCTTACCTTCCAAGATGAAATTTTGCGAATCCATTTCCTTTTTCCAGCATTTGGATTCGAACCCAGGTACATTGTGTTACTACATTCGTCGCTCTTCCATCTAAGCCATATCGCCTTTCTACTAGCACATGAAAAATTGGTCATCATACCAATCAAGTAAGTATTCATATAGTCATAATTTAATAGCTGAATTGCGGCAACATTGATATTTTTAATCAGCGTTGTGTTAATGGCAGTTCAAAACCGGCGCTGATCAACTGCTTTATAAGAGCCTCAAATACGTATATTCAAACAGGGGGTGCAACCTTAGAACAGGAGGTGCAACCTTACACCTCGGATGGTAACGTCATTTATCTCGATAATTTTTTTCATCACAACGGAGCATTTTTTTCAAAACCTCGAATCATTTGGCATTAAAAGTCGTGATTTTATTCATCTACTGTGCTGCTGAGTTTTTTTTTTATTTCGAACAGCTGCTGAAAGTTAATAAAATGAGCCAGTGTTATATCCACGATAAGGTAAGTGGATTGTTCTCAAAAATTTATGAATTTGCAGCCCAAATCGGATTTTGAATTAAGCATATAACAAAACGCAGTGCATGTTGGTTACAGGGGTTACAGGTGCTGCAAACTATGTTTGTTCAGCGACTGTGATCTGTGGATATTTCTAGCGAAATAATGTTTTATTTGACGTTAAACATATGCTCGTTTTGGTACTGAATCAATAACTATTACTATAAATTGCACGATTAGCACTGTATTTTTTAACACTAGTTACTATAATGTCCCCTTGCGGTATGTTATCTGCATTTCAGACACCGGTCACTTTTTCTGCATTGTGCAAACCATGAAGCGAGTCGACCGGTTCTTTCAATAGTTCCACATCAATGGATCGATGGAAAATATCTATTATGGCCACCAAAGCGGTTGGAATTACTTATAAGAGATCCATCATCGAAACCATCTCCAAATTTGAACAGATTAAAATGCGAAGTAAAACGAAAATATATCCCCATCTTTGACGAAGCTGAAACTGAGGCAGGCGGGTCACACTACCGATACATCAGATGTACAGCTGATCCCACCTACAAAGAAGGTGAAGACCAAAGCGCGCCGCAAACTAGCGAGCATTGATTTAAACCACCTATTTGAGAACATTTGCATGATAACACTTTTACAGTTCAGGTTCACTCATACTGGTCCTGAAACAAGACTGCGAATCTACTCAGTAAGTTCAGCCGAAAATGATGCTGTTGGCTAGTTCTAGTTAGTATTCCGGTTCCGGTAATGAACGATTCTAATTAGAATCATCGGTTGTGTCACAGGTGTCGGAATACTAACTGGAATCAGCTAGAATTCTGGCTCATTGTCCGGCTGAGCTATACTGGGTAGAATTCCTTTTACAAAAACATCAAGCGATTTTTCGATTTTTAATACGAGCCAGAGTATCGCTGGCAATGTTTACAAAGTGCATATGACAATTTTCAGCATGTTATTTAGCACGTATCAATTGAACAGAAGTGATCAGTTCTGCTGAATGCAGTTTAATTCAGTATGTAGTTCAGAAAAAAATAGCATGCTGAACAGTATATTTTTGATTGATGGGACTAACATTTTTTCAGAGTCTTATCAGCAATTTTATAGCATTTGTATTGAGATACCTAAAGCAGGTAGAAAAACATTTATTCAGCATATTGTTCAGGTATAACATATAATTTGAATAGCCGTGCTACAACTAGCCATAAGCACGTTTATTTTGCCGATATTTCAACACATTTAATGATTTTGAATAACAGTGTTTTAATTTACTGATAAAACTAGTGTTCATAACATAGTTCAGCAATACTGTTTATTCAGCATAGGTTGCTTTTATTAGGCATTTATTCAGTAAATAGTCTTACAGTTGTTTCCAAATTGTTTCTTGGGAATACCCATTATACAAAAGTTGTGTTTCGGAACGAGCCGTAATTTTTTCTTTATTCCTCACCTTCTCGTTTTTTGTCAATTCGTTATTAAACTTTTTGTAGTCGACTTGTAAGTACTTGGAAGGCTCTAGTCGTAAAAAAATGCTTCATGTGCATATTCCTAAGGATTAGTTGGAAAGCTGAGAACATTTCCTACAGAGTTATGTACAAATGTCTTTTAGTTAAGAATACTAAGCGACGTTTTACCAGGGCCTTGCCTCTAACATTTATTTTTTGGTCCATTATGGATTCGCCAATAAGTAACTCACGGTCCCTCGAAATGTCAAACCCAACGACGACGTTTTACTAGCGTCAAATGCACGAGCACTCATTTTTTCTATCGACGAAATGTATCTTAGTTACAACAACTAAATAGTATCTAAGGAAAATAGAAATAACAGAGCATGAAATACAAATCCTCAAATAAGGCATGCCACCTTGCAGCTCTAGGTTTTGTGATATGATCGAAATGGAAGTATTCTCGTAACGAGGCAAGTATTTGGACAAAAAACAGGTTTTAGGATAAAATAAAACGTTTCTGTTGCAACTATATATACAAAGAATATTTTTAGAAAATGGAAAAATACCAGATGTCAGCTGAATAAAGTCAAGTTTTGCTATATCGCTGGAAAATATAGAGCCCTACATGATTTTTTCAGATTCAAAGGAAAATGATAACAGTAGTTGGATATTTTGGGTTCGTGTTTTTACAATGTCTGAAGTTTTCAAAGTGTTTAAGGAGGAATCAGTTCACGATTAAATTCAATATATAAAACATACCAACAGTATGAATCGATCTTATGAAAAAACGATTGTTTCACAAAGACACGTTTGGGTATTTGACTACATTATGTATCTGAGGCAGCAATTTGATATACATTATTACATACGATATTATTATATACTATATTGGATCTGTTCTTTATTTGCTAGATGCTATCAGAAATAATTTAAATACGACGCTGCACACTGACAAAATATTTAACAATTCGATTCAAAAAGAAATGCCTGCTCACGAATACGTGGGTATTATATTACTTCCGCATCTAACAAGAGTTGTGCGCATAATTGCTTGAATAAGGTGATGTATTGATTTGGTACCACATTGAGACATTCTGACCGAAGCAACAATGTCACCCACGGATATTCGTCGTATCGGCCTGATGTAACACGATAAACCGTTCGGTGTGAACTAAACGAAGCGTCATGGAACCTTTTACGATATAAATATGCACCACTCATTCCGGAACCGGTTCAGATTTCTGAATGGAGTCAGTATGGATTCCAACTCAAATGCAACAACCGATTCCGACTCAATCGGTTTCAGAATCGGTTGTTGAATTTGAGTTGGAATCCATACTGGCTCTATTCAGGATTCCGAATCAAATTCCAAATGGTTTGACCGGGTAGTATCATGTAGATTCTCAGCGCGATTGAATTTTATTTTGATATCATTGCTGAGAAACTATGGACAGTACCAACTGAGTTGAAGGGGAGACCTTCGTACTTTGGCGTGACTAGCTTCACGTTGACGCCGGTTCACAAATCAGATAAAATTTTCTCGATGGGTTGATAGATAACGCTATCTGAAATGATAGATGGTAATTTATAATTAAAATAAAAAAACGCATGCGTACCGTACTTAGTCCTCATTGTCAACTTGCGATTGATATCTCGCACACCATACAAGTGGAGTCTTTCCCAAAAGATCGTCTGGTGTAAACCTTATTTACGTTTTCTGCGACAAAACCGAATCCATTACATTCCTCAATCCCTTCGTATACATAGGACAATATTAAAGATTATTTAGGATAATGTTAGAGAATAAAATAATTATATTTAGAGAATAAAATAATTATATTTACAGATAGACCTGCTCGAAAAACGAAGGAGGAACACTACAGGTGCTTTTCGAGCACAATTTTTCACAACACATAACTTTCCATTTTTAACCATAGCAACTTGCACTATTTGTTTGCCTGTTGTTAGGTTGCGTTATTTTCTGTTTTTAAGTACACTCGAAAAGAAACCAAACTGGGGCGCCATCCGGTGGTGAGTGGAGTCAATTCTGAAGGGACCGAAGTAACTCATTTGAAAAGTGTAAAATAAGCCACATATTTTTGAGACATTCTTCGTTCGATTCACGTCTTTATTATTTGGCTTTTACTACTAAGGAAGTCTAAAATTAGTGCTTATCGGAGAGTTTTTTTTCTGTAATTATTGATTAAAAAATGTATAATTACTAATTTTTCATTTAATGCCTCTTAACATTCTCTATAACTGGTTCTTTGACATTCTCTTCTTCTCTCTTATTGTTTCGCTGCAATTTGATAGTAAACGCCAAATGACGCCCCCACAATTGCAGTAGGCACGAAATCATTGTATTTGCATATACAAAGGTGTCCTTAAAATGATTTTGCGTCGAAACGAAAGGATATATCGATATGGAGTCAACGAATGAATTGTAGAACTTGCTGAGATGCATTATATCGATGATAATAATGATGATGTTTGTTATTTGTCTTTTATAGAAAATTTTATTAGTATATTGTTTTTTGTAAAATTTTCTTAGCTTTTCAATGAAAACACAACAATTAGAAAATAAGAAAAAAAATTCTAGTTCAATAACCCAAACACAAGGAAACAACCCAAGTAACCAATAAGCATTATAACGTAGCCTAATATCTGCATTAGATCCACATATAAAGCTGTCCTAAAAAGCCGTAAAGCCCTAAATACTTATTTAATGCCGATATTATGCCAGAAAAGGCGAAATATAGTGCTATTACTGTGCGAAGATTGACAGCTCGTTTCTGCAGTACTAATGCTATTATATAGCAAAAGCGCACAAATGTCAAATTTGAAAGCCTTATATTGGCACTACTAATGCTATTAAAAAGCTTCAGTTGGTTGTCATTGTCCGCCATGTTTTTAAAACCATTTCTTATGTTTTCTTTCGGTATGATGAGCAAAAAGGAAAAATTTTAAAATAAAATATTCTGTTTAAAACCGTAATTGACTCTGTTCTAATGCATTGTAATGAATATCCTTAATGGGTTTTCGTTCTCACATGATATGAATGTTTACGAAAATTACCTTTAGTAAGACTCGAACTGAGGTACCTTGCCTCGTCCTTCACGGTAAGTGCGCTGCGTTTGCTTCCTGGACTATATTGCATATGTTCGATTGGAATGAAATATGCCGAATATAACCTTCAAGAAGAGTTGCATAACAAATAAACCCACATCATTACAATAGCATTATGTCAGCTTTTTATATGCTCTATAATGGCATTAAATGCACTTGTAAAGCTTACATGCCTTAAAGATCCTTGAAGCATGTACGCGTTATATCAGCTTTATATACGCATATAAAGCAAGCTATAATGCTATATGTCGGCTGTGCAGTTATGCATTATTGATGCTAATAAAGGGCTTTATTGCGTTGTTAATGCTGTAATGGAGTTTCAATGCAACATTAGTGCAAATGTATAGCCAATATAGTGCAATGGCTTAATGCTTATGGTTACTTGGGAAGTAGAGTGTATCGCACCAAAGAACGAATCATGAAGCTTTTTCAGACGAATAATCTGAATTATTAAAATGATGATATTAACTATTTGAATTTTCGAGAAATGAACAAAAACTCTAACTTTTAAATACTATTAGTTACTTAAAGTAATCAACTGTAAGATAAAAGAACACCATTTATTCGAAAATTTTCTCTCCCCATTCCAATGAAACTAAAGGATTCGAAATACTATGCAGGGGAAACCAAGGTGAGTTAAAACTAGAGGTTCGCGCCGCGCCGCGCCGACGATTGCAGGTAAAAATAGTAAGCACGCCGGCGTGGCGCCGGCGCACACCTCTAGTTGAAATAGAGGAGAGTTCAAACAATTCCCATTTATTACAAAACCATACTTTTAGGTATTTTGCAAAAAATTCATATTGACATATACGAAAGATATAAAATAAAAGTACTTTGGCCAGACTTCTGACGGCATGGTATCGCTAGCAATTTTGCGTTGTTTGAACTTTCCTCTGTTTCAACTCTTCTCGGTTTCCCCTATACTTTTCGAGTTAGAAGTAGTTTAAGATGAACAAGTTAGTCACAGGAAAAGTTGAATAACTCTGTAACGATTATGATTTGATGGTATGTGTAGGAAGATTTTTATCTCTACATGTGATCCCCTATCACCCTCGAAAGATTCTTAACCATGAACCAAACACCTTGTATATCTGAGGATTCCATACTACTTATAATTCAAAAAGTTCATATTTTTAATGAGATTTATGGAGCCAAACTCCAAGATTTTTTATCATTTTTTCCAAATATCTCATTTTTATAATTTTAAACGATGAAAAGATACCAGATTTTACGGGCGAATGACCATTTGGTTGAAGCCCTCAATAAACAATTACAATTATAATGCCAGATTTTTCTACTATTTGGTTCAGTCTGATGTGTATGATTATGATATATTTACCATAAGCATTAAACGCTTTCTATTGATTAGATAGATTGCTGAATACAACAGTTATAAAAAATTGGCGATTTTGGGGTTGGTCACATCTCTGTCGATTTTACCATTTTGACATTATATCTGAAGACAGGTAAACTCATACTATGTATTATACTATTTAGCTGGTTACTGTAACACTTGAACCCAGCGCACAGTGGGAAAAATGGGCCCAAAACGCAACTTTTCTCAAGAGCTTGATAGAAAGCTAATTGTTGTTATCCAAAATGCATCTATGCTATATTTCACCCTAAGGAGAAAAATGTATACTTCTTATGTAAAAATGTCTGGGGAATCGATAGCAGGCATCAAAAGTGACCGTAAAGTACGCTCTCATGCTCGTTTTGCCCTAATTCCCCTTTTTGTTAGTGTCTATTTTTATTACTGGCTATATAATATGGAAGAATACTGAATGCGGGGAAGCATAGTTATGGCGGTTTCATGCAAAAAAGACCAAAGTTTCTAAGGAAGATAGTACGATAGTCTACATAAAACGTTTTAATCCGTTTTATTCCAATTCTTCCTAAATATTGATTTTTTAGCTTTCCTCTGTTTCACATCTCGGAAGAAGGTTTAACGCCGCTGATGAAAAGTAGTGTTCCTTATACAAAAAAGACCAAGGAAACGAGAGAAGATAGATAGACACGGAACGAGCGAACCTGTTTTACCCCAATTATTCTTAAACTCAAAAGTGAAATTAAACATGGCAATATATTTCTGAAAGAATCTGAAATATGTGAACCCGTTTTACCGTGTTTTCTTTTTATAATTCATGATTGAAAACCAAGTTTAACATTTGGGAAAGAGGTCGAATTTGGCTCATCCAAAGCAGTTATTTTTATGAAAAAAGTCCGGTGAATCAATTGAATATAGTAAATATATAAAAATAATATAGAAAGGCCGCACTGAAGACGCTGAATCCCTCTGGTTAAAGACTCGCCATCTCTATCTTATTCTTATGATTTATCAGCAAGTGTCATTCCAATCGAGCACGAGACCTGTCAAAAGCCCTCATTCCGATGAAAATCGCTTCGAATCCTTCTGGAACGAGGGCCATTGACAGGTCTCATGCTCGATTGGAATGACACTTACTGATAAATAATAAGAATAAGATAGAGATGGCGAGTCTTTACAGATAAATGGTAAACAAACGATTGACGTGTCGAGTCTTTATCCAGAGGGATTCAACGTCGTTAGACCGCACGAAACTTGTGTATCCGCTTTACCACAATTCTTCTCATAACTCAAGTGTGAGGTTAGATTTAGCCCTTTATTTCAGAAAGAGGCTGAATGCGACTGATCAAATGTAGTAATTTATAAAAAAGTACGGAAAATCGAGGAGGAACTTAGGGTAAAACGAATACACATGTGTCGTCGGACGTTCTAGCTATCTGAGCTATTTAACATACAAGATTACTTTTTATCAGGCGCTTTCGGCTTCATACTGAAATATGGGGTAAGTATAATTTTACACCTGTATAAGGGAAAGGATTGCGGTAAAACGGGTAAAAATGATTCGTGTGGTCATTCAAAGGATTTTTAATCGATTCCCTGAACTGTTTTACATAAGAAAAACTATTTTGGTGAGCCGCTTTCAGCCTCTTTCCATAATGATCACACATACATCGTGTGAAGAATTGGGGTAAAACGGATATACACGTTTTCTGCGGTCATTCTAACCTTCTTTCTTCGATTTTCGGAATTTTTTACATAAGAATTGCTATTTTTCATCAGCCGCCTTCAGCCTTTTTCCGAGAAGCACAGCCAGGTTTAACTTCCCGCCTGAGTTAGGAAAAGACGTGGGGTAAAACGTGTACACACGTTTCGAACGGTTAATCTAACTATCTTTAATATACTCCCCTGAATTATACAATAATTATTACTTTTGATCAGCCGCTTTCAGCCTCTTTCTGAAATGTTGAGTAAGGTATAATTCCACACTATTGTATTATTTGAAGAATTGGGGTAAAACGGATACGAACGTTTCGTGCGGCCATTCTTACTATTTTTGATACATTCCCCAGATCTTTATACATAAAAATTACTACTTTTCATCAGCCTATTTCCGTCAAGCACAGCCAGGTTTAACTTCACAAATGATTTATGGGAGGAATTTAGGGGTAAAACGGGTACACATCCCAACAAACATTTCGCGGTTTTATAAACGTTTTAATAGTTGCTTTATTCAGCTCTAACTGAACATTGGAAATATACGTGTAATCATATGTCGTTTATTCCACCCTTAAGCATCTGGATTTGAAGAATTTATTCAGCTTGTCTCTGATTAAGACAAATTTAAGAACAATTTTTCAGCATGTATACAGCCTGAAGAAAACCACAGTTTAGCTTTATCAATAAACCTTTTCGTTATCGCTATTCAGCTGAGAGAATTATCATTGGAAAATAATTAAAAAAAGATATTTATTTCAAGTTACATACGCCATCAATCTCGTTGGAAGCCATCTTCTTTTATTTGTGTTACGTTACAGGTAGGCAAAAATGCATTACCTTGTTGGATATCATATGACGTACCTGGGATTCGAACCCGCAACCTGTTGAATACTAAGCACTTACCTTACTGTCTGTACCAATCTTGCATACATCGAATGCTTAAGATTTCACCGATATAGCGACAAGTCTAGGCTGCTGTATAGAGTCTGTACAAAGGCTACAGTAGCCTTTTATAGGTTTGAGTGAACCTAGTTGGCCTGGGTTCGAATCCCAACCTACGATAATTTTTTTATTTTAATTTTTTTTATTTAATAATTTTTAGAACATTCGGGAATTTTAAATTAGACAATTTACTAATTTCAAAAACTGAAGATTGTAGACGTTTTTGTATCCAAGGTGAGGACTTAAGGTAGTCACAAAACATTTAGATAAGTAAAAATGAGTGTCATATGAAAGTGGTGGTAAACGAATAATGGATTGAAGCCATTTATAATTCTAAGGTGGCAATCTCCTCGATTTATTTACCACTCCCTACCAAATGATTTTCTTTCCATCGTGATTTTTTTTTGGTAAGCGGAAGTCGCTGTTCGAATTCAATAGTTTATTTATTTATATCAATTAAGTTCGCCTGCGTGAATAACCATTGTACCTTTGTTTGCAAGTCGCTGGGTAGAAAAAATCATGGTAGCAATGCTGGTGTCCAAAAATTTACAGCAACATTGGAACAAAAAGTTTCTCTTGTGTTCAATATGATAATATTCATGTTTCACAAGTAAACAGACCGTTTCGAAAATAATTTTAATTTAATAAACAAGGGCGCGTGTGAGTTGGTAAGCTTGTACATTGAAAAACTTAAATCGTTGGTTTCACGTGCTGAAAACCTAGAAAATACACTGATTTCTCGCTTGCAAGATTTTTGAGTACAGTTGTCATCAATGTAATATACGTATGTTATTCCAGGGACTCTATAGTCCATAGACAGGCACTTACTTCGAAAACCAAAATGAATTGTTTTCAATTTCATACAAAAGGTTTCTGTACAATACAAAATCCTCTGAGGTATTTTTGAAATTTCTACTAATATTGAGAAATATAATATGATTCTAGAGCTAATTTTAGATAGCAAATTGATGACGCTAAAATTTCCTTAATATTGCCAAAAAGGGTTTTTTTTAATTTTTTGTGAATGAAAAATAATGAATTCGTGAAAAAATAAGGTTAACGAAAAACATTTTCTACAGCTTATTTCTGCCTACAATACGATTGGATATGCACTACACATGTATTTTTTTTGTCGAAATTCAGCAGTTTTGCCAATTCCGCGGAGATTGGAGCTGCTCGGTAAATTCATTTTTCGCTTAGATCTTGGTAAAAGCTACAATTGTTTGCTGGGAATCAGCAAACAAACGACACTTTTCCGAGATATCAGTATAAAAATTTACTTCTTACTCGGATGTGCGGGGATTTGGCTGAGTTCAACTAAGTGTGTATGTATATGCAAGTCATCGGTGAGAATTTTTTTTAGGTTTGCTAATTCATCGTACTAACTTGATAGTTTCTTTTTGTTAGCAATGACATTTTTTGAGGATGAAATTAAAATTGTAAATTAACTGCATAAAAATATAAAAAAACTGTATAAATGTTACAAGAGCAAACCGTTGAAACAACAAATAGAATAAGTAAAAGTAAAAAAAGAAATAATGTGCGTTTATTGGGACTCGAACCCAGGTCGGTTGCTATTCGTCATGGTTTGCTAATAGTGCCAATTTTTGTAGTAGGTACAATTACCTTTGTTAAACACATAATTCAGTTAAAAGTCTAAGGTGGTAAAACGGCAAATGTAAAGGTAGAAACAACATTTTGAAGACATGTAGTGCAGCTTAATGATTAAAGGTAATACTATGGGTAACAGCATCATTTATTCAACTCTTAATTCAGTCTAATTAAGATGGTTGAATAAAAGCTTTAAAATTGTCGCTGTTACATTTATTGGCAGTATAGTTTAACCTAGTTGGAACTGGCGAATACTGGATTTTAAATAGGCTGAATAAACTGATAATGTTTAAATAGTTCAGCGAAAGTGTTAATCAGCTTACATAACATTTAATCTGCTTTTAATCAACACGTAGTCTTATAGTTCATGTAGTATAATGTTTGTTGGGAATATTTTCAAAAGGAGTCGTAGTGACGAAAGAATCTCGTAATAATTAAAGTTCGAAGCATTTTAGAGGTTTTAGTGAAGTTTTACTCGGTTGGGTTTCACGCTCTATTCGTGAGTTAATGGAGATATTATCACGAGGAAGAATTCACGTGTCAAATAGCATTTTTTTAAACTTTTTTTTCTGTAAGCATTTCAAAGTTTCAAGTAGCATTTACTCCGATCGCACACTATGCAACTGGCAACCCATCAACACGAACGGTAACCAATTCGACATCTATTCCCCGTGTTGGAGAGCTCTCGCTTCGCGCCACGCGATGCCCTTTGCATTTCTCGCTCTGTTTGTTTGTTTTCCATTCGACGACGTCATACTGTATACGAATGGGTCTGCAAGGTAAAAGTGCTGACAACAGAAGTGAAAAAGTTTCGATGATGATGTGTTTATCGTAAAAATGTTCGCCTGAGCGCACGAATTGTGGTGCGAAGTGTCTTTGTGTTATTGTTGCTGCAGCATTCAATTCCATTTAAATTCGACGCAAATACGGGGGCAAAGTTTCGATAGGAATATAGAAGCATAGGTTCTAAAAACTTGTGGCTTTCGCAGTGCGAAACCACCTAGTGCAGTGCACAAAATTGCCATGATGGCAGGAACGGAAAAGTGATTCTGGGTTACGGTAGCAACAGCTGGCATCCGTTATGTCAGAATCGGAGAATTTACAGGCACCGTCTGACTGTGCCGAAGACGAGCCGGATGGATCTCCATCGGTGGGGAATCCAACCTGGCACAAGTTGCTGCTGTCTGCTGGTGATAGGAAGCTGCAGCGGAAGGAGGAGGATGTGGAAGAGGAAGAAAATGCCCCAGAAAGTTTGCTTTCCGATACAACACAGACTTGTGTAGCAGAACAGTCCGATATTTGGAATGTCCTGTGGAATGAGAGTTTGGGGAATTACGATTCGGGGATATTTTCGTTTTCGGAAAGTTCCAAGGGAAAAGCGACGCTTAGTCCGAATGGGCACGATCTGCACCAGAGATTCGTGCAACTGAACACGGAGCTGTATCATACAAAGACGGAGTTGTTGACATACAAGTACAAATGGAACGAAATTCGTAACGAGGTAGAACTGCAGTGGAACAAAAAATTGCACCGAGTTGTGGATGAAAAAATTAGCTTGCAGCAAGAGGTTGAGGATTTGAAGGAGCAGTTGGGGAGGATTGGTATTGTTGATGATTCATCCGGATATTTAGAATTGCTCAAACTACAATCCGATTTGGATCAGTTGAGGGTTCAGTTGGACTGTAAGGATCGCGCCAACAGTATATTGAAAGAAAAAATAACAGAGCAGTACTGTAATAAGGAAAAGCTGTCCCTGGAACTGAGAAAGCTGGAAAAAGTTTTGCTGGAAATAAGAAATGATCTCAGTTCGGCCAAAACCTCGGAGGATTGGTTCCGGAACGAGCTACACGCGTGCCAAAATGCAAATGCCAAACTAAAGGAAACTAACTTGCTGTTGGAGAACAGAGTTAGCTTGGAAAAGGCTCACTGTCAGCAGCTGAAGCTAGAAATTCAACAAGTGATACGAAATGCAGAGGAAATAGAACGAAAAGCGTATAAGGAGAAAGATGAACTGCTCGGTAAGTTGAATTCTATTAAAGTGTTTGACAAGTTGGAACAAGTTCCGGATTTAGTGCTAGCGGAATATGTCTCAAAATTAGAGGAAGCCTCAGATAAAATAACTTCTCTAACCGAAATCAACAACAAACATGTGCACGAAAAGGAGCAGCTTTCTATCAGTTTACAGGCAATGAATAATACACTCTCCAATCAGGATAATTTGTTGCGAACGTATAAAACGAAGGAAGAGGAATCTACATCTAGAATTGCATCCTTGGAAGAGGAAAGCACCCGACTAAAGAGCGAAAAAGTACAACTGCAGCGAGAACGCAACGAGCTTCAAGCTGCAATTGCGCGGTATAGTTTCACGAATCGAGAGCTAGATGTCAGCTTGGGTCACCTTAGAGCTCAGCTAAAAGTTTTATCAATAAACTTTGAAAACACGCGACAAGCACTCGGTGTGAAGGAATTTGCCCTACGTAAGTTGGAGCAGGAATATCGTACGCTTCAGGATCGTTATCAGTTGCTGAAAAAATGCGGAACGGAGTTGGAAGCGCAGCTTAGGATGACTGAGTCGTTGGCAGCTGAACGGTACGAGCTGCTTTTGGACAATTTTCGGAAGATACAATCCAAAAACCTCGACCTAGAGTTGAAACTAGGTCAGTGTGTTGAGTACAATGATAAGTTCAAAAGAAGCGAGGAGGTGGTCAAACAGCTGAGAGAGGACATTGATGAACTCCAGGGAACGATCGAACGAGATGCCGTTGTTAGTGGAAGAAAGACTCCGAAGATAGCTAGAAGCAGATCATTTGATAAAGAATTGAAGAAAAGTGTCACATGTGTCAGGCACGGGGACCAGATTCCTTCAGATGATGCTAAGGAGCTCAAAATACTTTTGAAGGTAGTTGAAAGTGAACATCGGCATAAACTGAAACGGTATGAACTGAACAATCGAACGCTACTGAGAAAGGTCAAAGAGCACAATCAGGCTAGAAAAATGGCAGAGCAGAAATTCGAAATGCTACAGCAGGATATTGCCAAGGTCACTTCCTTGCAGGGTGAAGTTGCGCGGCTTAGGGAAAGGAACATTTTGCTGGAAGCGGATCTAGAATCTTCCGTTGAGGAAAGCACCACTCTGAAGAATGAAAAATCTCGACTGTTGGCAACACTGGACGGTAACTGCATGTTGCGAGCAGATGAAGACATTTGGACTGCATTTCGACGGATCTTCGCCGATCTGCGTGACAAACAGCATGTGCACAAAGAAAACGGACGACTGAAGGAACAGCTTCGCATATGCGAAGTCAAGATTCAGAAGTTGGAGGAGGAACTCAAAGGGTCATTGTCCTCTTCGGAGGAGAAGAATACGGTGATTGAAAATTTGAAACTGGCAACCGAGTTGCAGCGAGTAGAAACCGACGAGATCCGATCAGAGCTGACGGTTAAAACTATTCAGCTTGAGGATTCCCATCGAATGATTCACGATTTGGACAGCGAACGAAATTCATTGCAGGGTTCCATCGGTGAACAGCAGTTGAATGAGTCAAAGCGACTGCAGGAGCTTGATGCTCTACGACAGCAGTTGCATGCTCGTGATGTTCAGCTAGAGGAGGCCTACGACCGGATCAAACTCTATGAGGATTCAGAGCAGATAATAACGAGTTCTAGACAAAGCTTTTTCGACGATTTGCAGTTTCTTCGAGAGGAAATTGTTGCCGAGAAGAAGGAGAAGCAGGAGCTGCAGGGAGTGGTTCGAGCGCTGAAGGAGAAGATTATGCAACTGGCGGATCGTAATTCAAAGGTGAGCTGTGTTTGCGTAGGCGAAATCTTCGATATACTTAAGCTTCTTTAATTTATTTCAGATCTGTCAATCCAATAGTCTACCAGACAGCACCAATGACTCTATACCGAGCCTGGGCTCTGGCAACAGTAACCATTTGACGCAGTCCGATGTCCAGTCAAAGGTTGAATCTCCAACCTCCCTCGCAAGTTGCAACGAACAGGCCTTGCAGGATCTTATCGCTGAATGTTCCCGTCGGGACGACCAGTCAGTTATGCCACTGGAGGAAAGTATTGCTTCGTTGCGGACGGAGATGAACCAATTGAACGCTGTCGTACGACAGTACGGCCAGCAAAGGTATCGGGGGGTTTCCCTTTTGGATGAGCTGCAGGATGCGACCAATGGGAATTATGCCAACAGCAGATGAGTGTAAGCAAAATGTAATTGAATCTCAGGTGAAACTTCTTTGTCGGTATATTGCCGAGACGAGAAGAAAATTTTGATACGGAAGGGAAAATGACAGATAGTGTGTAAATTTCGACTAAAATCTTCAAGCATAAAACATGCACTGTGTCCCTCGAATGTAAGAATAGCCTTAAGAGTTCTGATTCCTAAAAGTCATGGCACGATAATCCACTAGTTGAAAAATCGGTTGAAGACCATTGATTTTGCACTAAAAAATCATGTCATAATAATGTAATAATACTCAGCAGTAAGTCAGCTGAATACACTTTATAGTAAAAATCGACTTCTTTGGACCAGTTTTTATTCGGGACTCTCTTTTCTCTATTCTTTCTATTTGAATTTCACTGTTGAAGTTTTTAGTCGACTTTTACGCTCTACAGCGATAGAAAAGGTTTTCGAAGCATGATCTGTCCTTCAACAATTACATGCACGTAAAGTTCCCCCTTTTTGTTCAAAAATTGTGGATATCTGGAACATTTGAACGAAGTGTCGCGTTAATGTCTTTGATAGAGATATACATCAAAGAGTTTAAATATTTTTTTGAAGGCATGAAGTGTCACCTACAGTTGGCAATTTATGGGACGTTCTTAATGCTGGAACTAAGCGTAATTTATTGTCTAAAGGAAAAACATTGGATTAAACCAATCTGTACATGAAGGCGCTATAGCTAGCTTAGATAACTCATCAGTAACTAACACAAACTTAGAACCAGTTAGACACTAAAGCCGTAATGCTTAGTGCGTCGTATTTGGTTCCCAAGTCAAAAGCGATTGTGTATGCTTGCCGACGCATCTTCCGGGACTAGCTAGTTAAAGTATGGTTTTTAGATGGTTCGGTTTCTTCTCGTCAGTAACTAACACCAACTTAATGCTAGTTAGCTAAGTTCCAACCAGCACCAAATTGGCTCTAGTTAGATACTAAAATTCAAAAAATCACACGTCTTGCGTAAATGCTATCCAAATTTTTTCCCGATTGCAAATTTTGCATAGTACCAGGCGTTTGGTTCTTATACCAAAGAACGGTTTCGGTTCACACTCCCCGTCGACAAACAGAGCTTCTATGGTTACTATCGAGACATCACTAGGCACCTGTTAGTTGTTTAGCGTTTAAGCAAGATGTGTGATTTTTTGGATTTTAGTGTCTAACTAGGGCCAATTTGGTGCTGGTTTGGACTTATATAATTAGCATTAAGACGGCGTTAGTTACTGACGAGGAGGATTCGAAACACTTAAAAATTATACTTTATGTAAGGTCGTGTGTCCTTGCGAACAAAAAAATTTGGTCTTATCCAAAATGTTTCCCGCTTGGAAATTTTGCATAGTACCAGCTAGATGCTTTAGGCGTACGTGGTCCAGCTGACAAGTTCGAACGATTGACTGTTGTTAAAATAGTCCAAGGAGATACTAGTAGTGCAAGTACAGCTATTCTGCATTCTTCCGTCAATTTGATTATCAAAGTATATCTGACACGCGATATTGACATGCAGTTGCTTTTAAGTTGGACGATGATCCAACCAGCTGACAAACACCGTATACTAATTCAGCTTGATAATCAAATTTAAGAGCAATTTTCTGAGGAGATACTTTAATCAAACATAAAAGTTTTTATTCCCTGTTGTGGGTCACCTGTGAATATCCCACTAAAAATGCAAAAGTTTAAAGTAAAACCAACTTAGATTCGCAGTTTAAAAAAGCTACGCAGAAGGTGCGTTCCTATTCTATTGCACCGAAAAATATGAGTGGGTAATATCTATTACACAATCAGAGTGATGTAGAATATACCCAGGGCCGTAGTGTGGTTTTCTGGCGCCCTTGACGGATTCTCAGTTTTACACCCCTTTGTTGTTTAGTTTGGCTTTACTGTTTTTCAATTCGACTTTCAAACTATAATTTAATGTGAACATGGGAATGGCACGCTTCTCCTGACTAATCTTATAACTCATCCTCACTAAGTTTATAAAGCAGATGAAGATTTCAGCGCTCTCCCAACCCGACTAACAGCACGCTACGGGCTTGCACAAGTGAAATGAAATTGGTAAAAGTTGCGGCATTTTTGTATATGAATTTTTTTGCATGACTCGTTAACTTGACTGAGCCGTGGGTTGTACGCAGCGCACCTGGGCTCGAGTCCCGACCCCGCACATGGGGTTAGAAATTTTTCATAAGAGATTTTTCTAACCCTAAGAGGCGAATGACCTTAAGGTTAAAACCTCTATAATCGAAATAAAAAAATAAAAAATCTTCCAATAGATCATGTGGACGCAGTTTGCTGCTGAGTGCTTATATTCTTTTTCTTGGTGGTGAATCATTAGCTGCGCTATTCATTATAACCAAGAGGGTGAATGTTTTGACGTTTCTTTGTAAAATGAGTGAAGCCAACATAAGCTGGCTTGCTGGCTCCTAAGAGAAGAGAAGACAATCGCGTAGCCAATTTGATCTAGTCCTAACCTCAATATTGAACCCAGAGCTGCCAGATTATTTTTTTGAAAATCTGTATCCTCATTACAAAAAAATCTGTTTTTGTCTGTATTGAATGAAGAAAAAGAATTTTGATAATTGATTCCCATTTATAAGCCTCAAGTATTGTCTACTATGAATTCAAGCATTAAATCGGAATTTAAATTGTGTACTTTAAAGTAATCTGTACATTTCCCAACTCAAGTTTTTAATTTTTAAAAGTGTTATGGTTCATTTGACAATTATTTATTGAAGAAACGGCCAAAGTTAATGAAAATGGTTTCAGAAAGGGTCCGCCAATTGAAAATTCTTAAAATCTGTGTTAATCTGTATTGTGTATTAAAAATCTGTATTAAATCTGTATTTTGTATCAAGTCTATTTCTGCCCTTATCTGTATAATACAGATAAATCTGTATAAATGGCAGCTCTGTTGAACCAGCTTCTGATTGGTCGTTTTGCCAGTCAAGAGCGTTCATAATATTTTCAAACGGGATGAAAAACAGTGCTGCTGAATTTATTTTAGCTACTTTTCATACACATGAACAATTCATGCAAATTGAATAAATACCCTGAATGACGATATAACTACATGTATTGTTAAGAGAGACACGAATAAACATAAAATTCAATTTTTAAATACAGCTACTATTGTGAATTCTTGACAGAGGGTCGATATTTGAGGAACAATTATTTTCAGCAATTGTGAAAAACATGCAAATGGAATCTGGCAACGATGGATGCTTGTTGTCTTTAAAATTACGACAGGGCCTGGTAGATAAAATTAAGAAGAGCAAGAAGCCTGTTGTCGTCTCTTCTCTTAGGCTGGCTCGGCTAGTTGCCAAAAATGACAGCGAACGCGCTTTAAGCAACGTTCATATCACTACGAGCCAATCTTGTTAACTCGACCTGAAAATTATCGAATGCAAACAAACTTCATTTTGATGTGCTTAACTGGTACTCAGGTGATAAAAGCGTTCGAATTTGTGGAGAAGAAGCGATGCAAGAGAAAGCGTGATTTTTCATATATGGTTAATAATTACTTATTTTGAATCCAACTTTTAAACAGTGTTGTACAGTTGATGTGAACAGACCTTGAACATTTGAAACGTAGCTAGCGCTACTGGCACTTGGTGGCAGCTTCAGGCAATAAAAAGTTTTCACGGGGCTGATTATAACTCAGTCTGCGTTTTCTCGCATCCACATTCGTGATCGCTACTGTCTTCTTGTTGTTTATGGTCGGATGTTCTTGTGTACCAATGAGGTATATATAGGTGTGGCAGAACACACGGTTTGCTAGTGTTGGCAACTAAAAATATTTAAACAATCCAGAAGCACAACGGGTCGACGTCATAGCGGTCACACGATTCAATGGGAGCGGAACGACCGCTATGACGAAAGCAAGTCGATTTATACTGTGATCACTCACACCACTCATGTAAGATTCATCTTACGAATACCAAAGTGTCATCTTCGCCAGACCTGTATATACGACATTGCTTGTGTACGAGTCACTGTAGTGCATCCGTTTTCTTCGGAGTTGGATTCTTGGTTGGTTGTGCTGGTTGTTGGTTTGCAGCCCTCAGGTACCGTCAAACGGGGTAACTTACAACAGCGGGGTAGCTTGCAACACTGAAACATGTTTCTGTGCCGATGAATTCAACAACGCTAATAATAATGTTTGCAATATAGCTGTCAAATGTTAAAAGATAATCATGTACTACCAGTCATTACTTTCGGTTCCTTGAGCGCGACAGGGTAATCTTCTGTATGTCTGTATTTTTCAATAGAAAAGAAGCTGGAATGTCGTGCTTTGCTCCAATGGTAGAGTACATCATTTTTATCTCTTACATACAGATCGAGTATACAATAGCAAACGTTACTGTTTGATACATGATATTCAAGATAATAACATGCAACAGTATTTATTTTTATTACTATTGTGCCTTGAGCCAGCTGGCTGATCGAGCGTTTCAAACCACAGTCTGTATAACATTTTAAATCACATTCAAAAGGTTTAACCTACAACCTATTCTATAGGATAATGCTCCTTAACCCATTCATGCGCATGTTGTTTGTGGACTACAACGTTTTTAAACAGCTATAACTTTTGATTAAGGCAAGATTTGCTCACAAAAACAAGTAAGGCAAATAAACGTGACTATTACGTTTCATTTGAGTACTAACAGTTACAAGGATCAGCACTAGAACTGAAGTTATTGCAGTTAGTCTGATTGGATTCCAATGGAGCAGTGCTGCCAGGGACATTTTTCGTTGACGACGGAAAATTAATTTTTCATATATCTTCGTTATGTTGCAATATTATTGAAAACTGATAAAACTTATCAATTAAGAGTGCATTTGGCTACGTTTTCCACGCAAGTGAACTATTGTAAATATTCTAGGAGAATTGTATTAGGCATTAGAAGGAACAATGTGCAGCTTCTAGCACTGCAAGGGAAGCGTCTATCTTTATGAAAAATGGCTTTTCGTGTTTCTTGACCACACCGTTTTCAAAGAAAAATAGTTTAAAATCCTACATGCACTAGAAAAAAGTTGGGCATGAAAGGGTTAAATACAACACAGTACCAAATTGTCTTTACGCGAACTTGATTCCCTAGAAACTGCTCAATTTCTATCTTCCTATACTCAACTGGATTTTTCTAGCATTTATAATAGTCCGATTGTACGAAAAAGATAGTCGTTGACAGTGTAAATTTTTTATGTGTAATTAAGTTTAATTAGGCCCAAATGCGGTAGCTTAACGAGGCCGATAATTCATTTTTTAAGGTACGTCGCACGTGTAATGGGGGAAGAGAAAGCCGTATGTAGAGGCGGCTTGGACAGTGAAAATTAACAGCTTTTACCTGTCTTCAATAATATTTTAAGACAACAAAGATTTAGTATAATTTAGTTTTCGCCGTTCACTGAAACTATGCCTGGCAACACTGCGATTGCGATAACGTCAGTTCTGTGAATAATACTTACAAATATTAGTTCTGAAATGACGGGTTAAAGCCACAATAGTTAGTTTTTCCTACGATTTCCTGGACTAAATCGAATGTTACAGCTGTTCAAAACTCAATGCGTTGAACAAAGGTGGCAGACACTGCTCTAACCAACGGCTTCAAACAAGTATGGTGACAATAGAAACATAGTAAAAATAGGCTCGTCACCCTATTTTTCGCAAATAAATATGCTTTTAGTCACATTGATCATGAAAAATGTATATTGGGGTTTTCAGTACAACTCAGTATCAGTTGTAGTTACGCTGTAATATGTATGACATAAATTCAGTGAAATCAACTATCTGCGCAATACATAAACTGTGATTGTAATTCTCACTAATTTACGTGTAGAATACGGAGCACTCAAACGGAACGTCTATTGTCCAATGCCTATACTGTCCAATGCCTGTACTAATTCTGGAATTGACGCTTCAATTGAAGCGTTCTCAGCATAAAGGAAATTTGGGCAATTGAAACCATCGCTATAAGTTAAAAGCAACCTTTTACTGAGATGCAAGTATAGTTTGATAGTTTAGAGGTCTTTGGGCGTCATTTTTCCCCGATCTAATTTGTGGATTCCAATACAATGAATCTGCATTTTCAATAATATCAACCCAAAAAAGTAGATTTTAATTTTCAAATGACACATTTCATTCAAAATTCAGTAGAGATACGAAAAGTTTCAAAGGACCTCGACGACTTCTACTGGGAATGAACTCAGATCCATTGAGCATAGAAACATTCAGACGTAAATGATCCCTCCTGAAAAAGAACCAGCTGATGGTTAAATGGATATCTAGCGTGATTCGTCATTGACGACTGCAAATTCCCGTTCAAAATCATACACATTGAACTCAGTCGGACCATATCTGATGTTCTTTCGAATCGAAGATCATCTACTGAGAAGCAGATATCTCGAAAATTCGTCTAGAATTGTGATATCTTGCCTAAAGCAAGCAAATGACTGCTCGGTAACTAATAATTATTTTATGAAGGACTGCCGCGTCTGCATCCCCGCCCACAAAGTTCAGATCGATGGTGTGCTCATCGATTCTAGCTTTTCATGTATGGATCTACTGAACCACGTGGTTGGCGGTTTAAAAATCATCAACTCCAGTCAGTTAATATTTTAAGTGGTATATGCATAAAATGGGACATCCTTATATGTTACAACAAACTCGTACCTTTGCCTATTTTCGTCTTGTTCCACGAGGCTCGTCTGTTCGGTTATGCTCTCTTGGCTCAAGAAGAGTTCGACTCTGACGATTTCCATGTGGGGACGTAGGTTACTGCTCCTAAAAACAATAGAAAGATGAAATTCCTTGAAAATGCTATTTTTTCTCCTGCTGTGTCGTTAAATATAACAGCTCGAGGAAGCGCTGACATTAAGCTGTAGTAAACAACCTCTGGTCTTCAAAAATTGTCATGAAACGAGTGCTTCCAGGAACACCAAAATCTACATTGACTCAACATTGCAACGAGAGATCCAACTTAGTGCGGGACTGGTCGGACCTCATTTGTGCACTGGACTCTTTGTGTTATTGTTTTATTTATTTCGAAATTTTTGCAGTTGAATTTTTCGTGCCGTGCAACTCGAACACGTTCATCATTTTTTTTTATTCAATTTACATTCGAGAACAGTACCTTATGCTCAGAATAAATCTGAATGTTGTCTTCTGACGCCTTTGGAGGAATTTCAGTTATTGGCCCCTTTGTTTACATTAGCTTTCTGACTTTCGGACAATAATATTGTGGTTACAACACACAAAATAAGTATTCACACTTGGCACACTTATTATGACTTGTCCTCATCAAATTTAGTAAGCAGATAAAGATTTCAGCGGCTCCCTAAAGTTGGCCCTTGGCGATTTCAAAAGGGTATTATCATACTGTAGCAGAAATGGATTTCTTCTCGTAATCGGCAGTGCCCTTCACATAATTTAAGGCAGCTTAGATATTAATTTCAGAAGCACCGAATACAAGGGCTTGCACTGTTGTGCTGCTGCTCGTCGGCATTTGATCTATCACCCACTTTCGACAAGTTTTGATTCGAGCTAACAACATACAGCCATTTTGTCTGGTAGAAACGGTAGAAACTATATCTGCTTTCATGAATTCGAAAAAGCACTAAAAATGGACAGTTGATTACGGTTATGTGAATAAGAACAGTTTAGACTTGAAATGTCTGTAGCATAAATCTCAAGTTTTGTTTATCACCGATTTGTTCAATTACAAATTTTCAACAAGAGTGAAGGTTATGATTAATTGAGATATAAATTGGAAGCAAAGCGCAAAATGCGAGAGTCACTTTAGTGTAAAAACAGGAAAACAAATTATACACAAACAAGCACTTGTACACAAAACTGATAGAATTCATAACCAAATGTAAACAGTAGATACATCCCGATCTATCCGGTTCGTATGTTCAACCTATTTCGAATTCTTAAAACACCGCACACAATTCATAGTTTGTAATGGCTGCTATTATTCCGGGCATAGTTTAGTAGCTAAATGGAGTTTCTTGTACGAAGCTCATCTGGGTTCGATTCCCTCGACCCCCGCACATAGGGTTAGAAATTTCTGTAGCCTAAAATTTAAAAAAAAAACATTGCAACTGAATATCTCACGGATTCACGTGACGGTACTGTGAACACGAATGATTATTGGGTATTTACTAGCAAGTGGTAGAAATTATAATAGATGTTAAGTATCAACTTTATTATTAGTTTAAATATAAGAAAAAAAGATTTTGTCGAAAACAGGTCTTAGTTCCTTTCTTTGCGTTAATCTATTTTTAACTTAGGCCAATCCATACGAAGCTCAACGAATTTATTGTTTTATTTTTTATTTATCTATTTATTTATCTATTTATTCTACAAAAAAACTAACTTTATAACGCACCAACTAACTGTGATTTTTTGAGTTGCTCATTTAAACAATGTGTGGTATTCTTGGATATCTGACGGGTTAATGTGTTGATAAAAGGAATCAAGCTTTAACAGACTTGTCAATGACAGTTTATTCAGAAACGCGTGCCGGGATTTTTTCTGTTAAAGCCGGTTATTGAAATGTAGGTAATCTGAGAAACTAGCTATAAATATCACTGTCGCTTGGTAGATATAAAATGGGACATACTTCCATACCGTTTACACTAGAGTAGAATTAGGTATAGAGAGGTATTTATCCATTCATATTTATTCATTTCGTTTTGATATAGCGTTTAAATGGAACTAGTTAAATCAGACATAAACATGTTCGCAGGACCAACGATTCCTGGAAATAATAAAAAAATGTCACCATTGCAAATACAACATTGTTCGACATCAACACTTGGTTCATTCTGACCAGAAAGAAACTGTCCTTTCGCTTCGCATTGTGATTCCCGAACACGACGACGACGCCCGTCAATCACGTAGGTGCTCCAGGCCATATCTACACAGCCCGGCTTAGGGCACTCCGTAGACTTTGCGTGTGCACGCGCGCGTTTTCCGTCCGATCCGAAAAGTATCAAATTTCAGCTTGATGCTGGCTGCACCATATGTAGGTACTGTAACAGCTCTTCAAGTGATCGATCGATCAGCTCAACTGCAAGGCCCGCTGCGAATAGTCAACCTAGGTGGCACTTTTGATGGGGTGACTCTTGCTGGTGCTGCACCGCCTCTGGGAGGATTGGGATTGACCACAAACCATCATCAACAGCACACATATATGTAGGTAACATACACCACCGAGACAGGCGGTGCGTGGTGGGGCGGCAATCGTTTACCTACAATTGATTAGCAATGTTGTATTCCTATATGTTCCTTTTGCTTCGATCCGACAGCTGATTGAACGATGAAAGAGATTTTGCCGATCACCGCAGCTGGCTCGGGCTGCGGTGGGTTGTTGAGATGTTGTATTTTACTGATTGAGATGCGGCGTAGGACCTCCGTTCATCGATTGTGGATTATAGTTTTAAACTACGATCTTGTTAAATCTTGTTCTGTTCGCCGAACGAAATAAACATTTTCAGGATGCTTAATTTTCTAGATCAGAAGATTAGATCAAAATGCTATCATACTATTAAAAGTCTATGATTTGTAAACGCGAAACAAACTAAGGCCCATCATCCAGGGTACTTTGATTGACGTTACTACAAAGTGTAGATAGTTTGCAAAGCAAGGGTCAACATTAACGCGAGTGTTCACAGCAGGTCTCAATTTCAACGAACTCTCTAAGCTTTAATATCATCTAATTACGCAATCGCCAGACAGTCGGGATGTTTGAACACGACGAATGATGCTATCGATCAGCAGAACCCGCAAACCGCAGTTGCCGCATCAACAAGTCGTTCAACTGCACGCAGAAAAGTGCATTGTAGACGCATAGCATTTGAACTCAACAATAAATATTATCTCAGGGTCAAACATATTCATTGTTTAATTTAATATATAATAGTGCTATTTCTGCAATAAATTATGGTTTTCCCAAGTCACAACAATTCGTTTGAAGCAACAATATCCTTGTTGCGTTGATTGCCATTGTATTACTGATTTCATGACACATACACGATAAATTCGATCATAATCTCTTGCTGAAACAACATTAGGCACTGTAATTAAATTGATAAAATATGATTATTTGTTTTTCTATCTTGTGTTTTGTAAACCCCTCTCGCAGGTTGATGGGATTGACGGTATTGTAAACATCATCAAGCCACAATAGATTCAATAGAGTTATCTAAGTATAAGGACCTTCGCTCTTTTTAGTTTCTATTTGCACGAAGTTCTACTACTAGAGGTTAATTAGTGCTCATGTTAACAATCCACCAATCATTATGACTACTCAGGATTTGATTTATATAAGAAGCCCGTTTCAAGATGTTGAATGTTTCCTCTATTTACCCACTCATAACCAACAATCAACCAGTAACAAATAGATAATTGAGAAAGGATGTGCAACCACCACACGGCTATTCAAGTATTAATAGTGTTAAAAAGTACTAATGTATGTCTTTCATGTGATGATCATAACTTCAGCTGTATCTTGTACCTGTCTATTCTATTACGTCTCTCATATATATTGTCTTTTATTTCTTCTTTTCGAGTCCCATACTGCCATTCTACACCCGCCTTCAGCTGGGTCAACAAAGATGGTGATAGTGAACGTCTTAACACTCACACATTCTCAAACGCGGCCTACAAAATTGTCCTCGCGCACGCGAAAACGAATCGGTCACGTCCGGAAGTCTGTCCTTGATCCTAGAAGCCTGGGTCCATGCCTTTAGCTAGACCAATTAACCCATTATTGCCCAACTTATTTTTCACGCGCATCGCAAATTGATTTTTCCGATCGGGAAGAAATGATGTGATCATACCAGTAAAATTATTTTTGTGCTCAAAGTAGCCGATATAATAAGGAATAACCAGTGAAAATTTCAGATTGATCGATTCATTGGTTCCTGAGATATCGTGATCGCCGCGAATGAACTTTTCAACAAAATACACTTCCGAGATAATCGAGTTTTACTGTCGGTGCAGCGAGTCAACGGTCTAGCGTATCAAATACTACGCACCGCCTACGAGTGCTCTATGGGTAGCAGTCTATGAATAGCTGTAATTCAAGATGTAGTATTCCGATCTTAATGAAATTTTGAGAAAATTTTTCTCAACGTATGTAGTTTCAGAATATCTAATTTACAAAAATTCGATTTTTTTCATCCTGACAAAAATGTGTAACCCTTTAATCAAAAATAGATTGAAAACAAAACATAAACACCAGTTTAAGCACTCTAACTTCTCTAAACGTATTCGGCAAGAGTACATGAACAATATTAACTCATTGATAATGCCTGTTCTGCGTTATTGTTTTGGTAATAGGAGTTCTTCTTAGCACCTACTATATATAGTAGGTTGGGCAATAATGGGTTAAGAAAATACGCTCATACCTATTAGACCACACGTCTCATGGCGACATGACCAGGAACCCTATCTATATAAGGGATCCCAATCTCTGCCAGAGTTTTAACCGCACGCCGAAAATTTGATATCAGACTCACGGTTCGCGCGTCCATTCAGGAACACACGCAAATATGTTACAAAATCGCGTCAGCGTACAAACGTTAGAACCCCTCGCGTTTTTCCAAGCAACCTACGCCATCGAACTCGCAAACATGATTAAACCCCGGTGATAAGGTGAACGTCTCAGCACTCATAAACTTATCAACACGATCTCAAGTGTCAACCTACAAACTCCCGCGCTCGCGCCATCATGAAATGGGATCGTCCGGAAGTCTCTATCCTCGGTACCAACAGTCTAGGTCCATATTAATTAATAAAAACAAATAAAATTGAAAAATTAAGAAAAAAATAACTTTCATATCCACTAGACTAAACGTTCCATGGCGACATGGCTGGGACTCTAGTGATATGGGGTAACTCACTCTCTGTCAGAATGTGATTCGTATACCGAAAACTAAATGAATGACGGTCCGCGAATATGTGAATGGCCGCAGGGTTTCAAAATCGAATTTATACATGCGAAGTCACATACACGCGAGCACACACGACAAACACGTTGACATACGAGCGCTTAAGCCCTTCGTAATCTTCTACGCACACCTATGCCCGCGATCGCGCATACTTGATAACACTCCGGTAATTATGTAAACGTTTTAGTACATACGAAGTTACAAACGCGGTCTCAAACACCAACCTGCAAACGCGCGAGATCATGAATCGGTCACGTCCGGAAATCTTTGCTCTTCATTCAAGCAACTTAGGTCCATACATCCAGTAGGACCAATCAAAAAATAAAGCTCATATCCACTAGACCACACGTTCTACTGCGACATGACTGGGAACTCTCGTGATATGGAAGAACCCACTTTCTTCTAGAATCTGAACCGTACACGAAAAAATAAATATCAGATTCACGGCCCCCGCGCGATCATTCTAGAACACACGCGAATATGCGAAAGGCACACGGTTATAAAATAGAATTTATACACTCGAAGTTACATACACGTTAGCACACGCGACATACAAATGCACACGCGATCGAACACGTTAACGTACAAATGCTCGAGTCCTTCGCGATGATACACGCTATCGCGAGTCCCTACGCCCGCACATACCTGAACTGTACAGTTAATATCACATTCAGAATCACGGCCCGCTACAATTGGCCTAAAGCAGTGTTTTAGTGGGCGCCATTCGCCTGTCTCGTCTGCAATTGGAGTATGTGATTCTGATGGGGAGCCCTTTCGAGAACCTAGTTCTAGGGCTCCAGCAGGACAACGCGTTGCAACGCTTGAAAAAAAAATGTTTTTTTATCTTATGTTTTGTAAACAAAAGGAAAATAAATAAATTTAAGTAGAATATGTTTAATTGAGAATTAGCGCCAACTTGTTTTCAAAAAAATGTTCTGTTCTCCGGAATTCAAAAATCAATTACTTTTCTGGCTGAAATTGTGATGAATCAATTTTTCGATTCAAACAAAGCACACAATGCGTATCTAACGTTAGTAATTTTCACTGCCGTCAATTTTTTCTTCAAATTCGATGAAGATTTTGTATGTTAGTGTTTTAAACGGTTTCCGATTACTGTTTAGTGAGTACCACCTTTAAGAGTACAGGCACATAAGTGAGACGGTAGTTTTAAAACTTCCCAACAAACTTTTCGTGGTTTTGTAATCTTTTTAACAGTTGCTTTATTCAGCTCTAGCTGAACGTTGGATGTATACCTGTAATCGTATATCGTTTGTTCCACCCTTAAACATCTGGATTTGGAGATTTTTTCAGCATGTGTACAGCCTGAAGAAAACCAGAGTTCAGCTTTATCATTAAACCTTTTCGTTGCCGCTATTCAGCTGAGAGAATTATCATTGGAAAATTATTCAAAAAGATATTTTATTTCAACTTACACACGCCATTAATCTCTTTGAAAGCCATCTTCTGTTATTAGTGTTACGTTATAGTTAGAGAAAAATTGTATTACCTTGTTGGAAATCATATCACATACCTGGATTCGAACCAGTAACCTGTTTTTTAATCTAAAGTTTTATTTGTAACGGCTCAATGCGTTAGCACAACTGAGCCGTGGGTCTATTAATTTTTTTTGCAATAAGTAAAAATAAAAAAAATATTCTACGGATGTCGGTCTGCCAGATCTTGTTGACGCAGCTTGCTGCTGCGTGTTGAGATCTTTTTCCTTGGTGGTGAAGCCGCTTGGGGGTCATTCAGTCTGCCTTCTCTCGCGTTATCGTTCCCGTCCATGTCGTCATCGGTACTGCTTTCTTGCTGTTCACGATCAGAGGTTCTTATTTGTTTCTTGTTCTTACGGGTTGCTGTTGTATATCCGTCTTCATCGGTATTTGCTACTTTATTGGCGATGCTGGTTGTTGGTATGGGAGAGGTTGTCGTGGTCGTTGTACCTGCATTATTGGTTAATTGGATCGTTGTTTTTGGTTTATCTGAAGGTGTCGGTGGCTGCTTGTTAGGCTTGTTGGCTGTAGTAGATGAGTTTTGACTAGTTGCTTCGGTGCATGTTTTTCCGTAGTGGGCTGTATGGTTACAGAATTGGCATGTTGGGGTCTGCCCGGGATATGTGATTAGCGTTGTTTGCTTATAGGTCACGCCATCCTTCGATGATTTGCATTCGATAGTCATGTAAGAAGGTATTGGTTTAGTCACTCGCATCCTCACAATACGAACGCCGTTGGCAATGCCGGTGAAAAAATTTCTCCAGGTGTCATTCGTAATAGATTCTACTTCTCCATATTGCGACATGATTCGTTTGATGTAATCAGGGCCGGCGGAACACCTTTTTTCCGAGTGGGTAGTAAGGTTCGAAGTGATTTCTCAACGTACTAACGAAAGTTCAGATATGGTGTGTGTAAGTGAAAATGAAAATTCCCTGATATCTGGTGGCTATTTGGAAACATTCTTTGTTAACAGGGCTGTTTGTCTGACGGCTTAGCGAAAATGTGTTTGTTGAATACTACACCCAAAATCCAACTGGCATGTTTTTATTACTTTTGGGTAAGATTCTATTGCCTTTTTGGTAACAGACCCAGTGTTATAAAATTTCAAAATAAGTTACCTATTTCTGCTTGCATTTACCGAAACCGACTTTCAGATTCAACGCCTCCCGCATTCATTCACTTTCCAACTGACTGAAATTTCATGCAGAATCGAATGCTTGAGTGCAGAGGAAATATAAATTCTTTCACCAACCAAAGCACTCATTTGATATTATGTCGACAGTTTGAAGGCAGAAGTTAGCATCTTCTACATTTTCGAGCATAAGTGAACTGCGTAATCTATATCTGGTGCACTTTTGATCAATAATCCCTCTCAGAGCTAGCATAGAAATAAAATTGAATTTGCCTCTGAAACCGAAAATATCCGTACCCGAAAGCGCTGCGTCGGGAGAACGAATGACGATGGAAACGAACCAAAAATTGCATTCATCGCAGCGGGTATGAATTGAATTTTGTTTTCTTTGAAGTTCATGCAGCGATGTCAATTTTTTTAAGCTCTGAATAGACCACGCAATTGCGCATTGCAGTATTAAACTCATATTACCGCGAAGGTAGTAAACGGTGGAATGACGATGTAGGATAATTTGGTCGATTTCTATAATAGTATTAGTATCGAGTCAAACCAGCCGGAGTTCTGGCGGATTTCTACCCAAATACAGGCCGGAATCTGCACCAATTTTGGCAGAAATAGCAGAATTACGGATTTTTTATACGGTAACTTGGATAGTGAAAGAAAAAATTTAGGCAGTTTTCGGATCCGGCCTAGTTTCCAGATCCGACACAGCTCCCGATCTGGACCAGTTCCCAAATTTGGACCTCTCGGATCTAGATCAGTTTCCGGATCTGGACTAGTTCCCGATCCGGACAAGTTCCCCAATCTGGACCAATACCCGGTAATGGGCCAGTCCTTGGATCTAGCCCATCCCCTTTTCCCCTTACCAGGTCAGGACTTGAACCAGGCCCAGTTTTGGTGCTTAGATTTAGACAAGAGGCTGGATCCGGACTCTCGGATCGAATACGTGTATCCAAACTATATGTCTTGCTTTCCGCACATAACGGGAAGGACTGTTAATGTTTTGTGTAGTCGCTACCTTGCTGTTGACGTTCGTGATAGAAAAAAAAATCAATTCAACTACGACCGAAATACCCCACCACTATTCCGAGTCGGCTTTTTTCTGACTGTGCTTTGAAGCTAGCTGAGTGTGAGCCGATGGGTATCTCCGGCGACCGACATTCTTTCAGTCTTAGTGGAGGTCGATTTGAATATTTCTCCGATGGCAAAAATAATACCAATAAGTCTCATTTTCGATACAAATTATATCTAATACAACCAGCCCCCGGATGGTTTACTTCCGGACCAAAGACAAGCCATTTAACGTCATCGATAAATCGCGTGATCTAACTAAACAACACTCGACCGTGTACGAAAAAAGTATTTTGGCTGCGTACCCGCCCGGGAAGTAGAGATTGATGGGGTAGTCGCCGAGAAGGAAAATGCGAAATAGGGAGTGGCTCCTTCCAGATCCCTGTGCGTCAGTCAGTGTAAATTCTGGTATGCAAGCAGTTGTGTTCAGTAAAAATCGAGGACTATTAGAAAACTTATTTTCCATCAGCCTCATTTCGAGCCTTTTGTCGGATTTTTTTCTTCCAAAATTTGCTCTTTTGAACGGGGCTCGTCTACTTGTTCGCCTTTTTGTAACCCGGGGCATGAACTGAAGAACCCATTGTAGAAATAAGGCACGGTGTGGAAAATGCGGAGAGGATCAAGACATTGGCTCCTGGTTTCGGAAAGTCCACATGGAACATCCAAAACTTCAAGTGTCTCTATATTGCAGTCATATTATTTTTCTAGGTTTACTTCCGACGTAGATCTTCCTTAATATTAGCATTATTCGCCATGGCCGAAAACAATATTGAGGAGTGTTTTGGGGATCAAAACTTGCTATTTTTTCAATCGGATTAGCCTTTGCTCGGTACCAGATATTGAAGTTGAAGCTTGTCAAATCCGAATCATAGGCAAGGATTTATTGATATTCTTTCCATATACATCGCATCTCAACTGGTTCGAGAAGATTTCAACTCCCACGGGGGTGTATTCATGCTGATAACCGATCTATCTTACTGTATGATATCGCGACAATTTCAGTATGGCCATCTTGAATACATTGGAAAAGACACGAATACCTACCAGCGTGGCCAAGTGCGTTAGATTTATCGTTGTACTCTACCTCATTAGTGTGCCCATTGATTGAAAGAGCTACGCGTCCACTATATCCGAAACAATCGAATCAAAATGAGAAATTCCTTCGGTGGCAGTGTGCAACGTTTGGACTGGCTTGTTTTTCTACACTGAGATTAAAGGTCAGACAAAACGAATACCTGGCGCGAACAATCGTGGACGGTTTCCCACTCCGTTGTGGGCAGAGAGTGCTCAGAATTGTATGCGAAAAGGTCCTTTTTGAACGTCAGATCGCCCAAATTTTTCCGAATATACGCGACGTTAGAAACGCAAATAAAAAACTTGATGCAAACTGAAAACGCGGTTATGGGCACCGGTTCGTTAACGGATTAACGAGAGAAACAATATTTCGTCTATCAGCTGGGCCTTACATCGTGTACTCGATTCGATCGGAATACAAGGAACTAAGAATTCTTTATCGGCGACAACAGCATTCCACGTAAATTCACATTCAAATTATAGAAGTTTCGCGATGGAATAATAATAATAATAATAATGTAAATAAACGTAATAATTGTTCTTTAAACACACAAATTTATCTGACAGAAAAGATACTCGCGCCTTTTTCCCACAAAATTTATGGTTTATATTTACCTACGACCATGTCTACATCGTTACAGTTCCAAGCAGGCGCTGCGATCGATGGAGCATGGAAAGCACTTCTAATTTTCCCGGAGAGAATATGGCATCTCGGGTCATGTCCAATCATTATACGTTGAATGCACATCTCCGGCATATTGGGGTCTAGAGAACGTTTTCTGCGCTTGCGGTGACGGCTATCGCGACATTAAACATGTTGTCTGGTCGTACGCCTAGTGTTCTACACATCAAAAAAACTAAATTTTACCGTTGAGGTATTTCGAAACTTACCACAATCTAACGAGCCGTAATTGACGAAATAACGAAATTTAAACCGTGTTCATTTTAAACAAACGCCATAGGTGGAGTAAAATTACGTGACTCGCAAAATTTAACGACATGTTAAATTAAAATCAAATGTAAAATTATTTCATTTTTGATGCTCGTATAGTCATGGTCAAGAGTCGTAAATTTACACGATTTTTTCTAGTTGCGTAGCGCCAGATCTGCGTTAAACGAATCCCTTCGACCTAGTTCTAGTCCGAGATATGCTGGCTATCCTCCAAATTTATTTATATCTACTCTTTTGGTTGACTTACTAACAGGTACCTGCAAATGTGAGAGGTGCAAGAGTTCCAAGCGGATCCAAGGAAGCCAGTTGGCGATCCGGTTCATGATGTCCTGATAGTGATCTTTCGTTTGCCACAAAGCTACAAGTTTAATTTCTTTTTTTCTTTATCATTTTTCTCTGATTGTTCTCTGATACGGTCTCTGCTACTGATGTTGGGATCAACAATCTTTTGCCTTCCTTATACAAAGTAGTCTACTGATTATCTAGTGATTGTTTCTCCTTGCTTCAATTTTTAATCAATTGATTATTCATGTTAAATAATTACAAATTGTTTATATTGCCTTAAAAATATTCCTAACTGCATCCCATAGTCTGAATAATATTGTATATTAATATTTTTTGTCTATCGATCTGAACTCATTGTTTTAAGATGTAGATGTGTCAAAATGTATTTCCATCAGTATAAATATAATAAATAATTTCAAATCCTAATTATTCTCAAGAAATTTAAATTGTAAAGCAAAGAAATTTGTATCTGAATAAAAATATGCAATTGTTTTACGTCGAGGATTTCCAACGCAAGAATTTTTGTGCGACAAAAAAACACATACGTGGTTAATGTCAGGTTTTGATTTGTTCCAAGGGTAATTCCCCCCTCGGTAATTTTCGAGTGGGTAGTACTACCCACGCATTCTGCCGGCCCTGGATGTAATCTTCCCTAGTTCGCGGGTCAATACATGGATACGCACGTCCACCATGTTATTGTTGGTGTTATTAAATTCGACCTCGTGTTGCATGTTGTTCTTTGCAATGAAGTTCTCTGCCTGTGCTAATCTTCTAAACGTAATCAAAACACAGATTTAACCTGGTGCAGTTGAATGTACGTAACTTCAGCGAGATTAAGCGATTTTAACCTTAACTAACTGTTCCACTTCCTGAACTGTGGATCTAACACGAGTTTTATTAAATTCGATCGAAATCATGTAATCCCGTAGCAAGGGCACTTTTGTTTCATTTGGAAAATTCATTTCACTCCGCAGCCGGGGGAAACGACTGTGGACAAATTTTCACTTTGAAATGAATTTACACATTGTTTTGTCTTTAAAGTAAACTTGCGTATTAATTTTTGAGAAATAGTTTATTAATTATTAAGTCAATTCACAAAATGTTTTCGAATTTCTTGAATCACGCAGATGTATTTTCATACCCCAATATTCAAAATCGGTTAAGTTTTGCACCTAAAACATCCGTAAAGCAATACTCTTTATGTAACGATGTCATTTTTAGTTAGTGGAAATTGGTAAGCTAGGAATAAAAATGCAAAATGTTTAATGTCTCCGCCGTTCGTGAACGGACTTTGACAGTCTATAGCTTGTTTGAAAGGTTTACAAGCTTTCAAATTATGTGCACATAACACGACTGCATTGCTTTGTTCGAAAGTGTTTTGATCTAAACCCTTTGTGTGTTGACAAAATCATCCATATCTCTGAAAGTAAACAATATACCGAAAATCAAAAATAATAATGTCAAATGGCAACGTTAGGCCTTTCATTTGAAACTAATTTCGTTAAGATCGGTTCAGCGGATGCTGAAATAATTACATGAAATTAGTGCACATACCTACATACCCACCCACACACACACACACATACATACATACATACAGACATTGTCCCAATTTGTCGAGCTGAGTCGATTGGTATATGAGACTCGGCCCTCCGGGCCTTGAAAAAAGTTTTCAAAGTTTGAGCGAGACCAATACATTTCTTTTGTAAGAAATGTAAAAAGATTGCTTTCGATCAGCTGCTTTCAGTCTTCAGCTTTTCAGACCTTTTCACATTAAAGTACCTCTTTTGGTAAACTTTGTCTGACCTATCAAAAAAATTTGATTTGGCCCACTGCGCCGTGTATTGAATAATTTTAATCAAAGGATGCAGCTACAGTTTTAGCCTAATCTGTAATCCATAACTTTTCAGTTTTGAAAGAATATGCTGCCATTTGTAATACTTACAGTTTTATGCTAAGTTTATTTGTTAATTTGTGTTGTTATTTCATTTGAAGACTTGGTCCAAAGTTATTATAGATAATGTATACCAACTTAAATTGAATTCGCATTGTTAATCCGCAGTTAGTTGACAAAAACGTTAAAATTGAAAAGCGCTGCTGGTCTGCTAATAGACCGTACGATGCTGGTATGCTTATAGAAATGGTTCAGTTTTTTGCATTCATTCAAAAAGTCATGTACTCCTTTCGACATAATCGACGATCTCTGCAGATATCGAAACCAGTTCGAAAAAAACGTTACCGACTATCATCGAAAGCATAACCTACCCCAAAATGAGCACAGTTTGTTCAGTGAGACGTAGTGAAAGTCCAGTTTAGCCGCGGTATTCTTTGAAGCCAGTTGCCGGTTTTGTTTCCGTACGTTCAACGACAGCAGGCAAGGCTCAATAAGCCATCCACGTGCCGCCGCCGCCACAATGCTTGACTCACCTGACCTGATGCGAGCACAGGACGCGCGTGGTCTGAAGTTACACACCTCGCGTGATAGCCGCGTTACATTGTTTGGGCGCTGAGGCTCAAGTTCAGAGGTTACTAGATCGAGACAATGGGCTGTGTAAAGCGCATGTAAATGCAACTACTTCGCAAACAATGAAGCTTGGTTATCTGTAAAATTTCGCGGCAAATGTAAAGTGCCGCGCGTAAAGCCACAGGTTCCACCTTATACTACGAGCAGATTTGGTACAAATAACCGAAGAGTCACGTTTTTCGTGCCATCTCCGTTTGCTTTTCCCGCCGCTGCTGGGGGCTAGGAAATTAATAAACAATATTTTTTTGCTTGCGTCGTTTGCGTCATAAAATATATACCTAAGTATGTATGTTTTTGTCGGATTATTGCGAATGAAAATGAGTCAGTGAGAAGGTTCTAAGAAAATTATGATAGTTTGTGTATTGTTTTCAATAATAAGATTAGTTGGGAAAACAAGTTATTTGTTTTAGTGACGAAAAACCATTAGCGACGGGGACGGATGTATGGACTTGGTTAATTAGAATCAGTGTATTGTTCTCCTGGTGTTGCTATGATACCAACCCACGCATTACTGAAATCCGGAATCTACGCGATTTAATAATGCGATCAGATTAACTATTATATGCAAAGCAAAATACTCGATGCACGGTGCGACACCGATTAGGGTGGTTATGAGTGTACAATGTTTCCATTATACTAACTCAAATTTTCTATTGGCGGAAGCCAAGCAAAGTCTTGATAATGTTGCTCATTTTTGGATGACAATGTCACTCGCTTGCCTCCAATCCTGAGTAACATAATAAATATACTCACCAAACGCCTTTTCCTAGAGTCAGGCAGATTCTCATACAAGTTGAGATTGATTGTATCCTGACCTGATTTTCTGAGTGCCACTTCAAAAGTTATTGCATTTAATATATTTTTCCTCCATATTTTCCCATAGAACCAATTTCAAAAATTTCAATCGAAGGGGGCGGGGGTCTAGAATTGTCCAAATGATGTGAAATTTAGCAGCTGAGCTTACTTTGACATTCGTCACAATATGACAATATGGGGGCCTTTGAGAATTCAAAAAAATAATTTTTTTGCGATGTCCTAATCATCAATTATCTATTTAACACTCTAACGTTTTCTTCCAGCTGGTGAGGCCAAATAAACGAGTGGTGCACTAAAGTCCTTGCAGAACAACGGTTTTGGATTCAATAACAGAGACTATACCAAGTTATTTTAGTGTTCTACAATTGCAATATCGTGTTGTCAAATTATCATGCATGTGCTTTTCAGAAAACAAATTTAGAAAAAATTGTTTAAAATTTACAAAAACCATGCTGGTGCAGCTTCTCTGAAAGAATATTGACAGAAACTGAGTTGAGGGACCCCTTTATATCCAAGATACTGATGCCATTTCCAGTTGAAAGAGCGCAAGGCAACTGTCCGTCGATTTGTCTAACAATAAGCCATTTGATTCGACTAAATTGTCGAATAGAATCATTTTCTCTAACATGACAGCATTGCAATCGGCCGTTACGAGTTGTGATCGGAGTATGAATTTCCTAGTTTTGGAATGGTAGCGAACCTCACTTGCCTTAATCGTGAATGACCAGGTTACTCACAAGGAATTTTTTTCGAATTAAGTTAACAAGCGAGCCAGGTAGATTTTTCAGGTCCGGAGCAAAATTTGAGCAGACCTTTTTTTGCGAAATCGAATATCCAATGGTTTAAATATTCCTCGCATTCATTAGTATTGTTTCGGTTACGCATATAACAAGCCTTGTTTGAGATAGTGTCCATCGATGTTTCCCTCGCAAGACCGTTGACAAACTGGCGCCAGTAACCCTGTATTTTGCTTTGATTGGATCTTATATTTCTCATAAAAGAAATGTATACGAAAACCTTTTCCGAGGCCCGAAAGGAAATTTTCTTTGTAACAATCCATAGACTGTTGGCGTTTACGACGACGGAGATATTAAACATTTGAAATGATAACGATCCAATTTTAGCCGTATTAAGGAGGGTGCCTGGCTATTTCATTAATTACTCGATGGAAAGCGTATAAATTGGTATAATCATTTTTGCTTCGTTCATAAGAATAAATTTTTTCAACAAAACGATCTGAAAGCGGTAAAGTGCTTGCTTTGGCCCCCCAGTTATCCTACCATTTGAGTCAATGCGTTGAACAAAGATGGCATATGCTGCCCTAACCTAAGGTTTCCAATAGGTAGAGTGATAATAGAATCAGGGCGTAAATAGGCTCATAACCCTATTTATATTTCCCATTTTCCAATTTCCAATATTTAAAAATGGTACCGTTACATAAAGAGCATTACGTTACTGGTCATTTTGGAGCAACATGCAACATTAAACCAATTTTGAACATAGTAGTATGGAAACATATCTACGTAGGGTAGACGAGCCGTTATGTCACTATTTTGTTGACAATTCGACCAACTGTCATTATCTGGCGCTTTAATCAGTTTCAACATCTTAGCTTCGTTCCTAAGAAGCAGTACAATGAAAACCGGGCCTGGAAAATGTTAAAAACTCGCGTTTGAGCGAAGTGAAAAGTCGAGTACAATGCACACTTATTTATCTTAATCCTACTAATGCTAATACGTTGAACAGAGGATAGCAGACGCTGCTCTAACTAATGTGTTCAAATGGGTGGGATGAACAGAGGCACTAGGATGAATTAGAGCACTGTTACCCTAATTCATGGAATCCAATGACAACGTCCAAATTAAGATTCCGGTGTATATGGAAAATGACTATACATAGGTAAGGCTACATGATCTATCACCGTGTACCCGTCTTAAGCTAATTGCAGAATGCATGTCACAATACCGAGGATTAAAATCTATTACATCTGATGAAGAAATTTCTTTCTGGGTACTCCTAACGGTGTTCTTGTGATGAGGATGCGAGTCGAAAGACCTATTCTATTCTTGAGTATAAAACTCAAAACTCACGTAGCTATTATTAATTAAACTATGTTATGCACTCTTGATGGGTAAATTCCTACGGCATGTATTGTAATCTAACAGCACACCAAGCTATTTATTAAAAAATTTAAAGAATCTATTTTTGGGATGATACTTCTGCAATTCCACTGTAGAACAGTGATCAAATCCGTAACCTCGTTCGATGAGTTAGCCATCGAAGGATACAATCGCTGAAAGGGGAGGCCATTTCTTAGTCAACTGCTTTAAAAATGTTCTTACTGTAAATAGAAGAGCTAACAACAGACTTTTAATAGGATCAGTTATATTGAAAGTTTTTATTATCCAGTCCATAATGTCCAAGAGCTTGATAATTCCAGTGCCGCGATTATTCTCAAACCGAAACAGAGGAACACTTGGGATTTTTGATGTAGTGGGAAGTGCTGGGAACTCCTTCTCTGAGTTTAATCCTCCGAGATCAGGAGCTACTTGCTTGGTTGGCTTGGTTGCAATACTTCCAAGAGATGTCACTTTCGGAGCCCCGTCTAGAGACACCTTCTGGCCTTTACAAGGAACTTTAGGAGAGGAAATGTTCCTCCTCTTCCTATAACTTCTAGGCACCCTAGTAGATGTTCCCTCTTGTGGGTCATCAGCCTCGCCCTCGTCAAGAGGCAAGTGAGAATAGATGTTTGTTGTGGTTGGTGGCGTAGCTTTCTTTAGCATTTCTGCGAAAGAACGTTCGGATCGTCGCGCAAGGGGACGTTTTAGTTTATCCCCGCGTAGTTTGTACGCGGGACATGCCGAGATATCATGCAGAATCTCTGCACAGTAAGGACGCTTCTTTCATTCAGCATTCTTTCTGCTCGAATCATTCACATGATTCGCTTGCACTCAAGTATTTTCACTGGCTGAAGTAAGCGGTCTCTAAAACGGCAAACCCTGCAGCAGATCCTCGCATGTCAAACTCTCATCGATGACATCGCCTTCAGACTGTACTTTTACAGCTGGAATATACACATAATAGTCCTTCGTAAAGTGCTCGCAGCTATCAATATCGTTTGCCTGCTTTGAATTAGTCAACATGACCCTGACCCTGTCTGAGCGGACCTTTCTCATTTCGGTCACAGCCGAGAACCGTTCCGTCAGGTTTTTTGAAATCTGTAATAGACTCAGTAATTGTGTTTTGGGCCGAAAGAAGACCACAAAGGAACCGGTCGAGAGCTCTGGATATTGTTTGGATATTGTCAAATGGATTCAATGTCAAATATATCAAGACCCTGATTATTTTGAAAGGTGGTGTCTTCGGGGAATTTATAAAAGAAGTCCAGTGCTTCTGGATGGTAGAAAGTATAACTCGCAATTGCCCCACTAGGCGGAGCTGGTGCTAATGCAAATATTCAACACATGTTAAAATAATTCTATATCTCAAAATCGTGATTAGATAGAGTAGTACTGTCTTCAGCAAAGTTGCTCGAGAGGTCGAGGACTACCCAACGGTAACAGATTAGTTTGGAATACTAGTGAGCATAGATGCTTTCAGCATGTAGTAGATAATGATATATCTCAAAAGTCTAATAACTTAGAAAGATGATGTTTTCGGCAAAGTTATTGAGAAGGTCAAAGGCTACTGAAAATGCGTGTGGTAACACTGGCCACTAAATGGATGGTGGGAGAAATTTAATTTATATACGCATATTTGTTTTGATTATGCTAGCATTATTAGCCTAAAACAATGAAAAGGAACATGACAAGAAAACGAACGAGAGAGTGATAGCAGTTCGTATTCCCGCGAATCGGGTTTTCTCACTTTTCGTTTGGCTGTCGTATTAACAGCCAGCATCAGCAGCAGTAACGATGGCCCGTAGTGAAAACAATTTAACTCTTTAGGCGGTTTGCTCCGGCACCGACACACTCGGCGTAGTGAACCTTTCTCAGCAAAGGATGGACAGAAAATTGGAGACCCAAGCGGGAATTTTACTTTTCCTTCACCTTTCCTCCTATACCGCGACCAGACGAGCGCATGTTGCCAGTACGGGTGTAACACGCATAGGACCCTCGGTTTTGTACTTGGTTCAGTTTCAGGCCATCGAATGAAATCAGTTCACTTACATTGAGAAAGAGGAGGAGCTTCGAACAAAAACTGTTCACGATTTGCGGCTCGGTGCATGTAATTAGCGTGAACTAATAAGGAATGGCTTCAGTCAGATGATTAAAAATCGGATTTTTCCGTGTGTGTATGTTCATTTTGACTCGTCGGAAATAAAAATAATAGTTCACGGAACATGCTGAATCTTAATAATCACCTTCCCTCCCGACGTTGAAATGTAGTCCATCCAATAAGGGTAATCGAAACCGATCATTCCAATCAATACTTCCTGAAGAAGAATGGTTCTGTACATGAAATTAGCGGGGAAAAGAAACGAGCTTCGGTTGTATGTTTTAAAATCGGTTTTTATCCATGTATTTTACACCCATAGGAACATTTTTTTTGTAGGAAACGAACCACTGCGACCAGTATTTAGATCTATTGTGGTATTAATAACAAAAAATAATAATTGGCGAATGAAAAGATGTTCAAATTTAATTCCTTTGAGTGGTTTGATAGCGCTGATAAGTCCAAAGAAAATATTCTCCGGGTTGGAGATTTTTGTTCCAATTGGCCCTGATCACAAGCATGGAGCTGCACATACGGAATTGAATCCTAATAATCACCTTCTCTCCTGGTGTTGACATAGAAGTTCAAGATATCTGACAAGACTTGTTGAACCCGACTTAAATCACAATTCGGCCATCGAATGAAATCAATTCCCTTCCATCGAGAAACAAAAACTGTTCAAGATTTGCTCGGTGCATGAAATTAGCAGGAACCAATCACGAACGAGTTTCGGTCAGATGCTTTCATATTGGTTTTTTCGTGTGTGTGTGTATGCTATCTTCCACCCATTGGAAATGAAAATGATAGCCTCTGTACATATATTTCCTTCTCGGTATTGTACAGCCCTCTGTTCGCACCAAGCAGCCAAATACGAATGATAATAGAAACAAATCTATTGCGGACCTATATTTAAAACATTTCATCATTTAAGTGTTCGGTTGGTGCAGCATATTGACGGCACTGACCGAGATGCGCTGAAAAGTTCGCCATGTCCGAATAGTTTTAGAAAGATTTTGTAAAACACATTTTTTCGCTATTGATGCATGTTATACATACTACAAATTTTAATGCAACATTGCTGAACATATTTTCGACAAAATGGCCCAAACTAAGGCTAAGTATAATGGAAGTTATTACATTCAAAATCTGACGCGGCAGCCATAGTCGATGTTTTGAAACGGGTCCCTTATATTTAAAGCTTAAATGTATTCTAGATTAAAAATGTAAACAACCAGTGTAAATAAGTACGATTTTTTTCAACTTCAAAATTAAATTAAATTAATTTAATAAATGATTAAAAACGATTACTTAATACTAATTGTTACTTTCGTAGTAAAACAACCGGTATTTAAACTGGTATTGCCACGAGTCATATTTTTACTGACAGCTCGAAACGCCAACGGCAACCGTACACTGGGGTACAAATGTACCCCACGCCAAATTTGACTCCTGTTTCCACGAAGGCCAAAAGCAAACTGGTTCTACCACACTTTTCTACTCTTACTATAAACTCTAAATTGAATTATGTTTAGGGTCCCAGATCGGTAAATGCCGAATTCTCGTTTTCACACGGCTCCAAAGGTGGCGTGGGGTACATTTGTACCCCAGTGCAATGTTCTAGGTTTAAAAAATCACGAAGAATTTGAATTTGAGCTGGTGTTTCTGTTCGCAGTTAGTAGAAAATCGGAAAAGTATCTTTAAACTGCGCTCACACTACGAGCTAAAACGTGTTACCACGTTATCTTGATATGTTTTTCGTGTTGCTAAGTATTAAAACGTGTTTTAACTTTGTAGTGTGAACATAATATTAGACATGTTAAGTACTTTAGTCGTTTGCTACGTGAGAATGAACTGAACGAAGGGTCCCTCCAGAAGTATTATATTTTTCTAAGCATACAGAAATAGACGGTTTATACTGCAAAATGTCGTCCAAAGAGTATTATTAGATTTTTCTTTACTGAACAGAACTGTTTAATTTACTTTTTACAAAAGCTACAATAATCTTGTTTTTTGTACGACTTTCTAAGGGTCTGAATGATATTTTTTTATATCCAGGAAGTTGAGGTTAATTTATGTATACATTAAAAGGTGAAATTTATTCTCAATTTTATGACCCAATTGATGGCCTAAATAAATACTGTTGGTATATTGCTGCGTGATCAATCAAGTTTCCGGCATTAGTGTGAATCAATGCCTAACCCCTTATTGTTTCAATGGAAGCAAACGATTGAGATTGGATAAATGTTTTGTCGGGTTTTGTTGATCTAAAACGAGCGTTTGAAACAATTGACCATTGAAGGTTGATAGGTGCGTTGTAGAGGTAAAGTGTTCGCCATAAAAATGTTTTATTAAGATGCACAATAAAATTAGCCGTTAATTTCAAATGACTAACTATTAGGGTACTTTGGGATTTTTGTAGTCCTGCTCGACGCATCCATCAAATATACCAGTGTTCGCTTACATCTTCTGAGTAACTGCCAATGTTCCAACTCCGCTAATCTGTAAATATTACAACAATCGCATCGTGAATTATTGCCCTCATTTCACCATTATTGTTCTATCAATTTTACCGAGCTTATCTGCTTCCTGCGATTCAGCCCGTGTTTAGCTCCCTGTGCTCACAACCATATTTGATTCCGGCAGTCGGACATTCATTACTGCACGTTCAACAGTCAGTCTGTCTCTCGGCCGCGATTTACAAGTTATTTCACACCGTGTATAATAACAATCATCATTACTATACGCTACAATGGGCGTTGTTTGAATAGTTCAATATCGTACAGCCGTGGGGATGGAATGCAACCAATAGGCTTACTTCGCGAAAATCGCTAGATCTACACCCGCGCGGATTGATTATAGAAAAGTACTCAGCTGCGCATCCGGTCTATGACTAGAGTCGAGGACATCCGAAACGGTCTGATGAACACGTCACCCGTAATGGCGGATTGCGAAACCGAGAGTGAACCGGCTCCGACTCGAGGTTAAATTTTCCATCGAGAACTTTAGCTCAGGACTCTGGCCCTTTGATTTCGAAGATCGTGCGTAACGATAATTAATGTGAGTAATTAGGGTGATGATGGGAGAATACCGATGAAATAGTGCGTTTTTGTGGAAAACTGGTGATCATACGCACTCGATTAGGCGTGTGGATCCAATTAGATTATGACCGGGGGCTCAGCTTGTGAGGTGTGACTCGGATCTCGGGTTGAAACAATTTTTCCCACCGTCAGCTAGTTGTTGTAAGCTCATTTAGGTTGGATAGATATTACTAATTACCAAGGCAGATGTTAGTGTACCTAGAACAAGCTGACGTCCGACGATCGATGAGGGGCATTTAAATAGGCACCTGTACCGGGAGCTGCCGTCAGTTTGAGTTGCGCGATTCGTTGTGCTCGGATTACTTTCCATAATTGGGATAATATTGGTTAACAAATTAGTGAAAAAAGTGTCAACAACGGTCTCATAATGAGTTTGAATTATACTAAACCAGTTTTGTTGTGTGTTGGACTGTTTCTGGTACTTGGAATGTGCAGTGTGCAAGGAGCAGCGATCCGTGAAAAACGGCAGTTGAATTCTTTGTTGACTCTTACTGGAGACTCAAATGCACGGATTGAAAATGGTAAGTCTCGAGCGTTCTGATTCAGGGTGAATGGAAAATATTGATGTTTAGTACATGCTCCGCAGAAGACCCATTTTTTGATGCCACATCCAGAAATAAGATATTTTCTTATATCACTGATATTAAAATGATTAAAAACGTTTCATTCAAAAAAATTAAGAAAAATATAGTATTTGATGTCTAATTAATTACTGATCATAAATATTTCAAAGCTGGATTTAAAAGTCGTGAGATACATAGCTGATAATCGGTATGAATCAAATTTCATCAAAATATCTAAAAGGGCTACCACTATTTCTCCCTAAGGATAACATTGAGTTGAAACTTTAGAAAATCACAGATTAACGCTTCGATTTTGTCTTATCTGGCAACAAACTTGAACATCTATCTGTGTGTCCAAGTCTGCTGCCAGATATTGATGAGACGAAGTTGAAACGTTAATCAATAACTTTTTAAATCAGTTTCATTTGCAAGTGTAAGCAAACTTCAGAAAAAAATCAGAATCCGGACCTATAAATATCAAACTGAACCCTCTGAGTATGTGAAAATCGGTTGAGTGGAGATAAAGTAATAAAATAAATTTCGATTTTTTGAAAAATAAGAAGGTATGTAACCCCTTAAGAGACCAGTACCGTACCCTCTGAACCGCCAGAACAGGGCGTAAAAGGTACTATTACTAAAAACAACGTAAAATAAAATACTTTGGGAAATTAGTCATTATCTGCGATTTGTTTGGTTGTCTACTGACCGGTGAGCGAGCATTTAATTACATTGGTTGCCCCGCCCAACAAGGGTTCCATTGTTTATGGGAGGTGGTCATAAATATATGCTAAGTTTGATACAAAGCTACATTTGATACAAAGCTACATTTCGTTAGTTAATTCATCGCTAAATTCAAATTTTCTATTAAAAAGCGATTATATCCACTAAACAGTGTGATGAAGCCTTTCTTGCTGTTTTAATTATGCACATATATTTTTCTTGCTTAAGATTTTTTAGTACAAAAATGTGCACGTATGTAGAACGCTAAGAACTCGGCTCTTACCAACTAGAACGATATTAAAGGTTGTCATGATGCTCGAATAGATTACTTGGGAATATCCACACCATGGATAAACATACATCATAAAATACTAGTTGCTTATTACATTACGCAATCGAACTCTTCTCCTTACTTTACGATGAAACTACTAAAAGCACATATTTGCATCAGTAGGCTAGATCCACTACCGAGGACTAGTTTAGTAGACTGCGACAGAGCACCCGGTATCGTCGTCAGGGCGTCAACGAACCGGACGCTACGCTCCATCCGGAATTGCCGGACCGACCGCGATACCCTACCGGTTGGTTCGTTAGAAATATAGCGAAAGCCAATGAAGAATCGGTATCGAGACTTCTTTCGCCGAGGAACTTTCCGTCGGCGTAAGCTAGATTCACTGCCTGGGACTAGACCGAGTAGACCACGACGAGATACCACCAGTTGCGGGTCGTCGGAACGAGCAAAACGGACGCCTTGCTTCATCGGAATCGCCGATCTGATCTCAGTACCTGGCCGGTTGGCTCGGTTTCAGCAGAGCTTCTCTTGACGGGAATTCTCCTTCGGAGTAGGCTAGCTCCATCGTCAGCGACTAGACCGGGTAGTTTGCAAAAAAGTCGAAGGTCTCAAGGGCTCATCGAGGAAGTACTAAATGACACAAAGGAGCCGAAGGGCTCAGTAAATTAGACAACCTGAAGTTTGTTACCCAGATTGTTCTCGCAGAGAAAGAGCTGCCATACAGAAATGGTCACGTTGTATGGATGGTCGAAAACTGGTAATGTGTCGAGGAGGGATGCTGTAACCCTACTGATAGAACTAACTACTAAGTAGTTGGATTGGGCACCGTGTCATAACGTCCGAGATAATAACGTCCATGGTGTGGTGCGTCAAAACACCCGGGACTTCAGGACGCACCAGGCTGAGTCATAACATCCGAGAACGGGTGTGCATCATAGTGTCTCGGATGTTATGACGCAATCGATATCCTGGACACTGTGACGCACTTATAGTTTCGGATATTATGATGCATAAGAACTATGTCCCTGGTAATATTCCAAAATAATGTGCGTCACATAGTTTGGGACATTATTGTGACGCACAAGGGTGCGTCATAAGGTCCGAAAATAAATGTAATTTTAAAAATCCTCAATCATACTAGTGTCACAACATCCGAAAATAGTCCTGCGTCATAAGGTCCAGAATCTTCTGACTCACACTGTCACTAGGATGTTATGATACAGAGGAATTACGTCATAAAGTCCGGGAAAATATGGCCCACTCATTGTTTCGGATATTTTGACGCACAGGTACTGCGTCATAGCGTTCCACGGGCGGGTGATAATGTTTGCGACAATATGACGCACCAGCCATAATATCCGAAAGTGGATAAGTCATAAGACTCCGGACTTTGTGATGCACATTTGTTTTCGGATCTTATGAAGCTCTCCTTGTGCGTCGCAATGTCTCGGACGTTATGACGCATGTTTGTTTCCGGATCCTATGTCGCACATTCGCTTTCGTGAACACTGTGACGCATTAATGGTTGAGGATATTATGATGCATAAGGACTGCGTCGTAATGTCCCAATGCTTTATGACCTGGGACGTTATGATGCAGTATTCGAAACAATGAGTGCGTCATATTATACCGGACTTTATGACGCAATACATCTTCGTTATAACATCGGACTATCAGTGCGCGTCATAAGATCCCGGACATAATGACGCAGGACTACTTTCGAACGTTGTGTCACAAGAATAACTTCGGATGTTATGGCGTATTATTGCTTCCGAATTTTATGGCACACTCTCGTACGTCATAATGCCCCGGACGTTATCACTGTTTTGGAACGTTATGATGCAATACCTTTGCGAAATAATATCCGACACTATGAGCGCGTCACAGTGTCCAACATGTCCAATGGGTACGTCATAACATCCGAAAACGGATGTTACGTCACAATATCCCAGACGTCATGACGCACCCCCTTTTGGAGGCTTATGACCGGGGACGTTGTGACACAGTGCCTATGCGTAATAATATCCGAAACTGTGAGTGCGTCATCTAATCCCGGACTTTATGACACAATTCCTCTGCGCCATAATATCCCAATATCAGTGTGCGTCATAAGATCCCGAAGATTATGTCATAATGTACCGGACTTTGTGACGCACAACCGTTCGGACGTTATGACCTCGGACGTTATGACACGTTGGAGTGGAGTGTAGGCTGGCTTTGGTGTTTCCCTATCTCCTGCCCCTCCCCCCCCCCCCCGGGAAAATAGTTATCTCCTTGAGAAATTTTCAAATAGTTTCTATTTTAAATTTGTTCTAAATTCCAAACCAGATTCGACAACCAAAACTGATTTTAATTAGCCCTCCGGCACTCGCACGAATGGCTCCCCGAATGAGCAGCCGCTGGTGTTAAAAGAAGATTTCGCTAGATTTTCTGAAGGTGTTGCACAAAATACAACGACACGAGTGCCGGAGGGTTAAAAAAGGGTATTACATATTATGTATTGTACATTGAACATTTCAAAATCGAAAATCGAAATTTCGGACCCCGTTCCTGCGAATGGCACATTCGACTGAAGTTAAGTACCGCTACTATTTTACATTCCCCATTTTTTCACTTCTAATACCCTGCCCTGGACCCTAGGCCTGTGCAAAAATAACTTCTCCTGACAATGATACATCTCAAGGTGAGATATGTGATCTTTTTCCGGACCAAAGACAAAACAGTTTTTAAATCAATTGGTGATTTCTCGAGTTCGGACGAAATTATGAGAGAAATATTGAGATTTCGCCCTGTTAAGCTTCGGGTGGTGGAAAATAGTTAAAGAAGGAAAATGATATTGCCGGCTACGAGCATTTTACGAAGGAGTACAGAGTATATGTACCAGTTAATCGTGTGGAACACTATGGGGTCGTCTTCGATTCGAGTTTGAATTGAGTGGATCTACTGACACATGGGGTTGGTTGTTTTAAAGACCCCATGCTTCCGCCAGTGAAGATAATGGACGACAAACGTTTGCATTCAGCATGAAAGGCTGCGGTTAAAGGATATATATCAACTCAGACACCTATTGGGTGACCTTCGCCGGTCTGCTCTACCCATGCACATATTTGGAGCATGAAAATAGATGTAAAATTAAATCATTCCGCAAATACATGTCGTTGCTGTTGTGCTATTTAGGACATTTCGAGAAAAATGATTGAATATCTTGAAACTTATAAATGAACAAACAATTCAAATAAGACATTTGATGCTTCTATCTATTCTGCGTATTAATCTCTCAAATATCACGAAGATCGATTGACTAGGTTGCGAGTATTTACTCAAAATGTAAACAAAAGTTGCACTCACACGTGTCATAGGTGTGAATTGATGACAAAATTTATATGGCGTGTCATAATCGTGCATGGAAAGTTTTTCTTCGAAAAAAAATATCAATTATTAACTTTTATTCATATATTTGGGTTCGTTTTGTCTATAAACAATCGATGAGTTGCATTTTGAAGGAAATGAGTCAGAGAATCTAGAAAAAATGTATTTTTTGGTTACAGTGTTGCCAAATATGCTATATTTTCAGTTTAAAACTTAAATTGCATTTTTCTCACAATTTGTGTATTTTGTTTTGAAAAAGATTATGCCATTGTGTTTCTCAAATAATTTTACACATAAAAACATCTTATGCATCACGATAATTTGTGCCAATCCCCAGACACAGTCATTTGAAGCAAAAAATAACTCAAAATTCCTCAGCACGTTTCTCGTTATATCTCAGTAACCAAGCAGAATGTAAAAATTCTGAAAACGCCACATTGTAGAGATTTTTTGGACAAGTAATATGGCATATCTAACTCAGTTTACTTCAAAATACCGCTTGTCATAAGATAGCATAACAGCGACGATGTGCTTTTTTCAATGAATTTTGATATAATTTTACACGTTGATTGAAAATTACAGTTTCATTTACAAAAAAACCAATAAATATATTTATTTTTATTCTAAAATGGTTGAAAAATGTATCACGTGTAATCTCACATGAATCAAAGTGTGAAATCATATGCTTTTTGATGCTTTATTGGTGTGTATTGATTTTAATTTTATTTAAATCAAATTTTCGATTCAAGCGATATTTGTTTGCAACCATGTCGTTTAAATTTCATCATTTTTTTGGTATGTACGCCACCCGTACCTTCGAATATCTATACACTGAAACCTCCATTTTCGAACTCTTTTCGAAAACTTTGGTAATATTCGATTTACGTAACATTTTTTACGAACTCTATTCAAAGAAACAAACTCTTTTTTACGAACTAAGTCCTTTAACATCTTTGGAGCTCATATAGTGCTGTAGGAAGTTGTACAGTTTAATCTATTTTTAGCTAATTATTACTAATACAAGTTGGGTATTTTCGATGTAGGGTTAACTAGTATATGACGGAAATTGATGTTTGCCATTTTAAAATCCAGAATGGCGACTTTCGGTTTAGCTAAATTCACTATAGCCTCAAGAATTTGGTATTTTCGGAATGGGGCTAACGAGTACCTGGCGAACATCGATGTTTGAAACGATTTTGAAACCCAAGATGGCGACTTCCGGTTTAAATAAACTCATTTTAATTCCAGTGATATGGGTGTGGGTTGACGAGTACTTGGCGGAAATCAATACTTGAAGCCTTTTCAAAATCCACGATGGTGACCTTTGGTTTAGATAAATCCACTATAACCTCAATTTCTAAAATGGATAAGTAGATGACGAAATCGATGTTTGAAGCCATATTGAAATTCAAGCGAAATATTTTAACAACTTTCTTTTATTAAAAATAAAGAATAAAAATCTCAAAAATCATGTGTCGAATTTGTCAAAATCTCTGTGAGCTTAAAATTCACTGAAAACGGGTCTTCGCTGTATAGAGGGGTAGATATATTGATGATATGGTTATAGAAAATTTTACTCAACCGGAAGCCGCCTTCTTTGACACAGTGATGTCACTCATCGATTTCCGCCATTTACCTGTCAAACCCTTTCAAAAATACCCATATTGTTAGAGTTATCCATAATACAGCACAAATTGCAGAGCTGAAAAATTACAGTAAAATCAGGCAATAGATGATATCCTCCCGTTTTGAGCTATCACCTTTTCGGACGAATATCAAGAGACGCTAGCATCATTTCGCTTACTGAATGATAGTGATCAAGCAAAAAAAAATGGAAAACGATGATGGTGGATATAAGATGGAATGTTAAATCAAGGTTGGACCAACGTCGGACCAATGTCGGGAAATATTAGACTGACATCGGACCAATGTTAGACCAAAGTCGAACCAATATTGGACTTATGTTTGAAATATCACTTCGCTGGCAGTCAATATCAGTGACGGATGCATTCCACTGAAAGTTCAGTATAATGAGTGATGGTTCAGTTCGTTCGCCTATCAATTTCACGTGCTTTGAAACAACTGAACTGATATTGTCCAGCTCTGGTTGACTGCGGCCTAGCGCACTAGCGAATCGTATCCGTTAACTGGGGCAACTGACAGCCGGCAAAAATTATCCGAGAGAAACGCTGATTGTTTGTTTTGTTTCTATAAAAAAGAAACAAAAATATTTTGCGGTTCACGAAAGTCGGCTGTTTCATCCCAGTTTAAAGTTGTTTTTTGTGATAAAGTATGTCATGAAACAGGAAATGGATTCGCCGCCGGAAACAAGCCGTTGTAGAATTTAAAAACGTCTTTAATCCACCTAACAGTGTGATGAGACATTTCTTATAACTCTTATCACTCTCTTCGGATATTATATCGTTTGAGAACATTTAGAACTTGATGCTTCGCGATGTTTTTGATAACGCATACTACATGGGATAGTGGCAGGACTCAGAGAATCGCTCAAATCAGCATAGGACAACATCAGTGCTAGAAATCTCAAACCAAATCAACGGGAAAGCGAAAAAATGGCCCATAAAATAGACATACCAACGAATTATTGTTAATGCTCTGTTAATAAAGTATCTATATTGTGGTGAGAAAACTGAATTTTCCTACTGTACTGAGCCAAAAAAAATCGAATTTTTTTTTTTTTTGAATCGATTTGAAGTTTATACTTTACTCAAATTTCCAACGCGACTGAGAACTAAGAAATCAACGCTTTTTCTTGAAAAAAGCGATACTAGCAGTGACACCATTCAAAGAAAATCAATAGTGAATATTTCCAGACTTGGTTTTATTTCCCATTTAAGAACTATTGTGTTTTTTACATCCTAGATTGCATGATTCAGTGATCGAAACCCAAAACTTCATAAAGTATTTGAAATTATTAAATTAAAATTTGTTTTTGCTATTGAAATTGACAAAATGATAGTATCACCCCTTTGGCGATTGTTTACTTTTTCGGTCCCACCTATCAGCAGTGAAGTATCGCCCTTACGTTTTTTTACAATAACTACCGTTCTACACCACCGATTTCGTCCGTGTTTTTTCAATAGCGATCATTTTTTTTTTCAATTTGTTTATTTGATAAGGCACGTATGCGTTAGCTTAAAGGTGCCATTTTTTCATTGTTTTACATTTTGAATTTCTTAAAACTAGGGGGTTACACATTTCAATATTATTTTGTTTTATATAATGAAACTAAATAAAAAAAACTTTACAGCTAACTTATACATATAAAAGAGGGTATAATATAATATTCGTAAGATTTGGGGGACGGGTCATTTTGTGTGTTCTTTGTATAGTAATTCACTTTATGATTTTTAGAAGGGAGATTGTAGGAGAATTTAATTATTAACTAAGCGGAACATTTTACAAGCTTATTAACTAGAAATAACTAGAAAGAGTGGTTCAAGATTAAGGGGAATTAATTAGGGCTATTTTAAAGTAGTGGTACTGTTGGGCATTTCTTAACGAGATTAAATATTGATCAACTAAAACTAAGCACTTAAGTTTTGGGAATATATTCAAGGGGAGAAGGGGTGAAGTCATACTGTGTATCAGAGACATGGGAGAGAGGGTGGACAAGGCTGAACGGGGGGGGGGGGGGATATAAACTTTCAGTTTCCGGCATCAGGAATCAACGACCAGGATTACAGATTCGAACGGATGTATCAAGTATTGGGACGCCGGGCGGTTTTCCTCGAGCCGGCAGGGGTTCCTCCAGACGATTTCGTAGTACGGCTCAGATACGGATCGGGAACACACCGCGCTGCGTGTGTGATGTTGTACTGTAGATCTCGTGTTGTTGGTTCATTCGACAGATGTTTTGTCTCGTCTTGGAGTCGTATCAAACCATCGTTGGGGTACGGTAGGCGGAAGAGGGCACTTCTGAGAATAATAAGAGAAAAGATAGGGGCATTTAAATTTGGATATTGATGGTTTTGAGGAACGTGTATATAAGGGACATGTAGAGAATATCGCGGCTTGCTAGTACATCTCGAACCGGGACATTGGGTGATCTTCCTCGGGCCCGAAGGGAATCGAATAGTTGAGATCTGGCAGAACAGTACTCGGCGCATGCCCAGACAACATGTTCGATTTCGTGATAACCGTTGCCACAAGCGCAGATACCGCTATCCACGAGCCCAATACGCCGGAGATGTGCGTCCAGCGTGTAGTGATTGGACATGAGCCGAGACATCACGCGAATGAAATCCCGACCCACATCCATCCCTCCGAACCAAGGTTTCGTCGATACCTTAGGGATTATCGAATGTAGCCACCTTCCCAGTTCACCATTGCTCCATGAAGTTTGCCAACTTTCGAGGGTTCTCTGATGAGTGATACTGAAAAATTCGCTGAAGCTAATTGGTCTTTCATATATGTCACCTTGTAAAGCGCCCGCCTTAGCTAAAGAGTCCGCTTCTTCATTACCTGGAATGGAGCAATGCGAGGGAACCCAAACTAAGGTAATCTTGTACGATCTTACAGACAAAGCACGCAGGCGCTCCCAGATTTTCCCCAGAAAATATGGAATGTGCTTTCTAGGTTTCATTGAACGGAGAGCCTCGATTGAGCTGAGGCTATCCGAGACAATAAAGTAATGATCGGTGGGCAAAGTATCAATGATCCCAAGGGTATACTGAATAGCAGCAAGTTCTGCGACGTAAACTGAAGCAGGATCATTGAGTTTGAATGAGGCGGTGAGGTTTTGATTGAATATACCGAAGCCAGTGGATCCGTCGAGGCTTGACCCGTCGGTGTAAAACATCTTGTTGCAGTCGACTTCTCGAAATTTACTATGAAAGATGCTTGGGATCACTTGCGGACGTATGTGACCCGGGATTCCACGAATCTCGTCTTTCATGGATGTGTCGAAGAATACAGTTGAATCAGAAGCATGAAAGAGATTCACACGGTTGGGATAGTATGAAGAAGGATTGATATTTTGTGCCATGTAATCGAAGTACAAGGACATAAATCGGGTTTGAGAATTGAGCTCGACAAGCCTTTCGAAATTTGCAATTACTAACGGGTTCAAGATATCGCATCGGATGAGCAACCGATATGAGAGTTCCCAAAATCGATTTTTCAGCGGAAGGACGCCCGCCAGCACTTCTAAACTCATCGTATGTGTCGAGTGCATGCAACCCAAAGCAATACGCAAACAACAATATTGGATTCGCTCTAGTTTGATGAAATGTATGTTCGCAGCGGAGCGGAAACAGAAACTCCCGTACTCCATCACCGACAATATTGTTGTTTGGTACAGCCTGATCAGGTCTCCTGGGTGGGCACCCCACCATGTTCCGGTTATTGTACGGAGAAAGTTGATCCTTTGCTGGCACTTCTGTTTCAGATACCTAATGTGACATCCCCAGGTTCCTTTAGAGTCGAACCAGACCCCGAGATATTTGAAAGTTGAAACCTGAGCAATAGTTTGACCCATTAATTGAAGCTGTAGTTGCGCTGGTTCACGCTTCCTTGAAAATACGACTAGCTCAGTTTTCTCCGTGGAGAACTCGATACCCAGCTGGAGGGCCCAAGCAGACAAATTGTCCAAGGTATCTTGCAATGGTCCTTGCAGATCGACGGCTTTGGAACCTGTAATAGAGACCACACCGTCATCTGCAAGCTGCCTTAGCGTGCAGGAATTGACAAGACATTCGTCAATGTCATTCACGTAAAAGTTATAGAGTAGGGGGCTTAGACATGAGCCCTGGGGAAGACCCATGTAGCTAATTCGTGATGTCGATTAATCACCATGCGAAAAATGCATATGTTTTTCAGACAGCAAGTTTAGCAAAAAGTTGTTTAGAGTCGGTGAAAGACCATGCTGGTGCAGCTTCTCAGAAAGAATTTTGATAGAAACTGAATCAAAAGCCCCCTTTATATCTAGGAAAACTGATGCCATCTGCTCTTTGCTAGCATAAGCCATTTGAATTTCTGTTGAGAGCAACGCAAGACAATCGTTCGTCCCTTTGCCTTTGCGGAAACCAAATTGTGTATCTGACAGTAAGCCATTTGCTTCAACCCAATTATCGAGGCGAAACAAGATCATTTTCTCTAACAACTTTCGGATACAGGACAGCATTGCAATCGGTCGATACGAGTTGTGGTCGGAGGCTGGTTTTCCTGGTTTTTGAATGGCGATGACCTTCACTTGCCTCCATTCATGAGGGACAATATTACCCTCAAGAAACTTATTAAATAAATTCAACAAGCGTCTCTTGGCAGAGTCTGGCAGATTATTTAACAAGTTGAATTTGATTCTGTCTGGCCCTGGGGCTTTATTGTTACATGATAAGAGAGCAAGTGAGAACTCCACCATCGAAAACGGTGTTTCGTTCGCGTTATTGTGAGGGGACGCGGCGCGGTAGATCTTCTGTGCCGGGGCGGAATCCGGACAAACCTTCTTGGCAAAATCGAATATCCAACGGTTTGAATATTCCACGCTCTCATTAGTACTGTTTCGGTTTCGTAAGCGCCGGGCCGTACTCCAAAGAGTGCTCATCGATGTTTCTCTCGTTAGTCCGTCGACGAACCGGCGCCAGTAGCTACGTTTTTTGGCTTTTATCAAACTCTTCATGCGCGTTTCCGCCATCGCGTACTGTCGGTAGCTAGCTGGCAGCCCGTCGTCCCGGAAGGTCTTATACGCAGCGGCCTTCTCCGCGTACACGTCTGAGCACTCTTTGTCCCACCATGGACTGGGAGGACGCCCGCGTGAATTCGCGTCTGGTACGCGTTTAGTCTGAGCTTGAATCGCGGTATCGAGAATCAAGCCAGCCAGGAACCCGTACTCTTCCTCCGGAGGAAGCTCTTGTGTCGATTCTATTTTTTCGGATATCGCGGACGCGTAGCTCTTCCAATCAATATTTCGTGTGAGGTCATAAGAAAAATTGATTGTATTCGGTGGCCCTGAACCGTTAGCAATATTAATTACGATTGGCAGATGGTCGCTGCCGTGGGGATCAGAGACTACCTTCCACATGCAATCTAACCGCAGCGATGTCGAGCAGAGGGACAGGTCTAAGGCGCTCGGACGCGCTGGAGGGGCAGGAATCCGTGTCATTTCACCCGTATTCAAAATGGTCATATTGAAGTTGTCGCACAGCTCATGGAGTAGGGTAGATCGATTATCGTCATGAAGGCAACCCCATGCCGTGCCGTGGGAGTTGAAGTCACCTAAAACTAGCCTCGGTGCGGGGAGGAGTTCCGCAATATCGCAAAGCCGTCGGTGGCTAACTGAGGCTCTAGGGGGGATGTAGGTGGAAGCAATGCAAAGGTCTTTGCCTTTTATTCTGGTTTGGCAAGCGACAACTTCAATGCCTGGTGTCGAGGGGAGGTCGATCCGATTGAAAGAATAGCACTTTTTGATCCCCAAAAGTACTCCTCCGTAAGAGTCTTCTCGATCCAAGCGAATATTAAAATCGTGAAAGTGTAGGATTATTTCTGAAGTGAGCCATGTCTCGCATAGGGCAAATGCATCGCATTTCAAATTATTTAGTAAGATTTTAAACGAATCGATTTTCGGGATAATACTTCTGCAATTCCACTGTAGAACAGTGATTAAATCCTTGACCTCGTTCGATGAATTAGCCATCGAAGGATACAATCGCTGAAAGGAGGGGCCATTTCGCAGTGAACTGCATCAAGAATGTTTTTACTGCGGGGAGAAAGCTTATCAAGATACTTTTAAGGGGGTCAGAAATGTTCAACGCTGTAAGAATACGGTCCACAATGTCAGAGAAATTTATTAAACCAGCACTGTTTTCTTTCTCTGGCTGAGATATGGGAACACTTGGGGTTTTTGATGTTCCTGGAAGTGCTGGGAACTCCTTTTCTGAGCTCAGGTTACTGAGACCGGGAGCGACTTGCTTCGGTTTTACGACAGTACTTCCTTGAGTAGTTATTTTAGGGGGACCATGAAGAGACACCTTCTGGCCTTTACGACGAAGCTTGGAAGAGGAAATGTTCTTCCTTTTTCTACTACTTCTAGGCACAGCAGAAGATGTTCCCTCCTGGGGTTCATCACAGTCGCCTTCGTCAGTAGACAAGTTGGTAAAGATGTTCGTAGAGACAGGTGGCGTAGCTATCTTAAGCATTTCTGCAAAAGATCGCTTAGAGCGTCCCTGAAAGGAACGCTTAAGATTTTCCTCGCGCTGTTTGTACGCGGGACATGAAGGGAGATCATGTGGGTTTCCCCCACAGTAGAGACACCTTTCGACATCTCTACCACAGGAATCATCCGCATGATTCCCACCGCATTTCCCACAGCGGGCTTTATTGCTACAATGGGAGGCTGTGTGTCCCAATTGTTTGCAATTAGTACAGTTCATGACCCGCGGCACAAAGAGGCGAACAGGTAGACGAACCTTGTCAAAGAGGAGGTAATTGGGCAGGGCAGAGCCAGCGAAGGTCACCCGATAAGAGTCTGAGTTGACGTATGTTTTCTTCCCGTCAGCTGCGACTGATGCTGAATGCAAACGTTTGCATTCCAGTATCTTCACTGGCTTAAGCATGGGGTCTTTGAAACAGCCAGTCCCATATTTTAGCAGGTCCTCGCAATTCAGACTCGAATCGGAAACGACCCCACTGACTTCAACCCTGCTAGCTGGAATATACACCCTGTACTCCCTCGTAAAGGGCTCGTAGCCAGCAATATCATTTGCCTGAGTTGAACTGTTAACAACCACCCGAAGCTTATCAGGGCGAATTTTCGATATTTCTGTCACGGCCGAATTCCGGTCTGTCAGAACGCGAGAAATCTGCAACAGATTCAAACACTTTTTTTCTTTGGTCCGAAAGAAGATCACAAATGGCCCGGTGGCCGAGCTCGGATATACTTTGAGCCGGGGAGCCGATTTTGTTTCGACGTCCATCTCACCTTGAGACGAACCGCCGTCAGGGGAAGTCATTTTTGCACGGGCCTATTGCCCAGTGCACGTTATTAAGACAACCAAGAAGGGGAAACGAAAACTAATACTTAGCTTGTGTAGGTAACGGTATCCAGACGGCTTACTAGAAGAACACTGCTTCACTTCACTGACCGGCTAACGGTACAGAAACAGAAACACAAAAGAAGGGAAAAAATACTGAAACCTCAACTAGGCGTAGAGTGTGCAAATAACCTTGAACGCGGATTAACACTATTTGTCGCTATAGAGTGTACAGACCGATGACAAAAGACTTCTATCTCGACTGAGTGCTCGATAACGAATGATAGCGATCATTGTTACTATTTACAGCTGGTATCAGATTGATAATCCTAAAAACACGAAAATAACAGTTTCGCCTCTAAACTGCTAGCAAAAAAAGTATCACCCTGTTTGTTTGCATGGAGCGTGGAGGGCGAAACTTTAAATAAACAAACAAAAATACAGTTTCGCCCGTTGTATTTTTTGCTGTAGTTTAAGAAAGCAATATCGTAGAATCCAAATTTTTAGGTTAATTTGTTGCGTTTCAAAACCCTCATTCGCATGTATGAAAAAAGCCTTATGTTTACAGTTGTAAGTATCGCCCTTTTCACAAAAAAGCGTTGAAATGAAATCGCAGCTCCTGATATCACGCCATCTCTGAAGTGCATGCGTGCATAGTTCCAAATTTTACTTCGACATCGACTTTTTCTAAAGGTGACTTCGTAGTAGTATCCTTGATTTGAATTATTATCGCTAATCCTAATGCCAAAGAACAAATAAAAACCTCTTGAAAACGAACCGTTTGGGAAAATCATCATCATTACTGGAATTTGCATTTTGACGAAACTTTTCGATAAACTTCCGTCACTTGCGTTAATGCACTGGGTGCACAGTGCTCTGAAAATCTAGCGAAATCGTCTTAGGGCACCAGCGGGTCTAATTCAGAGTTATCTGCGCGGCGAGTTAAATCTGTAAAGAATACTAAAAATTAATTTCTATTCCATAATTTTCAGTTCAGCAATTCGAGAGATCGTGCTCACCGCAAGCCATGAAAAATAGACTACGTTGTGAAGCGATGGTCACTATTTATTAAAAATCACGGTTAAATAAAAAATAAAACTATTAAAAAATTTCAAATAGTTTATAATTTTCACAAACTTATTAGGAAAAATTGTTTAATAAGCTTTCGTAATATTGTGTAGGAAAAAAGCTGAAAATTTCAGTATTTTCTCTATCTGCAACATATAAACCCTTAAGTATACCAATTAATTAGTATACGAATTGGAATAGGTTCGCCAAATTTTGGAAGAAGTCTATAAAATAACCCCTTGAAAACTACCTAAAAATTGTTGTAGTTCGATGCAATAAAAAATCTCCAAAAAAGAAATGTACCTATTAATGTGAAACACAGCGAATAATACATACAATAAAGACCCATTTTTATCAGTCTCATGGTTTATTTTAGGCTGACAAAATGGGGACATTGACTAAATCGGGCATTTTTATTTCTTTATAATAAACTGAAGCTGTTAAAATATTCTTCTCGTCCCTTGATGTAGTCTGATAACTATTTCTGATTATGTTATAATAGATATTCAGCATTCGAAGAAGTTTCCTTTGAACGAGTGTAGAACGACTTTGTTTCTACTTACTTGAAATCAGCGGCGTAGCCAGAAATTCGGTTTGGTGAAAATCGATCATACTGTCCAAACGGCATAATTCCGAAACCGTAATTTTTGAAGTTTTAAAATTATGCAGAATTAATTTTTCAGAAAATAGTAACAGAGTTCGTGTCTTTAGCGAATTTGTTGAGACTTTATTGTAGTCATGAATATTAACCTGAGAAAATTCACCATAAATACTTCTTGGACGATATAATTATTTTATCAAATGATGCGCTGTTTAACGTTTGTAAAACTCATCGAGGATACTAACCCTCCGAAATTGGCGGTTTCAAAATGATGCTATCTTGACCTTAAATTACTGTTTTTAAACATTTGACCTGTACATATAATTGGTCATACAACAAAAATCAAATGCTCATCAAAATCGATCAGAACCGCTAGAGTCGAATGGAAATCGTCTTTTTTCATAAATTTCTCTCTACACTAGGAAAGTATTATCCTCGTTATTAATCATATTACGTTTTCGTCTCAACTCGACGCATTCCCAAAAAAAACCTGTCTTAATCCACCTAGTGGTGCAATTGTGCTTGTCTCATTTGTCCAGACTACGATTCCATGGCTGGTTATGTTCAATACAATGGTGGAAATAAATATTACATGTTCAGTACGATTTGCACATACATACAATGGATCGACAGCCACGATCTTGAGATACTATGTGATACTGAAACATCGCTTGAAACCAGCGGCGGATCATAGAGAAAGATCCGGGAGGTCCAGGTCCTGCGGAAAATTTTCAACTATTTAAGAAATAGTTCAAAATTTCTTAAAAAGTTGAAAATTTTCCGCAGGAATTTTTCAACTTTTTAAGAAATTATGAACTATTTGAATTTAATTTTAAAGTAGCAACCCCTCACTGCATACTCCCTCCGGGCCGGTATGATTGACGATTTTTAGAGTGATTGCATAACCTTTCTATATGAGAAAGGCAAAAATGTACCAAAGTCCAAAAAAGTCAATTTTTGTCAAACATCTCAATGTTTCATGCATTTTAAAGTCATTTGGCATCAAAAATACAAATTTGATTTTGAAAATTTTTCATTTCAGTTTATATGGGAATTTGCTGTGTGATTGCACTCTTCAACTCGTAACTCCGGAACCGGAAGTCCAATCAATAAAAAATTCAACAGCAGGAAGGGGAAGGTTGTACCTTTCATTTGAGACTAACTTTGTGCAAATCGGTCCAGCCATCTCTGAGAAACAGAGGTCCACATACACACATAAATACACACAGACATTTTCCGTTCTCGACGAACTGAGTCGATTGGCATACGACACTCAGCCCTCCGGGTCGGGATTAGATTAACGAATTTTAGAGTGAATGAGAAAGGCAAAAACATTTTTAGCAAATGTTGAAAGTTATGCATTTTTTTTGGTGAGCAGTTCTATGTTTCATAGACATTAAATCAATTTTAACTTCGCTTCCTATTAAATAAAGACCCTAATTACAGTACATTTCTACAAAAACTAGCTCAATTTGAAAATAAATCTGAAGATTATGATTGATTACAGAACTCTGGAATTTTCTATTGGAATGTTTTCAGGCAGGAATTCGATATTGATGTTATTAGACAACTGTGAAATCAAGACCAATAGATCAGTTACATATCAGGACCCCATTCCGACAATTTATCAAAAGTCCTCATGATGTTTACAACAACAGGTTATCAATCTACGGATCAGATCATTGTTATTGTAATATTGAAGTAAATCGGTCTGCATCAATAAATTTTCAACTTCAATCCAATATTTTTTTTTGGGTGTGGTGGGAGGGGGGGGGGGTTGTATGGTGTTAAACCTCAAAACCTTCTCTTGGCTACGCCGTTGCTTGGAGTTATTTATTTCGCTTTTCATTTTCCGATATGTTTCAGATCGATCCGATGGTTATAAGCTAGAAAAATTGCAGTCAGAAGGTTCGCACAAATGAACATTTTTGTACTGATAAGTTATCAAGCTCCTTCCAGATAACTTGGAAGTGTTCGGTGATTATTTCTAGCGGTAGTAGATAGTAAAATGAAATACAAAATTCGTTTTATCAAAATAATGTTTGGCTTATTTCAATGGATTATTACTATATTGAACAATAAATAGGCGACAAAGAGTAATCAACAAACAACAAGCCATAACTTTTAAAGTATTCAAAATAGATATTTAGTCTTTAGTAAAGTTATTCGCAAAAGTAAGAGCTACAAATTTGCTGAAGACATCATTTCGATATAATCACTTCCAAGAAAATTTGTGAAAATATCTCACTCATAGGGGAATTAATCAGCAAAAGCACAATACCAAAAGAAAGGGCATATTGCCTCCATTAAATTCTCCAAAGATACTATTGACCTAAAATAAGCCGTTTTGGCGTTAATAATAGATTACATGTTTTTGGTCATATTTCTGGCAATGGGAAATAATAAAAATCTTTCGTCCGCATTTAATGTTAAATATCTCTTTTGATAATAGTCCGATTTCAACAATCTATAGCTTGTTCGAAAGGTATTCGTTAAAGCTGTCTAAAAATATATAAATTGTTAATCTAAATTGTCAATTTCGGCAGATAATTTCAAAAAACTGCAAAAAGCGCAATTTTTACACATTCAAACATTCATATCTAATCATCAGAATCAAAAACAAATTAATAGCGTTCATACTGTTTTTTAGTTCTTTCATTTAAAATTGGTTTGGATAAGATCGGTTCAGCCATTGCTGAGAAACACGAATGAGAATTTGTCCGTTACATACACACACACACAGACATTGTCCCAAATCGTCGAGCTGAGTCGATTGGTATATAAGACTCGGCCCTCTTTTATAAGAAATGTAAAAAAAGCATAGGGTGATGAGCCCATTATCGCTAAGTTTCTATTATCACCCTACCCATTTGAAGCCGTTGGTTAGAGCAGTGTCTGCCATCTTTGTTTAACGCATTGAGTCAAATGGTAGCGCAACAATAGGGGCACTCGATTCGTGTTTTCGTTGTGCTTAAACACGAGAATTTTACTGTTTTCAGCGCATGTATGTTATTATCTTGGTACTTAACAACGAAGCAAAGCTATTGATGCTAATTTGTACGCATTCCATTGTTTGTGGGCCGAGTAATTAACGAATCAGTGAGGCGCCTTCCTTAGTATGGTGAAAATAGGCACTTCACCCTAATTTCCTTGAAATGTTCGTTTTATCCCAATATTAACATCACTACAAACCAATGCGTTCGCGAAAATTAACGCCTGAAACTTTATGAGCGAAACTGAATAGGTGGCGAAATAGTTGCCGCTGCCTTATAAAGGGTTTAAACCGACTAGAGGCTAATCTTAGACAAACAAAACTCTGCCCATTTCAAATTTGTTCATATTTTTGTAGACACAGTCATTTGAAGCAAATAACTCAAAATTCCTCAGCACGTTTCTCGCTATATCTCAGTAACCAAGCAGAATGTCCAAATTCTGAAAACGCCACATTGTAGAGATTTTTTGGACAAGTAATGTGGCATATCTAACTCAGTTTACTTCAAAATGCCGTTTGTCATAAGATAGCACAACAGCGACGATGTGCTTTTTTTCAATGAATTTTGATATAATTTTACACGTTGATTGAAAATTACAGTTTCATTTACAAAAAAAACCAATAAATATATTTATTTTTATTCTAAAATGGTTGAAAAATGTATCACGTGTAATCTCACATGAATCAAAGTGTGAAATCATATGCTTTTTGATGCTTTATTGATGTGTATTGATTTTAATTTTATTTTAAATCAAATTTTCGATTCAAGCGATATTTGTTTGCTACCATGTCGTTTAAATTTCATCATTTTTTTGGTGCGTACGCCACCCAGAATATCAATTAAAACCGTTCAGGAGTCATAATGGTTGGAAAAAAGATATTGTTGCACATATTCAAAATGTTGTTCTTCATTAAATGACCCAATTGACTTCTTTGAATGTTAAGTTATATATCTAACATACAGGGCCGTCGAGAGCCGCGTCGGGCCCCAAGGCTTGTATTACTGCCGGGCCCTTTTAAACCTAAGCTCTCTAGTTCAGTATGAGTAAGTACCTCTTCAGCCATGAAAAACTCATGAGTCCGTGGTTTCTACTAGTATCCGGTTGACTCATATTGCCACATTCACAGATAGCGGACCAGACAGGTGAATTTCGACAGCTTCTTATTTTTATTAGCTACGAGTTTTTAAATTTGCGGGTCAGGAATCAGAAATAAGTAGCCGCTAGCTCAAATGGCACGTTCCCCATGTTGATCGGAGATTTGTGCCTTGCCATGCATCGTCCTTTCATGATTTTCCTGACGGGAAGGATTGGGGAAGTGGTAAAGTTAGGGGTAAAGAATATACCCAAGAGACCACGAAGCATTATTTAATGGCTTTAGATATGTTCTAAATTCGCTTACAAAACATATTCTTTACATAGCACACTTAGTGTCGGAAAAGACGAAAGAATGTGCCAGAATAGAGCTAGTTCAGAAGCACCTTAATGGCTGTGAGCAATGTTAACATAGAGCTGTGTTTTTTTAAATAACTTCCCTTCTTTATCGACACAGCAAAAGAAAAAAATACCTTTCGATAACGTACCCACCCTTCCTCTCTTCTTTTGTTTGACATGCCGATTGTTTAAATTGACGATCACACTAAAAGCTGTTGTAGAACAATGCTATGAAGCTTTTATAGAAAACTCTAAGCGTAAATATATAATCTTATTATAGTACTTTAAGACAGCGAACAATAACGAAAATACCTATGCGTTCCAATAATCACCTAAACTCGTATGCCTTCCTGTAATAAATGATGATGCAATAAACGTAAAATCAAAATGCAAATTCTGCACGATTCTTCGAAAAAATTCAACTAAACGTCTAGGTAGAGTTTGGAATAAACCGAATATACAAGCAAATCTTCTCACAGATCAGTGATCAAACGCGTATACCACATTGAGATGAGCTTTTCGACTGTGGATAGAACCCCATTTCTATAGGTACTAAATCGTCAATTTAAACAGTCGGCACGTCAAACGAAAGAAGAGCGGAAGGGTGAGTGTGTTATCGAAAGTTTATTTTTTCTTTTGCTGTATCGATAAAGAAGGAAAAGTTATTTTTAAACGGCTCTATATTAACATTGCTGACCGCCATTAAGGTGCTTCTGGACTAGCTCTATTCTGGCACAATAAGTGTGTTTTAATGATCTCTATAGAACTATAACGCCGTAAAGCATATGTTTTGTATACAAATATAGAACATATCTAAAGCCATAAAATAATGCTTCGTGGTCACTTGGGCGAGGCCCAAAATCACCGTTCTATCTCAACACAGTGCACTTTTAGAAGAACAATTCCTTGAACGTGCTATAAAAATAGAAAAATACAAAAATTATCCATTTTAATCACCGGGTAATTAAGGTCAGTCTACCTTCTCATCTCGCCTAGAATAGAAACTAAAAACCGTTCTGCTATGGATACACGGCAAAAACTGCAGACGAATTGTGCTGCTGTTGATTTTTGGAAATGTCCTGTGAGACCAGCTACTCGGAAAGTGAAACAATTACTAAATGTGCAGATTGTGCCCAGTCCGGGAGTAGTTAACGCCCTGCAAATGCACCATATCAAACATCAAGGGGCACAATCGTTTGTTTCGCGGAACAACGTGCAGCACACCAACGAAAACTACCACGTTAACAACATCATCCCCGTATATATAGGCAAAGACTCTAGAGAGAGATGTGCTTACACGAATTATCTCCACACGCCCCGGACATCGTGATTAACAAATTTATGTCAAGATACGGAGAAGTGGCTTCAATAAGAGCTGTAACTTCGCATTTTCCCGGGTGTCCCTAATGGTATTCTTGTGGAGAGAATGCTCCCGTAACCATTTTATGCGGATCAACCGAAAATGGGACGTTTCATCAGACAATACTGTTTAGGCAACCATGGTAGGATCCTATGCGCGAGTTCTATAAAAAGACACTGCACCAGGGAAAACTTTGTGCAAAAGCAGCTAAGAACAGCCCACCTACTATAACTGTAAACAGCACACCGTTATCTTATGCCAAACCACAAACGGCTACAAAACCAATATCTACAAGGGTTGGGAGTACCGGTTTTACTGTTACCGAAAACCGATAAAACCGTCCAAGTATTCAATACCGAAATACCGGTTTTGCAACAATGAAAAACCGGTATTTTCGGTATTTTTGTTAGCAAAAACTATTTAAATAATTTTTCATTGTTTTTTTATAATAGAGCTTTTGAAAAACTTTAAAAATATTTTCACCTACTAGTGTTAGAAGTAAGATCGTCTGTTTTGGGACAATTCAATGTTTTTGTATAAGCAGTGAAATGCAGCTCGATCGAACTTCAGCACATGGCTGTAATAAATTAGTGAATCAGTTTCCTTCCTTCGATCATTCTTGCTAATAGTAATAATGCTATTACACGCGCGAATGTTAATTGCATAACAATCTGCATCATATTCAATCGTTTGTGGTGAGAGAAATCAAATCATAGTTAAAATAATACGATGAATATTATTTATATTTCGAAATATTCAATTACACAGCTATTAGCATATTACGCAGTCAAATGTCGCTTGAATCAACTAAACAACACTCTCGACAATCAGTTGTCCGGAGTTGAATTTGCATTTTTAACAATCTGAGAATTTGTTATAAATTCTCGGTAGCTAGCTGCCCAGAGCAATAAACACATGATAACACTTCTACAAGTTGCTTAGACTTGTGCAATTATTTACCCCACCCCACTGACAAAATTCCTGCCCGTGGCAAACGTAGAGATGCAGAGGTATACACGGTCTCCATAATAACATTTGTTACGCTAACATTTCGTTCCTTCCCAGATGGCTGTAAGGACGCGGCAGACATCGTCATTGGCATTATAACGTACAGAACTTTCGATTGAGGATGGATAGCTACTCCCAGGTTCCATTCGCAAATTTTCTGTGCAATTTCGTTTGTTCTGTTCAATCAAGGATTAGCAATTACGAGTTGTACGGTCATCTTGCTCATGCTCAATTGGAAAAGGAAGGAAATAAACGCTGGTTTTCAAGACGAGGTGGAATTGATGCTTAAGCGGTTTCATACACGAAGTAGGACTGTTATAATGGGTATTTTGAATACTGGTGACAAAATAGACAGAGATTAACCTAACCTATAACAAATCTAAAACATATTTGATTCGCTGGAGCTTGGCTCAAACATTTTTGAACACTATTTTTAGCATATGGTAAAGCATTTGTATAAGGAGAAAACAGCAATTTTAGGTCTGTTTTCGAAGTAATGGTTTGTCAAATCTCTGAACGTCTACTGCATTTAGCTAACCTGCTATGCTTTCTGGTACAATAAGCGAGTTAGACAACATGACGACATGCACACTTTTCATGCTGCGATACAGAAACAAGCTACCGAATCACATCAGGGGTCCCGAAGTAACATCTGTTGAGCGATTACTTTGTTAATAAAGTATGAATTGGCATCGAACCAAGTTAAATGCGACTGCTTTGTAAATTCAATTTAATTTTCATTTTTTCTTTTTGATTACCGGTTTTCAATACCGAAAATACCGGTTTCTCAAAATGCCTCGGTTTTCCCAACCCTAATATCTGCGGATCTGACAGTAACAAATATTCACTCAAAAACAATCACGCCCAGTGTCTCCAAGCCAACAACCGGAACAACCAACAAAGAAGCGAATGTAGAAGAGGACGGATGCGTTTGTCCGTGGGCTCGCATTTTTGTTTGACGCTCTGTTGCTTTCTTGGAAAATACTTTGAATTGGCTTCTTTATATTTTGTAGTGTATTCCGTCGATTCAAGCAATAAAACTCGGTTTTTAACTTGTACACAAAGTAGGCAACTCCCTTAAGAACGTTTGTTTTAACAAATGTCAACTGTCAAATAAAGTTTGCATTTTTTATACTTTTATCATATAACAATTTAAGAAAGCGAATTATTACAAAGAAATTAGTATTGCTATTTTTATTGCTCTTCTGTGCATACTGGACGCGTTCGCCCATCTTCCGGGTAAAAACGCGGGCCCCCAAATATGACCCGGGCCCCAGGGCAATTGCCCTGGCTGCCTCCCTCTCTCATCGGGCCTGCTAACATACTCATAAATGTAACAATTCCTGAAAACTGTGTGCGCTAAGTACAATCACCATTCGCCCTCACTGGTTCACTGTACCATTCAAATGACAGATTCACTAATCTAACAAAACATATCTGCTCTTTTTGTTACTTCCCAGGCACCATCATCTGCGACACTTTGACCTGTCCGCCAGAATCGTTCAAGTGTATCATCGTCAAGAATAACACCGAGAAGGACATCAACAAGATTGAGGTGACGCGCGAGTGCCTTGACCCGGCCGGTAAGGCAACCGCCAAAACAGTGGAGTACGAGCCGAACAAGTTCCCCAACGGCAAATACGAAAGCTATGCTGAAATTGATAAGAACGGAAATATTGCCTCGTTCGACAATCGGGGCAACGCGTACAACCATTCCGGCAGTGGCGATGTGCACTCGTACCTGTACCAGCAGATCGAGGACCTGCACAAAGCGATTCTGGACCAGCTGCACAATGCCGGCACGGGAACACCGCTGCGGATTCCATGAGCTGCCGGAAACGATCGAATGAATCCCGTTACATTAGGTTAAGCACCGCGCATTTGCAATGAATACTTCAAGGTTATACCCGATTCCATATTGGGAACCGCTTCCGAGGAGGGTTCTGGAAAAAGATAATTAATTTGTGATGGTAGGAGTGAAACGTTTGTTTAACAGGCGCGTGAGAACTTTCTCACGACTATATTTACAACACAATCGTCGTGGAACATGATACCCCACTGAACCAAACATCACGCAGCCTGAAATCGAATACGTATGACGATTGTTAGTTCGTTTTGTTTCAATCAATCTTGTTACGGATGTTGCTAGCACGCGAATCGGTTGTAAACTAAACTAATTGTGATATGTAGATGCATAAATTGGACCTAAATGGTAACATTTCCGAACAAGTGTTATATTTCATCTTATCACAGCCCTGGTGAAATGATATATTGACCTATAATTTTTAATCGAGGGTATTGTTGGTTGAACAAAGCTTTATTGTTTGCCGGGATGTTGTTATCTTGTTTCTCGGACTCTGCATTCGGCACATATCATAGCATTTGGTAGGAAAATGATAACTTTTTGCGCCTATTCACTTTTTCTCGCATATTTTGCCTTTAAAATGCATCATTACTGCTTCAAACAAAGATTGACAAACGAAGATATTTGCTGATAAATCCCCATAATGTACCAAGTATGGAAATGATAGCCATGAAACCCACAAGTAACTAACTAACAAAAGCTGCTTAGTTAAATTTTTGCTCAACAACTCGAGTAATTCTGCACCATATCCCCAAAGTTAACAGAAGCGATAGAAGCTCCTTCACGCTCCTGAATCGCCCCCAGGGAGTAAATAGCTTGTTGTTCTGTCTTTAGAAAGCAACATTCATAACAATTCAAAGCTGTCCTCTTTCTTTCAAGCCACCGATAATGGTGCAAAGAATCACCTTTCCACTTCATACACCAAGCTGAAGCTTGGTTACTTTGAAGGACACGACCGAAGCAGACAACAACGGCAACCCATCGCAAAGATGCAGCAGCAACATCATCTTGGGATCAAGACGATGCAGTGCCTCTCTTAAGACGCTGCTCCCTGGGGACGAATTCGAAAGCAATAAAAGACGTAAGCATCTTCTAGCACCGAAACGGAACGAGTAAAGTACAACCTTCTACGACCGAGAAGCTATCCAAAACATAGAAAAGGGGCGCACTTTGTCTGGACGGTCTGTAACATTTTACAAATTTCATTATGCGCTTCCAACGAACAGAAGGGTGAGCTGAAATGGATTTTGGATCACGAGGATGGCTTTCGGACGAACTTCCATCAGCTACCGTCGCCGGGGATGCGACTCAAATAAAATATTAAATCGGCAAATCAAAGGTAAATCAAGGCCAAATTGGTAAATCGATGTAGATTTTTTGTCTTGCCTTGAAGAATATTTCTTTTTTTTATGTTCGAATCATGCATCCTACCTCTTACCACCCTACCCCAACCACACATGCTAGTTTTGGCCCGGCACCATCATCCGAGGGAAAACAATTAAAATTACATTACTTCGAAAGCAGCTTAGTGAGGCCCAAGCGGATTTTGCATTTAAATCCTCCATCAACATAATTATAATCTACTGGCTACCCATCCCATTGTTCCATCTACCCGCCCTGCCTCAGTTATGCATTCGAAAATGGCACGATTGAATGATGCATCAGTAACAGCAGCATCAACAGCAAAAAGTGCATACAGGGCACATTCCACCAACTTCATTCCAACCTAGTTTCGTTCTTCCATTTTCAATTTTCCATGGTTCGATTGGTTATAAGCCTCCTCGCGGCCGATGGTCAGGTGTCGAAGTTAGATAGGTTTAATAGCAACAGCCCTGAAATAGAATACATTCCAGATTCAAACACCGGCAGCATTCCTTCGTTGATTTGCATTCGGTGATAGCTAGCGTGTGCGAGCTAACCAATTCATTGGAGGGGGACGCGCAAAGTTTCAGGTTTCACTATTATCCTTCTTAGGTGGCTCGGGCTGAGCAATCGGAACAAGGTGAAAATCTAGCGAACTTTTGGCTAACCTCAGGAATGTTTGTCTCTGTTTGGTGTGAGCCCGAGGGGTTGAAATATGAGAACAGCAACAGCCCTGCATTTGCCGGGGGTAGCAATAACTTAGCTCGGAACGTTACTGAACAAGGTGTAAGATTTCCGTCAAGGTTGTGGGAAGCTGCAATCCGCATGGTAGGTTGAGTTGAAAACAATTATCCTAATACGAATCACAATTGGATCGTTGAGTGTGATTAGTGTAATGCTGGGAGGTGATTCATGCTGGTACATTAGGGCAACCTCAAAAGCGTTGGGTTTCTTCTTCGGACAGATGAGCATTTGAAGAGACTCATGGCATGGTCCAAGTGTTACACGAGGAATTACTTTACCAGTACTTCTTAAGCTTAGAGGACGCAAATCTTTTTTTTGTCAACGTTGACTTGCGGTTATTATAATTTCATAGCAACATTATACATTTAGGGTGTTAGAAACCGCTGCAAACAAACGAACCATAACGTGAGTTCCGAACGCTCCCCGATTGAAAACTGTCACCAGCTCAACGTCCACGGAAGCGCAGTGTAACAAACAGGAGAAAACGAAGAAAAAACGCGGGCTTTTTCGTGGGTCGCTTAACCGTTATGCGTCCGACGCGGTATACGGGTACCTTTTTAGGTTTCAATTAATGAAATTCCCATGTTTTATCTATAGCTGGAAATTGAAACTTTGTGACATCTTAGAACTTCAGCTTTTGGGTTAATAATGCAGTTGATATAGTAAGGGGGAGTGAGGAGAGGCTCCTGAATTTTTTACTAGGTAACGGTGTTTTGGATTCGGGAACTCATCCTCTTTCAATCCACTTGGTAAAAATTAATCGGGTTACTTAATTTGGTTCCCGGGAATCCGGATTTCCGGAAGCATGTTCCACTGCTGGGATACTATTTGTGAATTTCAATGGAAAACTAGCAATATGGGTATCAAAATTCTTGGAATTGCATCAGTAGGCTATATCTCGTGGTTTTGGGGAGCATTTGGTGATTTGACCCCGGAACGGACATTCCGGAGCAGGTTCCGCTAGGGCCGTGAGTGGCCATTCCATTCCAATTCTATTTCTCAAACTGCCATAGGGTCCCTTAACAACAAATAACAAACTTCCGAGACAATTTGAAGAGTTTTGATACTCATATTGCTAGGACATTATTGAAATTTACAAATCATACCCTAGTACTGGAACATTACTCCGGAGAATCCGGATTATCAAGAACCAGTCCATTCATCAATTTTACAAAATCAAAAAGTGGACGAGTTCCTGATTCCAAAACATCTAAAAGTTTCCAAATCGGTTAAAGGAATCCATAGTTATGAGCATTTCAATTTGCGGGTACTCGGATACCCTCGTTGGCCTGTTCAAGGTGTTGTTTTGTTGGACACATAACTGTTAATCATTGTTGCACGATATTTTCCGGGTTTCTTTGTCCGTAAGATGTCGCGATTGATAGTTCCATTTTGCGCTGCTGCGTCAAAGGACTGTTCACGGTATAAGAAGCTGCTGAGCCTGCTTTACTAGAAAAACTCTAGTAAGAGAACTGCGGAGAGATTGCGCATTTTTGGCAACGTATGCCCCGGCATTGTATGGCAACACGTCCAATGTTATAAGGATAGGCAATGTTCGATTGGATTCGTTTTTTGACAGCTAAACGCGAATCCAATCGATCCAAAATGGAGTCTCCGCAGTTCTCTTTCTAGAGTTTTTCTATGCTTTACGGTCAATCAGGGCCGGCGAAATGGGTGGTAAGATTCGGAGTTGTTTCTAACGGGTGTTCAATAAAAAATTAGAATGTTTTCAGTCATGTAGTTAAAAAACAAAACAAAAATTCAACGAATTCAGTATTTTTTATAAAAAACATAATGTTTATTCTTCAAAAATGCGATGCTCTCACAAGAGCGCTAGACGGCACTGACGTCCATCTTCCGGATACAATTCCGGATCCTGGTGGTCAATTGTTTCGTATCCTTGGTCCGCCAATTATTTTTGTATCCTAGGGCACTGGGGAACCGAAAAAATACTCAATGGGACGGCACTGGGACAAGTTGGCCGGGTTCCTTTCTTTCGGAACGTACGTTATCCTTTTCTGCTCAAGATACGTCTTCTGGGCGTAATGGGAAGACGCTTTGTCCGGCCAGAAGACGTACTTCCCATCAGCATGATGCTCCTTTAAAAACGGCTGAAGAATTTCCTCAAGACACTCCTCCTGGTACACTTGATGGCCAGACGGCTTGGCTTGAACCACGCTTTTGAAATCCCACTGTCCGATATGGCGATGTACAACGCAACTTTTTTCAAATTTATGCTTAATCTTATATTTTGCTTCGGGGGGTGTGGTCGACTTGTCGCTGGAATAGTAGCTGTCATTTCCTGGAATGTGGGTCTTCGCGAACAGAAAGTAACTATCGTCGACCAGCACGAATGACGACCCGCGGTAGTTCTTCGTCATCCACCGGCACTGCGATTTCACGATCGCTATCTGCTCGTCCGTGTACTCGAGGACCGAGTCTTCTTCCGACAGATGATGTCTTGAAGGATCGGTGAATCAAGGTATGGGAGCAGTGATATTATCGGCCGGTGTCACGCAAACTCGTTCCGTCCCTATTGTCGAACAGCTTTTTCAACGCTTCTTTCTTCTTCTTCTTCGTCATTATTTTCGCCGGACGGCCGCTACCTGCTTTCCGCTACACGCTCAGGGATGCCAGAATCCAGTGAACTGGCACGTTTTCGTCTCGAAAGTAGTCTACCGTAAACTTTTTTCCACGATGGCCATGCGTTTCGTAAAACCGTACAACACGCTCGTGGAGCGCTTGCTGCTTCGACGCCATCTTCAATTGAACTGACAGCACCCAAGCGAAAAGAAACTTGCCACCCATTTTAGGAGTCCAGAGAGCAATTCTGTTGGAAAGAAAAAAATTAGTTACATAAAGGTATTGAAATGAGCGACCGAAAATAAAAGTCGCAAGGATAGAACATGCTTCGCAAAACCCGTTTCAAACATATTAAAATATAAAAATCGGAAATAAACTTCAAGCATAAAAATCGGACAGAAATTCTTCAGCATAAGAATCGCTTAAAAAGTTTTCACCCATAAAACTCGGCAAGGATGAACCTCCAGTATACAAATCGTTTTAAAATAAATAAATCGCTCGTAGGAGCATCCATATATCTTGATGTTCAAGATTAAAAGTCGGCTAAAAAAAGCTACTTTGTAAGAATCGGATATATTTCTTTCCGGTTCTTTTACTGAAGGTTTTTTTTATCCGACTCTTACAAAGAAATGTCCCAGTCCGATTTTTATGCTTGAAGTTTATATCCGGTTTTTATATTCTAATATATTTGAAACGGGTTTTACGAAGCATGTACTGTCCTTGCGACTTTTATTTTCGGTCGCTCAAATCATTCTCATTTCTTATTGTACACCCGTTACCGGTACTAATGAAAGTTCAGACATGGTGTGTGCAAGTGAAAATGAAATTTCTCTGATAATAACTGGTGGCCATTTGGAAACATCTGGCATGTATTGGGCAGTATGATAGATGGCTAAGCGAAAATGTGTTTGTTGATTGCTGATATTACATGGAGCATTTGTACAGCCAAGTACCAATTAGGAGAGACCGGGGCTAGTTGGCGGTGTGTTCATTATTTACCGCTTTGATTTCGGTCGATCTTGCAAAATAGACTACGTGGCATGAAAGGGCAGACTGTTGGCAACATGTCTGAATTTTATTAAAATGTTTGATACATTGTTTCCATTTTTAGAGATAAAAACATGTGACGCAAAAAATCCGCCAATTTACCCCGGCCGCCAAAAAATAAGCAATCAAACGGAGATTCAATTACTTCAGGGTCCTTCTGGGTGTCTTTTCAAGGAAACTGTATATTCACCCTCCGGAAGTCGCGCAAATGGCTCACTGAACGAGCAGCCGCAACTGCTCTAAGACGATTTCGCTAGATTTACAGAGTAGCGTGCACTCAGTGCACTAGCGCGACTGACGGAAGGTTAACTGACATTTGCTTTTATATTTCAGTCTCAATACCCCGGAATTTTGGCTTCGACGCGTGGTCCATATTCAAAAGCAAATTTTCGAAATTCTTCAGGTGGTTGGCCGAAGTAAATGTCATCTGCATTGACGAGACACACAAGAAAAAGATTTTCGTAGTTTGGAGTGAATTCTAGAAATATTTGATAACTTATTTTGCACCTTAAATAGTACCGCCATAAGCGTATATTTTATAAAAAAAACTGTTTAAAAAATAACTTTTGTTCCTGAACAGATGTATATACGGATACCGAAAGCTCTCACGCACTATGGAAAAATATAATCATTCTAGAAATAGATTGAAAATCACCCTAAATAATACAAATTGTATAAAATTTAGAAAATTTACTTGATATGCTCGAAAACACAATATCGCCCACAACTTCTACAAAACAAAATGTTTTGTAACAAAAACATATCGGATAATGTGTATCACATTACTCCAGGTACTCAATGGCAGCGCTACATGTCTAATAGAAACGGAGAAAAAGGGATGATGCCACCTTACCCCAACCGCCAACTAGCCCCGGGCTCCCCAATCGCATTATTTTAAATTTGGTTGCATTAATTTTCCATTCCCTGCGATAAAACCTTTTTTGGTGGATACTGAAGCCCGCATGACAGTGTTGACTAATGGGAAGGTATCTCTAACGACCGACATCCTTTTAGGCTTAATGGAGGAGACAAAAATAATGCCGATAAGACTCCTTTTCAATACAAACCATATTCATCTAATACAACCGGCCCCTGAATGGTCTATGTCTGGATTAAAAATAAGCCATTTAACATCATCGATATATCGCGTGATGTAACTAAACAATACTCAGGCGTGTACGAAGAATTCTTTTGCCTACGTACTCGCCCGGGAAGTAAAGATTGATGGTGTAGTCTCCGAGAAGGGCCTTAGTTGCAAAATACGGGGTTGGCTCCTTCCAGAACCCTTCGCTTCAGTCAGTGAATATTTCTAGAAAAAAATTTCAATAGGACGTAAGTAACAATGAGAGATTCTCTTTGGGGTCTTTCTCTTCTGTTCATTACTCGGACATTTCAACATTTACTACTCTACTCTTTGCATAATATTCTAGTAAAAACCGTCGGCTTTCGATATGTACTGGAAAATTAGTGCAAAGTGTTGTAATGACGTCATAATAAACGAAAGAGAAAGTAAACAAAGAGAGGCTCTCAATGTTACTTACGTCCTATTGAAAATTTTCTCTAGATTTCTCCATTGTATCCATGCAATTGCGTTCATCGAAAATTGAGGAGTATAAGAAAACAACTTCATTTCCATCAGTCTCATTTCGAGCTTTTCGCCGGATGCTGGACTTGTCTACCTATTCGCGTTTTTGTACCGCGAGACATGAACTGCCGTCGTTTCAAATAATGGAACCCTATCCGAGCAGAAGAAAATAACTGCGAAATACTAAATTTAGGTATCAATACCAACGACTGTTTACCACAATATGGTATTAATGAACTCTACATAAGAGGTAAAATACAAAAAAAAAATAAATTACGCAGACATGTTCTACAAATAACTATTTGATAATGAAACGAGTTATTATAATACCTGAATAATAATAAAACATTTTTAAACCTTCTAATAATAAAATTCACTCTATGGAGGTATTCAATAAGGTATTGGTTTGGTATTTGTGAAAATAACTGGAATACATAAATAATACTAAAATAAAGTATTATACCTCATTGAGGTATAAAGCAGGTATTGAAAAATGTTTCTTCAATACCTGCTCAATAGGTATAATAAGGTATAATAATCAATTAATACTAAGTTTTGGTATGAATACCAAAAAATAGTATGCTCGGGTTATTGCCCAGTTGTTTTCTCCTGGTCGGGTAGAGTTACCCATTTTAGAAACAAGGCACGGTGTGGGAAATGCGGAGTTAATCATGAAAAGTTTTCCTTCTGTGAAGAAAAGCTAATGAGGGCTACGCCACCGGCAACAACTAATTTCTACGCTCCCTAGTTCACTGAAGGGCGAGATTCTGACAATCTCATTGAAGGAACATTTTCTAATGCGCCTATAAATTTTCGAAAGAGGAGAATTATTTTCTCTCCTAAGCTTCCTCGGCCTTAGATTGTCTCTTGATGGGTGCTGTTACTAAACCGAAGAAAGTTAAAAGTCCACATGGGATATTCAAAACTCCACGATTCTATATTTCAGTCTTTTTAATTTCTTAGGTTTTCTTCATTTGCCTTGTGTATAACCTGATTAGTATCTAACTTAGATCTTCCACAATTTTAACATTATTCACCAGGCCCGAGAAACATGATGGAGGCACGTGTTTGGGACTCAAAGCGTGCTATTATTTCAATCGGAGTAACTTTTGCTCAGTACCAGGCATTGAAGTTGTCGTTTGTCAAGTTTGAATCAAAGGCAAATACTTATTTGATATTGTTATGTCATGGGGTTGTCTTCACGATGATAACCGGTCTGTCTGACTGCATGATTCTCGTAACAATTTAAATATGACCATCTTGAAAACGATGGCAATGCCACGAATACCTAGTCCATCAGCACAGCCAAGCGCGTTAGCTTTATCATTGTACTGGATTTCGCTACAATTAGAGTGCCCTTGAAAGAGCTATGCGTCCACTATATCCGAAACAATCAAACGGATTTGACTGGTTGGATTCTCTACACTGCGATTAAAGGTCAGACGAAACGAGTACCCAGCGCGAACAACCGTGGACGGCCTCTCACTCTGTACTGGGCTGAGAGTTTTCGTAATTGTACGCGAAAAGATCCTATGAAGACTTTTTGAACGTCGGATCGCCTTTTTTCTGAATATACGCAACGTTAGAAACGCAAATGAAAATTTTATGGAAGCTGAAAAAAGCGGTTATTGGCACCGGTTCGTCGATAAATTTAGGAGAAAAACAATATTTCGTCTGGTCGCTAGGCCCGACGTTGTGTACTCGATTCAACTTTTGACCGGAATATACGGAACCAAGAATATTTTTTCGGCGACAACAGCATTCCATGTAGAACCACATTCAACGATGAACGTTTCGTGAAAAAATGATGATACTGTATATAAAGGTAATGATTGTTCTTTAAACACACAAATTCATCTAATAGCAAAGATGCTCGCGTGCGCATTGTAGCGCGGATATCACCGTAACGTTCGTCTGAGCTGTGAGAGCTATGCTAATTATTATGGCAGTAGTTGTGAGGGTGATCATAAAAAAGGCTGTGTTGCAAATATCCACCCCATAAAACTAATAGTTCTATATTTACCCTATCAACGACCATGGCCACATCCAAGGAAGCTCTCCTTTCGATGGAGGATGGAAAGCACTCCTTGTTTTTCCTGGGAAAAATATGAGATATCCTAAATGTTTCGTATGAAAAATCGTACCGGATTACCAGATCGTTTTTTTTTTTTCACATTGCTCCATTCCGTTATTTCCGTTATTTTTTTCACATTGCTCCATTCCGGGTAATGAGAAAGGGGACACTTAGATTAGAATGGTAATTGTTGGCGGACAATTAGACATTATAAGGTGATATGAAAAATCGCGCAGCTTCGTTGAGTTTTCCAGTATTTCTTCTCAGAGGACGCTCGAAAATTGGCAAATTTCGTGGGACAATGGATGTTTGGGAATTCCAAAAGTATCAACAAACCTTAACTAAGGAGGATGGATGAGGGTCGTGACTTCTTTCGAGTAATATCTCAATCATCATACGTTGAATTCACATATCTAGCTTATTGGGGTCGTGGAGACCGATCTCTGCGCTTGTGGTGACGGTTCCATTAAACATGTTGTCTGGTCGTGCGCCTAGTGTTAATTATTTGTGAATTCCTTTTAATCATTCAAATAAATTTCAGTTTTAAAGCGGTCCCACTGAAACTGCTGTAAGGAGGTATTTAAATCTTCCTGGAACATCGCGATCCGAACAAAATTTTAAAGATTTACTGTGAATCTGTTCGATCTCTAAAGTGGAGAACCTGCGTAGTAAGCAGCACCGCTTATCGTCTGTGCAGTAAGTAGAAGTGTGCTTCCAGAGAAGCGGCAATATATAATCTGCTCGAACTTGTTGGAAATGTGATTCCGGAGAGGCGACAGGTCAGATGGTCGGATGCGATCTGTGTGATACGTGATTCCATCCCGACTGCGTAGGGAAAACCCAGCACGCCTGTGGCGCTGACAAAAATAACAAGTCTGCCAAATCCCCAGGGACTAGGAGTAGCGCCCGAGCCAGTTGGGCCAACAAGTTTCTGCCGTTTTGCCACAACTAGGATCACAAGCAAGTGCCTACTCTAGGGCAATCCGATGACGGCAAATGCGAGCAGATGGTTACCACAACAAACATTAGATGCATCTCAACCAATATTGCACGGCGTAGCGGATCCGAATCAGACCGCCCCCACTAGGGCGCAACTAGCGGTACGACAAGTATTGCCGTGAAAATTACCCATCTTCTCCGGGGATCCACAGGACTGGCCGTTGCTTTCCAGTTCAAGGCTTCAGCGTTGTTTAAAAGGTCACGTATTGGATTTGGTGAAGAGCCGTTTGCTTATACTACAATCAGTACCATGCGGCATGGAAACCTTACGGAATCTGTGCGGGGAAGATTAATCCACAGCCTGTTAAACGGACTATAGAACGTGTGAACACGAATGACTTATGAAAAGGTCATAATACAATGAAATAATTCAGTTGTTAAAATAAAACGCAAAATATCTCGGGAACTACAAGATTCAGAAAATTAATGTTATGATAATTTTCATTTAGTATGGCGTTTAGAATCATATTCAAACCGAAAATAGTACTTTTGACTGCAAATAGTAAGTATTATAAAAATATGTGAAAAGTTGTTGTTAGGAAAACTTTTTACTTGAATTTTTTATTAAATTGCATCTTCATTATCCAAATACACTGAAAAAGTTTCTTTCACGTCTTCAAAACTATAAACATTAGATTATTGACATTTTATGATGGGCTAACGCGAATAACTTTTAGCACATAATAACACGAATTAATCGTTTTTGTTGGAGCAAAATTCCAAATATCTCGGCAACTATCGCATTTTGGATGATTTTTGTTAAATACATATTAATTTAAGTAATAGTTAGAATTATATTTTGCAATAAAATGACAGTTTTGTCTTTTTTCCTTTTTTATTTCGAATATGTTAGTCGCTTTTTCTTTTTTACATTTTAACGACATTCAATTAGCTAGAGATTACTGGGTAGGGAACGTTATGAAAATTAGCGCCATTTTCGGTTCCCACGGTAAAGATGGACAAGTCTGTCTATGCCGAGGGACATGCTGGGGAACTCGAGTGATTCGTAGTTATGCTGCCTAAGCTCGACCCTCACCAGCAGAAGACAAAAGTTAAGCCCGTGCGATACTAAGCCTGTTCTAATGACTTTGCCACTTCTAGTTTTCCCATCTGTTTACTTCACATCCTTGCTCTCACTTGAGTACTGGCTCTAATTTTCATAACTCTTCCTACTCAGTAATCTCTAGCTAATTGAATGTCGTTAAAATGTAAAAAATACAGTTTTGTATGTCAATTAGTATGAAATTTAAACATATGTAAAAAGTTATTGTTAGAAAAACTTTTTTACCGACAATTTCTCCATCATACAATCACAATCAAAATATTTCTTTTCTCCTCAGGTTTTTGCTGACAAAATATAAATAAAAACTTTTTTAATTCACCTAGTGGTGCAATTGTGCCTTTCTCATTTGTCCAAACTACGATTCCATGGCTGGTTATGTTCAATAAAATGTTGGAAATGTATATTACATAGTCAATACGATTTGCACTTACATACAATGGATCGACAGCCACGATTTTGAGATACTATGTGTCGACACTGAATCATGGCTTGAAACCAGTGGCGGATCAAGAAGGAGATCCGGAGGGTCCGAATCACTTTCGAGATGTGTTTACCAGCCCTCCTGTCTACCCATTGCAAGACTACCTTGAAACCTATAATATCAGCCTCCCCCGCCCTAACGTAAACGATGCCGATGTTTTGATAGCTTTGTCCAGCGTTGACCCGTTGAAAGGGCCAGGTCCGGATTGTTTGTTCATAAAACATTGTGCCCGAGCGTTTTCTGTATCAGTAAGCATTATTTTCAAGCGCTCGAACACGGAAACTGTGTGGAAAGAAGCGGCTATAGTTCCTATCCACAAGGCAGGAAACACTCATAATATTGAAAACTATAGAGGGATCTCGCTTCTGAATTGTTTGGCCAAAGTTCTGGAAAAGTTTGTTTACAATGCAATGTACGCTGCATCTTCACACATAATTGATGAACGTCAGCACGGCTTTGTAAAGAAACGCTCGACAACCTCGAACTTGATGACGTACACAAGTTTTCTAGTTCCAGCCGGCGAGAAGCGCCAGCAAGTTGATGCAATATATTTTGTTTTCGCCAAAGCATTCGACAAGGTGCCGCACAACATTGCGGTTATGAAACTGCAGCGATTATGATTTTCTTCGTGGGTAACCAGGTGGTTACAATCTTACTCTTCTGAACGATCCGCTTTTGTTAGAATCGGCACCACATGCTCAAGCATATTTGAAACACCAACCGGTGTCCTTCAAGGAAGTCCCTTAGAGACACTTATCTTTATATTATTCATCAACGATCTGTGCACCCGCATCAAGTCTGCAAATCTTTCGCTCCATTTCTTCGGGACTGGATTCAGCTGTGCTCCAAGAGGATATAGTCAATATTGAAGAGAGGTGCTCGCTGAATGGAATGCAGATCAACGTCGATAAATGTTAGGTTAGAATTTGAGAATTTGAGCATTTTTCATTTCAGTTTTTATGGGTATTTACTGTGTGGTCGCACTCTTCACCCCTTAACTCCGGAACCGGAAGTTTAATAAAAAAATCAATAGCAGCCGATGGGAAGGTTGTATCCTTCATTAGAGACTAAGTTTGTGCAAATTAGTTCAGCGATCTCTGAGAAACAGATGTGACATTTTTTCCACATACACACATACACACACAGAAATGACATTTTTTCCACATACACACATACACACACAGAAATTTTCCGATTTCGACGAACTGAGTCGAATGGTATACGACACTCGGCCTTCCGGGCCGAGATTATGTTGCTGATTTTTAGAGTGTTTGCATAACCTAAATAAAAAATGGGTTTTTTCGTGATATAAATTTTTAGCTCAAATTTTTGTTTTTGTGAAAAATTATACAACATATTTTTCAGTGCATATTTTTTCGTACGGTAGTATCCAATTTATGTTACTCGTTCTCAGCTAGTTTGGCTGTTTAAAATATAGTAATCGAACAAAAAATTTTTGAAACTGATGCACGTAGAAACATCTAAGCCCTTTCAAAAAATTTCTCTTGTTTCAAAATAATCTTATTGACTGTGGAGAATGTTTAGTCTTCAATGCCGGTGAAACGCGTAAAGTTTTATTGGAATCTAAGATGGTCAGTCACAATTTCAAAGATTTTCGGACGGATCTTCGTGGAATTCCTCAGTTACAAGCTCAATGCTTCAATTCAAACGATAATTATTGGGATGATTATAATACTCGTGAAAGTGTTCACAAAACCATAAAATGATGACATGGAACTAGTTCATGATTCCTAATATAATCGCCACGAAATAGTTTACAAGATCGAAAAATATTATTCATGGAAACGTGAACTGATTCATGATCGTTATTGTTGTACGCTCCCCTACCCTGCGACTAAAATTCCTCTGTAATGTATAGCATCAGCAGGTACAGGCACCTGATATACATGTGTGTGTTGAAATGAGAAAATTGATGATGTGCATATATTTAAATGTAAACGGCTCTTAGAATAAAATTATTCAGTCCAAGAAAGACCACCGCCACGGGCGGTTGGTCCGGCAATCCCATAGTTTTTTTTTTATTGCTGTATACCATCCGCCGCCGGCGGTGGTTGAGATGGACTGACAAAATTAAAACTTTATTCAATGCGTATTGTAGGGTTCAATATATCACAGATGAAAGTATTTCACATATTGTTGCGTGGTCGACTGTGTTGAGTTTAGGGGACGGCTATAGAAAGCGCTCTGCCGCAACATAGTCCCCCCAAAACCGAAGGTTTTTAATACAGCTACGTTGTGTTTGGATGTCATACGTGATGATATGATGAAGGATACCGTTGATGGTGATTCCTCCATTGCTACTTTGAAGATGTCGAATGATGCTGAACGTTGATCCAGAAGACGATCGAAGAATATCGACGGAACACTTGCTGGGTTTTGAATACACTCCAGAACGATGCAAGGCGTGCAGTCGTCCGGATGCCGAAGTGTATTCTGCTAAGCGGCTGCAAATTGGCCCACACTGGCATAGCTCCGCTGGGGGATTTTTGCTAAGCAGCTGCGAATTTGCTCACACCGGTATAGCCGAAGCGTCTCGATATCCACTTGTATCTTCTTGTAACCGTTGCAGCTTTCCGATGGAAGGTTCAAAAATCCTGGTCACGGCACCATTATGATCGCGCCAGCGATTAGTTCCTACGTTGTGTTGTTGTACGATAGTCGCGAGAGGGAACACCAGATATATATTCCACATTTTAAGCGCACAGATCGACGAAGAATACGTATGTACGCGGCCAATTTACTGGTCACTTCCAGATATGGATGAAAGACCGATTTCGGGGGAGAAATAAAAAAACTATGGGATTGCCGGACCAACCGCCCGTGGCGGCGGTCTTTCTTGGACTGAATAATTTTATTCTAAGAACCGTTTACATTTCAATCTTTGCACATCATCAATTTTCTCATTTCAACACACACATGTATATCAGGTGCCTGTACCTGCTGATGCTATACATTACAGAGGAATTTTAGTCGCAGGGCAGGGGAGCGTACAACAATAACGTTGCGCCGCAACACTAGTATATAAGTTAAGCCTGACGACATGTGCCCGAGAAAAAGTTCACAAAATTTTAAAATATCGTTCATGTGTTCGTGAGCTGGTTCATGATTACTAGCACAATTTTCACGACTGACCATTCGTGCTCATTTAATATCTCACAAAACCATAAAAAAATATTCATGGATTCGTGAATTGGTTCATGATTCGTAGTACATGATTCACGATCTAGTTTTTACTCATAAAATGGCGGAGTTTTTCGTGAAAGATAGCCATTTTTATTTCAAATGATTAAAAAGCACCCTTAACGGACCACTTCAATGTAAACTGTGGTAATGTGCACCTGTACTATTCCATGATTTCCTCTGTTGTGGCCAGGTCTATTTTGGGCAATTTGCCTTGATACCTAAAACAAAGTGATTAGAACATTTAGAAACGCTCATCAAATCTAAATACTCATTCGTTACGTAGATTTCCTGTCCGAAAAATTTCAATCTCAGTGCAGATCGATCCACTATGTCTCTCTCTGACACTGCAACTCACTGGACACTATATCTCCGTAAAAACATAATAGAATAAATTTAACTTACCTTGACCCCTCTGCGATAAGTAAAGGAAGCTTTTCTATTTCATAGTTCCGCGAAAAATAGTCCCAGAACTGGAGTTTTCTGTCCGAAAATTTTTGTTCGTACATGTTTGTTTACATGCACATCGGCAACACTATGGCAGATGAAAAATTTATGTGCACTATGTGAAATTGGTTTGAAGGTGGCCAAAAGTGATTATTGATATTTTCGAAACACATATATTACATCGTAGCCAAGTGTGTATGTGACATAAGTCATCAAGCGTAAATTTTATGTCGGAAAAAACTATATAAGTAAGCAGTTGCCTCATTTCTATTGAATAAAATCATTAAAATAAGTCAGCATAATTGACCATTGATTTTAGATCGTTTGCTACAGTGTGACAATATGTTGCATAAAATCATATCTCTTGGCCAGCTAGCATCAGTTTTGCTTGTTTGTTGAGAAAAATGACCTGACTTCCATTGACGTCAAACCTATATCTAGCCAGCAAATTGAAAAGGATTTATATCAATTTTGGGGAATCAATGCGGCAAAGTATGAAAAAATGCCATAGTTGTTTTTTTTTCATTCTACTAAAATGAAAAGTTGAGCAGTGACCGTGAACAATTATGAGGTAATACAATAACAGATTTTTCACATTCTACTGAACATGAACATTATTAGTAACAATAGGTGCACTGAAAATTCAACAAATGTTTAGTTTGCGAACAAAATGAAAATAGTTTCATGCATGTTCGTTATTTAAAAAAAAACGTAAAGGGTTTATTAATGTTGACACTGGTAGAACTATTCATCGACGCATGTTGGCAAAAAATCGTACATACTATGAACTCAGAAAAACCTTTCGGCCGAACACGGTACTCCACTCGACGAAAATAACTTTGGCGAGGTACCTTTACTCGTGAATCTAGGTATTTGGTTGGGTATAGTTTTCTTAATTTTCAATCGATTTGAATCATGCGCGTGATTAGGAATTCATTTCGTAATTATTCGGGAAGCCTTTCTGATGCAGAATAGAGAGTATATATCCAATATCAAACATCTCAGTTTTTCGTGTGGAATAAATGAGAGAACTGCATGTATTCCTGATCGCTTTTGTAAATATTTTAAAGCTTATTCTGCGGAACCTTATAGTGAAAACATTGTAAATGGGAAACAGCATATAAGTGGACAATTTTATGGCCGTTTCCGTTGATTTCCGGTTCTTAGAACCATTTTTTTGTAAATATCTTCCTCAACAACCTATTGACACATAACACTAACAATTCTTATTTCAGCGAACAACGTAGAATGTCGACATGATGGTACTGTGAAGTTTAGTTGATGTAATTTGCTTTACCGCTTGACACGAATATTCATCAAAAATTTCGGATTCCTGAATCATGTGAACCTAAAGAAAAGTATCGACATGTGCCCAGATGAGTTCATTTTTGATTTTGAATTATTCAGATGACGATTGGGTAAATTTTTGTGCCACATGTCAGGTAGATTTAGATAGGACTTTTTCACAGAGGGATTGTAACTTTCGCATGTACTTCCCTTCTAAGGTTCACCGGAACCGGTCCCATGACATCCCGAATGCTGTCAAAAATGATCAGGATCAAGTCCTAGACCTTCATTCACTACCCTCGAATATTTTATGACATTTTATATACACGAAACAGGACACAATTCTGTTCTAAGGCTTTGATAGCACTTATTCCGCTACAGACAAACGATGTATAGCGGATGTAGACCGGACTTCAAGAACCTAAGTTGCGTATCCAAATTATATATCGTTAGATATTTCATAACGTAGAATTTCGCTAAACGTACATATATTATCGTTACAGTTGAAATCTGGAAAATCCAACCAGCGACAATCGTTTTTTCTCTTGTTTAGTGCTAATCCTTGATGTCGGAAGCAGTGCATCATTGTACGAATACAGCGCACTACTTCCGACGTGATTTCATTGTTTAGAACCAGAGAAAATACGATTGTCGCTGGTTGGATTTTCCCGTTTTCAACTGCAACCAGAATACGTTCATATACACAAGACTTTTTCAAATGTAACGCTCATTTTTTGGGTGAACCTATTTTGTCAAAATTATCACAGTATAACTAACAGTGTTCCTAGAATACATTCACTGTTAGCATGTTTTCTCCGTTGAAGTGGTCCCTTAAATTGAAAAATTATCTTAGAAACTCAACGTAGGAGTTAGGTATTTTTCACATAGAATGTGTACGCAAAATTTGAAATAAATCGGTTAAGTAGTTTTTGAATGGCAGGTAACACCGCAAATCGTGTTTTTTTCCAGAGACGTTCTACAAAAAGCTTCATCGCCAAGTCGCTTGTGGATAGTTTTGCATGAAAAAATTACAGAATATTATTGAAATGATACATTATAACACACAAAAGTTTTGATCAATTCGCTTTGCCCAAGATTCTAAAAAAAATCGCGGAAAAAAGAGATTTTTTCTGGATGAAACCCAGTCAAATTCGGAAATAAGCTCAAGAATAAAATATCACGATAACGCGCATATGCACTACCGGTTTTGAGTTCACCCTATAATGTTAATGTAATATTCAAAAGGCTATGGTTGTCTTCATCTATTGTTATTAATTATTATTATTTATATTTATTTTTAGACCCATTTCTCTATGATCGACACAAAAAATATGCAGAATTTTTGCACTTTTCAATAATAAGATAATCTACGAATTAAGTTCACTTTAAATAGATATTTTTCTTTGACAGTTACAATTTTCAACATAAAAATCTTTCTGCTTACCTGTTAATAAAGAAAAATATAACTAAACAATTTGGAATATAATTTTTGGAGCGCGCTCTCGCAGCACTAAGATGTTACGCGTATTAGGTACTCGACGCACCGAAACAATACAACCTGTCATAACAAGTTTGTTTGCGATCTACGAGTCATCCAAAGGCGTCAAACCCCTTTCTACACTCTGACCAGTAGCGTGTAGCAACATGATATAGTCAAGATGCACGTGCTTGGCAAAGTCTACTTAAAAACACACTCAATTATGCAAAAATTAAAAAAAAAAGCAAGTGAACTTAAACTTTTGACTGGTAGTGTATAAGCTTTTGACTAGTAGTGTAGATGCGCGGGAAAATGATTAAATTTAATATGAATGATAAAATTTTGTAAGAAAGTTTCGTTAGATATCTGAGACTTTTTCACATTTCAAAAGCAGCTAAATATGTATGATTTGCACCATAGAGCAGAATGGTTATTAAGAATATGAGATTTTTGGGACAAAATGTCCCAAAACTCCAACTACCCGTATTTTTCGAGAAACGGAAAGTTTTCTTCAAAAAAATGATATAAAATGAAATATCCCGATTGCGGCCTCAAAAGTTAATAGCAATTAATATATTTTTTTTCTCATAATTTCCCATAGTAGGAATGTCAAAAGCATCAAGCGTAGTGAGCAGGTGTCTAAAATTATCCAAATGATCTGAAATTTGGCATCTGAGTTAACTTTGACATTTGTCACAATACAAAAGCGGGCGTCCCCAAAATTAAAAAAAAAAGATTTGCAATGCCCTAGTAATTAAACATGAGTAACTTTACTCCACGTGTCAAATTCGGAAGTAGGCTCAAGAGTAAAATATAACGTTAACGCGCATATAAATTACAAAAATCGTGACTAAGATCCAGAAATCATGAACAAAAATTCCAGTTCGCATGCCTAAAATATGACAAATCGTGAATAGGATCCCGAAATCATGAACACAAATCACCATACTTGTGACTAAATTATCACGATAACGTGAAAAGAAATTACGAAAATCGTGACCAAGAATCAGAAATCATGAACCTAAGTCACACTACTCTACCAGAAAAATCCAACACGAAACTCATGAATAAAATATCACCATAACGTTAAGAGAAATTACGAAAAGCGCGATAAAGCTCCTGAAACATGAATATCGTTTAAATGATAATTATTTTAGTTGATATACTTTGTAGAAGTCAGTGTATCCCCTAATTATGAACAAGAATCATAACTAAAACTAAACATGTCTATGGAACAACCACAGTAACCCAACCAAACATTGCAATGTAACGAATTTTTTTACATTTTTGCGCGAACTAGTTCTTTTTGAAAACAGTGTCCTCAATACGAGGTTTATTATCCATAATTTCATGAACTTGGTCACGATTTTCGTGAATCGTTCAGTTCACGAAACCGTGATTTCTTTGTTCATGAATTTATGAACGGATTTTTTCCGTGTATGGTACAGAATGTGATTGTTATGGTTTTTATTTATCCTAGGTTGCTTCTAACATATCGTTATAATGATTCTTTTCGTCGTTTTTTGAACAAACCAGAATTGTGGAATAAAACATATTCACCAACAAAATTAATCGGGTAAGTAAACTTCACTTTGAATTAGTATACCGCAAAGAAGAAAAAAATCCGAGCCGTATTTCAATTTCAAGTATTGTTTTCCTTAATTTACAATTTTTAGTTTTATTGTTAAATTCGCCAATTACGTGAACCAAGGTTTTCCTATTTTTCAACTGCTTATGATTTTAATCACAAGGTCCAAAAAAGTATTTCGCTGTGATATCTTTCTACGTACAAAAACTGTTTTAGTTATGACAGCTATTGAATTTATATTTAGAAATCACAAAGTTCATGTATTTTTGTCAACTGATCATCATATTTTTTGGAACAGTTTCTAACTCTTCAAACGTCCACTTCACTAAAACACCCCGTAGGGATGATATGCACTTTTGTTTCCAGCAAAACTAGCACTAAGATTGCACTTTTATAAATATGTTCGCCTAATTTGTAAATTCCCGTCGGAAAACCGATCCCATAACACTCGCTACACTGTCACAAATATCGCCACCAGGGGCTCCCTTTGAAAAGATTCCTTCGTCCGGGGTGCACCCCGTGATCCACAACTGCGAAATTGCGATCTTCGACAAGCTACGACACTGGATCTCCACTCAGAGCGAGTGAGACCGCTTATCGTTGGACGACGACAACGACGACGACGATGCGATGGCAGAACTGATCGGACCAAGATGACTGCTTGCACGGTACTAGCGATGATTCTTCTCCTGCCTGCTTACTGCTGTTCTCAAAAGGCATGAAAGCTCTCGAATCGTATGTACAGGCTACAATCACCATAGTGGAGTATGTGTGTTGGTTGATGAAAGCCCAACGAAACTGTATGGTAGCTGGTAACGATAAAGGACTGCTACGATGGGTGGTGGGTAGTCCACTGGGTGGTAACACACATACAAACACTCGGTCGTAGGGATGGAATCGACATTACGGACATTATCATCGGGCATCATCATCACCATCATCATCGATGGCGTCGCTGGCTGTGTTTGTTTGTACTGCTCCTGCTTGCGATGTCGATGTCGTTGGCAATTGCGGTGGTGGTTGTGGTAAATATATAGTACGCGAAAAAAAGCAGCAACCCATGTGCGCCCGCTGGGGAACACACGACAACCGGAGGTATGCATAATATTTTTCGATCATTTGCGCAGCATACATACCTAGATATGTAGCCCGAGTACATAAAGGAGGCCAGGCCGCGCCAAAAGGAACCCCCCTTCGTGCAAAACCAACAACAACACCGCTCAACTCTCAAGTCAAATCAAAACAAAAAGCACAGATGAATAGTTCCCTTTTCGACTGCGGATGACTGCACATCGGTACATGTGTTTCTGTATTTATCGTTCCTCGGTGCCAAACGGAGTGTGAATTCCCCGGCTCTGCCAGAAGTTTTGTGCGACGGCCTTTTTGGACGCAGAATTTGCCCCCTGTACCGAACCAGCCTCCGGTGTATCTCCGGTGTGTGTCGGTCGGAAGTGTCCTGCCGTAGGAAATCCCGAAGCTTGTTCCGTTCCGATCTAGTCTGGTCTAAGCTGACGAGTCGCGGCGGTGCGTTCATCAGAACCAACCAGGCGGCAAAAAGGCAAACACAACCAGCTGGTCGACAGGTTTCCCAGCAGCTTCCGAAGCGCCGGACGGAGAATTGATTATTCATTCGAGCCGGGGGTTTCCCCAAGTGCAGTAGAGTAGAAAGATTTATTCGATTTGCTCTCGTGGTTACTCCGGGACGTCGTAGTGCTGTTCCGCTACCGGTTTCCAAGTTCAGGGGCTTGATTCGATTAGTATCAGCTCGTTGATTATGGTTCAAATAATTTAATTTCACCCCCTCGCTGTGTGGAGCCGGAGTCGCAGCATTGCAGTCGGTGTGTGCAGGAAAAAAAAGACAATTTTGGAATCTCGCTTACGGGTCTGCAATCAACAGTTTTCAGTTCGATTGTACCGGTAGATTCCCTGGAACTTTTCGGGGAGGGAAAAGAATCGAACTTCCTCGCCATCGCCTGTGGCCTGTGTTATTGTTTGAGTGCATAAAAATAAAACCAGTGTTGGACCAGTGAGTGAGTGAATGCGATTCTTCCGAGTGATTTGGTGACCAGTGACCCTGAAAATTTGAACTCGTGAACCAAACTGCAAGCAGACGGGAACGAACGAACGAACGACGGACAGTGAACGAACAGCCAGAACAGAATCCGCAGAAGCAGAAGAAATCCGTCAAAGTCATCGCCATCTTCTGGGGCCTCTCGAAGGGCTCCCCACTGCTGCCTGGTGAGTATAGTACTCGAATTTCGAAATTTCTGCTGTTTCGCTTCTTCCCATGCTCCAAGCTCTGACAGCCGGAGTGGAACCGTGTCTGGCTGGCCTTGCAGTTTCGCAGGGCGGAAAGTTACCCGGTTCTGTTTACATTTTTCCAGTCGGCTAGCGCCAACGCCGTCAGTCGAAGAGTTTTTTTTCGTGTATTTTTTTTTTTTTGAATCCGTGTCTCTTGTCCGGTGCGAATGTGACCAAGTATTGTGGTGGCCTTGGCGTTTCAAACTTTTGCCTGCAGCAGCAGTAGTAACAGCGGGGCAGAATGTGTGCGTGGTGTGTTTGTGTTTCTTGGGCAACGGCTTCACGGGGAGGACACATGCGGCGTTAATCTGCTCTGACGTTGACTTCCTAGCTGTGACGACAAGGGGTTTCGGAAGCAAGTGTGTATTATTGTTAACGAAAGAAAAAAAAAACGATTATCTGAACCGCATTAGCACTGGGTCAAAAAAGAAAATTGAGTGTACTTTCCTACAGATATGGCAATGAATAATGGCAAGTGCAACACCAGTGCTTTCCACTGCTCCCTTTTGTTTCAATATGAATAATTATATTGAAGTAAATATAAGAAAAAGATTGCACTAGACACAGGACGCCAAATATTCCATGTATAACTGTATTGAGGAAACAAAAAATATCAAAACATAAGATTTATTTGTTATATTCTTTTTGTTGAAAAAGATCATCCTAATTTTTCGTCTAAAAGTGCTATAGATAGCGTGACCATCACACAGGTAGACCTCATTTCTTTGAAATAGATTATTTGGCACCGGACGATGCATAAGCTTAGCAGGACCGGTGACTTTTCTTTTTAGAGTGTATAAAATAAAAACTATTAGGTTCTATTGGATTCTTGCCATGCAGATTTCCAACAGCTGTAGCCCCCCACACCTTCGTCGCTGCTGAAATCTTCGTTCTTAGAATAATTCTAATATTATTAATATATTATTAATAATTATTAGCTATTTTCTAAGGGCGTTTCCATCGTGTGAATTCGTCTTTATTCATACCATGTTGTTCGCTTCTTTATTGGTATAAGGAAATATTCGCAAATATTTCGCATTTTCTTCCGTACCTCCTACATGTCCCTTTTATTTTTTGAAATATTTGTTTTCCAGTTACGGTTTTCATTATGTTGTTTGTTACCAAAGCTTTTTCTGTCCGTGGATTAGTTCAGAAGTTTCTAAGCACTATTTATAAACCAAATATTAGCTCTCAATGTTAATCATAAATTTAGGAACAGTACATAACACGACTATATGACCTGAACTGATTCATGATTTTTTGCATCTTGATCATGATTTGGTTATCGTGATTGTGAATTAGTTTACAAAATAAAAGTAGTTTTTTCGCGTGAACTATTTCACGAACCTCTGAATATTTTTCTTATATCCCTTCATACCTTCTGAACTGGGAATATTTATATATTAGTCACGATTCACCATTTGTGCTCATAACGTTATAGTTTATTATTATATTATGCATGATCTCAATAATGTGGTTAGTGAAAAAATGCAAGCGATATTTTTACACACTTATTTTTTTCTGTAGAATCTCTGCATTTTTTGCCGAGATTCGAACAGCCGAGCACTCGGCAATAAATTTCTTCGAGTTCTTTTTTTGTTAGGGGAAACTTTGCCACTGCAACCACTAGTCAGGTTATCTTTTGTAGCTGAGATATGATCTTTCAAAGCGATGCGCATTCTGACGTTGCGACGTGCGACGTTGCCAATATGTACGTTCTCGCGGGTTGCATCTAGTGGGCCATGCGTTGAAAGACTGCAATGTTACAAAATCATCCATAACACCCGATAGGAAAAAAATGAAAAATTATCAATGCAGATTATTGAAGGTGAAAGATTGCCGCGTAATTTGACATATTCTTCGAAAAAATTTAGCGTGAAGAACACAAGAAAAAGTACAATTAAAATTATTAAATAGTGTTGTAATTCACACAATTATTCAGTAGGGGACGGTGGGGAGTTGTGTACCATGGAGAGTTGTGAACTCTGATAAGCTATGAATGTTAAAAATGTGATTACTACTGTTAAATGTTTATACTGTCATGACGTCACCTTCTCATTAGCAATTTTATCCTAAGAACAGGATTCTACCACAATTTTAATCGCCCCGTGCCGCAACCGCGAATTCAAGTTGTTTGGCGTGAATCAATTGTCGCCTATCCATTGCGAATCATATCACTTTTCTAACTCATATTTAGTTTAGAATTAATTATCTTAAAATTTATCGTCCTTAGACCTAATAAAAATAAATCACAACAATATTCCATTTTTCCTGCTTTTTGTGATGGTTTACAACTCCCCACCATACTTAAAAATGCCGAAAACGCGCATTTCACTCAATTTGCCATATCTCAAACAAGACATTGATTATTTTAAATTCCTTTAGTCTGTGGATGTATTCAGAAGTCCTTTACCAATATCAGTTCAAATATTGCAAATCGACCGACGTTTATGGTAGTTATGCTCCGAAAACAATACTATGTTCACAACTCCCCACCGTCCCCTACATATATTTTTATGAGATAGTGTCAATATCTTTCTATAAGTGTACAAAAGTTCATTCAATTATCTTCAGTAGTTTTTGAGATATGAAATTTACAATTTTATCGCGCAATAAAGCTTAAGGGTTAATATCTCAAAGAAAAAATCTGTTTTAACTGTTATGTGCCCAACAAAAAAAAACCTTTAACGGGCCAACGTGGGTACCCGGGTACCCACAATTTGAAATGCTCATAACTATGGCTTCCTTCAACCGATTTGGACACTTTTAGATGTTTTGGATTCAGAAACTCGTCCACTTTTTTATTCTGTAAAGTTTAACCGGATGAATGGATCTGGTTCTTGATAATCCGGATTTTTCAGAGTAATGTTCCAGTACTAGGGCATGATTTGTAAATTTTAATAACGTCCTAGCAATATGAGTATCAAAAGTCTTCAAATTGTCTCGGAAGTCTGTTATTTGTTATTACGGGACCCTATGGCAGTTTGAAAAATAGAATTGGAATGGAATGGCCACTCACGGCCGTAGCGGAACCTGCTCCGGAATGTCCGTTCCGGAGTCAAATCACCAAATGCTCCCCAAAACCACGAGATATAGCCTACTGATGCAATTCCAAGAATTTTGATACCCATATTGCTAGTTTTCCATTGAAATTCACAAATAGTATCCCAGCTCTGGAACATGTTTCCGGAAATCCGGATTTCCGGGATCCGAATGAAGTAACCCGATTTATTTTTACCAAGTCTAAAAGTGGATGAGTTCCCGAATCCAAAACACCAAAAAGTATCAAATCAAGTTGGAAGTTACCGTAGTTATTGGTATTTCACTTTTGTGGGTACCCGGGTACCGACGTCGGCCCGTTACATAGTAAAAAAATTCAGGAGCTCCTCCTCACTCCCTCCCTTACTATATCAACAATATTATTAACCCAAAAGCTTGACTTAGTGAAGTTCTAAGATGTCGAAAAGTTTCAATTTCCAGCTATGGATAAAACATGGCAATTTCATTAATTGAAACCTAAACAGGTACCCAGGTACCGCGTCGGATACATAACGGTTAATCCACCTAGTGGTGTAATTTTGCCTTTCTCATTTATCCAATCTACACGGAAAAAATTGTTCCCAAAATCGTGAAAAAAGTGCCATAAATTCTGGAATCCTGAAAACAGGACCATGAACAAAAATCATATGTTTTATAAAACAGGACAATGAACAAAAATCAGATCTTTTATACTTATGTTCAATTTCCCTTAAGTAACGCCTGCATAACGCTTATTTTAGTGGAACTATTTGTTTTTGTTTTGTGTACTTCAGAGATGGTTTCCACCAAGTCATTTCTAATGCGATTTTCAGTACGCGCACTATTTCACACCTTTATGAACATTATTCATAAAACCAAAGATTGACTCATGATGATTTTCATAGATGTAATATTCTGGATATGTTCTCGTGAACTATTTCACCATTCAATTCTCGTGAACTAATTCATGGTCTATAATATATTAGATACGATCCAATATCCGTGCTCGTGAAATAGTTTACAAAATCATCAAATATTATTCATGTATTTATGAACTGGTTCATGATTCCTAATATATGTCATGTCATCCAATATCCGTGCTCGTGAAATAGTTCACGAAATCATGAAATATAATTCATTCATTCGTGAACTCATGATACTTAGTATAAGTCACAACTCACGTTCATTTTTGTGAAATAGTTTACGAAATCTTAATATATTAGTTATGTATTCGTGAATTGGTTCATGATGCCTAGTACATGATTTACAATATATTATGCGTGCTGGTGATATTTAGAAGATATCGTTAATCGTTTACAATTTCATGCAACATGATAATGATATTGTCCCGGGAACTCTTTCACAAAATTTGGAGAACTATTCGGGGAATCATTTTTATTTCATGCACTGTTTTATGAAATGCCCAGCTGCTAGCAACAGTAGTAATAAACAGAACATTAGAACATTATAAAAAAAAACTATTAGGACTTCGAACATATTCGTTTGATAAGTTTCATGGTGATGTCTGGATAGAAAACGCAAATTGCGATGAGAAACCCGAATAGTTTGCGTGATAAAATTCACAGAACAAGATATCGCGAATCAGTCACATTTTTATGATCCAGTTCATATTGTCACGTTATTCCGAATAAAAAAAACCGACAACAACCAAAAAGTAATAGATCACAATTAGGCGAAGAGTATTTACGAATACCATGATAAAACTGCTGATATGATATCATATCAGGTATATTTCTCTTTGTGTCAAATTTGGAAGTAAGTTCTAAAATAAAATATTACGATAACATGAACAGAAATTACGAAAATCATGACTCAGATCCAGAAATTATAAACATCAATTACTCTATTTATGACTCAAATATTACGATATCATGAACAGCAGTTACAAAAATCGTGACCTGGGTCCTGAATTATGATCACAAACCACATATCTCATGCAATGCATAAAACATGCAATGCAGATTTTATATGGAGAAATTGTCTAATTATTTTATTTGACTTAAGGGGGGCGTCTGGTATAGAGGGAAAAAATAATCGACTTTTTTATCCGCTTAACTGTTAGTATTGAACCTCTAGAAAGGTCTCCCGAAATCTCGGTGGACACGCTGAACTTCTTTTGTTTTAAACAGCCATGCATTCCACGCGCGTATTTGCGCAGATTTCAATCTATCGGCAAAAATTTTAGAAAAACTGACGATAAAAATACAATGTAAACAATACTTCTATCCAAATTTTCAAGAGAAATACCCAATATGTCATTTTTTCCAGCTTTTTTTTCCCGTGGTGCAATTTGGTGTGGGACACCCTTTATTAGCGTTTTTCTTGACTTAGCTTTTTCAATTTTTTTTTAAATTGGCGAACACGATAACTCATAAACTAATCAACGAATTGACTTGATTTTTTATGAGGATGCCCAATATGTGTAGCCTATCGATGAACCACAGAAAACTGAATAAAAAATTTTTTTCTCCCATCTCTCATGAAACCATTTTCCGAAACTCGAACTATTTTCTATTTTTTGTGGTTCATCGACTAACTACAAGTCTAAGCTTTACAAATCTTAATGAATTTCCCGTATCAGACAATTTTATCGAGAGTTATCGTATTCACCGCGGCGCTCCTTGACGTGGAAATGGTTGGAAGTCTACTCTTGGAACGCTCGTATGTGTGGCTCTGTGTGACTGATAATATTTTTTTTTCGAACACAATGAATGTATAAAGCGATCCTAACATTAACAAACGATCTATTGTTGCCTTGCATTCAAAATCTTAAAATAAAATAACTTTCGTTTTGAGCACTTTATACCAGACGCTCCCCTTAAAATTGACTATTTTCATATATTTCACTAAATAATGTTCATAAATTACCAACAGTTAGAATATAAAGTTTGGAAAAAATAGCAGGGAATGAATATTTTTTATGTGTATTAAGAATCCGTTATTGAGGAAGTTTGACCCCTTATATGAAAATTCACTATGCATATCGAAGGATCTTAGCCCTTAAATACATACTGTTGCAAGTTGGCAACATACCTAATTCTTTGGTATAAAGCCTGAACAAGAGGTAAATATCCATACCAGAGAATAAATTCCAATGAAAAATGAGATTCATGCATTTAAAGGTTAATATGAAATAATTTTTTATGCAAAACAATGTGTATTTTTAGTTCAAATTTTTATTTTTGGTGAAAATTCAAAACGGGTTGATCATTACAGACTAAGGTAGCATAAAAATATTAAATAAATAGCATTCAATGCAATAAACAACAATTACAACTTTTTAGTTATATTTTACTGAAACAAACATTGCCAATTCGGTGAAACTGTATTAAGCCATTGCCCAATATTGGCTATACATTTGCATCAATGTAGCATTGAAACTCCATTGTAACATTTACAATGCCATTAAGCTCTAGATTAGCATCATAAATGCATACAGATACAGCCGGAATATAGCACTATCGTTACCTCTATATGCGTATATAATGCTGATGTAACGCATACATGGTTCAAAGTTCTTTAACGGCTGCATGCTTTACATATACTTTTAGTGCTATTATAGAGCGAATATAAAGCTGATATAATGCTTATTGGATGTAGTTGGTTTTTTCGTTATGCAACTCCTCTCCAGAATTATATTCGGCAAATTTCATCGCATTCGAACATAGGCAATAGATTATCTAAACAGCAAAAGCGGCAGCACTTGCCGAGCAGGCCGAGGACAGATACCTCTGTTCCAAACTTACTGAAGGTCGTTTTCGTAAAACATTATTCATTTATGTGGATATTTCACGACAATGAAGATTTCTTTTTTTTACGAGTTTCGGCTAAGCAAAAGCAGCAAAAACAACGTGTTGCTTAAATGTCCGACCGTTTCGATGATTTATTCTGTTTTGTTTTTCAAGGAATCTATAATTGTTGCATAATTCAGTACTCTTGATTCAAAGTATTTCCGTTCGTCTGTGAAATTGTACCTTCAGAAGCTGTGCGTTTTGTTATTGTGTGTGTTTGCATGTCTAACATTGGTTGTCTAATGTGTATGTTTTCTAATGGGGTCCAGCAGTGGCTATTTGCGAGAATGAATAGAGTAATACTCTACTACGAAAAAAAACCTTTTGGTAGTATCCAACAGGGAAAACAGATCGAAATAGTGAGTTAAACGAAAGCAATTTTGAGAAAAAAAATCCCCCCAGAGGCAGGATTCGACCATGCAATTCTTGGGACTTCGGCCTCAAACACAAACCCTTATGCTATCCCTGGGCTGTCATGACGTCCCAGGAAGAACACATGATTATCGCATTGGCGACAGTGATCGTACCACTGTCTCTAGAGAGAGAGAGATCACACACAACCACCGCTACCACCCAACACATTTGATCTACTTAATTTTTCCCGGCCTGGGACGTTATCGCCCAGGGATATAGTATAAAAGTTTGTGTATTAGAAGGCAGTCCCAAGGGTGCAGGTTCGAATCCTGCCTCTGGGGGGAATTTTTACTTAGTCTCAAATGAATGCTACAACATTCCTATTGACTACGATTAAATTCTATTTGAATTGGAGTTCGGGTTCCTGTGTTTCGGGGTGAAGCATACGGTAACATGCGAAATCTCCATATAAAACGGTATAATCATTATATCTAAATGATGCAAAACTAATTTAAATGAGTCCTAAATTGCTTGAAATTGTTGATTATTAATTGCAAATCAAAGTCTCTTTGACCATATTGAGATCCGTTGAGGGTACCGGATGATCCGAGGAAATGGTTAAGTCCCGAAATTAAATTCACGCCTGCTTCTAATATATTGCTGACTCTATTCTAACAAGCGTAATCTTAAATGAAGGTATAATATTCACATTGATTGCCACCGAATTTCATTTGAACGAAGTATTAGTCCCGGAGTTAAGAGTAGAAGAATCCGATTACACGTGGATTTCCCATAAAAAACTTTATGTTCCGTTCTCCTATAGAAAGATTATGTAGGCATCATTCTTCCCATGAACATCGACAAGTTTGCATCCCATGTACAAAATTTCGTGTACGCGTTCAACCTCAAACATGCTTTGCCTTTGTGTACAGATTCGCATCGAACCCCGAACCCAAGCGAACGATGTGCAAACTTAGGTTTAAACATCGCGCACGTACACCGTGTGCGTACATAAGAAAGGCACACACAAAACAGAATGAGTCAATGCTAGTGATGATGGGTGAAAAAAGGGAAAACTAGTATCAAAAACCTATGTGCACGAACACAGCGTGCGTACATGGGGTTCGGTTGTGCAGACGAACATGTGCTCGTGTTTTGGTATGCATTAGCGCGTTCGAGTTTGCACACGAATTGATGGTGTAGGATGAGCACAGAACTAAAGCGAACATGGTGTTCGATGTTCATTTGGGAAGACTGGCAGTCACTCTGAAAATCGACCTCGCAACAGAGATCCGGAGGGACGAAACTCTTATAACGTTCACTTCGTTGAGTTCGGCAAATGTGTGTGTGCCTTTGTGTATGTATGTGTATATGTATGTGACCAACAATCGCACATCAGTTACTCGGAGATACCCGAACCGATTTTCTCAAACTTAGTTTCAAATGTAAGGCACACGTTGCCATTGAATTTAATTCTGATCCAACATCCGGTTCCGAAGTTACTGGTTAAGAAGTGTGGTCAAACAGTAAATCCCCATATAAACTGCTACCACCATGATATCTAGATGATAGAGATGTTCGGATTTCAATTTTTTCGAACCCGAACCCTACCCGAACCCGAGAGCTTGAAAATTGAAAACCCCGAACCCGAAATTTTGAAATTTGAAAAACCCGAGACCTAACATTTAAAATTGAAAAACTCGAGCCCGTCCCGAACCCTAGAATAAAAATTTCGTAAAACCCGAACCCGACCCGAACCTGATAATTTCAAAATTTAAAAACCCGAACCCGACCTGCACCATAAAATTTATAATTTGAGAAACTCGATCCGAACTGGACATGTTAATACGGAGCATCAACCAAAGATCTCGATGATTTTTAACTTTAGGCATCCGAGCTAGATCCAAGTCTCATCTGAGAATTATAGAATCACTCGTACCTGAAGTAGCACCATACGCGTCCAGTCATATCTGCACTGCATATGGCAAAACGAATTACTGACGAGAGGAATTCGCATTCAATGTTCTGAGAAACTTATAAATCGTCGATATCTTAACCGGAAAGTAGGATAAACCGGCGGCTAACGCATGGGGAAACAAAAGGCATAATGATGACAGATTCAAACAACCTTGCCCGTCGTACTTAACCAAAATTTCTAATTTTTTATCGATAACCATTCCTGCAAGAGTAGTTTTGTATAATTTATTACATGCATAAAATTAAGCTGTGTCAATTGGCAATTTGTATTCGACAGTTTACACGACGACGCCATACTGGTTGGTACGATCAAACTTGTGGCGAAGGGTGTCAATCAAAATTATCTGACGCGTTCTTGATGTCACATCATTAGCTAGTACTGTATGCACGCCAGTAGATGATTCGACATCTCCAATGGAATTTTCGGAACGATTCCAAACTTCTACTTATCCGCTAATGGCTTGAATTGAACACACAATATTTTTACGATCATAACATAGTTTATTAATTCAAATTCAACAGGTTAATATCACACTTTTAGGTGGTTTATTATTTTTTTCATATACCTGAAATGCTCGTTCAACACATGCACGATGTACATACATGAGTTCAGTGCACAGTATTTTTTTTCAATTATTTTCTGGATAGATAGCCAGAAAATAATATTCGATGGAATCGATTCACCACCATGTGCTGTTAGGCTCCATTCAAAACTAACTCAGACAACACTTCACTAATGCTTTAAGAAATTCTCTCAAGGAAATTCGATTGATTTGCATTCTTCAACAAAGTTGTAGATAGTAAACTATCTTTCTTATTTCCACTTGCGTTGATAAATGGTCACATACAGTGCCACCTAGCGGTGAAAATTTAAATTAGAGTGCTTTCTTGGTGCAAATTGCCGATAAATCCTATATAATGTTCTAACAAGTTGGTCCGGTTTGGTTAAAATTTGAGCGACCCGACGGGGTCATTTTTTCTTGTCACTCTAATAAACACGTTCCAAAGATATTAAAGATGGGACGCAGGACACGTCAACCATAGAGTTGGGAGTAATGGTTTTACTGTTTACTGAATAATTTAAAAAAATTGAAATCGGACCAAACGTTTTATGAAAAGTCTTACTTGGCAGCACTTTCAACATCAATGATGTTTAAAAGTCGTCAATGATTTTTTTCTGCGCTTCAAAATTAAAATTTGAAAGTCAAATATGTAGTTTAAAAATAAAAAAAATAATAATTCAAAATCTATTCAGTAGAACTTTAAAATTTATTCCCAAAAAAAAACAGCTCAATTTCGGGCCTCGAGAGTAGAAAACCCCTTTAATCTGTACAATATTTGCCGAACATCAAATAAATAACTATATAAGCTTATTAATCGCTCAAATAATGTACGATTTTTGCCCAATTTGTAATTACATATTAACTTTTGAATGCATTAATTTCATTTTACTTTGAAACTCATTTCACGAGATGAATACTATACTGCCCATAAAAGCATATTGAAAAACAGCAAGCCGAGAAAAACACTATTGAAGATTTACATTCTCATTGAGCCTTATGGATGGGACAACCATGTTTTGGTATTTTTTTCGGTATTTTTATAACAAACCTGGTAATCTTATTTGTTCATTGTGATTCAGTGGTGATAAAGAATACAATCCAACAGATAACTCATTTTCGTCAAAAATCTATATGGGACTCTTATGCTTTTATGGGCAATATATATACCTTTCGTTGAGGTTTTATATAACAAAATTCGGTAGGTTGCCAAATAGCTTATTTTTTTATTTTTCGTCAGTAGAATATTTTGACACCATATTTTAGTATCTTGAACTAAAAACCTGTGAAAGAAAACCTTAGGTTCAACCTAGTTTCGTAAAACAATGCTATTCCTGGTATGTGAACCGTGAGTTGTAAAATTCTTTGTCGAAAATATTTACAGAAATATAAAAAATGAATCATCTCCTATCTCTTGGTTTTCATTACCCCCAAAATGTTTGAACCCAGAAATTTAGAGTACGCATCCTTCTCACCAGTAGTAAAATATGCATCTGCACCATTTGCAAACGGATAAAACGCTACCCAACCGATCCCTCGGAATTCGCACAATGCGAGTCTGGATGGTTAACAGAATCTCAGGAAGAACACCCACCACCCCGAGCAGCGATGGTGCCATCCCGGATGTGGTAAAATATTATATATGTAGCTGCTCGTCGACTTACGACATTAAATTATTATTACGCTCTTCCATTTTCAGCGCAAATTTTTTCGAAGGGTAGATACCACACGTACTTTTACTTGTAAAATCCTTGAAGCCAAAAATGTGAAAAGACCTGAACTTGGACCTTCTACCCTACCCAGACTGGCGATGAAACCGTTGTTTTCGTTTGCAATAATGTCTGCTGCTTTGGAGTCAGATTGCCGGAACCTGCTTTACAGGGGGTCGGTTTCGGGGATCCATGACAGGGAGGGAGTCCTCGCGGTTTCCGGTACCACTTTGCGCTTTTACTTCACAGCTTTCACTTCCGCCGCTGTCGGGTTCGAACAATGAACAATTTAATATTTATGCGTAGCGAGCGCTTTGAAGAAGGGAATGACAATTTCATTTTCATTTTCCTTGAATCCACCAATCACCAAGCGGTTCCATTGCGAAAATTGAAACCCATCAACAGACTATCTGAACTTTCCAATATTTATTAGCATGCAACGCTACAATCGACTATAGTTCATATTGTTCGTAAGTACGAGTGACCATCGAATGTGGCTAACCGCGGACTGACTGAAAAATGGTTCTTCACCATCCTCACCGTGCATCACAGAACGACGCTGCTGGCCGCATTCGTACCAACGCAGTTGCTATTCACTAGAGTTGTTCCATGGCCCGGTGCTCCTATGTCAAACTATCATCCAGTTGGAGAGTACTAGCCGAGCCATTCTTGCATCAAATGAACACACACGCACACACGAATCCCATTCAATGGACGCAGTTCAATCAGATTCCGTGCACATTACTGTGATGAAGTGGCTTCAGCTTCAATGATAATAAACTCTCCAACCATAGTAGACCCATCCAGATCCTTTTTCACAACCGGCCAGCGGCGATTGTTGGAAACTATACACGCACACAATGGTCATTTCAAGCGGCATGCATAGCATCAATGATTACAAAAATAGAGTGAATAGAAAAAGCCACGGCCCCGTTGAATATCGATGTGCACGAGAACCAGGAGGTTGACATATCGTACCAGAATACCGAGGAAAATCTGCGTCCGCTCAAATCAATATTAGAAAATGGGTGATCGAAAGAAGAGTTAAAGTGAAAGAGTTGCGTGCTCGGAATTAAATCCTCTGGCACATGTTTGATAGTCCCCAAATGAGAACATTTTGGAGTTCGGGGAAAATATACCTCAAAACATGAGATGGGGTGATGCAAATGATCAATTATATTTGCATGTTTTACATTTTTGCCTTTCTCATATAGAAAGGTTATGCAATCACTCTAAAAAGCGCCAACCTAATCCTGGCCCGGAGGGCCGAGTGTCATATGCTATTCGACTCAGTTCGTCGAGATCGGAAAATGAATGTGTGTGTATGTGGAAAAAATGTCACCTCTGTTTCTCAGAGATGGCTGGACCGATTTGCACAAACTTAGTCTCAAATGAAAGGTACAACCTTTCCATCGGCTGCTATTGAATATTTAATTGATTGGACTTCCAGTTCCGGAGTTACGGGTTGAAGAGTGTGACCACACAGTAAATTCCCATATAAACCTAAATGAAAAATTCTCAAAGGGGGGAATAAGGGACTTTAAATGACTTTAAAATGCATGAAATGTTGAGATTTGATGAAACTTCGAAAAAAAATTTTTTTACGAAGATTGACTTTTTTGGACTTTGGCACATTTTTGCCTTTCTCATATATAAAGGTTATGCAATCACTCTAAAAAGCGTCAATCTAATTACGGGTCAAATTTTTTTTTACCTATAAAGGCTTAGGAAGGAGTATGCAATGAGCGGTTGCTACTTGAAAATTCAAACTAGTTTAAAATTTCTTAACAAGTTGAAAATTTTCGGCAGGGTCCGAACCCCCCGGACCTTCCTCCTTGATCCGCCGCTGACTTTTAGCGATGTTTCAGTGTCGACACATAGTATCTCAAGATCTTGGCTGTCGATCCATTGTATGTATATGCAAATCGTACTGAATATGTAGTATACATTTCCAAAACTGTACTGAACATAACCAGCCATGGAATCGTAGTTTGGAGAGATGAGAAAGGCACAATTGCATCACTAGGTGGATTAAAACAGGTTTTTGGAATACATATTACCTAACTTCTCTCCAGCTTATAGGTGTGTGCTCAAGCATAAGACTGGATCTCAGGATGTTTAGTAGATCCGGAAGAATTATGTCTGCCGATTTTTGTATAAATATTGGAAGAATATCATCTATATTATCATATTGTTTTCGATAGTAAAATTAATTATAGTGTATTCGGTTAAAAAATCGTCAGAGAAGTAAAAAGAGTTAAAATTAGGAATAAAATAAACTAAAATTAAACACTCCGTAGTAATATGTATAACGAGCAGTTCAAATAATTGTTTTAAAACAGACATTATACAAATGCACTGCACGAAAATTGCTCTACTATGCACCTGAAACATTCTATAGAACATCCGTGGGGAGAAGCTGGGTAAATTATTGAAGCCAAGGTCTTATCATTTAGGCAACCAACGTGAACAGTCGCAAAAAACCATTATTCGCAAGTTTTATTTCAAAAGTGAAAATTAACTAGCCGGTAGCTCAGGCCGAAGTATATTGGACGTACTTCAACAATAGCAGAAAGTTAAATGAAGATAAAAATACACACGGAAAACCGATTCATCACAATTTCAACTAAAAAATTAGTTGAGTTTTTGGTTTCGTCTAGTTAATATTTGGGCGAACTAAGTTGTTGTTGAAAACAATAATCCAACGCTGTTGGTTTTATGCTGTCAGTTTCAGTCTGGACACGAACGTTTCAGCCTAGCACAAAACTGAAAAAGCCTACCTGAGCTAAAGCCGGTTGTCACGGTAAAGATAGATACGTCTACCTTTATCAGGACACATGTTAGTGAACTCGGGTGATTCGTAGTTATTCTGCCTAAGCTCGACCCTCATTATCAGAAGGCAAAGATTAAGCCCGTACGATATTAAGCCTGTTCTAATGACCCTGCCACTTCTAGTTTTCCAATCTGTTTACTTCACATCCTTGCTCTCACTTAAGTACTATGGCTCTAAGTTTCATAACTTTCCCTACCCAGTAATCTCTAGCTAATTGAATGTCGTTTAAACGTAAAAAAGAAAATGTGACTAACATAGTCGAAATAAAAAAGGAAAAAAGTATAATTTTTATTTCTTTTCTATTTAGTCAGCCAGCACTACAAAAAACTTCATACTTATTCCACATCTAGTTTGGAATCTCAAAAGATGAAAAATAATTATCATATTGCATATTTCATTTGTTAATAATTGAAATTTTACTATATAGTCGATTAAATCCGAAATAGAATGATTTTGACAATTTTCGACAATACTTTCAACTTTCAGTATACATGTATTGAAAAAAATGTCAATCAAAATCATCCCTTTATTGAAATGTTTTTAAAGAAAAACTAGGTAAAACCAAAATAAGGTCAATTGAATTTCTGTTTTTTTGTGTACTGGTACAGATAGTTGCGTTCCAGGCTAAAACAAGCTTTCCAATCTGAGACAACTACCTGCCGGCACAACCCTTATGCCCAGCGAGTATGAACATAGTTGCTGTCGCTACCTTGATGTATTGCAGTAAGGTGTGCATCTTGGCAACGTTGCTGTCGTTTCGTATGATGTGTGTCTTGAATCAAAATCAATAATAATTTTCAATAACTATTATTTGAGAATCTCGCAAAATCAAGAGAAAATTTAGTTACGTTTTTCATTTTTCTGTTGAAATTTAGGAAAACAAAAATTTGTTTTGTTATTTTCTTCATCGAATGGCTTTCAGTGTAACTGTAACAAGCGAGAAATGTTGTGACCTAACCCCAAGCTTCTCCAAAACCACGCTAGGACCCATTAAATTTCCGACTGATTCCGGACTACGGAAAACAAAGCGTCGGGCTTTGACCGACTAATTAGATATAACCTTACCCACGGACGCTCTCCAGCTTTCGAGGTCGCACACATTCAAGTTCGAAGCTGCGATGGGCTGCAGCCCTTTCCAAACTATGCCTTTGAAGTAAACAAGCGGCAACACAATATCTCCCAGAAGGACCAAGAGCCGATCTCTACTCGCTAATTGGATCACTGCATAACCGCACTCGTGGCCCTTTTTCCTGCTTTCGGAGTCGTATGCAGTCAAGGGCGGGAGATCCTTCGAAGTTCTCAACGCAAAAGCAGTCACTTACAGCAGCAACGAGCAGTACGGCGCGCATTCCGCCAATACCCACAGCAGCAGGTCGGCCGACCACCTGCAGACAAGTGCATCCCGACAGACACACACACACAGGTTGACGAAATTCACGGAAGGTGAGCGCGGACTGTCCAAGATGCAGTTCGGTTTCCGCAAAGGAGCATCGACAGTGGATGCAATTCGGATAGTGCTCGAGAGTGCTAAGAAGTCATCTAAACAGAAGCGAAGAGGAGATCGATACTGCGCTGTGGTCACGATAGATGTGAAGAACGCGTTCAACAGTGCCAGCTGGGAAGCCATCGCTGCAGCGCTGCATAGAATGAGAGTTCCCGACTATCTATGCCAGATCCTGAAGAGCTACTTTCAGAGCAGAGTGCTGCTGTACGAGACGAGCGAAGGACAGAAGTCACTGCGTGTCACAGCGGGCGTTCCTCAGGGCTCCATTCTCGGTCCAACCCTTTGGAACGGGATGTACGATGGGGTCTTAACGCTGCAGCTGCCTAGGAAAGTGAAAATCGTAGGTTTCGCGGACGACGTGTCACTAACGGTGATGGGTGAGACACTCGAAGAAGTGGAGGTGTCGGTGATGGAGACAATAGACGCGATCGAGAGCTAGATGAACGGGGTCAAGCTGCAAATAGCTCACCACAAGACGGAGGTGTTGTTGGTCAGCAACTGCAGATCGGTTCAACGGATGCAGATCGACGTCGGAGGGCACGTGATTGCATCGAAACGTGCATTGAAGCAATTGGGAGTTATAATCGACGACCGGTTGAGCTTCAACAACCACGTTGATTACGCCTGTGAAAAGTCGGCGAATGCAACGAACGCAATAGCGAGAATCATGCCAAACGTCGGCGGTCCGAGAAGCAGCACGAGACGTCCGCTATCTACTGTTTCGTCATCGATACTCCGATATGGGGTTCCTGCCTGGAGTGCTGCGTTGAAAACCAAGCGGAACCGTGAAAAGCTAAATAGGACATTCTTAACTGATGGCCGTACGAGTCGCGAGTGCCTACAGAACAATATCGTCGGAGGCAGTATGCGTTATCGCCGGGATGATCCCCATCTGCATTACCTTGGCGGAGGACGTGGAATGCTATCAGCAGAGAAATGCACGTAACGCTAGGAGACTGGTTCGAGCGGACTCGTTGGCTAAATGGCAACAGGAGTGGGACAACGCGGAGAAAGGAAGGTGGATCCACCGACTCATCCCAAATGTATCGGCCTGGGTACATAGGAAGCATGGAGAGGTGAACTTCCATTTGACGCAGTTTTTGTCCGGACACGGATGCTTCCGGAAGTACTTGCATCGGTTTGGACATGCTTCGTCATCCCTTTGCCCGGAGTGGGCGACTGTGCAGGAGACACCGGAACACGTGGTCTTCGAATGCCCTAGATTCGAAGAAGTTCGTAGGGGTATACCTGGTATGACAGTGGACAATATCGTCGAAGAGATGTGCCGTGACGAACATACCTGGGACGCTGTCAACAGAGTGGTCTCGAGCATACTCTCCGAGCTGCAGAGGAAGTGGCGAAGAGACCAGCAAGAAGCCGCAAATCGGGTCTCGAGAGAAATTCCGCCGCTGAGGAACTCTCCAACTGTGTAGACTAGGTCCACCGCCGGGGACCAGTTGAGTAGTACGTGAAGTAGCACCGAGTTGGGTCGTCGGGGCGCCTGGGAACCGGACGTCAAGCTTCACCGGAATCGCTGAACAGACCTCGACATCCTACCGGGTAGCTCATGAGTAGGCTAGATCTACCGCCGGGGATAAGACCGAGTAGACCGCGTCGCAGAGTTAGCAGTGGGTCGTTGGGGCGCTGGTGAACCGGAGCTACGCCCCAACCGGAATCGCCGGATAGACCTCAGCACCTACTGTATGGCCCGTTGAGTAGGCTAGATCCACCGCCGGGGACTAGATCGAGTAGATCGGGACGACGCAGAGAGCTAAATGGCTCACAAAAACGAACATCGGAATCAGGAGAAATCTACCGCTCGGTTGCAGGAGAATAGGCTAGATCCATTGTTGGGGACTAGACTGAGTAGTTCGCGAACAAGTGAGGGCGGGAGCTGAATGGCTCACCGGGAAAGTAGAGCGAAACGGAACGAGAGGAAGCCAAAGGGCTCAAGAAATTGTGGTGCTAAAACAAAAGAAGAATCGGTATCGGGAGAGCCTCCTCCGTCGGCGTAAGCTAGATCCACCGCCGGGAACTAGACTGAGTAGACCGCGACGAAATACCACCAGTCGCAGGTCGTCGGGGCATCAGCGAACCGGACGCCCTGCTCCACCGGAATCGCCGAACTGACCTCGACATCTGGTTGGTTGGCTCGGTTTCGGGAGAACTTCTCTCACCGGGGAATTCTCCGTTGGAGTAGGCTAGGTCCATCGTCGGGGACTAGACCGAGTAGTTCGCGAACAAGTCTGGTGCTCAATGAGTAAACGGCGCTGAATGGTGCGAGAAGGGAGTTGCAGTGCTAACTGGCACAAGGGAGCCGAAGGGCTCGGTGAATTAGACAGTCTGAAGTTTGCCGCACAGACTGTACTCGTAGGGGAGGAGTACTAAGCCTCGACTCACAGCCAGCTTTCCGACTGCCATGCAGAACTTGCCAGTCTGTGTGGATGGTAGAGAATTGGTGGTGTGTAGAGGAGTGGGGCTGTAACCCTGCGGAAGAAACGAACTAGTAAGTAGTTGCATTAGAGTGTGTGCTATGCACATAAAAACCCCTCCCCGAAGTAATGCCGTAAGGTAGTGCCGGGGAGAAATCAGGTTCTGGGCAAGAGCAGTGCTTTTTAGCGGGTCGGGTGATGGTAGCCCAAACCCGTTCCCTTAGACATTGGGGTTTTTGAACGTTTTTCCTCACTCAGGGTTTTCCTGAAATTTTTTTACTGCTTTCTAAAAAAACACACACACCAATTGTGAGTAATACATAAGATTAGTGAGGAATAGCCTTTCAATTACTACTATCCGAACTCTTGATCCCAAAGTAGATCCCGGAGCCGACCCTGAAAGCCTTCGTGCTTTCACGATCGAGCTAGCCAGGGAAGAGACCGTGAGAGTTCACCCCAGACGGTCCCCGTGGTTTGACCAGGGACTAGGAGCTTTTCAAAGACTGGCCATCTGCCAGCCAGTAACAAATATTATACGTCGACTGGAAGAGGAAGGGTGCTGTCGAAGTTCTCAAAGAAATATCTGTTTCTATGGCTTCGACATTTACATCACAACCGTATTCTGGGGTGTGATGCAGTTGATTCGGGATGCCTCGAATGCCTCACCACAGTCGACCAAGCGCCATTCCGGTACTGTTCGTGGGGTTCGCGAAAGGATCTTCCTACACATTCAAAACGCAACATGGCTTCGCTCTTTGCCGAACCTGATCCGTCTTCCAACAACATCGAAGTTTACTATTAGAATGTTAGTGGCTTAAATTCACCAACAAACAGCTATTTGCCCGCGACCACGGGTTGCTGTTCCCGATCAGAATGACATAACGAGATTATATAAGAACGCGATTTTCGTAACAAGTTTTATTACAAATTAGGTCTCCTTAGTAGTTGAAAAAACAGCAAATTATAACAAGTATCAACGTATTTTGATAATTTTCTGTTATGATGTTTTGATCGGGTTGTGACGTCATCGTGTTAGGTGTCTCGTTCAACATTCGATGTGCATCACTTTGACCGCACCGCTTTCAACCATAAATATTCCAACATCTGTCATCTATGCTATTATATTGATGCCAATTTTCATTTATAGATGGGTGAACAATACTTGTTTAGAAATTTATCGCTGAATTATAACACTTTTTGGTACATTAAATGCGGACAAAATATGGAAACAATTAATAGTTATATAATTGACTTTTGTTGATTCATACTATCATCAAATTTTTCTGGCCTAATGTTATCCACACAAAAAAATACACCACAACTTCTTCCCGAGCGACGCAGAAAAACCAAATTTTATTAAAATACAGATTAACGTGTAATGCTCATATCCTGTAAAATTGGTCAATTTGGTGATTCAAGATTTCTGTCACAACCAGGTAGAAAACATACTACAAAGTACCTTCAAAGCCGTCGACTACCTCTTTTAGATAAGTTGTTTCTTCGGCGTTTGCGGTTTGTACTGTAGTTGTATAGAGTCATAAAGATGCATCTTGTGCCCAAAGATTGCAATACACTAAACTCACCGTAACGTCAGTAAATCTAAATACTGGAAATTAAGAAGCAGCACCTACAAAAACTAAATGAAAATGTAATGAAAATAGAAGAAAGTTGGGAAAAAAGTTTACAAAAATTACTGTGTACAAGTTTTTAAATGTTATTTAAAACTGTTTTCAGTTATTACATATATGATATATCATTGTTTCTTAATTTGGATAACGAAACAATGGTTTGCCACGGTTTCTATATAGTACAAGCATTTGTTGGACAACTTTAGTTCTAGAGCTAAGACATATCTAAGCTACTAGAAGTGCACATGATATAAATTATATCAATACTGCTCAGTTTGATGCGATTTACCTCGGACTGAGCTAATTGAAATAATAAGTACATGTGCCGAGGGTTAGTTTGTCTGTTCCATTTGACCATGCATTTTTATAGGGCTGACATAACACTGCGAGAATCTACTAAAACCAAATAACAAATAACCAATAACAGCGAGTTAAAAAAATTGATCTTCATTTTAAACTACGGGGCTTACAAAGTGTTATTCTTAACATATTAAAAGTGAGCAGTACTACGTTCCTGATGTGATGGAACTGGACATAATGCGGCTTCGAAAAAACCGTTTTTCACTTCGTCGCATTCGCTTTGAAATCAATCAATTTTGTGTTGCCTAATCCTCTTCAGATGATTAATAGTTGTAGACATTCTCAATGCACGTAGACACGACAACTGCCAACAAATTGCCCTTCTATTCTATTCTATTCTATTCTATTCTATTCTATTCTATTCTATTCTATTCTATTCTATTCTATTCTATTCTATTCTATTCTATTCTATTCTATTCTATTCTATTCTATTCTATTCTATTCTATTCTATTCTATTCTATTCTATTCTATTCTATTCTATTCTATTCTATTCTATTCTATTCTATTCTATTCTATTCTATTCTATTCTATTCTATTCTATTCTATTCTATTCTATTCTATTCTATTCTATTCTATTCTATTCTATTCTATTCTATTCTATTCTATTCTATTCTATTCTATTCTATTCTATTCTATTCTATTCTATTCTATTCTATTCTATTCTATTCTATTCTATTCTATTCTATTCTAACCCTTACACAGCCAGTATTGAAAAGCATCCTGGAAAACACTGCAGTTATTCTGTAGAGCTTTTCTTGTCAATATTAATGTTTGAAGCATATTTTCATATGTCGCAAATATTAAAACGGCCAGGCCTACTGTGCAGAGTTGGGTTTGAAGATGTTTCAAAATTAGACGGCAATTAAATTATTCATTTAATGAATAAGTCAATTAACGAATTGTTTTGAATCTTAAAGGAGGAAGAAACGAGGACAACCGTACCGACCGTTTCAGTTTAAAGTGGAAATAATAATAATAATAATCATAAAAATCATTGGGAGTGACTTGACTAAGGAGGTTAATGTCACTCCTTTGGTCCTTTGGGATGGGACAGAGGTATTTACACCTTGCCCTGGCTAATAAGCCTTGGTTAAAGCGCCTTTACTCGCTCTTAATTTGCGGCCGAGTAATCCGGATGTTTTTCCGAACTATTCTGACTGCTATTGAAAACTGGAAAATCTAACCAGCGACAATCGTATTTCTTTTATTTTAAGCAAGGGAATCACGTCGGAAGTATTGCGCATTATTCGTACAATGATGCGCTATAATACGCACTGTCTCCGACATGAGGGATTAGCACTAAACAAGTGAAAAAACGACTGTCGCTGGTCGGACCCTCCAGCGTTCAACTGCCATAATAATACTAACGAACGAACCAACGAATTTTAGAAACAATCTTTTAGAAAATGGCAAATACATCTGACTTACGTGTAATAAGATCATCCAGAATGCTGTTATCGTGATGGCGGCCTTGAGTCCCACAAACAGAATACTCACGATTTTCTGGATTCCAGTTGTAGTTGATGTTGCATTCAATCGAGCTCAGGAGATCTCTTCTCATGCCAGCCATCGCTTCAAACATTTGTTTGAATGTTAAATACTCCGGAGTGAACGGCTTTGTCGGGTTCAACAATACCTGCAGGAGGTCACCGGAATGAACCAGTTCCGGGTTTGCTAGTTTTGAGAGCATTGCCTGAGGTTGGGCCGCTTGCGAGTGGTCTGTGGTCGTATCTCCTTGAACTCCATCCGCTTTGGACACGAACTTCTAAATTCAAAATGGTTCTCTTCATCAGCTGAGTTGTTGAAAAGCAGCGAACGAAAAACTTTATTTTCTCAAAATCGTGTCAGGAGCGAAAAAAGCACGTTCGTTGTCCACAACTGCCAACAAATTGCCCTTCAACATAAAACTCATTGCCATATTTTCGAAAAAAAATACATTTTAATATCAATTTTTTTACTAGCTCACAAGCGCCGGGCAGCCCTACACCTCCTCAAGCATTTTATTAAAAACATCTTTCTAAAATGTCAATTATTTGGGATATATTACATGTCTCAGTTATTATTTCAGGTATTTTGCCTCTTTTGCAAGGCTCCTCAATAACTTATTGTGGTGTTCAAGTATACCTGAATTTGATATTCTGAAGTTATTTTCTTCTGCTCGGGTGTCGGCATAGTTTTCAACTAATTGGATATCCAATCCAATCTCTAAATTGTAGGTCTATGTATTCACAACCACTTTCCCAAAGAAAGTATGGCGCTAAATGTTAACGCAGACGAAATATTCGACCACAGCCCAATTAATCAAAATCCCACAAGCTGTGTGATTCCTATAACACGGGTACCGCGCAGTAGGAGACCCGACTTTAACTTTTGACGTAGGACTACGTCTTTGTTTTCGATATAGGGGTGCACGTTGCAAATTCTACAAAAATGGTATGTAACGAAAAGTGGTCCAATTTTAAACGCATATAATTCAGCCATCTCACGATAAATTTTCAAATTTTTTGCACAAATCGCCCCGAAATACTTCTAAGGATAGATTCCAACAGATAAACCCAAATATTTTTGATATCATAGCATTAAAAAATTAAATAATATGCAACCTTGTCAAAATATCGCGCATTAACACACAGAAGATAGCGCTTCCCAAGCCCTGTACGACAGATTGGTGTACCTAGCGCGCTACGCTTCTATGAATGACGTCATCATCGACTATTTAAAGAACGGACTTGGCCAGACACGCTCAGTTCCCTGTTGAACGGCTGGCGAAGCAGATCACTGCGCTGTGTTTTTTTACAGCCAGTGTAGCTGAACTAGAAGTCCGTTACACTGGCTGTGGAGGGACGCTACCCTGTGTCGTCCAACAGGCGACCGCTCCAACTGCTTCCTAAATGCCGCTGTAATGTTGCCAGTAAATTTTTGGTTTAACTAGCACATGTATTTGCTATTTGCGCTTGAAATTAAGTAATGTAGTGGTAGTAATAAGCTTCCCATTTTGGTTTAAACGCAAGGACAGTTTTTAAAACAGGATTTGAATTATTAGTGCCATCTAAGCAATTTTATCAATTCTGTAATTTAAAAGGAATTTTACGGAACTTGGTGAATTTGGCCCCACTTGCAACTGGTATAACCAACCTGCACAAAGTGTTGCATAACGCAGGGCTGTTTTTTGGAACAAAATCATTCAGCCCTTCGCTATGCAAAATCACGATATTATGGCAGATGGGCTAAGCGCGGCCGTTCCTTTCAATCGGGAAAGGCCGCGTGGAATTTTAGTGAAATGCGCTAATAGTGTCGTGGTGGTACTAGTTGTCTCTTTCGCTCTACCCATCATCATCAGCGTTGACCAGGGTTGCCACTATTTTTCAAAGAATATCTGGCAGATCAACTAAAAATGTCTGGCAAAATCTGTCACTTAACAGCGACCTCAAAGTCATCGAAATTTATCTATCGATTTTTGTTAAATTTGGGAAAATGTGCCCCAAATTTCCAAAATGTGTATGCAACTTAAAAATCTGGCAGAATGAGGGGTTTATCTTTATGTCTGGAAGCTGCAAAAAACTCTGGCAGTGCCAGATAAATCTGGCATAATGGAATCCCTGGCGTTGACTCATTTTGCATTGTACGCTTGGGTTCAATGTTTGGGGCGAATGTGTTGGTAGGTAGGGGACCTGGCGGTAAAATGAACACGTTAAGCAAAATCATTATTTTCTAACTAATAAGTGAATGAGATATTACAATCACCTTATGTTTCTTGTTAGACATGTTTTGTACATATCTGGTAAAAATACTTCGTCATAAACACATTTTTTCAAACATGATTCTTGATTTCTAAACATGTTCAAAAATGAGACATGTTTATAGCGAGTGGGTAAAATGAACATGTGGCGGTGGTAAAATGAACAGCTTCTGGTGACCTGCAAAATGTCCTGTATGTATGCAATGCGCAGCGTTGGAAAGCATTTTCCGATCAATGCTAATATCCCAACAAATCATGTGCTTTGCATACACACAGGGCATTTTGCAGGCAAAAAAAATTGTCACGGAAGAATTGAATTTCCATGACATAATATTAACCATTTTACAATCCTGTGGCATCGAAACACATCTACAAACTTGGGGTTATCCATGGGTGTTTGAACTTTTAGAATCTGTTTGAGAGGAACTAGAAAGCTTGTTCTATACATGAGATGTGATTATATTGTCTAAAATTTGATGTTTCTTCACCGGTCCGGGTGTTTTTTCCCACACACTAAGTACTAAGAAAATACATATTTTACATTAAGTAGTATAGTCCTACGTCTACAGTTCGTGCAACCACATAGGGCTGCCCCTTGTAGTTTTTTTTACGATTACCGCCCAGGAGAACCAACTTTGGTCGCCAGAGCGCTGTTGCCGTACTTCAGCGAATTTTCAACAGTATGGAGAAGGTTTTTGACTTCAACCTGACGAGGAATTCAATGAAAGCTAAAATATTTTCTATCGTGAAATGTAATTAGCTTAAACAACCACCATTGGGACTAAGGGATCTGTTGGTGAAGTTACAACAAAAATAAGCAAATAAACTGGGACCATCAACCAGGAAATTTATGTCCAGGAGTGTCTGGGAAAACGCGTGGTACCTGTTCTGTTTTAGTCGGATTTGGCATCTTACAATCACGGAAAAAGCCATTGAGTGGAATGCTGCGAACAACATCCAGGTTGCGACCAGGACTCGCCCAATAGAAAAAAATTGGGGAATTATCAAGCGGAACCTCAGGAAGACGCGAAAGACAATTTTCACAGAGATATGGTTCAAGGCATGCTAGCGTTTCGCAACGAGGAAAGTGACCAAGCAGGATGCGTAAAATTTGATGGAAGGAATCAAACGTAAGACCTGGCAATTCGAGTTCGCTAAAAAACTGGAGTGAATATTTTTTCTTTATTTTGTATGAATTGAACTCGTAAAAGAAACATGGATTGATTTTTCAATACAATGTTTGAACGATTTACACACATTTCTGTTTGACCAATTTTTTATCCTAATCCTATAAATTTGAAGATTGTATGGGAAAATGGTTCGATGGAATGGGATTTTTTTCGGACAGAAATCGATTTTATAGGATACAGCAAACATTATAGAACATCGGGGGACGGGCATAGCGTAGTTGGTAAATCGATTGCCTTGTACGTAGCTCGCCCGGGTTTGAGTCCCTATCCTGCACATATGGTAAGAGATTTTTCTGTCCCGAAAAGAGGCGAATTACCATAAGGTTAAGATATCCAATATAGAACTTGTCTAAACCTGCACATAACATCAACTGTTTGGAGGAGCTAAAATAATAAAATTTTATCTACCTTCCATTGGCTCATACATTTGTCGCGCTACGAACGATGCATGAAAAACCACCACCCACCCTCAGTATGGAGTGAGAATTCTCTTCTTGTCCCTTCAACTAGTGCCAATCCAGAAGCAGCGTGTTTTGTTAGGTTTTCGGTCCGGTTTCGGCTGGAACATTTTCGCTACTGTAACCGAACAAAACCGTGAATTTAATTTGCCAACAGAAGGACTACAAATGAGAATCTGTGGCTGGTTTCTGTGCTAGCCTATGAGATCCTATACATTCAATTTTATTTTTTCTGTTCATCAGAACCAACAGGAGAACCGTTAGCACGAGACAAAGTATTGTTTCCAGCAAACGACCGCGTCGAGCCACATATCCTGTATCTGTCGGCAAACATTTCCGTTGCTATTGCCGCCTTTGGGGAAATTTGGAGTATGCTTGATTGTGTGAATTATCGCTACGGTTTTAAAAAATGGTAAAAGTGTGACTTCCAGTTAAAGACTAATAGGTACAATAACGTAATAGAAGCTCGTAGCTAGCCAACTAAATTTAAAGCTCGCGAATATTAAAGAACTGCCGGATTCAAAAATTGTGCATTTTCAGCAGATGCGTATAAACCTTCAACAACGCGTGTTCATAAATTGATTTTGACACTCACTTCCACCACCACCACTGCTTCCATGTTGATGCTCACGTTAATGTCGGCTTGCAGCGGTCGATGAGAATAAATAATTTAACAATTGATTCACCCTGACCAATGTGACCGATGACCGTTGTTGTTATGTATGTAGTTTACACACGTTAAATATACTTGTGGCGACAAAATTTCAACATATTGCTATGCATTATGAACAAAACTGAAATGAAATAAAATTTAAAAATGATTAAACCGGTTGAGCGGGAAGGGAAGGCTCGACGCATGGAATCAGTTCCTCAATTATAGTTAATCCAGAACTCAATGCAATTTTAACTGCCGCATTCAATGATAATGTCGAACTATATTTGATCATTTTGAATAAGGAAGAGTTATTATTTTCATTTTACTTTATTCCTCCGATGTTCAAGTTATTTTACAATAACGGAAATTCATCTGGCCGAAGCTATTACTTTCCCTTCTAAATTTGAACAAACACCATACCCTTTAATAGCCTTACATCAATGCGTCCAGTTAATTCTCAATGTAATTCAACAACCTGCAATCAGACGCATTCCTAACATGTTTGCAATAACAACTCTCTGGAAGTTGGCCCCTCTCCAAAAAAAATTACTTTTAATACCGACAATATAATTAACTTCCGCGTCGGTCCTATCTCCGAAAGTGAAGCACTTCCCGACTTCCCCGTAGTCAAGTTAGGCTGCAAATTTAAAATATTTATATCTATCATTATCTACACCCTTAACATTCATGTACACCGCATTCCGACCGGTGCCTTCCTTTCACCTTCCCTCGAGGTGGTCCCAGAAACCTGGTTCACCCCTCGGTTCCAACGAGATCGCTCGCAAAATTCACACCGCATCGAATTATTGCCCTTGTATCAAGCTCAAGCACCTTCCTACCGCCGCGTTCTCCAGTTTAGAACACACGCGAATCATTGCCCTAACCATCCGTCGATTTCCACGGCATCAGTCAGTGAGTCCGGGGAAGCAACATCAGCACTCGAGACAAATCTGCTGCCGGTCGTCGCAGTGAACTCGTAGAGTTTGGTGTAACATTGTTTGTTTTTCAATTCCAATATTATCCCCGCCAATGTGGCGGCGAAGACGAGCATTAAATTGAAACACGTTTACAGGTTTAAAGACCTCCGCCCCCCGCCTAGCCAGGAATGTCGAGCGAGACGGGCTGATGAAGAAAGCGAACAGGTGAAGATAAATCGTCCCCCGTCAGATGTCGCTCGTCAACTTTTCTATTTTGTACGACGAACCCCTTCTTTAACATCCAACCAACACACAGAACAATGCCGGTAGGTCTCGCCGTAGAAAGTGATTTAACCTTTAAGATGCGTGGAAACTCGATTGCATAGGGTGGCAGCTGATGTGGGTGGCGTACAACATTACGTCTGTGGAGTTGAAAGTGACGTCGCGACTTCCTGCGAAACTTTCCTTTATGCTAAGTCTGATGGATGCGTAAAAGTCGGGCTGTAAGTTTTTATGCTTACCGAAGACACCCTCCTCTGTGTCAGAAACAGCAGCAGCAGCAGCAGCCGTCAGAGCAGTTCGAAAATCCCATTTGCCGTGAGGCGTAACGAAAGGGCATGCGCGTTGGGGTCAAGCTAGGGTGGACGAAATTGGTGAGGGCTTTTTTCTTCGCGGAGCGTCCGTTGAATGAAATATTACTGCGTAAAGATGATGATGATGAGTAAAGCAAAGCGTTCGTGTTACGATCCCCTTCTAGTTGAACAGACTTTACAGGCAACGTACATGACAATTGCAAGGTTAGTGCTTTGATCCAAACGACATTAATAATCCTTCCTGGACGATGCTCGACCATACGGTGGCTGAATCTCATACCTTCTGCATCCAGGGCCATCTTAATACGATGCTTTGAGCCGCTGAATTTTGAAGCATATACATCTTGAATTATTTTTTTACGTTTTAACGACATTCAATTAGCTAGAGATTACTGGGTAGGGAAAGTTATGAAACTTAGAGCCATAGTACTCAAGTGAGAGCAAGGATGTGAAGTAAACAGATCGGAAAACTAGAAGTGGCAGGGTCATTAGAACAGGCTTAATATCGTGCGGGCTTAATTTTTGCCTTCTGATAATGAGGGTCGAGCTTAGGCAGAATAACTACGAATCACCCGAGTTCACTATCATGTGTCCTTGATAAAGGTAGACGTATCTATCTTTACCGTGACAACCGGCCGGTTGTCACGGTAAAGATAGATACGTCTACCTTTATCAAGGACACATGATAGTGAACTCGGGTGATTCGTAGTTATTCTGCCTAAGCTCGACCCTCATTATCAGAAGGCAAAAATTAAGCCCGCACGATATTAAGCCTGTTCTAATGACCCTGCCACTTCTAGTTTTCCGATCTGTTTACTTCACATCCTTGCTCTCACTTGAGTACTATGGCTCTAAGTTTCATAACTTTCCCTACCCAGTAATCTCTAGCTAATTGAATGTCGTTAAAACGTAAAAAAGAAAATGTGACTAACATAGTCGAAATAAAAAAGGAAAAAACATCTTGAATTATATTGAGAGGTTTAGAGATTGACCCATCAGTCCACAGCAACCTTCACCATAGGCATGTAGCCAGAGGGTTTTCACAAATAAATTTAAGATAACACGTGTTTTGCGGTGACTCTTCACAAATGTGTATCCTGTTTGGTTTGAACAAATGAATGAGAGAATATTGAGGAAAATTGTTATTTGGAACCACCAATTTCACCGGTCACGATACCTTCAGTATGCTGATAGCCGTAAGCACAAAGTCGTACCAACAGTTTTTAAACCGGACTAACTTTTAAACCGCCCTAAAATATTTGGTAAGCTTTAATCAAACGATGCTGTCATTTATATGGCTGCGTGCTGATCTGCGTTACACAACAATGTTAAAAAACAACGAATTCAAGTTAAAGAAAATGAGTAAATTAGACAACATCGTGAATTGTTTTTCATTCCGATATTTTCTTGCAGTAAAATAGCTTTTCTTCGTCAAATGTCTCGTTCCATAGCAAGTGAGAACAATTTTGTCAACTTGTAGCCGATATGTTTCTGAACTTAGAACTTTATCGTGTTGGATCGTTGATAGTTGGCCAATGATGTACCACATTTTGTAGTGACATAATCTTCAATGCCCAAAACAAAATAAAACATTACGATAACATGAACCGAAATTACGAAAATCATGATTAAGATCCTGAAATTATGAACATGAATTAATCTATTTATGACTAAAATATTACGATAACATTAACAGTAGTTACAAAAATCGTGACTTATATCCTAAAATAATGAACATGAATCACTCTACTAATAACAGAAATATCACAAAAACGTGAATAGAAATTACAAAAATCGCGACTAATACTATGTTCACACTACAGAGTTAAAACATGTTATAATAATTAGCAACAAGAAAAATGTCATCAAGATAGCGTTCAAAACGTTTTAACTCGTAGTGTGAACGTAGTATAAGATCCTGAAATCATGAATTTTAATCCCGCTAGTCTGACAGAAAATGCGATAGTAAACTCATGAATATGATAGCATAATAACGTGATGAGAAATCACAAGAATCGCGAATATGCTCTTGAAATCATGAACATCATTCGACTATCGGCTGTATATGCCCAAATCATGAACTAGAATCACAAAAAAAAACTAAACATGCCCAGGAAACAACAACAGTACCCTAACCAAACATTTTAATGTACGCTATGTATATATTCGGGGCGAACTAGTTTTTTGAAGTTTTTGAGTTTTTTGAGGTTTATTATTCACAATTTCAGGAACTTGGTCATGGTTTTCATAAAATGTTCAGTTCACGAAATCGTGACCTTTTGTTCATGAATTTGTGGCTGGTTTTTTTCGTGTACAATTCCATGGCTGGTTATGTTCAATATAATGGTGGAAATGTCCATTACATATTCAGTACGATTTGCACATACATACAATGGATCGACAGCCACGAACTTGAGAAGCTATGTGTCGTAGCTGAAACACTTGAACCCAGGAGCGGATCCAGGAGGAGAATTCGGAGGGTCCGGACACCGCCAAAAAGTTGCAACTTGTTAACAACTGACTTAATTGATGAGGGAAGGTAGGTTTAGGGAAGAATGGTGTGCGATGGGGGATAGACCGGGATTAGGTTGACGATGTTCAGATTGATTTATAACCTTTCTATATGAGAAAGGCAAAAAAGTAAGGTGATAAATAAATATAAGACATCACTTTTTCCACTTAAAAACTACCATAACAAACGAACAAAACGCACCAGGGCTTCTAAATTTCGAGAAACATCTTTGATGAAGTTTATTCAATATTCCACGCTCAAGTTAATACTGTCGGTTTCATATACGCTGGGCCATGTTCCAAAGAGTGCTCAACGATTTTTCTCTCGTTAGTTTTTCCATGATCCAGGAGCCACATTTTTGGCTTTCGTCAAGCTCTTCATTCGCGTTTTTAACGTCACGTACTGTCGATAGCTATAGGGTAACCCATCGTCCCGGAAGGTCTTATACGCGTCGTCCTTTTCCGCGTATACGTCTCCATGAAATATGAACTCTGCTAGCGAATGACGGATCTCAATAGTAGGATGTCTGTAATAATATACGTACATGGAACTATTGAGAACCAGAGCTACAGGTCCAAAGCCCTGGTAAAGGAGGATGGTTGTGATGATCTGGGCCGCGGTCACCACGTAAAGCAAGATAGGTCATAACCCCAATTCCAAGGCGTGAAGCGACCCGTGTCGAGGGATGAGTGATCGAGGGGGTGAAAAAGATGCTCGATCGTTAACGGAGCCTGTGGGGTACCTGGGCAACCCCCACAGTAAGCGTCCCTTACCACGTTAATGCGGAGCTCTGGCGTGGCGGACATTTATTCTCGCGCTACTCGTGGGTACAAACATGGAGATAAACAAAAACAAAAATAAACAAACAGAGGTGCCAAACCCCTTTGCTAGAGTTGTTTTGGCGAGGTCTCCCCCCCGTGGGGAGAGTAGTGGAGCGACGAGTGCTGCATCTGATAGCACCAGTGACCCCCCAGTAGTGGTAGGAAATAGCCCTACCAACGCACTGGACGGGCCACTATCCGCGATGCGCAAAGTGGTGGAGCAGCTCGATTCAATAATCGAGTTCAGTAGCGCAAAGCAAAACATAAACAAGGAGTTAAAGCAGAGCCTCCTGGTGCTCCGGAAAACTGTTCGTGTCGCAAGACAGGAACAGCAGGCTTATGCCAAGAGGGTGGAATGTCGGAAGAAGTCCGACAGAGAAACCCAGACAGTGGCCTCCAAGAGGGAGGGAAGAGAGAAGGTCGATACAGGCACTCAGACAGTGGCCTTCACCTTCTATGGAGCAGCCACGTCGCTCGGAGCGGCGGCCGAGTTCCCCTCGAAGGAAAAAGGCAAGGGCAATCGCAAGACGGCGCCGAACGCGAAGCGCCCTAGGAAGTCGCCAGGCGAGGGTAAAAAAAAATCGACACCACACGGCGTGCAACGGTTAAGGCCAGACGCCGTTTGGTCGAGGTAAGCGAGGGCGAGAGTGACCTCGCTGAGCAGAGCGTTGGTACCAGCAACCCGGCGCGACCGGGGCAGGGGGGCGTTAACCCCTGGACACTGGTCACCAGGAAGAAGCCGGCACCGACACCTGAGGTACCGCGGCCCGCGAAGAAGGCCAAGGACAGAGGCGAGGCCTTGTGGTTAAAAACCGACAAGGACAAATACGCCGACGTCCTAAAGTCGATGAAGGCGGCCGAAAGCCTTTCGGCCCTTGGGCAAGATGTGCGTAGCGTCAGACGCACCAACACGGGAGAAATGCTTCTGGTGCTGAAGCGAGGCGCACAATCTAGTGCGGTATACAAGGCCTTGGCCAAAGAGGTCCTTGGTGAAAGCGCCCAGGTCAGGTCGCTAGTGGCGGAAATGACTCTCCAGTGCAAGCATCTGGACGAGTTCACGACCGCAGAAGATGTCGTCGCAGCCGTTAAGGAGCAATGCGACGTCACAATCGAGCGGGCCTCTGTGCGCTTTAGAGAGGGACCCTCTGGCACCCAAGTAGCCTCTCTCAGGCTACTGAAGGCGGATGCCCAAAAGGTAACCGAGAAAGGTAAGCTGAAGATCGGCTGGTCGGTATGCCCAATTAGCATACCCCAGCCGCCTTCAGTGGATAGGTGCTATCGGTGCCTTGAGTCCGGTCACAAATCCTACGAGTGCAAGGGCATAGACAGGAGCAAACTATGTCGTCGCTGCGGCGAGAAGGGGCATAAGGAGCGGGGTTGCACTAAGGCGCACAAGTGCCTTATCTGCACCGCTAAGAAGCAAGCCCATAAACATGCTATGGGCGGACCTTCGTGTCCCTTCGGTGAGGTAAATAAGAAGAAGCCGTGAACGTCACACAGCTAAATCTTAACCATTGTGCAGCAGCCCAACAGCTGCTGTGGCAGTCGGTCTCGGAGTCGAGGACAGATGTCGCCCTCTTATCAGACCCGTACAGCATCCCTGTCGGCAACGGCTATTGGGTGTCGGACGGGTCTGGAATGGTGGCAATCTGTACAACGGGACGGTTCCCGGTTCAAGAGGTAATACACTCCTCCGCCGAGGGTGTTGCGATTGCCAAGATCAATGGTGTGTTCTATTGCAGCTGCTACGCTCCACCAAGGTAACCAATAGAACAGTTCAACCAGATGATCGACAGGCTCTCGTCAGACCTAGTGGGCCGGAAACCGGTAGTCATAGCGGGAGCCGCTGTACAAATAGCAGGGGTCAAGCGCTAATGGAGGCGCTTGCGAAACTCGATACTGTGCTAGCTAATAACGTCTCCGCTAGTACATTCCGTAGAAACGGGGTGGAGGCGTGGATTGACGTAACATTTGCCAGCCCGAATCTGGCTCCAGGCATGGAATGAAGGGTAGACGAAGGCTACACCCATAGCGATCATTTAGCAATCCGCTTTAGGATCAACTATGGTGTGCAGCATCCGAGGGCGGGAGATCCCTGTCAGGTACGCGGGTGGAAGTCCAATCACTTCGACAGCGAAGCTTTCACCGCGGCCCTGGGACTAGAGGCCAACACCGACAGTGTTGGCCTCCAGTCCCAGGGCCAGAAAATTAACGATGAAACGTCTACCTGTTCAATAATGAAAAAATAATTAGAATCGGTCAACAAACCATTGAGATATAGCCTTTTGAAGTAAACATTCCAACTTTTACCCATTTTTTTTAATTTACACATTATATTTAACGTTTGGTAGACAACCCTATTTTCACACTTTTTCAGTGCACTATATAAATAACACCTTTTGTACATTATATTTATGTAATTAAATGGTAAGGTTTTCCTTTAAAAACCGCAACGCGTATAAACGATCTAAGTAGTCAATGAACAAACATGGATTCACGCTTGAAGTCTGGTAGAAAACCTATCTATGACGGCATACTACACCCAAACCGTTATAAATTTCGATTCCGTCAATGAAATATTTTCAACCTTGCAGGGGATATACTTGATTACTATATCTTTCGAATGCTATGTACTAAATAAGTAGACAAATATTTTTTTGTTTATAGAGATAGGACCAAACCCGTGGGTGATTGCTGGTAGCCTTAAGAAACGTGTTATAAAACTTCAAATCGCAATTTCTCTCGAATCTCTTGATGGATCATTTTGAAATTCACTGAGAAGATGCTTGGATATCGTATCTTTCGAATGCCGTATGACAAATTTATGGTCATTTTTTTGTTAATAACGGTTTTAGGAACACCGTGACACTGGCATACACACATACGCACACACAAGTTTTCCGAACTCAACGAAATATGTCGAATGGTATAGGAGTGTCGGCCAACAATTTTAAGCTTGACACGAATGCCACAACCGTGGTAAAATGTCATAAATAAACAAAAAAAAAATTTAAGCAATTTGTAACTCATTTTAATTATTTTTGCATCATTTATACATATATTGATTACCGGTTTATATGGAAATTTCTCATGTGGCCGCATATTTCAACCCGTAACACAGGAAACAGAACTCCGATCCAAAGGAAATTTAATAGCATTCAATAGGAATATTCTAGCTTTCGTTTGAGACTGATTTTGCAAAAATCGAGTCAGACATTTCTGAGAAGCAGATGTGAATTCAACTCAGGAACATTACCACTTTCCCGAAGCTTCCTGTTCCGCCGAAGTTGTCCAATATGGTCAACGTGGGTTGATTGGGCATCAGTGAGCTGAAACTATAAATTTAAACATTTTCGAACACATTTTATGCAGTTTTGCATCTTTTAGATACCATGCTGATTCCGATTTATAAGGGACTTCCATGCGTGACCCAACTCTTCAACCTGTAACTCCGGAACTGGAAGTAGGAATTAAATGAATTTCAATAGCAGCCTATGGGAACGTTATACCTTTCATTTGATACTAAGTTTGAAAAAATCGATTCAGCCATGCCTGAGTAACCTATGTTCTTATTTTTGGTCACATACATACATACACACGCACACACGCACAGACATTTGCCTAAGTCGACGAACTGAGTCGAATGGTATAAGAGACTCAGCCCTCCGGGCCTCGGTTAAAAAGTCGGTTTTCAGAGTGATTGCATAGCCTTTCTATAAGAGAAAGGCAAAAATGAAGTAATAATAATAAAGTAGATAAAAATATCCAGCTTATTTAAGTATGTTTTTAATAAAGATGATGCACACACGTTTTTTTGCATTGCTTTAGCAGGTTCGTACAACTGTTTTCTGAAAATCTTTTAAAATTTGTGTGTTACCCAAAAATTGTTAAATATTGATGGTAGCAGCACAAAATCGGAAAAATTATGATTATACGCTACTAGCTAATACCCGTCGCGTGTTGCTGCGACTTTCAACAAAATAGGAGTAAAACACAATTTGTTGCTAAGCGCCATCTGGTGGCCGGATAATCCCCAACCAATAGCATACAAATACGCTCCATAACAAATAACTACTACGTATAAATTTTTACGGCAATCGGTCAAGCCGTTTGGGATTCCATAAATCATATACATACAAACATTGACTTTTATATACATGGATGGATAGATAGATAGATAGATAGATAGATAGAGAGATTTAGATAGTAAAATATCGTTTCTAGGCACAGCGTGACAAAATAGCTTACTGTACGGAATATTTCTGTGTATAGTATACAGCATTTAAGCATTTAAAACCTGCTTCTTAAAGCCATTTTATTTATCCACAAAATTTCTCCTCAATCGCAGCAAAATTTCCAGATTTCGGGTTTCTTTCAATTTGCCGTCACCAGCAGGTTCGCCACATCCTCAGCGCTCCCTCCGTTCCGCTCCAAGCGCATTTTTATCGATTTCCACCCGGCATTTTCCACTCCAGAAACTCCACAGTCATATGTTTCCGATCCCGGTTCCTTTCGCCAGCCGTGCCAGGCCAAATCTGCCACCGACCACCGGGTGTGACGTTTCTGCCTGTTGTGCTGTGGCACGCGGCACTCTTATAGATTGTTCGCTGCCAGCAGCCGATTCGCATGGATTGCTTCCGTTTCTCCCCCCCCCCATCAAGATGTAGTATAGGTACCTACCACCTCACAAGGCAGCAGAAAAGAGCCCCGAAATGTGAGTGATCAGAACTTTAATAGCATTCGACAGTCCGGGTGGCCGCCAAAACAACGCGTCCCGATGTACAGGGGATTGATTGCATTATTCATTAAGTCACATGATGCGGAACGGACTTGCGCAAACCCAAGGTCTGGCGGAATTGGCGAAGGTTTAGTTTTGGTTTGCTCTGGATGAGACTGACCAGGTCCCATCGGAAGGGTGCTTTCGCTTTTGTTTCAATCGGTGGCTTGGGCACAATAAAAAAAGCATTGCAATTTAAGTGAGCCATGTGGTGATGATACTGACACGCTATCAGAAAAATGCCGACTATTATTTTTTTTCACCCAATATAGCCACATAACTTATCTTAAAGTTTCTGCCCACGAATTTGACGGTAACAAAATTACTCCACGGGAAGAATGGTTTCGTTCAGTGGTGTTTTGCCACTCGGGGCAAAAAATTAAATTTGCCACCCCTTTATAATGAATTTTCAAAAGAGTTCGATTGTTTCCCACCTATTCATATGCAGCAAATATGTTAAAAGTATAACTGAACTTTTTCACAATTTATTGTTAATATTTTGTCATTGATATTCATTGAAAAGCCAACACTTGTTTATATATTATTGAATTCTACAATCGTATCTTTCTTACTTTCACTTCATGCAAAAGTTTGTCTGCATGATTATTGAAAAAGTAAATTTGGAAGCTGCATTGTATATATATTTATTATTTACTTGTTTCACATCACAAATGCATTTTGGTGATAATCTGTTAAACTTACCTGGAATTAATTTCTTAGAATTGTCTTGACTTGAAATATCTTAAAGAAGAAAAGAACGTGTAGGAAAAATTACATAAAACTATGAAATATAGGTGCAAAATTTATTAATTTAAAAATTATATAACAACAACGAAAATCGAGAAATTACTAAAAAAAATCATATTAAATACATTACAAAAAACTTAAAACTATTTTAAGAATTGGACAAATCATTTTAAAATATTATTCTCGTGAGTTATTGGAGATCAATTATTTTTTTTAAATTCTATAGACAAACGTTCAGAAAAACACAATTTAACAGAAACCCGTTTTGTTTATAAACAATAAATTTTATCAATAACTATGTTTTGGCTAAGGCAAGATTATCTTATACAACTAATTATTGAGACTATTACATTTCATTTGAGCACTAGCATACAAATTATTCGTAGAACTGAAGTAATTACAATTTGTCTGGCTGGATCCCGCCGGAGCAGTGCTGCCAGGGGCAATTTCTGTTAAAGGTGTAACATAAATTTTTGAAATATCAATAATAAATCGAATTATTATTGAAAAACCTTCCAATTTAGACTGTCTTCGACTACCTTTTACATACAATTTGGACTATTGTAAACATTGTAGGGGAAAATATTGAGCATCGGATGGCTTCTTTCATGTCTTTAAAATGATAAACATTAGACTTTTGACAATTAATGTAGGGGTAACGAGAATAACTTTTAAAAAGAACATAATTACATGAATCAATTGTTTTTGTTGGAGCAAAATTCCAGATATCTCGAAAAGTATCGCATTTTGGAAGATATTTGTTAAATGCATTTTGATTTAAAATGATACTTAGAATTATATTCTGTAATAAAATTACAGTTTTGTATGTCAATTGGTATGAAATGGTATAAAAAATCAGAAAAATGGGCTTTTTGCAAGTTGAATTTTTATCATAATTTTTGTTTTTGTGAAAAATGACACAACATTTTTTTTAGTGTATATTTTTTTGTGCAGAAGTATTCATTACCTGTACTTTGTTCTCAGATAGTTTTACTGTATAAAATAGTATAATCGAACAAAAAAAATCGAAAATTATTACATGATTGAAAAGTCTACGCCCTTTTAAAAAATTGCGCTTGAGTGTAAATAATCTTATTGACTGTGTAAAATGCTTAGTCTTCCATGTCGTTTAAACCTGTAAAGTTTCATCGGAATCTAAGATGATCGGTTAGGATTTTAGAGATTTTCGGACGGATCTTCTTGGAATTCCTCTAGTACTAAAATAAATAGGCTGCTACTTGAGGTGGAATTTTTTGCGACGTGATTAACATTAACAGTAGGTACCACAGCATAGTAAATATCAGAAATTTTTTTAATCTTTCTTCAGCTTATTTCCAGTTTGCCAAGTATCCTCAACATTAGTTATTCCTAGTAGTATTTTTTCATTTTTGGCGAAACTTCTTAAATTCACACGTAGAACAAAAATCTGGGCTGACCCATGTATATTTCAAAACTTTTTCAAAATGTGGAGAGGTCTAGTATGTATGTATGTAACCAAAAATAAGCACATCGGTTACTCAGGAATGGCAGAACCGATTTTTTCTAACTTACTCTCAAATAAAAGGTACAACGTTCCCATAGGCTGCTATTGAATTACATTTTATTCCGTCTTCTGGTTCCGGAGTTACAGGTTGAAGAGTGGGGTCACGCATGAAATTCCCATATAAATCGAAATCAGCATGGTATCTAAAAGATGCAAAACTTCATAAAATGTGTTCGAAAATGTTTAGATTTATAGTTTCAGCTCACTAATGGCCAATCAAATCCACGTTGACCACATTGTACAACTTCGGTGGAAACGGAAGCTTCGGGAAAGTGGTTATGTTCCTGAGTTGAATTCATATCTGCTCCTCAGAAATGTCTGACTCGATTTTCACAAAATCAGTCTCAAATGAAAGCTTCAATATTCCTATTAAATGCTATTAAATTTCCTTTGAATAGGAGTTCTGGTTCCTGTGTTACGGGTTGAAGTATGCGGCCACATACGAAATTTCCATATAAACCCTTAATCAATATATGAATAAATGATGCAAAAACAGTGTTTCAAATAATTTATTTATTTATTAACAGATTAAGGCCGAAGTGGCCTGTGCCGTATACAAAAGATTCCTCAATTCAACTCGGTCGCCAGCCACGCAGTCTTCCACCTGGTCGATCCATCGTGCTCGCTGCGCGCCACGTCTTCTTGTACCGGTCGGATTGCAATTGAGAACCGCTTTCACCGGGCTATTGTCCGACATTCTGGCTACGTGCCCGGCCCACCGTAGTCGTCCGATTTTCGCGGTATGACAGATGGGCGGCTCACCCAACAGCTGATGCAACTCATGGTTCATTCGCCGTCTCCATGTGCCGTCTTCCATCTGCACTCCACCGTAGATGGTACGCAGCATTTTCCGTTCGAAAACACCAAGTGCGCGTTGGTACTCCACGAGCATGGTCCAGGTCTCGTGCCCGTAGAGAACTACCGGTCTAATCAGCGTCTTGTAGATGGTCAACTTCGTACGACGGCGAACTCTGTTCGACCGAAGTGTCTTGCGGAGGCCAAAGTAAGCACGATTTCCTGCCACGATGCGTCTACGAATCTCTCTGCTGGTATCATTGTCGGCGGTCACCAGTGAGCCCAAGTACACGAACTCTTCAACCACCTCGATTTCGTCGCCACCGATGCAAACTCGAAGCGGGCGGTTCTCATTCTCTTCTCGTGAACCTCTTCCTATCATGTACTTTGTCTTCGACGTGTTGATGGCAAGTACGACGCGCTTGGCTTCTCTTTTCAGTCTGATGTAGGCTTCCTCCATCTTTTCAAAGTTTCGTGCAATAATATCAACGTCATCAGCGAAGCCAAGTAGCTGAACGGACTTTGTGAAAATCGTACCACTCGTGTCGATCCCTGCTCTTCTTAATACACCTTCCAGCGCGATGTTGAATAACAGACACGAGAGACCATCACCTTGCCGTAAACCTCTGCGTGATTCGAAGGGACTCGAGAGCGTCCCTGAAACACGTACTACGCACATCACCCGATCCATCGTCGCCTTCACTAATCGCGGCAGTTTGTCCGGGAATCCGTACTCGTGCATAATCTGCCATAGTTGATCTCGATCGATAGTGTCGTATGCGGCTTTGAAGTCGATGAACAAATGATGTGTGGGCACATTGTACTCGCGGCATTTCTGCAGTACTTGACGAAGAGCGAACACCTGGTCCGTGGTAGTTCGTTCGCTCATGAAACCCGCCTGGTACTGCCCCACGAACACTCTTGCAATTGGTGATAGTCGACGGCATAGTATTTGGGAGAGTACCTTGTAGGCGGCGTTCAGCAGGGTGATTGCTCGGTAATTACAGCAATCCAGCTTGTCGCCCTTTTCGTAGATAGGACACACGACACCTTCCATCCACTCCTCCAGTAAAATCTCCTCCTCCCAAATCTTGGTAATCACCCAGTACAGCGCTTTAGCCAGTGGCTCGCCACCGTGTTTTAGTAGCTCGCTTGGTATTTGGTCAGCCCCAGCGGCTTTATTCTTTTTGAGCCGGCTAATCTCCTCCTGGATTTCTTGGAGATCCGGAGCCGGTAGTGTAATGTCTTCCGCGCGTGCTCCCAGGTGCGTTACCGTGTCATCCTCGTCGTCTGCTGCATCGCCGTTCAGGTGTTCTTCGTAGTGCTGCCGCCACCTCTGGATCACCTCACACTGGTCCGTGAGATTCCCGTTTGTATCTCTGCACATGTCGGCCTGTGGTACGTGGCCCTTGCGCGAGCGGTTCAACTTCTCGTAGAATTTCCGTGTTTCAAATAAACCACACATTTTACTCCAAGGAGCCTGTTTCCAAAGGAGCGGTGGAAACCAATCATTGTTATGCACGTTGCTGGGAGTGAGTAAATAAATCAAAGCAATCCAGTTTTGGCTCCTCCTGTTAATTCCAGTTTGTGATTTTTGTTCTATGTCCGCTTATAGATCGAATTTAATTTCAACTTGTTAATAGTCAAGGACATGTTTCCGTCTCAATTCCAGTGAAAAAAGATTTCTGCTGGTGTGATGAAATCCAAAAGTTTAAAAACGTAGTGGAAGGATCTTATTACTTATTACTGAATGCTGCAACCTGTTTTCACTCCTTGGCGGTTTTCACTCCTCAGGGGCCAAAAAACCATGCGTGGTGAAATCATGGATTCTAATGATTTGTCAAACACACTCAATTCGTTTCGGTAATTTCCCAACAGCCGCGTAGTCACTTTTTCTGAGATCTCAGCAAAAAATAATGTTTGCTGAATCTCAGCTGTTGAGAGTAATTCATGTTCATAATTTCAGGATCTTAGTCATGATTTTCGTAATTTCTGTTCATGTTATCGTAATGTTTGATTTTGGAACTTGCTTCCAAATTTGACACGAAGAGTAATATGACTAATGTTCATGATACCAGCAGTTTTACCATGGTATTCGTAAATTCTCTTCGCCTAATTGTGATCTATTACTTTTTGGTTACTATCGGTTTTTTATTCGGAATTACGTGACGATATGAACTGGATCATAAAAATGTGACTGATTCGCGATATCTTGTTTTGTGAATTATATCACGCACACTATTTGGGATTCTCAGCGCAGTTTTCGTTTTCTATTCAAACATCACCATTAACCTTATCAAACGAATAACGATGTTCGAGGTCCTAATAGTTTTTTTTTTATATCTAATGCTCGTGTCTATTACTATGGTCACTAGCAGCTGGACGTTTCATAAATCAGTGCATGGAATAAAAATGATGCCACGAATAATTCTCCAAATTTTGTGAAAGAGTTCACGGGAAAATTTCATTATCATGTTGCATGAAATTGTAAATGATTAGCATTAGCGATATTATCTAAATATCACCAGCACGCAAAATAGATTGTAAATCATGTATTAGGCATCATGAACCAGTTCACGAATACATGAATAATCTTTGATGATTTTGTGAACTATTTCTTGAGCACGGATATTGGATCGTACCTAATAGATTACAGATCATGCATTAGTTTACGAGAATTAAATGGATTCATGAATACAATTTTGAATTTCGTGAAATAGATCACGAGAACACATCCAGAATATTTTGATTTTGTGAACTAAGACTCCTATATCTAAGAAAATTCATCATAAGTAGGGACGTTGCGATATTTTCGACACTAGTACGGAATCGATACTTCTGTTTCCGATGCTCGATTTTTTGGTATCGATACTTCAATCACGATACTTTACTGATATCGATACAATCTTCACGATATCGAAAAGAATCGAATGAACCAGTAGTTGGAAGTATTCGATTCGGAATTATTTACGATTTTGGAATTATTTCCGAGTGGAATGTGATAACCTATTCAGGCTAAACCATTGCGGAATCGGTTGTTACATTTGAGTTGCTACAATAACTGGAGCACCAATCGCATTTGATGAAAACATCGATTCCGAACATTGCCCATTATTTGACAGTCCATGAGACTTTCTGATCAGCCAAATTATTTATTGTTTATCTTTTCTGACATTCGACGTCTGACATAATCGTCGACTGGATCCAACATCAAACGAATCAGATCAATAAAATATATTTGTCGAATGGGTTTTTCTGTTCCCAGGAGCAGAGCAAAACGTTAACTGACAAAACCCACTACTGAATTTCCAAACAACGGTTTGCAGATAACCTAATTCAGGGAATTAAGCTACTGTAAAAGCACAGCCTAACAGACATAACACTCGAAAACAATGCTTCGCCCGCTTTAACGGTCATTTTAAATATATTTGTAGTTGGGACTGTGCCCACATTTGAAATTATGGCGCCACTGACCTATGAACAAGCAGATGGGGGATAGACCACTAGTGAAAAATTGTTCCCAAACCTGAGGGGTAACCCATCAGCAAATGAGTGTTTGGGACTGTGCATAAAAGGTGGAGCTAGTGTTCTGGGAAAATTGCCGGATCGATGTTTTTATGGGAATTCCCTCATAGTGTTATGTCTGTTAGTCTGTGGTAAAAGTGCGGAATCGAATGGCGATACTTTCAAGTATCGATACTACGACTACGATTGTATCGAAAGTATCAGTACTTGCATTCGATACCAGTATCGATTCTAAGTATCGATGTATTTTATTATCGAAACGTCCCTAATCATAAGTCAACCTTTGGTTTTATGAATAATGTTCATAAAGTTGTGAACTAGCTCGCGTACTGAAAATAACATTAGAAATGACGGCGGAAACCGTGACTGAAGTTCACAAACCGAAAACAAATAGTGCCACTAAAATAAGCGTTGCGGACGGTAAATTGAACATAATTATAAAACACATGATTTTTGTTCATGGTCCTGTTTCCATAACGTTAAAACGTGATTGTTCCAAGATTCATGGCACTTTATTCACGATTTTGGGAACAATTTTTTCCGTGTATTTTGGATTAATGAGAAAGGCACAATTGCACCGCTATAGCAAGAAACATCCATTATATGAGATCGATGAAAGATGGGAAATAAATAAATAATCAGATGGGCATGTTTCGTTAATTCCGGAGTAACGAATTCAGATAATCTTTTTTATATTTTTTTTATTTAAGTGATGATAGCTTGGTTTTTGAATTGAGTAAAAGTTTGAGTAATCTTTGCTGTTTTAAATAACCTGGACAACGTCTCTGTGCCGTGTTATAGTACGGAATGAATAGCTTCAAAAATCGGGGATGTAGTGTATTTAGAGGGCCAGTGTCCAGCAGGGGGTTGGTATCACCGTTGTCTTGCTCCGGACAAGACCAGTCTAGGGAGTGTGTGGAGTCCGGCAGCAGACGCCAAAATTGAATCCGCTGGGTTCCTGCCCCCATGTCGTGGGAAGCGACAAGAGCAGAACTCTTTTTAACTCTATTTTTTTGTATTGAATTGCTATAAGTATTTCTCATCATTTTTCCTATTAATTCGTAATGAACCTGCTTGCCTCTGTCTCCTGTAGTCAGAATAAGAATGCGTGCGCAACTTTTCTAGTGTGTTTCTGTCTCGAGCACAGTACGCAGAAGTTTTTTAGCTTTTGTCTCAGTTTGTTGTTAAGATACGAAAATGTTTTGGACTGAGCAGACTGATTTCTATGTTTATTGGGTGCTTGTTTGACCAGCTAGGGAATTGGTCTACGGGACATTGGGTGTACGTGGGAGGACGCATGGTCCTGTCTGAGTGGAGTGGTGACTTCGGTCATGTGTGAGGGTTGAGAATTGACTCTTCGCGAGAGGAATCGAGGGTTAGTTTTAGATTTTCCTCAGTCATATCAGCACGAAGAAATTTTTCATAGTCCTGTCGCGAAAACGGTCGATATTGTTTGGTTGTGGCCCCAACTCGTTTTCACTCTATTTTTTTTCTATTGAAGGGTTTTTGTATCCTTTCTTTTTGCTGGTTTGTAATTGTAATTGTAAATTTATTAGCTTACGATACCCTGTTGGTTTGTCTTCTGTAGAATTAATTTCTAAATTAACTATATTCTATATCTTCACTCAGAACTGTAGTACTGTCAATTATCTCTTGTTTTTATACTTTTTTATACTACTTGGCATAACCAGTAGTGATCATAACAATAAATAAATCGCGCGCGGAAGTGATTGCTTAGAATCGGCATTCTGTTATACAAATGCTAATGAAATAACTAAGTTCCCATTCCTGTTTTCATATTATTTTTGCACTGTGTGATTCCAACTATCTACAAGAATAGTACCTTAAACAAAAAAAAATTGAGAAGCACTCAAATACCTCTTGTACAGGATTCCGCATTTTTTCAAGTGATCGCCGGCTAAAAGCAACACCGACACGATGGAAACCACGAAAACTTGTCGCGTGATAGAAAAATGACCGATCCCGTTTTGTTTAAAATATAACTAATGCTACTCATAGTCAGCTATCCGGAGTTCAAGTTCCTTATTTGGTCAATCGCATTAATACGAAAAATGATAAATTTCCCAAATTCTCGGCAGCCGGCTGCCCAGAGCAATTATTATATGATAACGCTATTTACCAACCACTTTTCCCTTCCCGTGAAACATGTGATGCAGAGGATTCTTCGGTCTCTAGCAGCGACATGTATCGGACTAACATTCCTTCCTTTCCCAGAAGATCTGCATTCGGACGTGGCTGGCATCGGTATTGATTAGCATGCAGGGATCAATATAGTTTGCACAGTGTGGCTCATCATGTTATTCCCAAGCATGTTGTTCCAATGAACACTTTGCAATCCCAATTGGTTCTTGTGATTCAGTGGTGATACAGAATACAATTCAACAGATATCCATACGGTACTCTTATGCTTTTATGGACAGTATAAGCAGGAACTGAAAAAAATTAAACCGGGGTTTATTTCTGAGGTAGAAATAAAGTTCCAAACTGCAAATGAGATTATGTTTCTGTTATTGTCAAGTGTTGGCAAGAAATAATGATTTTGTTTTGCAATTCAATGAAAGTTCCAAAAACTGTAAAATATGGAGTTGATTATTTGGCATCCAAGAAGAAAACGTTGTTTTGAAAAAAAAATACCATGCTGCTCGCCCTTTGTATATACAAACCAGTCAAGGAATATTTAACAGAGAATGTAGTTTGTGAACGAGAATATTTTAAATTGGAATAGCACTGTATTTTTTATGCTCCGAAAACTTTTATGATAGACAATAACTTATTAGAATCTGGTGTAATTAAAAGCGATTAAGACTTTGTTGAGTTATTTATATGGATTTTGAATACATTGTTTATCGTTATCCACATATACACAGACATTGTTTCAAAAAATCAATGTTGAAAGTAGAATCGAATAATTGTAAACCATATCCAGAATATCATCTACAAATTGGATGTTATTTAAAGTTTAAGCAAAGTACATCGACCTTTCTTTAGTTAATTTTATAAACCGCCCCGTAAAGATACTTCAGCAGCCGACACGACTCTCCTTTATAATTATGAATTAAAGCCACCTTCCCGAGCAACTCGGTACCACCTAAGCATCGCCAACAGTACAGGATCTTCCTCCTCGTGTCTCGGTGGTTCTCTTGGGGCCTTGCCATGCTTTAACTGGGTTGCGTACACGCGCTGCTATTGATGATAACGGGAATCGTAGGAACGGAGCTGGAACGAGATTTCAGTGAAGCGTTCCTTAATTCGTTCTGCAATAAACAGAACACAGAGAGGGAAGCAAGCAACTTTCCGATGACGCAAAGTGAGGCAACAAAAAAGAAAACGGAAAGGATCACAGGAATGCTCGGTCCTCGTTCAGACCGGCCCGGCCGGTCGGTCGGTGGCTGCATTGCCGGCGAGAGCAAAAGGGAGACTTGTGCTGAAGCGTGGCACTTTTTAGATTCTGGGTTTTGAAATAGGTATGGGAGTTGCGTTTGAACATGCATGTTGGGCTGGAGCAAAAGGGGAAGGGGAATCGGGACTGGATGAAGGAAGCAAGGTTTAATTGTCTTTTGTTCCCTTTGGTGAATACGAAAGGACTTAATTATCAATCGACTCCAGCGGGCGGACAACTGACCGACCCTCTGAGTCAAGTTGATGTGTTGTTTGAAAGAAAGGGTCGAAACGTGTGTCGAATTGTGGACAAATAGATCACTGACAGTGACCTTGATGGGTGACGTTTAGGGGATTGATGGTAAGGAACAGTGTTAAAGAATAACAATTTTTCTGCGTCCAAAAGAAACATTCACCATTTGGGTTGAGTGCATGGTTGTTTTCCGACTATAAATCTTAATGCCAAGTTTCCCGGCGTCTACAGGACACTCGTGCTTCCCAGCCAAGAAGGGTTGTCCAGTACAACTGCACTCGAGACGCAATACTGCGCCAAACCACCAATCGTGCATCCCCCTACTTGGAAATCCGGATATCGAGAAACATAAAATCCATTGTCTAGATAAGTTGTTGGAACCAGTTCCAACTTCCGGCGGGTTGCTTCCTACAGCACCTACAGCGCCAGATAATCGCAACTGTTGTGACATTGGATTGCCCGGCAGGGTGTATCGACGATTCCACGAAGAACACATTCGTTACCGACCTAATCTGATTAGGAGAACCACCCCGAAACGGTTCCTGCACCGAAGAAATGGTGCTAAATTCTGGTGTGCTTTTGACTCCCACTCTGGTGGACCACAGGCAAACCCGAACAGAATTTATGAGAGCATGTGTTGTGAATGTATCGTCCAATGTGTACGCTCGAAGATGCCATTTATCGTTCCGGAAGTTGGTGATCTTTTTTTGTCCCATCCTTATTACTATTATTATTATTGTTACTATTGTTGATTCTGGTGAAGGTGGTGGTAGTTTCCTTGGACACCCATCGAGAGCGAACGACTATCGACATTTCCGCATACCACACACGTGTATATCGTTCTCCCATCCGGGCAGCAAAACTGCGACACATGCTTTGCTGGGAAGTCATTTGCAAAATGGGAAACCCCGGACTGTTGCGGTCCGAGAGGGGAGGACTATCGTTTACTGTTTCCGGGCTGGTAGTTGGGTGTTACTTTGTCGAAGAATGTGCTTGTAACTAACGTGAACCTTAATATTTGTATGGTTTAACAATTGATGTGTTTAATTCCGTCGACTTTGTCTTAAACTTCACACAATCGCTTGACAGGTTTAATTTTTTTAATCTGTCACAAAAAGATTGCGGAGAACTCGAAAACTCAACCTACCCGTAGTTTTATTTCTTTTATTAGTTAGATTATTATAGGAAAGGTTTGTTCGCGGCAAAATCTGGATACTTAAAAATTCGTAAATCTCTTGAAATATTCATACAGCAAATGAAATATTTCGTGCAGATAAGATCTATCTAAAATACATAACTCGCTAACATGTAATAAGTGCTTTCAAAAATAATGACGAAAGATGTGCGTGTTAGAAAAGTTATTATGTGCAGTCTAAACGAAGATCAAGGATAGATGCTTTGTTTCATATTTTTTGAAATTTTTCTTTGGTTATTATCTGCCGTTGACATTTGGACTGCTCTCTCATCGCTACAGATTAGCTCGCATCATTATGAAAACAAATCGAAAGTAAAACTGCTCTAAAATAACTCAGTCCTCTCGTCCAGCAAAATCTCCAACTAATCCCCGTCTTTCTGAAGGCGCAAATCCAGTTGAGTCCGCCCGCGCTTTGGAAATAACTACAGAAACATGTTGTCGGATGCCTTAGTGATAAAAACGTATCACATATATCCGAAATATGAAACACGGATTGACGCTACGAACACACAATCATAAAAATAAATTATTTTTTTCAAACGCAAACTCTGAAACTGCACAAACACATCGCATCCTGCAGTATTGAACTTATTCAAAACCACTCCAACCACCTACTTTGAAAATCATTCTGTGACACCGTACTGGTTAATCGTAAAATTCGTACACGTAAAAAATACCTAATGTTTGATATTTGTTTTAAGAAGTAAAATTATTTAGACATGTGCGCTTTTCTGCAAAATGTTTATTAAGGTTTCATCAATAGAATCAAAATTTTAGAGTGTAAAGTATCAAAAATGGCGTCCAAAATGGCGGCTCCAGTAAAAGGTGTTTTGAAAACCGACATCATCTGTGGATACGATACAGGTCGCAACTCGTCGTTCACAAGCAGAAAACCAAAACGATCTTGAAGATTACATTCCATGGAGGCGCCCCAACCCAAACAATATGAAAAAATTGTTTTTCGCATAATTTTTCCCTTTGGCCGGCTTCAAAAAATCGTTAATGATCAAAATATTGTGATTTTCCAGGTTATAGCGCCGGAGAATGTTGTTTTCTTTTAGGCGGGCAAAACACGAAGTTGATTGGTTGAATGGTTCAAAAACGAGAAAGCCCCTGGATTCGAAAAATCTGGTTTCGAGAAAACGTGTGTCAAAGTTTGAAAACAGTTTTTCGTGAACCATTATAGTTACTCGATCTATTTGTCCAAGAATAAATGAATTCATAATTTTCTAAGGTCACTAAATACGAATTTGAGGTTAGATTTGAAAAATTCAAAATGGCGGATCCAATATGGCGAACTAAAAGAGTAAAATATTTATCAATTGGAATGGAATTTGTGTATATGGGATTTTGGGGTCGCTGAACTTGAATTTGAGGTCAAATTTGACAAGTTCAAATTGGCGGATCCAATACGGCGATCTAAAAAAGTAAAATATTCATTAATATCAATCAATCTTTGAATTTAAGAATATTTAGGGTCGCTGAACACGAATATAAGGTGAGATTTGAAAAAATTATAAATGTCGGATCCAATATGGCGGCCAAAAAATGATCTTGAAAAATGCTCATGAAATTTTGATCAAAACAAGTGTTTTCGAGAAGCAATAACAAAATTTAAAGATCAGCTTCAGAGCGCGCGGCGAGCATCTGTCAACGCTCAGGAAATAGGTCCGTTCAAAGCCGTGTAGCGACAGAACTAATTCACGGATCAAAAAACATTTCAGCAAGATATTCTAGAGACTTTCAGCCTTCTCTTTATAAATTTAAAAATCGATTTTTTTTTAAAAAAAAAAAGAAATAGAAGAGGACCTCCTTAATCAGCATTAGTTCAAGTTGGTCCAGAATGCAAATTTAGAAGAAATTTTGAATTTTCACTAAAACTATAACTACTTAGCCTTATTATGTCTTTGAGAAAGTTTTCGTGATTTGTGAGTCCCTTCTTTTCGTTAAATCGACAGTTAGGGTGGTTCTAATTTTTCCAAAACCAAAAATTTAACTTTTTGATCATCTAGATAGAGCCATACAACCTTCAGTAAAGTTGTAGAACGACAAGTTTTAGAAAAGTTTGCAAGCTCTATCTATCATACTTTTCATTTTACATCAATTTGTAAATCCAAGATTAGGGTGTTTCTTAGAAAAACAGTTTTATTCAAATAACTTTTGCGGTATTGATTTAAAACTGAAATAGTCTTAAAACAACTTAAAGATTGTTGTAAGGCGAATAATTTGTTTCATGGCACCACATATCTAACTATTATCATTGAAAAGTCACGAGCGCTTTTTCGCCTAAAATGGGGTTCTTTGGAATACCAATAGGGCAGCTGACCCAATAGTTGTGATAGCAGGTATAGTTGTGATAGTGATGAAAATTTGTTGATTTTAATCATATAAATAACGTTAGGACAGCAATATCAGTTTATAAATTCTAATATTTCTAATATTACTTAAAATACTACAAGAATTTATGCAGTAATAGTATCAAATATCTGCATAAAATGCATTTTCTTTGCAGACTACATAACGACGTTAGCGCGCTAACTATTTCGCTAGCAGTAGTAGTTTTTTCTAAGCGTATAACTAAGTGAAAACAAAACCGACCGTGTATACTTTCTAATAAGAAGTAAACCTGTACTTTCCAATATCATACGGTACACACCAAAAAATAATGAAATTTAAACGACATGTAAATCAATACGAATGTAAACATACAACGATTGAATCAAAAATTTGATTGAAAATTACGTTAAAATCAATTGGAGCATCAAACAGTATACAATTTTACACTTTCGTTCGTGTAATATTACATGTCATTCATTTTACAGCAGCATTCGAGTAAAAATACATAAGAAGCGCATTGGTTATCCGTTTAAAGAAACTGTAATTATCAATCCACGTGTAAAATTATAATAAAATTCGTTGAAGAAAGCACGACAAGTCGTGTGTGTTTGTGTTGGAACTAAATTTTACATTTATATTCATGCTCCAAATATGTGCATGAAAATAAACTTAAAATTACAAAATATTTTTTACTGTGTATTGTTTTGATATTTTTTCTGTGTATTGTTTTGACTAATCTTTCGCACAGAAACGTGTATTACAACTATTGGGTCAAGATAACGTACCATGTCGGTATAGTTGTAATAGTAGAGCCAGTGTTTTACTAAGTAGGGTAGACGAGCCCTTATTCATCTCATTAGTAAGGATGTTACACTATTTCGTTGAAAACTCGACGTGCAGTGATTGGATTGCGCTTAAAAGGGTATCACCATCTTTGCTTCGTTCCTAAAAACCAGTACAATTGAACATCTTGTCTGGAAAATGTACAATACTCGCATTTGAGCGAAGCAAAAACTCGAGTACAACGCTCCCTTATTCATCCTACCATTTAAGCTAATGCGCTGAATAGAGATAGCAGACACTGCTCTAACTAATGTGTTCTAATGGATGGGATGAATAGAGGTGCTAAGATGAATTAGGGCACAGTAACCCTACATAACCAAGTGAAAATAAAACCCACCATACATATTTTTACATATGTATTACAATACTAAGCTAAATTGTATTTTCTGTTTTTTCCCATAAAACGTGTATTACAACTATTGGGCCAATACGGTCTGCCATGTCGGTATAGTTGTAATAGTAGTAGTTTTATTTCCAACTTCAAAACTAATTAAAAACAAAACACAACATGTATATTTTTACATATGCATATAAATAAGTTAAACTGCACTTTCCAGTATAAAAAATATAGCTTTGGCTACTTGTTCTCATAAAAACGCACAACTATTGGGTCAAATCAGCCTGTCATGTTGGTATAGTTGTGTTACCTGTTGCATTAGTTCTTCTACCATTTCCGTTCATCTGTCACTCCAACTATCACTGATATGAGAATGAAATTAACTTGACACTTGTGTTTCTTTCTATTTCCATATACAGACATAGTTTGGGAGCATGCAACATCTTTTTTTCATCCAATATATGGGGGTCGTTTTAACGAGTTTGACAACTTCAAAGTGACAAGTGAAAATGAAACTGATGAATTCACAGGGTTCCCGGGAATTCAGATTTCTCCTCCGATTCCGGTATGGGGACACTAGTTATGAAATTCAATGAAATACTGGCCAAATTGGTATAAAAATTGTTGTAATTGTTACAAAAATCTGTTATTCATCGCTGTGGGACCATATGATACTTTGACCTCGGAGCGGCCACCTACGGCCCCATGGAACCTACTCCAGAATGTCCGTTTCGGAGCCAAATCACCAAATGATTTCAGGACCGTAAGATGCGGTCCTCTGAGGCAATTCCAAGGATTTTGATATCCATACTGCCAGTATTCCATTGAAATTCACAAATGATATTTCAATACTGGAACATTGCTCCGCAAAATCCGACATCCCGGCAACCAGATCAATTTATTTGGTTCATTTTCACAGAGTCTAAAAGTAGATGGGTTCCTGAATCCAAAACATCTAAAAGAGTCAAAATCGGTTAGAAAATGTCTTAGTTATGAGCATTTCAGTTTTGTAGGTATCCGGGTACCCTTGTCGGCCTGTTATGGGGTAAAAAAAATCTCAGGCCCCCGTTTTCCGCATCAACAATTTTATTCCCCAAAAAGCTAAGCTTGGGGACGTTCTAAGATGTCACTAAATACCTATCCTCAGCTTGGAGAAGAACACTGGAATTTCATGGATTGAAATATGAAAAGGTATCCGTGTACCCTGTCGGACACATTACTGTAAAACCAGAAAATAAATTTATAAATTTATAATTTTTTTCTGAAAATAAATTTATAATTTGGTATACTATAGGAACTATCACAACTATTGGGTCTTACACAGCGTTTCCTTTTTTTAATATTTTGCAAAAAGTAGAGGTTTAACTTACATGTATGGATTTTTTGTATCTGTAGAATTGAAAACTTTTTAATATAAATACAAATACAGAGCCTATATAAGTAAATTTGAGTTAGTTCACTTTTAAAATTACATAGGCGTTGTCATAGTTCATCCACTATTGGGTCATCTCCCCTATTACTCATTGGAGCCAACAAAAGATAATTTTTTTCATCTACATATAAGGTCACGATTCGAGGTATATTTGAGCAAAAATGGGCGAGAACGATATTTTTAAAAATATCCCCAAATTGATTTTAAAATATCTATTTTTGACATTATATGTACTTATATCTTCTGAATAATAGAAAGTAGACTTTTGATACTTTAGAAGAAATTGTTTGTGCTTAAAAACTGAAAAACATGTAAAGGATATGCTAGCGAAAAAGTAAAATTGCGAAAGTTATACTAAAAATTTGGTTTTCCATGAATTGGCCTTTGGTAGTTCAAATTGTCCAAATTACTTCCCATTTACCGCAAAAAATATTTGGAGTTTCTTCAAAAATGGTTTTTAATTTAGAACTTTTGCAGTTTTGATTTTTCATTAAGAAGACTTTAGAAATAATTTCAGTTATTTTGAAGGAGAACAATTTGTCTTAATATACTGAACCTCTAGTTTCATTCGTTAAAAAGTTAAATATATTTTTTACTAAAAATTGACTATTTTTTGAGTAAATATTGCAAGATATACAAAAACATCGTTTTTGGCATTTTTTTGGTGATCTATACTACAAAGCATGATATTTCATATGACAGCAACGGTATTTAATGTTAAGTGCCCTAATCGAAGATTTCCTGTTTGAAAAAGGTATATTTTTATGTAAAAGTTACACTAGTTTACAGCATTTCTGAGCTAAATCAGCTAGTGGTCATTTTCAATGTAAAATCGTGTGCTGAATCCGAAAATGAGGTCCAAAAAATTTACAGTAGAACAGTTTTCGAGTTACAGTGAAAAAATGAATTTTACCTTTAAATTTAAACGTATGTTCAGTAAAATCCAAATATCTTCGGTTGTAGTGCATCGATATGAAGTATTATTATGTTGAATTAAAGGTAACTGAATGCACTTCCGATCGTTAGGACATTTTGTTTTTTAGTGCGACTACTGGTTCTGACGTTATTTACGAATCTATTGAACTTTTTCTTAATTTTTCGTTATTTTTTGAACAAAATAAACGTGTGGTCAATATTTTCAGCAAGATAAAGCAATCTGAAAAATTATATTTTTATGGGCAATTAAAGCCTGCCAACAACCAATGAAAATAAGCACTTGTTAGTTTAAATCCGATGAAAATTGCGAAAGTTCTTAAATTTTTTTGTAAAATGGCAATTTTTGTGTTTCTCTGGGTCAACTTATTGAACCGTCTCGATATGAGGGACTCTGTCAGAATTCTGTTATACAAGTAAATGGAAGAATTTTGAAAAAAATTAATGTGGGGTAATATTCGAACTCGTTTATCAAAATGATTAAGGACTTCTGATAACAATAATTTCATCCTCAGTGAAGTAATGTCATAAAAAATTCGGCATTAAAAATACGCATAATATTTATATGTACAGAATCGTATATGTACAAAACACGTTGTAAACTGCACGCTCCACAATGCCTTAATACACACATCGGAAGTCTATGACTGTGCAAAATGCTAAATTCGGGCACTAGCCTCACGAATGATGACTTATCCACCTATTTCGAGACCTTTTGGTCTACTAACAATTTATTTTACGTTATTAAAACGTCTAGAAGTTTATAATTTGAAATTATATTGGATTCATATTGGCTTCTATGATGTACCGATTTTACTGTACTGGGTCACAAAACTTCAACATACTACAATATATTGCGTAAAACATCTAATAGAAAGTAGACTTCTAAGTGCAATTACAAAATATTCTACGTTCTTCAAATCATTGTTTGGTTTAGATTTTGAGATTTTAAACCTAAAATAAGTCTTGTTCGATGTCCTACATAGTTTCAAAACACAAACTGCTAGATGTTCTAGGAAGAAACACAAATTAAAAGTTTTACAAATTATTAATGTTATAATACTTGACATATGTAGTATCACATATTTCTACGGATTCGTATAGTTTGTATTAACATTTTACAAAACCCAATTGAGCAGCTACCGCTTCAAAATACGAATTTTATAATATGTGCGGGTTTAATTTACAACGAATTTTATATCATAAGAGTGTTATTTTATGCTATACACTTGTAAATATTACACGCAGTATTGCATACCAATCATTCGATGACTTATAATTTCATTGAGCCTGAAATTGTTGTTATCAGAAGTCTTTAATCATTTGGATAAACGAGTTCGAATATTACCCCACATTAAATTCTTTCAAAATTCTTCCATTTACTTGTTTAACAGAATTCTAACAGAAAGTCCCTTACATATTATTAAACAAGCCCTATACACTCATTCAAAACTACTCAAAATTTGAGTTCGGAGCACTCACTTTCAAAAGTAATAGCAATATGTCAAAAAATAAGTTTTAATTTGAGTAGAACTAACTCATTTCTTGAGTAATGATAAAATCTTCAAAGTTCTGAGTGAAAAAAATACTCTCAAAAAAGTGTGCGGAATTAGGTGTTGATTTAAATTTTAAAAAGAGCCTGAAGTTAAAGCCGATGATCGTTCATAAAACTAGAAGGTAAGTTTCATTGAGTTTTGCTTGCTTTCAAATCTTACTTCCAGTTGTGTTTTTGTAGTTTCGGCAATTTATACAAGATGCCGATCGGCATGAAATAGATGCAGAGAACGACCCTTGGATTAAGTTCCCGAACATCGCAAACACCTGGACAACGGTCTGGAGGATCAGGTAAATGATATTTGAAATGTCTTTGTACTTTTATTAAAAATGCGGAATGATTATTTCTGTATTTCCCTCTTGAGTAAAATGTACTCAAATTTGACATTTTTATCCCAAACTGAAAACTGATTAAACGAGGAAAACTCAATTTTTGACTATGTGCACTTTTTATGAAATTGAGTGGCTGGTTACTCAAATTTGAGTTGTTATGGATGAGCGTGTAGAAACAATTGGAATCGAGACGGTTCAATAAGTTGACCCAGAGAAACACAAAAATTGCCATTTTACAAAAAATTGAATAACTTTCGCAATTTTCATCGGATTTAAATTAACAAGTGCTTATTTTCATTGGTTATTGGCAGGCTTTAATTTCCCATAAAAATATTTTTTTTAGAATTGCTTTATCTTGCCGAAAATATTGATCACACACTCAATTTTCCTTAAAAAATAACGAAAAATTATGAAAAAGTTCACTAGATTTGTAAATGACGTCAGAACCAGTAGTCGCTTTAAAACAAAACGTTCTAACGATCAAAAGTGCATTCAACTACCTTTAATTCAACATAATAATATTTCATATCGATGCACTACAACCGAAGACATTTGGATTTTACTGAACGTACTTTTAATTTTAAAGGCGAAATTCAATTTTTAAATGCAACTCGAAAACTGTTCAACTGTAAATTTTTTGGGCCTCATTTTCGGATTCAGCACGCAATTTTACATTAGAAATGGTGTTCGAATATTGAAGTTCAGATTTTTATTTCTATTTTGTAAACTTGTGTTATCAAAACTTTGAAACGAAAAAAGTTTAGTAGTGTGTGTATTAACCCATTATTGCCCAACTTATTTTTCACACACAGCACAAATTGAGTTTTCCGATTGGAAAAAATGATGTCATTCCAGTAAAATTAATTTCCTACTAAGAGTAGCTGATATAATAAGGAACAACCAGTGAAAATTTCAGATTGATCGATTAATTAATTCCTGAGATATCGTGGTCGCCGCGAATGAACTTTTCAACAAAATACAATTCCGAGATAATCGAGTTTTACTGTCGCTGCAGCGAGTCAACGGTCTAGCGTATCAAACACTACGCACCGCCTACGAGTGGTCAATGGGTAGCGGTCTATGAATCGCTGTAACTCAAGTTTTAGTATTCCGATCTTAATGAAATTTTGAGAAAATTTTCTTCAGCGTATGTAGTTTGAGAATATCTAATTTATGAAAATTCGATTTTTTTCATTATGACAAAAATGTGTAACCCCTTAAGGAAAAATTGAATAAAAACAAAACATAAACACCGGTTTAACCACTCTAACTTCTCTAAACGTATTCTGTAAGAGTATATGAACAATATTAACTCATTGATAATGCCTGTTCTGCATTATTCCTTAAGTAATAGGAGTTATTCTTAGCACCTACTGTATATAGTAGGTTGGGCAATAATGGGTTAAAAGAAATTATGCACTCTAAAATAATCTTCAAGTTGCCCAAAGGGTACTTCAGTGTAAAACAAAAACTACAAAAGTTATTGATATAAAACCGTTTTTTAAGGAACATCCTAAAGCTGACATTTAGATTTGTCGTGAAATAGAAAGTATAAAAGATAGAGCTTGTGTGTCTTTAGGAATTTTTTTTTCAGAATGTGATGTTGTACAGCTTCATCAAAGACAGTCAAGCTCTATCTTGAACGTTTAAAGATTCAATTTTCAATCTTGCTAAAATTAGAACCAGCAGAATTTTACGCTGACCCGGCTTTGAACACTAATCCCCATGAAGGATAGTGTCAACTCTAGCCTGACCTCCCTGCTTGCATAGGTAACCAAGGGATCACAAGAGACGACTACGTATAACGAATGGTGGTAGTGGCCCAGAGTTGGGACCCAATAGCATGGAGAACAAACAAGAAACTCGCACATACGGAGCAGGCTCGGCGAATCCGTTCGCCAGCGGTGGTTTGGTGAGGTCACCTCCACCAGCAGCAGCTGAAGTTATTCTGCAAGAGGGGAAGCAGCAGGAACAACAGCCAGAGCAAAGCGAAGTGAGTAAAACTTCACAGAAGCTAAAAGTAGTGGTAGGTGAGTACTTGGTGGAGGAGCTTCACAAGTTTGTGGACGTGAGAAACAATGTCCATAAGCACATAAAGAAGATTGTGCTCAGAATCCGCTACTGTCTGTCGTGAAGGAGTAAGACACGACAACGCTGAGGGCTGATGTAACTGAGCATGCATTGGCGTCGCTATCTTCCTAGTCCCCCAAAGCAGAGAAAGAAGAAGCTGATTGGAGTGGAGTACACGCCAGTTTCCGTGAAGCCAAAGAGGGCAAATACAGAAGAGAGACAGAAGACCAAGAGGGAGACGCGCGAGGGCGTTCTCACTACCAAAGGGACGCCACTCAACAGGGAAAAAGCTGGAGTACCATTGTAGGTCGCAAGAAGAAACAAAGGAAACAGCAAAAGCGGAAGGAGGAGAGAAAAGGGCAGCAGAAGAGGAAAGAAACCCTCCAGTTCGTGAGAAGGCGCCGAAAGGAGAAGTCGCACTCGCCAAAGCCGATGACGCGACAACGTATGCAGCACTGCTCAAGAAGGTCAGAGAGGATCCTTTGATGAGGGATTTGGAGGAAAACGTGGTAAGAACCAAGCGGACCCAAAACGGTGAGATGCTCTTTGTTTTAAAAGAGGATCCGTCGATTCACAACTTGACTATGCAGGAGATTATTACCAAATCACTGGGTGAAGAAGCAGAAGTTGAAACCTTAAGCCCGAAGACAGTGATTGTGTGTAAGGACCTGGATGAGATCACAACGGTAGGCGAGCTGAGAGCTGTGCTGAAGCAACAGTGCAACCTGGGCGTGGTGCACATGATAACCCGGTTAAAGAAGGGGTACGGATGACGGAAACGACCATCAAACGGGTGGCTTTGAATGCCCAGCCTACAAGACGGCGACTGCAGGCCAGCGCTAATGGAGATAACCCAGATACATCTGAATCACTGTGACACCGCACAGCAACTGTTGTGGCAGTCTACGACAGAAACAATGTGTGATGTCACTTTGATTGCAGAGCCGTTTCAAGTCACCCCTGAGACCGGTAACTGGGTAGCGGATAGAATGGGAACGGCTGCGATACAAGTTACCATTCGAGAAGTGGTAGAACGCTCATACGAAGGCTTCGTGTTCGCCAAAATCAACGGTCTTCGTGTGCAACTGTTACGTCAAGGTGGACAGTGGAGCAGTTCAGCCTAATGTTGGAGCAGTTAACAAAGCAGTTGATCGGCCGGTAGTCATTGGTGGTGACTTCAATGTCTGGGTTGTGGAATGTGGCAGTAGAGTAACCAACACAAGAGGATGTATCCTGCAGAAAGATCTAGCGAAGTTAGACTTGTACGATTATGCAATGAATGTTCCATTGACACATTTCGAAGAGACGAAGGGAGTCTATCATCGACTTAACATTCTTCAGTCCTTCAGTGACGGCGAACATGGAATGGAGAGTATGCCAGAAGTATACCTACCCAGCAATCGTATATAAAAGTTTACAATAAATTACAAATAATGACAGACTAAATCAAAATTACAAATAGTGCAAGCAAAAATTATGTTTTGTTGTAAAAAGTTCACATAAAATGCAAATCTGTGATTCAAATACAATTTTGACTTGAAGTTATTTATTAGTCCACTACAACTTAAAACAAAATTGTACATGCGGAAATCTTGAAACATTGTATAGAAATTAATTTGCAATTGGATTAAACTGCAAAATCGTTCAAAAAAAAATTGTCACCTGCTTATAGCACTTCGCAAATTCTCTGTCAGACTAGTTCAATATTTGAGCAATAAAAAATGGCTTGAGTAGAGAATGTAGGTTGTGATTTGACAGGTATAGAAGGTATGCCATATTTAGGTTGGATTATGGTATTTTTAGATCGTAATCACAAAGCGATAAAAATGATCAAATATAATCGTTGTTTGACAATGTATAAATAGATGAGTACATAGCGGCTATGCTGGGAACACGAAGATCTCAGGTTCGAAACTGGAAGTAAATCGTAGCAGGTAATTTTAATAATTGATGTTCAAGTAACTCCAAACTCACCCATGAAAAACATATCTACCAGTGTGGGCGTAACTATGTCTTATAACAGAATTATAGAAATTTCATCCTGATTTTTTATTTTCATGTTATTTTTAAAAAAATACTCCTTGTTACCACATTGGGGACCTTAAGTTGCATAAACCTTCATGTGTGATTGTAAATTTGATCACATATAAACAGATAAGCTAGATGATTGTATAATGCTTCTGATGAGATCAAAATTCGTCGTAAATCACATACTTCTACTATACCGATTTGTTGTACGTATATGGCCTCCACTTTTGTTCACATAGAAGGGATCTGTGCATTTTATACAATCAATTCATATCGTTTAAGAGTTCAGTTAATCAAATTGCAACTTATTAAAGTGAATCAAAATGTTGGCTGGGTATAGCGACTAGCAGGTGCTTCGCTAACGTATTGGCCAACGGAATCTAGAAGAATGACTGGCGATCGAAAGTGGAAGACGAAAGCCTTCCACCAAGACTTCTTAGAGGAGGCATTTCGGTCAGACAGCAGGACTGGGAACGTTGACGCGGCTGATCTAACAAGAAGGTTAGTGATGGCTTTTGACGCCACAATGCCGCGAAAACTGAAGCCACGCAGTAGACGACATCCAGCTTACTGGTGAAACGAGGCGCTCAATACGATACCAGCTGCCTGTTTAAGAGCCAGAAGGCGGGCTCTGAGACGAGTATCGGAACCAGATAGAGAGGAGCGCAAGGCGACGTTTTGGTAAGCTAGGCCGCTTTAAAACGGGAGATCAAGCTTAGCAAATCAGACTGCCACAAGGAGCTGTGCCGAGAAGTAGACACCGATCCGGGGGTGGGGCGTACCGTGTAGTGTTGACGAAGATGAAGGGCCCAGCGATTCCAGCTGAAATGTGCCCTGGTAAGCTAAAGATACTCGTTGAGGGTCTCTAAAGTACGATTAAACTACTGATCAACGACACCGTACGATGAAGAAGAAGAAGCAAACATGGACGATTGGCAAGTGACAAACGACGAGCTCGCTGAAACATCGAAGTAGCTGAAATCAAAGAAAGTCCCCGATCCGGATGGAATACCTAAGGGGCGCTGAAAGCTGCGATCCTGACATATCCGGACGTGTTTTTGAATGGTGTTGCAGTGTTTATACGAAAGCAAATTCCTCGAAATGTGGAAAGTACATAAGCAGATGTTACTGCCAAAACCAGAAGAGCCAGCGGGCGAGCCGGCCTCGTATGAGCCTATAGGTCTTCTGGTCTACACTCCGAAAACTCCTGGAAAGAATCATCCTTAACAGGTTGAAGAAATGCGCTGAAGGTAAGTGCGGACTGCCCAAGATGCAGTTCGGATTCCGCAAAAAGCATCTGCAGTGGATGCAATTCGGACAGTGCTCGAGGTCACGATAGATATGAAGAATGCAGTGAACAACGCCAGCTGGGAAGCTATCGTTGCAGCGCCGCACAAAATCAGGTTCCCTAACTATCTATGCCAATCCTAAAGAGCTACCTTCCACAGCAGAGTGCTGCTGTACGAGACGAGCGAAGGGCAGAAGTCAATGCGAGTCACAGCGGGCGATCCTCAGGGCTCCATTCCCAGTCCAACTCTTTGGAACGGGATGTACTTAACGGTAGGAAAGTGAAAATCGTGGGTTCCACGGACGACCAGGTTTGCCACTATTTTTCAAACAAAATCTGGCAGTTCAACTAAAAATGTCTGAAATAATCTGGCACTTGACAGCGACCTCAAAGTCATGGAAATTTGGCATACATTTTAATTTTCATAGAATGTGCATCCATCGATTTTTATAAAATTTGGGACATAATTACCCAAATTTCCAAAATGTGTATGCGGAGAAGGGAATGTGAACCCACCGACTCATCCCAAATGTGGTGCATAGGAAGCATGGAGAGGTGAACTTCCATTTCACGCAGTTTTTATCCGATCACAGATGCTTCGTGAAGTACTTGCATCGGTTTGGACATGCTTTGTCCCCCTTTGCCCGGAGTGTATGAATGTGCAAGAGACACCGGAACACGTAGTCTTCGAATGCCCTAGGATCGAAAAAGTTCGTAGGGGTATGCCTGGTGTGACAGTGGAAAGCATAAGCATAAGGATAAGAGATCGCCCGTAGTTGCTACTCCGTTATTGACCAGAACCAAATTAGGTTGCAAAATGTTCATTGGAACAACATGCTTGGGAGGGGGTGGGCGTAGCGTATTGGTAAATCGATTGCCTTGTACGCAGCGCACCTGGGTTCGAGTTCCGACCCCGCACATAGGGTTAGAAATTTTTCCTAAGAGATTTTTCTAACCCGAAGAGGCGAATGACCTTAAGGTTAAAATCTCTATAATTGAAATAAAAAAACATGCTTGGGAATAACATGATGAGCCACATTATACAATCTATTCTGATCCCTGCATGCTGATCAATACTGACGCCGGCCACGTCCGAATGCAGATCTTCTGGGAAAGGAAGGAATGTTAGTCCGATACATGTTGCTACTAGAGACCGAGGAATCCTTTGCATCTCCACTTGTATCACGGGATGGGGAGAGTTGTTAGTAAGTGTGCCAATAGCGTTATCATGTAATAATTACTCTGGGCAGCCGGCTGCCGAGAATTTGGGAAATTTATCATTTGTTGTATTAATACGATTGGCAAAATAAGCACCTTGAACTCCGGATAGCCGGCTATAAGGAGCACTGCTTATATTTTTTAATAATATTCAATCACACAACGAATTTTTTCGTGGTTTCTATCGTGTCGGTGCTGATTTTACCCGGCGATCGTTTGAATAAAATGAGGAATCTTATACAGAAGGTTCATCAGAATCTTCCACAGGTATCGCGGAGTTGGTGGTTTGGAAGGGAACAGGGTCTAGGATTCGCTCCAAGCAAGCGATGCGTCCTGTATAGCATAGTTTATTAGGTAGTAGTTCAGTTAGTTTTCGAGAACACGATCGCTCGAAAAATAAGACCTACCGAGAGTATCCTATGTTTTCTAAACAAAAGCAATTTCACATCCACACAGCCGATCGTGGGAGTATTGCCTAGAAAAGCTAATCTTATCTGTGTAATGGGCCGGATCACTATTTATTGCGACATTATTTAGACTAATTTCGCTATTTCTTCTCTACGATATATTTTTTGGGTTGCAAACTACCGAGTGATAAAACGTTATACAGACAGAGAGCTATGATAGCTCTAGATGTTATAAATCAACGAAAGTATTTCCTATTTCTAATATCGGATTGTTTGTGAAATACACGTATACGAACGATTGAACCGAACATTGAAGGGAAATACAGAGGATCGTTAACCTGATGCACGGGCTTGTTACCAATAACGGAACTTAAAATTAGATTAATTAAAACAGACGCGGCGAATTTTCAGTACCCGCGATCATCGATACTAGTCAAATTAAAGTCTTATTGTCGCTGATTTCCGAACAACTTTTACGGTATTGTTTTCTCGGCTATATCGCATACTCTCAATCTGCTACTATCGGCAGAACGCTGATAGCTCCCAGTCGTCGCCGGTCTAAGGACCAAATGTCATCAATAGACTTAGACTCGCGTGGAGGCATGCGATAGAATAGAAAACTAAGCAATGAAAATGACAGCAAAACACTTATTCTTCGTACTGACATTACTGAAGGTAATTGCCAACCGGTCCCCGATCCCTCTCGCGAATTGTCAATGCTCAAACCTTATACATGATTGAAGTCATCATTCCACTCAAATAAAACCATGTGTTTACCTAAAGCACATTGAATGCTCTGTGAATCAGTTCCCCCGTTGGTAAAACAAACCCTAAAGAAACATGGAAAATAGTTTGCTCAGTCCAAAGAAAAGTTTGCCGACCGGCAGATACGTGTTCCCTTACAGCGCCATCACATCAACGAACACCCAAAATTCACATGCGACAAAATATATGCAATCCCGAATATAAAAGACTCAAAACCTCTACTCATTTGCAATAAAATAATACAGTAAAAAAAACAGTTGAATATCCAAGGCGGCTCATTTTTAAAGATAGCACCGCCGATGAAACACTCAATAAAAAATAGGTGACAAGGGACGCGGACGAAATTAGCTGAGCACCGACCGTCTTGTTTGCCACCTATTTTTCGGGCGAAGAATTTTGGGCGACACCTGGTAGTCGCTAGTCGCTGGTGAAACGCCAATTATTTGAATGTCAATTTTTCTTATTGCCATATTTTTTCACTTTTCGGATCGAATTTTTTTCTCTGAAAAACCATTTTTCACTATTTTTTTCAATGTACACTGTGTTTCTAGATGTTTTCTGTACACTTTTATTGTCCTTGCATCGGGAATCGACGGCCCGTAATGCGAGGAAAAGATATTTTTTCATTTGCCGGAATTCAATTTTCACAAACTGTCACCACTCGCGTCTGTCGAAAATATGCCGAAAAATGCTTTTATAAACCACTTCACTTTGTACAATTGTTAAATTGCACCGTTATTAACACTTTTGATAACCGGGAGACAGTAAACTGTGCCAAAAATGATGAAAATTAACCGACTTGAAGGGAGCTCTACGAGAGTCAACCGCTCGCGACGAAGATACACACTCGAATCTGCCTGGTGTGACAGTGGAAAGATCGTTAAAGAAATGTTCCATGATGAGCATATCTGGGATGCTGTCAACAGTGTGGTTACGAGTGTACTCTTCGAGCTGCACCAGGAGTGGCGAAGGGGTCAACAAAGTAGCGGCGCCGGTTAGAAAGCCGCCGTGAAACCACAAATCGGGTTCGGGAGAAATTCCGTTGCCAGGGAGCTCTCAGTCGGAATAGACTAGATCCATCGCCGGGGACCAGTTGAGTAGTATGCGCCGTAGCACCGGGTTTAGGTCGTTGGAGTTTCAGCGATCCAGACGGCAAGCTTCGCCGGAGTCACCGGGTCGACCGCGACATCTTACCGGGTAGCTCGTGCGTATGCTAGATTCACCGCCGGGGCCTTAAGCGAATAGATCGCGTCGGACAGCAAACAGCGAGTCGTTGGGGTGCCAGCGAAGCGAAAGCTACGCTCCACTCGGAATCGCTGTACAGACTTCGGTATCTAATGGTTGATCAATTGAGTAGATTAGGTCCATCGCTGGGAACTAGATCGAGTAGATCGGGACGAAGCGGATAAGTAGATGGCTCACGGAAACGAGCATCGATATCGGGAGAAATCCTCCGCCAGGAAATTCACTGAAGATTATTATAGTCTGGGAGCTAATTGGTTCAAAAAACAGACATCTGGACCCAGCGGAATTCCACTGCCAGGGAAATCTCAGTCAGGGTAGGGTAGTTTAACCGCCGGAAAATATTCGAATAGATATCGATAAAGCTGGAAGCCAAATGGCTCAAATGAGCGGAAATCGGTCATTGGAGAAATTCCTCCGTCGGGGAACTCTCAGTCGTAGTAAGGTGAGTTCACTGCCGGGGGCTATCCAAGTAGATCGTGATAAAGCTAGGAGCTGAAAGGCTGACGGCAACAGGAGCTAAACAAAAGAAAAAGTTGTGACGAAAGCACAACTAGACCTGCCTAACTGCCCCTGGCAGCACTGCTCCACAGAAATCCAATCACACTAATTACATTAACTTTGGTTCCACGGATAATACTTGCAACCGTTGGTACTCAAATGAAAGGTAATAGTCACAGTTATTAGTCATACTTGTTTTTGTGGGAAAATCTTGCCTAAATCAAAAGTTTTGGATGCTATTGTTTATAAACAACATAAGCATTAGGAGTTTAAACATATTCAATGCGACATAGAGCCACGAAATAGTTTAAAACACACTTCTATAAAAAAAAATAAAAGTAGTTCCTATCATGAAAATAACCAGCAACAACCGGGCTGCTTTTCAGTCAGCCCAAACTAGTGGACAGAGGAGACCGGAGGAAAAAATCCGACACATTTCACCATCGCCGGCCGGCTTCATGGGAATGGAACCGATGCCTGTGTAAGCCTCTTTGAACAATATTTTGAATTTGGATCCTACCCATTTCTTCAGCCTGGCTGGATCTGACCGACTCGGACTGAAATGCCATTCCCGGCAAAAGCCCAGAGCCAAAAATCTGGACTCTGAATCCGAACTGAGCATGGGGCCCCGGACCGTATGAGTGAGCAGGCGAGGAGATGGTATTTTATCATAACTTGCTCTTGTTATTCCTACTGACCGGCCTTTTCCTGTTCCGGTCGGCATCGTCGGTGCTGTTTTTTTTGTTGGTGTGTCGAGCTTCTTTGTTATTTGTTAAATTTTTCCAGCCAACGGGCAAGCTGGAATATTTTTTGATTAAAACCAGTCATGCGTATAAAATATCAACAAAAATTGTGTGGGGCGTCCTGTGAGCATGTGTAGTACCGGAGCCAGGGTGGGGGTGGATGGTATGGGCGTGTGTATGTTTGTGAAAGCTGGGGTTGTTTTTGAAAGTATGGATGATACTGCAGGCTAGCTTCCAGGCCTCTTTCAAGCGATTTTTTTCTTCGTTCCTATCATACCCTACCGAATTCCGGTGTTGGCTCTGTGTGGTGTTCGTCATGCCATCCAGTCATGGAACGAAAGGTGGGTGTTTGGAAGCGTCTAACAGTATTCCATCAGATTGAATCCAAAAATAGGCCCGAAACGGTTTAGGTATCTGATCTAGTCGAGTGATGTGATGTTGCGAGCCGTTCTGGTTGTGATAAGAGATCTTTTGAGGGTTCAAAAATATACATGGCTTTGAAATACAGGTTTTTAATTTATACTAAATAATCGTCCAAATTTTCTATTTTAGTTTATATTCACAACAGTTAAATAGAATAGATTTTGAATGAGGATAAAAGTTTTTTTTTAATTCAATGGAAAGTTTTTTAACATAAAATAGATGAATAATGTAATCACTTCTAAATTTTAAATTCGAAATGTTATTATTGTTTTTATCGCTTCCACGGTTTGGCATAGAAGAAGAAAATTTTACATTTCAGGTTTATATCAAATAATTTCGTTTATATTTCATAGACATTATTTGTATTGTACCAGTCTATTTCCTAAGACATTTCCCTTCGATTAACATAATCTTTACATATTTTATGCAACCATTAAACGATGAATCCTAAATTTCTCACAATACATCCAAAAATCAATTCAAATTGGCTCACGTACTTCTTCTCCAAAAGCCAATTTGGGGGCTGCTTCGTTCCGATTGCGTGGTTTGTTGTTTTTTCTCTCTGTTGTATAGATTTGACGAAGACAACGGACGTGAATATCAACACTGCACTGTAGAGAAGAGTGCGATGCACTGACAACGGATATATGATATTGTTTTTACCCATCGCATGGAAAACCAACGAACAAAATTAGCACCTCTGCTCGCATAGAGAAAGCTCACTGATGCGTTTCACACTCTCAAATGAAGGGCAGCGCTCAGTCGGTGTTGCTCACTTTTTTCCCAACCGTGAAGGTGCTTGAAAATAACGAACCCTTTCCCCGTGGGCTGCTGCTGCTGCTGCAGCAACAAGAGTGGCGATGATGCACTTGGCAGAGATCCTTGGCTGCTGACTCCGTTGTTTCCGCATTCAATTTTATACTATTGGCCCGTTTGCTAAGTATATCACTTGACTGTTTTGTAGTGCTCTTGTTTTATATTTTAAATAAAGGAGTATAGGTATGTAGTACTCGCTGCTGACGGGATGGTGCATTTTTGCTAATTAGAGGATTTGTTCTAGAACAGTCGGAGTGCTATCTCCGATGAATAGGATTTACAACTCACTGCTCATTTCAGGGGCTTTTGTAATTGTTCATTTATATGTTAAACTGAATATGACACCTTAATTGGGTTTCTTGCTGCTGAATAATACTAATAATTTCGTCTCGTGATACCATTTTCTTCTTTTATAACAGGATGTAAGTCAGATAATTGAGGCAAAGGACCAATTCTGTCCTTTTATGCGATTGTGACGTAAACAATTTTTGTATTTCATGACATTTCAAAAGCAGAATAAATGTGGCAAATTTCTGTTCTATGTGGAATGTGTATAGTCCTTCGTGGAATATAGCCAATTGATTAGAATTTCACTTTTTTGCAAAAACCTTGCAAATTTTAGTTAATTATTTGCGCATCACACACATGCACTAAACATTGAAATTATGTTTTAATGGAAGCGTTTTCGTGAGATTTTTATGGTTCTGTTCTTGGAGCTGTTGGAGGTGTTTTTGTTTTTATATTTAGTACTTATCAACCGATTTCGCCAATTTTCTGTATTATTACTTCAGAGTGCGAGTAAAGGCGCTATAACCTTGGCTTATTGGCCAGGACAGGACTAATAAACCTCTACCCCATCCCAGGAACCTAGGACCAAAGGAGTGACATTAATCCTCTTAACTAAGTCACTCCCAACGATTTATCAAACCCCCATCAAACTGAAACGGTCGGTACGGTTGTTCACGTTTCTTCCTTATTCTAGGTTCAAAATAGCTCGTTCATTAAATCATTTGTTAAATTAATAATTTGATTGCCGTAGAATGTTGAATCATCTGCATTTTTTACGCTGTACAGTTGGCCTGGCCGCTTCAGTGGCGTATTAGTGGGGGGAGGGTCTTGGGGACAACCCCCCCCCCCCCGAAATATTTTGAAGAAATTAGAAAAAATTTAAAATGTTCAACAAAAATATGCCTAATATTTTAAATGGAATTTTCAAAGCTTTATTTGCAATAGTTGTGCGAATATTTCCTTGTAGTGAAAATTGGTGGCAGACCTCGACACCTACCTGTCGGCTCGTTGTAGCGGCAAGCTCAACCGCCGAAGCCTACAACGAGTAGATCGGGGCGAAGAGAGGAGCTAAATAGCTCCTGGTGTCGTGACAAAACTGGGAGCTTATTGGTTCACGAAACGGATATCGGTACCGAGAGAAACTTCGTCACATTCTGTAGTCCGTGACTGACGGCGAACATTGACTGGAGAGTGTGCGAGAAGTATCCCCATAGCGAGCACCAGGCGATTCGCTACCGCATCGGCCAATGGAACCCTGCTGCAGCACGGAGAAGGACGACCGGCAAGCTAAAGTGGTAGACGAAAGTCTTTAACAAAAACCTCTTTGTTGAGTGACTTTGGCGAACAGCGGAATCAAGTACGTTGATGTGGCTGAACTAACAAGAAGGATTGTGACGTTACAATGCCACGAAAACTGGAGCCATACAGTAAACGGCGTGCAGCTTACTGGTCAACTCGCCTGTGCTAATTGCCCCTCGGAACAAATGCTATTTGCGAATGCGATTTAAAGGCAATTTCAATACTTAGACAAATTTTCTGGCGGCTGAAATGGACTTGGTTGTTTTTCGCGTTTTTCAAACATGGCGGTTCATGTTTGGTTTAAGCTTAAAATTGTATTTTGTTTGTCTAGTGCACTTCATTTAGCCAACGAATGTGGGAAATTGTGGAATCGTGTGTATGTGTAGTAGAACAAGATCTCTGACCTAAAGTCTTAATGAACGTCAGATTGTGATAAGTTTTGAAGTGCAATACCGATTTCACCATTGCTTCTTCCTATATTTTACATATACTTACCAGTATACCTAGTATACTGGTAAGTATATGTGAGTAGATAATGAATCCCAAAATAAGCATTATTTTTAATTTTCATATTAGGCAATTAAGGGCGATTAAATGGCGCGTTCCGTGGGCGATTTATAGGCGATTTAAGGGCGGGTTGGGCGGCAAAAAAATGACGGCGGCAAATCGCCCAAATGTTGCATTTGAAATAGCCCCCTAATTGCCAGCAAATTGTTGGCAAATTGAAGGGCAATTAGCGCATCCGAGTTGGCAAATAGCCCCCTGTTAGCCAGCAACTTGCCCTTTTTGACTGGGCTGCTTCATCTACTCGATGCGGCGAGGCTTAGGTATGCCGGAGCAAGTCGGCGCGTCGACGAAGACCGGATAATAAATAGACAAAGCTAATTGTAAACAAACGAAACAGAGAGGAATCATCTGGATTACATTGTGCGACAGGTTGTCTTTAGTATAATTATTAGGAAATATCGGTAAATCAAATACCACTAATCTCAAATTGAGCAAAGGTCGATTGTGGTACGAGCTACCTTATTATGTCGCAGATTTTTGCTATGTAGAGAACAGGTTTGAAATAAATTTACGACACCGAGTTTATGCTCGAGTAGCATAATGATTAAATGCATCTATTATTGTTATTTAGTTGCTTATCATCTAGAAATCATCTCCAAGAGTGCAATTGTCTACTTGAAGACACTCGAAAAGAAACTAATTGTATGTTAGTATAACTTAACTGAAATGTACCATTGAATTAAATAAATTTGATTTCAGTCCGAGTCTCGCCAAAAACGGACTGCGAAAACTTCTACACCCCCGATCCGGCGTGACGCTGAAAGCTGCAATCCTGGCGTATCCGGACATGTTCAGGATGTTATTGCAAAAGTGTTTAGATGATGGTAATTGCCCCGAAATGTGGACGGTACAGAATCTGGTGTTGCTGTTAAAGTCAGGAAAATCACCGGGCCATCCAGCCTCGTATAGCCCAATGCCGCAGCGCTGCACAGAAAAATGAGCCAGATCCTGAAGAGCTACTTCCAGAGCAGAGTACTGCTGTACCAGACTAACAGGCAATGCGAGTCGCAGCGAGCGTTCCTCAGGGCTCCATTATCTGTCCAACCCTTTGGAACGATGGGGTCTTAACACTGCGGTACCCGGGAAAGTGAAAATCGTGGGTTTCGTGGACGACGTGTCACTAATGGTGATGAGTGAAACACTTGAAGAAATGGAGGTGTTTGTCACGGAGACAATAGATGCGATCGAGAACTGGAAGAACGGGGTCAACCTGCAAATAGCTCACCACAAGACGGATGTGTTGTTGGTCAGCAACTGCAAAGCGGTTCAGCGGATACAGATCACAGTCGAAGGGCATGTGATTGCATCGAAGCGTGCACTGAAGCAATTGGAATTGATAATCGACGACTGGTTGAGCTTTACCAACCACGTAGATTACACATGCGAAATATCGGTCTAGTATCTAGTGCTTCGTCATCGATACTGCGATATGGAGCTCCTGCCTGGGGTGCGGCGCTGAAAACCGAGAAGCTGGACAGGAGTTCCGGCTGATGGTCTTACAAGTTGCGATTGCGTACCGGAGGAAGTATGCGTTATCGCCGAGATGATCCCCATCTGCATCATCCTGGCGGAGTGTATCAAGTGCTCTAATCAATGAAACGGCGGAAACGTGAGAAAGATTATGAGAATTGATTCGATCGTGACGTGGCAGCAGGAATGGGACAATACGGAGAAAGAAAAGTGGACCTACCGGCTCATCCAAACCTGTCGACGTGGGTCAATAGAAAGCACGGAGAGATTACCTTCCACCTGAAACAACTCCTACCGAGCCACGGTTGTGTTAGGAAGTATCTTCATCGGTTCGGGTACACAACGTCACCACTGCGCCCCGAGTGTGAGAGCGTCGAGGAAACATCGGAACATGTGGTCTTTGAATGTCCGAGGTTTAAAGTGACATGCAGGGTGCTACTTGAAACGGGAGGACGGGACATCAACCCGGATAATGTAGCCTACAGAATGATAAGCGACGTAAACGTGGACCTGGAACGTAGTCAACAGAGTTATGATATAGATCGTAACCGCCTTACAGCGGAAACGGCGTGTTGAACATCGAGCAACGATTTCGGGAGAGCAATCACCTCCAGGGAACACGGCCGGAATGAGCAAGATCCACCGCCGAGGACTAGTCAAGTAGACCGCAACAGAGCTCTGACTATGGGTCGTCAAAACGCTAGCGACCCGGACGCCACGCTCCTCCGGAATCCCTAGACCGACCACGGCACCTAGCTGATTGGCTCGGTTTCCGGAGAACTTCTCTCGCCGGAGAACTCTCTGTCGCAGTAGGTCAACTGCATCGTCGAGGACTACACCGTGTAGCTCGTAAATAATTCGAGGCGCTGAATGGCTTATCAAGGAAGTAGTGTTAAATGGCCCAAGAAGAGAGTTAAAGGGCTTAAAGGAGTTGCGGCGCTAAATGGCACCGGTCACGGAGCCAAAGGGCTCAAGAAGTTGTAGTACTGAAACCAAATAAGAATCGGTATCGGGAGCACTTCTTTCGCCGGGAACTCTCCGTCAGCGTACAGTGAGATCCACCGCCAGGAACTAGACTGCGTAGACTTCGACGAGACACCAACAGTCGCACCGGGGCTCCAGAAATCCGAACGCCCTACTCTACCGGAATCGCCGAACTGACCTCGGGATCTGGCTGGTTGGTTCGCTTTCGAACTACTCTCGACGGGGAACTCTTCGTCAGAGTAGGCTAGATCCAACGTAGGGGACTAGACCGAGTAGTTCGCGAACCAGTCGG